>NC_060247.1:6422940-7136945 GCF_921293095.1 Ischnura elegans
TTTACAACGGGGGACTTCAATGAACAACAACGCAGAATGATAACAAACATCAACGCCTTGGAATGGGGCAACTTATCCAGGCGGTACCCGAACCCACGACCTTCTGTATGGCAAGCAAGGACTTTACCCCAAAGCCTCGGAGGCCGGCAAAGTATGATTCATGAGTGATTTACATAAGCTTGATGCATGAGTGGAGGGATATTGAGGAGCGAGTGATGATGAATGTGGATGTGGAGTAGGAAGGCGGGAGGCAGCAGGAGAATTTCCTCTCATTAGACATGTGGAGGATGATGCTCATTTTTATTCACATCTTCGTCATCTATTTTCTCCTTTTATTAAGGATAAGCATCACTACTGTTTCGCCAGTCGTTTTTCGTAACGTTTTACTGGATTAATAACTACGATTTTATTTACTAGCTCAATCATTGCGCATTAAAATTTAAGAATTCATGATTAGACCATTTTAAAAATTTACTACTACACAAAATTCAAATATTTAACTGAAGGATTTTTTCAAAATATTTTAGTTTTGGATTTTTTAACAGCAAGAAAAAATTGGTAAGAACTTCATATGCCTTGAAATATATGCATCCATTTCAATGGAATCTATTTTTTACTTACCATGGGTTTTTCGGGATATTGGTTGGTGCGGTGGCAAGACTTCCTTCGTTGTGGCTTCGGGTTTTAATCCCGGTAATGGCGAAGGTTTTCAAGAGACTGTCTTAATCCTGCTTTAGTGTTGAGTGGGGGATATTTCAAGCGCAACACGCCGTCCGTCGAATTGGACGTTAATCCGTGGTCCCCTGGGCGCCTTTCGTTAAGAGCAGACTAAAGCCGACGCCGGGTTTCTGTCCACGCTACCTTCCCTCATCTCCCACCATGGCGCTATTGACTTCAGCTGTCGGTCGTCTCCTCCAAATACCGAAAGGTTTTCTCGTTTTCTTGTAACAATATTCAAGAAGTGGTGTCGATCCAATGTATCTGTATTATCTATATCGATGGCTTTAGTAGATATAGTTTCATGAGAGCAAAAAACCGATTTATTTTTTAATTTTATATAATTTTAATTGAAATTAAAAACCAAAAATACACAAAACCGAAAAAGAAGCACACGTGTGAAAACAGAGGGTTGTTTTTGCTTGAATTTTATCGTTAATTAACAGTATTAGCAGTACATATTAACTCAGACCGGCCAAATTTTGAGATACGTGTTGTTAGAACTTAGCCATCGATATAGATACTACAGTCCCGTTATGAATGATCTTCCTTATTGATATGATCTATCAACTTGATATCAGTTATACTAGGATTGAATCAGAATCTCCGTTCTCGTATTAAAAATTTGAATTTCACGATTGTTTTTCCTTTCCTAGAGACTCCGTTCCTTCACAATATCGGATGACGTGAAATAGGCACTGCAGCCGTCTCTTACCCATACACGTATTTCACTCCGCGAGGATGGTAAGATGAAGTCTTCATCCCCGTGACCTTTGTCAACCTGTTACTGCGACACGGCAGCCGGCGTAAAGCTCTCGTTCGCATATTTTACGGCCTGGAAGACGGGAAAACGTATCACGTAGGATTCCTCCCTTCCCTCAAATGGAAACACGTGTGACGCTCAGGAAAATACGAAGTTTTGAGTTGGAGAGCTGGAGTGGTTCCGTTTATGGTTAATGGGAGGCTTTGGACCTCTATAGTCATCCTTGCCCATAGCGGAGTATTCGATAGTGCAGAGGCGTGAGGTGAGAATTAGGTGCAGGGATAATGAGATGAAGTCGGAACTCTACGCGGTGTTGGGACAGCGGATGTCTGGGAAGGCGGACTATGGGTTGGGGAAAGAGGATTAAGGGGAAGGTGGTGCGAAGGGGAGGGGAAAAAGGTCGAGGTGGGGGTGGTGGAATCTTCATGGTGACGGATGGGACTGCAGGGAAGAAAGAGAGGGATAAATGAGACGGAATATTTGCATATCTGGATGTACTATGTGGGTACCTGGTAAGACCTAGACAGCCAAATATTTTGGGGAGAGGTACTGTGCAGCGTCAATAAGTTCGATAGTTACTATACCCAGTCTGGAGAACACAAAAGAAAAAATTAACGAGCAGAGCAAGAGATGGCCAATAAATTAGGTAATTAATAAGTAATTTTGCTGAAATCATTAATTGACTTCATTAATTTAGGTAAATAATTAGAGCTGGCAAATGAAAGTTAAATATTTATGTAATATCATTTTTACCTATGTATTAAAATATAATTTTTATATTAATAATTAACTTGAAATTTTTGTGAAGTAATTTAATGTAAAATAACTATGTTGGTACGTAAATTGAATTCACTTCATCTTTTTTTTCGCTCGATGTCTATCCGTGTTATCTATGTCCCGAATATGTGTTGTCTGGATTATTAAATGTCTTCTGTGGAATAATTGGAGCATTAATTTTACAATTTGGAAACTGTCGGGGAGCACACGATCATATATAGTACCGCGCCGTCTAAATTTGAACTTGGTTTTACTATAAATGCCATTTAGAGTACCCAATAGGGTAGTTTCCTTCATCAAAGAAAACGATAGGCATTGATTGCAATTCGTTACCCACCATTAGTGTATTCATAATACACAATTATTTTGGTTTTTGAAATACCGGTTTAGACGAATGGCAAGGGTCAAATTTTATCCTCATTTGAAAAAGGCCAGATTGGCGCCCATGCGATTCCACTCCGCGTGACGTCACAGGGACCTAGTTTCTACACAAGAGGATAGGAGTTATACATCGTCTGAGGTTACCAATGCATGCATGAGGCACAGAGCTCAGGGAAACATGTCTTAATAATCACCTATTAAAATTGGCTAAGGTCGGAAAGTTTTCTTCGTTTGATAAGGTATTAATAAACCTTTTTTAAGCCAAGCGCTACCATTCAGCAAGGTACTCAGCTATCCGCTAGCATACTGCGTCCTATCAGCGCTCAGAGCCTCGATCAAGGTCACTTCACAAGAAGAGAGGGGGAACCAGAAATGCGTCGCACGGACTTTCCTACTTACGCGTCGCGTTTTTGCGCGCTTGAAATTTTTCACTTTCATTTAATCGCGAAAAATAGATATCGTCATTTAAAAATCTAAAAGCGCGAAATACGTACTCCAGGAGTAATAATCTTTCGATTTAGGCAATAAAAAAATAATAGGAAACCACGCTATTGCAATTATAAAAATATTTGTGGTTTGTTCAATGAGTCTCAGCGTGCCGTTGGAGGGCAAGTATAGGCGTTGAAGGTGAGGGAGGTGTGGTCTCCATCGTGATGCATGGAACAGAAGGGAAAGACAGAAAGAAAGAGCAACTGTAAATTAAACGTTTCAGAAGGACACTTGGAGAATGGCTTCTTTCGTGCACGCGGCCAATTAATGTGCAAGATTGAGAAAGAGAAAATAAATTGAGGCAGCGTAACCTTAATTTATCATTTTGCAGCTATTACATGGAGCATATTATTAAATATGAGATCCAGCTCCTCGTTATCTTAAAGCAGAGTGTTTAACTTTAAAGCTCCTTTTCGAGAACAAATACTATTTTTATATGCGTATGCGTGTCATTGTAACTGAATTACTACAAGCATGGATACAAATTATTACGAGCACTTTAGGGTTTCATGTACTACAGTCATTTATTACTTTCTCTCTCATTTGAGTTCTTTGAATTTTTATTAGCATCCTATTTAATTTTCCCAAAGTGCTTGTCTTTAGAGGAATGAATTTCTAGCATACTGCAGTATCATATACATTCCTAAAGTTGTAGCTTCGCTCATATGTAATCTGTTACTATAAGGCAATGATAACGTTAGGGAAAACATTGTGGCACCGAGAGAATGGTAGGACTAATGGTTGAGCTCTGAACTCGAGTAGATGAGAGAGCTCTGACAAAATTGGGATGTCACCTGGAGGGTGGAGGGAGCTGGAGGGCACAAATTCAAAGGGAGGAGAGAGCTCTGAAAAATCGGAATGCCACCTGGGTGATATAGTGGCGCTCTCGTGGAATAATATGGAATTAGGCCTCTGCCGCTGGTTACTGCTTGTGTTATTATTAATTTTTATTAACTAACTAGCTGACCCGGCGAACTTCGTACCGCCAAACAATCAATGAACTTACAGTTTAGTTGCACCATTTATAAATCAAGAGCGGCTCAGTAAAATAAGGATACAAATTCAATAAAACTACGTAAATGTGTATCAAAATTGCTTGTCAGAAAAACATTTTCTTTCTTGAATCTACATATGGTGGATCGGAGCACGTTGACGCGGATTTTTTTCACTGAATTTTCTTACGTTATGACTCTAAAAAATTTTGGGCATTGTGGTTTTATAAAGCAGTTAATGAAATAAAAATAATACGCATTCAGTTGTTGGCTATTTGTGTTTAATGAGATTTACTTTACGCAGAAGAAACTTATGAGAAGATGACTTGTTTCATTTAAATCAGGAATAATGCACCTCGTATGTATTTTCATCAATATGACATAGGGGATTAATTTAAAATTACCATTTTTATGACGTATATTAAGTGTAAAGTAGTTATGTAGACCATAGAAATTTATGTTTCACGTAATTCAATTTTATTGTAGTTGTAATTAACTTTATTTGATTAATATTTTCTTTAAAGTTCTATATTAGGGAAAAACAATGTCTTATCTAAATGTAGGAGAATAGCTAGACAAATAATGGAGCTAAACCTCCAAGGGGGAGAGGGAGGAGTTTTGAAGAAACGTGGATGTCTCGTGAGGAAATAGAGGGAAGACCCTTGGGGGATGATGCAGCATGGAATGGGAGGGTGTGAGGGGAGAAGAGGCTGGAGAGATGAAAGAAACCCGAGATGGGGGGAGGGGGTGGGTGGATTGCCTCCCCCCTGATTGGCTGCTGCGGGAGGGATTTCCCGGCTTGCAGGATAAAAGGAGAAGTCGAGGGGAAGGGACTTGCGGTGGCGGTGGATTGGCCCTCGATGGCGCGACTTCATCTGCTCTGGGGCACCGCCTAAAGAAGAGGGGACTTGAAGAAAAGAGTGCGAAAGATTGGAGACGGATGGGTGTCCCAAAGAGGAAACAGATTTGGTTCTGGAGAGAGAGGGATGATGAAGCTATAAAAAGGGTGGGGTTGTACGGGGGACAAAATGTCTTTATATATTTATGAGTAGCGTTACAAATTACTTCGCTACGTGGGATGATGCTCTTATAGCCATGAGTACAAAGGAGTGACGTGGAAGATGAGAGTGCGTGTGCATGATGGGAAAAGATGGAATTACGTATTCGAGGATGATTCCCTGGAGGACCTGGCAGTGCTATACAGTCACGACTTCTTTCATGCTCTGCTCCGTTTCTACGCTGGTGGGTGGCACGTAAAAAATCCCCGAATGGATCGCGATGAGCGAAGCTGGCAGGTGTTTCTCCAGCAATGGCTTAGTAAGCTCTACCACCGTCTCCTGTGCCACAGTGTGATCTTGAGCTGTCAACACCTTACTCAGTTAAACCCAGTGTGTGATTCGCCTCGGAAGAGGATGCTAGGCGGTGTAAATTGTAGCGTGTCTGACCGGTAGTCGCGAGATCCGGGTTCGAATCCCGGGTATTCAAACCATACCACCTTGTCCGGTGTAGTCCTCGAATTTTCGGAGGGATAAATGTTGCCTCGGTAGCTTGTCTTTTTTTGCCTTTAAAAATAACGAAATGAACTTTGAAATAACTCTGTATATCCATCTTGAAAATAAATGCAATTTAATCGTAGCTGAACTTGCTAAAGCACTCGACCGGATATCGGGGGATCTGTGTTCAAATCCTGGTTAAGGCGAAAGATTTTTTTCTGTAGATTTTTCGCACATTTTGTGCATTGCGGGTGACTCCGCAAAGATATCACCGTGGCTAGTCACGGTATTCCTAAATTTTCATGACCAATTTCATCTAATTGTAAATAACTTTGCACCCGTGCGCGTGACTATGTCTAAAGTTACATCTTTCATTCAGTGCTCTGGCAAGAGCATTAGCACAGTCTTTAAAGCTCCATTTATTCAGAGGACCGACACACGTGCATTTCGTTTCCTTCAGTTGATTCCATTCCTTAGTAAGAGCACCACAGACTTTCTTGCCTTATGTTACCGTGAAATGAAACCACAATAATATTTTTCCATGTTATTTAAGAATACATTTATGCTGCTTAATGCAGTTCCTTAAACACACATCATCTCTGAAACTTCGCCTCTCAAAACACCCCCAATGGTGCAAGAAATTCCTTACCCTTTCTGGGTGTAGTAACTGGGTTATTATTTTTGGTATTGGCTCTCGTAATACTCTCCGTAAACATCAACTTATCCATCAATAATTAATTTTCAAAATCACCCACCCGTGAAAATGTATCAGATGAAAAGCCATGATTAAGGGAAGTTTGTCATTATTAGATTTCAGAGCCATTATTTTTATGAGTGCACTTAGAGCGTTTAGGATAATATTTACTTACTACAGCATATAAAAAATAAGTTTTTATTCTCTTAATTTGAATCACGATGCAAAAGACATTTTTGCAGTGCCTTCTTGGCGTAGGAAAGAGACAACTAACCTATTTTGAGCTTATATGGGTTATCTTGAGTGGAAAGAAAAAAAAGGGAAATATCCTATCATATGTCCCTTGAGAATTTCCGTAAACCCGCGACTTTTTTTAATTTTTTATGCGTGGCTGTATGCGGAGACAGGTTTTTTTTATATACATAGACACGTAGACAATTGGTATTACAAAGCTCTGTGGCAGTTATTTGATAAAAAGAACAGAATAAAACTCGAGAGCAGAGTATGTCACTCCTCGGTCCGTCAGTTCCAATGACCGACTTAGTGCTGAAGATGAACGGGGAAGGATTACGGGAGTGAATCCACATCAGACTCCGTCGACATTTTAATATGTAAAGGAGATAACTCTCGCCGTCTCTCACGACATCCGAGGACGAGTTCGAGAAAAAGGAGCAGTGTGAGGGGACGATAGCGAGTTCCATTTAAGAAATCCGTCCCTCATAGCGTCTCCGAGGGTGGGAAGTCGGACGTCAGGAACACGCTGACGTGGAGTCGGAAGGGATAAGTCTTGAGAAGATCCCTGAAGCTACTTATACATGCGCCAGGATAGAGGTTATTACGATGTGTTGATGGGATGGAAAAATACCTTTTAAAGCCCAAATTTAAGGAATCTGATTGCATTGATATCCATAGCACATGACGTATCAACTCATTGCGGTCAGTTTACGATTGTTTTTGGTTTCGTTGAGGAATTTTAATAATACTGGAAATGAGAAGTTACATTAACAGGAAAACAGTATTATCAATTGCTCTTGTATATTAACAAATTTCTGGCATCTATTCATCCTTACTTGGAAATGACTGATCCATTTCACATTTATT
The DNA here is from genome assembly GCF_921293095.1 of Ischnura elegans. Classification (NCBI taxonomy): domain Eukaryota; kingdom Metazoa; phylum Arthropoda; class Insecta; order Odonata; family Coenagrionidae; genus Ischnura; species Ischnura elegans. Next base: position 6,430,348 of record NC_060247.1, read on the forward strand.
CTGCCCGTGCATTTAGCGTTTAATCACTCTCAGTTGATTTTCCAACACGGGCAAGAAATATAAGTATTGTGATGAAAAAAGGAGTACTGAAAAAATAGTCCCATTTAAATTATACCACTATTTCCATTATTGTATTTCTGTTCTCTATCCTCGTATTTAGCTCTGTTGCATTAATAGACCACAACATGGGAATCTTGAAAAGGGAAAAAAAGTTGAAATATTTATTTCAAGACTAATCTTAAATGAAGGAATGGCTCAATTACTAACCTTTTGCCTTACATATTGCCTGTTGATGTTGCGCACAATTATTTTTTTAATGGGAATACGTTAGTGACTGTGGCGCAATGCGCACAAACAGGCTCTCCTGCGGACTTATATTTCTACTCTTGGCCATCTAAAGTGACAGAATTTCACAAGGATGGAAGGTTCTTGGTTACTTACTCTAAATTATATTTCATTACTGTACATTCAATGACTGCCATACCGTATCACCTATGGCAGTGCTCTTAATTGTCTTGCAGCCCATGCCAGTGCCCTGATACACAGCTGTGTGCCCATACATGAAGTGCAGAGTAGAATTTTGGATCCGAATCGAATTCTTAAGATATGTTTCATAAATTTTTCAATATAACGGTACAAAAAGAGATCAAATAAATAATAACCAAGATTTGATTAAGGTGAACGCCCTCCATGCGAGGAAACTGGTTATCCACGGTAAAAAATATATTCAGAAAAAAAAGAAATCCGATTTAGAGAAGGCCTATCGTCCAAACGATGCAATCAATTTCAATGACGAAATTAGTAAAAGAGACACAGTTTGACTCTGCAATGAAACATACATGCACTTTAAAAATCTCTTGCTCCCTAATAATTCTTTTGCGTAAGTTTTTCTTTCTAAAATAAACTGTTTTTCCCCCAAATTGACATTGCCCACCTCTGAGGACTTGGCATTCCAAGTTTCCTCGTTTCCAAGCATTGAAATTTTGATGCAAATTAGCTTAATCTATTCCTGTCATCGGACAACAAATCGTTCACACTACTACAATTAAATTAGGCAATTGTGAATAACAGAGACCTGTGCAAACTTTGAAATAAATGGCTTAATTGAAAATGGAGTGATTAGCAGAGGTTTTGGTGAAACTGAGGAGGGAAGAAAGAATAGATATCATTTTTCCCTGTGATGAAAGGAGTGCCTGCGAGTGAATTGGCACTCAATCACAAACAAATAAAGAGCTTAATAGAGCGAGAGAATTGACACATGGCTGTCGACGAACGCTCTCTGGGTGAAGAGAGGTGAGGGGGTGAAGAGTGGAGTGGGGAGGGGGGGGGGGAAGATTGGCGTTCGCTTGATGAGGCGCAGACATGGGAAGCGAGGAATAGCGCTCTCTCTGCCTTACTACTCGGAAGGAAGAGACACAAGAAGGTTGCTCTGCGAAGGGGTAATCAACGTATTGTTCGAACGGACATCATGGCATCAAAAGTGATTTCAGTCATAGAAATATAGAGCCTCTTAATTACCTCGATACTATGTTTTTCTGATGTTTTAATAATATTTTACATGGGGCTAACAATGCATTTTCGTGTTCATTCGCGTTGTAAATTGAAATATCAGCTTGCTACATTAACCCTTCCGTCACCGTGCCTAGAAAACTTACGCGAAGGACTGTGCGCCGCAGTGTGCGGGGTATCTCAGGTGCCCCATTTATAATTCATAAATTATACGTTGTATTTTATTCTTTCATCTAATTGAACACTATAGCTCTTTTTTTAATGGTATAAATGATATATATCTCGTTTTTTTAATTTATAAATACATTTTTCGCTTAATTTAGGTTTTTACATTGATTTGGTGCGAAATGGCAGCAATCTTTCATATTTGTATTACACTTGTATGCAATTAAAAAAAGTACAAAAGGTGCCATAATGTAGTATATTGGCGTTACTAAAGTTATAATGTAATAAAATTTGTTGTATTCAACTTTTATCCCTGCACTTATGTATCAACAAGTTTCTTTTTCTTCCCACCAACAGCGTGCAGGGTAACTCAGTTATCCCAGGAATAAAAATTGAAGTTTTCAAACCCAATGTAAATCTAATAAAAGCAATTCGCCTAAATAATTTCAAAGTGGTTGATCTCAAATACAAAAATTTTACTACATTATCATCATTTGATTTAACTGAGTTACCCCGCAAAGTCAGGGAAGGGGGGGTCATCGTTATCTCTGCATTGACCTTTTTTGCAAAAATTCTTATTGTGTTCAACCGTCAATGTATAAAACTGGTATTAACATTTCCGCGACTTGGTTTGAATGTAACTGATCGATTAAGCTTTATGTAAATTGCTCGCATTCATAATGAGTGTAACTTTTTTTAAATAAAGAATGTTTTATTCCAAGCCAACCCGCGCTTCAAACATAGTTATTTCATCACGTTGGTCTTTTAATGGCGCTATTGTGCTTAAACCTTCTGTAGTTGCTTCTATCCTTATATTGATATGTTTCGGTTCATTCTCAGTATTTTTACCCATCACTCATTGAAACAATTTTTCGATGCACAGTCTGGTATGGATTGGCGAGAGGGTGGACTTCACACCATACGAAGTCCTTAACGATGAAACTAACCTAATGTAAATCCAATAGGGCGGTTTCTTATTATTTTTTTTGCCTAAATCGAAAGATACTATGAAAGCGTGAAATACGTACTCCTGGAGTACGTATTTCACGCTTTTAGATATTTACATGACGATATCTATTTTTAGCGATTAATCGAAAAGTGAAAAATTTCAAGCGCGTGAAAACGCGACGGTTAAGTATGAATGCTGGGAAAAGTCCGTGTGATGTCATTCTGGTTCACGCTGTCGCCGTGTGAGGTGACCTCGGGGCGAGGCTTTGAGCGCTGATACGATGCAGGCTGCTAGCAGGTAGCAGAGTACCCTGCTAGCAGGTAGCGCTTGGCTTAAATAAGGACTATTAATACCCTATCAAACGAAGAAACTTTCCGACATTAGGCAGTTTTAATAGGTGATTATTAAGACATGTTTCCCTGAGCTCTGTGCCTCATGCATGCATTGGTAATCTCAGACGATGTAAAACTCCTATCTACTCGTATAGAAACTAGGCCCCTGTGACGTCACGTGGAGTGGCATTCATGGGCGCCAATCTGGCATTTTTCAAATGCAGTTGAAATTGACCGTTGCCATTCGTCTAAACTGGGATTTCTAAAACCAAATAATTTGTATATTATGAATACACTAATGGTGCGTAACGAATCGCAATCAATGTCTTTCGTTTTCTTTGATGAAGGAATACCCTATTGGGATGGACTTGAGTCCGAAAAAACGGAGGGAATGCAGATAATAGGAGCGGAAGGAAGGTAAGGGGGGAAGTAAGGAGGAGGAGGGGAAGGGGGAATGAGGGATAGAGAGAGGTCATGTAAGCAGTGAGGCGGATGACGCGGAGGGTGGGGTCGAAGGGAAATTTCATCGCGTCGTCGGAGGGCAAGGTTCGAGCACGAGGCGAAACAGTTGACGAGCGCTCGGCGGCTGCCACGAAAGATCGTCCGTCATGTGCGAGGGTTACCGTCTGCAGCCGTGTATTGGAAGTCCCTCGCCTATTTTCGATTCCCCTCGATGTGCGTTAGTCACGAGTGATCTTGAGTATTTGGACCAACACGCGTAAGTCACGTAATATCTGTCCCAAATTAAATCTCCGGGGCGGAGAGAGTAAAAGAGTTTTGCAGTAATTAAAAACGATTATCGAGAGGATTTTGCCCGTATTCATATGGCTTAAATATAAATTATGATTGCGTGTGAAGACCAATAATATTACTCTTTGTATCTCTTGAAGGCATTGGAGGCTGGTAACAAAATATTAGCGACGAATCATGTTTTAGAATGCTCCTATACCGATAGCGATTTTTTATGGAAAAAAACTCAAGAATTTGCTTATTTTACAGAGGCATGGCGCTTGGTAGGATGGAATTTCCACGCTTGAGATGTTTCTAAAGTGTTCTTGAGGCACTGATATTACATCAAGAGCCTCTTCTATCGATGACAGAGGGCGTGAGTGGAAGGCTAAATGGTGAGTTCCTAAATAATTGAGTCAGCCTAACTTGTATGGGAGAGGTGTTTAGATTGGAGTGAAATCGGAAGATGGCAACAGCTTCATCCTTTTCTGATCAGAAAGCACGACAGTTATTAAGTGGTTCTTGTCGTTCATTGAAAGTCACTGAGTTTTTTTTTAATTCTTTGTGTCCGTTTTGCTCATTTTGTAAAAATAGAAAGAGCGGTTCATTGGCATCAAATAAGTTGCATTTCTCGATTTACCGGATAAAATCGGAAATCTATCTCTTTAGGCGGTGAGAAAGAAAAATACTCCCTAGAATAATAGCTGAAGTTCTCAAGGATCATATTTTAGCTCCTGCTAAGGGTTTTTTTTTCTTTTCCATTCCAGAGTCTTTTCCATTCCAGAGTCTTTTCCATTATTTTTGTATTAAAAATAAATGAGTCTGGTTTTTCGGCGTAACCTCTGTTCCTTCCAGGAGCCTTTCCGGTAGAAGATCCAAGCGTATGACGCGGAGAAAAACTTCTCGCTTCGAGCTTACGGGGTGAGGAGTTCCCACATTTTTAAAGTTGTAGACAGGGCCAATTTCTCCTGAGAGTTCGGTAGTTTTTCCTAGATAGAACTATTTCTTCGCCTCATTTTTTGATTGTAAAAAGACAATTAGAGACACCTTATACTTTGAAGGACTTCGGCCGTCTTTTCCTCCATCGTGAACTAATTTAAGTTAAAGTAAGCGTGCTCATTTTATGAAATTTGTTGCTAAAAGCTTCAATTAGTGGCATTAGATAAGTGATTGCCTTCTTTTATTTTTCAATTTGAAAAACTGTACGGTATAAAAATAAAATATGCATTCTGGAAATATGACTTACAATGTTCAGTTTTCTAATTATAAAAGGACGAAAAATGGCAATAAATTTATAAATAGAGGATATTTTTCATCTGGGTTTATGTATCAGCATAGAGTAAGGACTAGAGTAAGGATCAGCATAGAGTATATATAGAGAGCTCACCACACGTACAAAAATCGCATACGTTTTTGGTGTAGTTCTAGAGCGATTAACCAGATGTCACTAGAAGAATTTTGGCAATTTTTTTAATTTGCTCGTTCCACAAGTCTAAAAATATATTCTGAAGCAGAAAGGGTTGCTACGTTAATGGGAGACATTAATTATTCGATTTTGTTTATAACAATTGTTATAAAAAATATTTTATCGAATTTCGGCTAGTTACTTGACTTTTCCGAGTTTATATTCCTAATCCATTTTCCGGCAGACTGTTCTTAGTATAAAGTTGAAACTTGCAGGAAATGTTTATAGGACATTTTTTTCCATACTGGTAAACTTTAATTTGTTCATAACTCAGTTTCGACGTTGTTATGTGTGTTTATATATCTTTCGGACGAAAAATATGGAATTTTGCAGGGTAAAAATCAATCGCCTGCTAACTTTCGTATCTTACGATATAGGTCCATATATGCTGCGTATGAAATTTGAACAAAACTATAAATTTATTTTTGGTGAAAGAATTGTAACTTTATCTCGATTACAAGGGGAGTTATGAATTTTTAATGAACGCACCTCGTCAGGCTTTCCTTTCTGGCCTGGGTCCACGCTGAAAGCTTCCGCCTCCCAAGGATATCGTTTTGCCATCAGATAGGTTGGCGCGGTGAGCTGTTGTTTTGACGAGGAAGAGATTTTCCGTGAGGGAAGATTTTTTCCCTTCAAGAGACTCACAAATCTTATTGATGTTCATCGCTTCATTGAACAATCTACATATAGAATGAAATACATTTCGAGTGGTGTGCTTCAGAACTTTAGTTATGAAATACCTCACTTTGGTGAAGTGTAAATGTTATTTACAACACCAAGTGCCGGAATATTACAATAAAATAGGAATGCGAGATAGGATCCCTACACTGAAAAACAATGCACTGTTTGCCTTTCGCTAACGGTCATAGCCTCTTCACCACAGTTGGTAACTAAAGCTTAAAAGTATTTGGTAATGAATTCTTAAGCGCGCAGCTTCAAACGAACACAAAGAGGCATGGATCAGCAGTAGCATTTTAGGGAATAGGGGTGGTCGGTGACCTTGATTTGTTTGCTCGATAGCGGGATGAGTAATGGCCCATTCTGTTACCACGTCAAAAATGGAAAGGTTTCTTTCGGCTCTACCATTTTTCTACTTCGGGTCTTACGTATGAGGCAGATGATCATCTAATGCATGTTTTTGTCTTTCCTTGAGACCTTATTCTGATCATAGTTGTGATAATCGACGTCTCGTCAATAACAAGACGCATTGTCGTTTGAGGAAAGTTTTATTTTGAGCGTTAGCATTTAGTTGAGGTTCTTAAAAGTAAAACAAATAGCGGCTGCAATTGAGCCCGGGTTCACTCATTGCTTAAATTCTTGCCTCATTATATGAATGAATCCCTTCTCCCAGGGGCCGAAAAACTAAATATCCAAAGATACATTTTACGCGGTGAGCATTTGTACAGGAATATCGAATGGAGTATTTTTGGCATATTCCGATTGTAAGTTGTTGCGGCACTAGAAAAATATGGCGATTCAAAATTATACGCCCTCCCCTTTTTCGGAATTAAACCTCTTATTATGCAGTTTTGTGAATCGAAACTGCAAGCAAAATTTGCTTCGTAGGCCTCATGGGGAATCCTAATCCGTAGGCTAAAATATGTTATCGCGTTAGAATCTTGAGTTGTCCATTCATTAATTGTTATAAAACATTTGATTCCATGTATATTAGATATTGATTGCTTTTCGTACACAATTTAACAAACCAAAACCTATTTTTTTGTCTTTGATGACGAGTTATTCATTTAAATACAGATTTTCAACACTAATACAGGATTTATTATAATCTTGCAACATAAAGTAGGTTCGAAGATTTTCGCGGCGTTGATCAGATTATCTCTGCATTCTCTTCGGGTTTCCACCGCGTCCGTTGGCTTTTGTCGAAACTGTTCTCGCCAAAAGGCAACGGACGCGGTGGAAACCCGAAGAGAAGGCAGAGATCGTGCAACATAAAGTTTTAAGTCCAAACTTCGAACTGTAACAGACCTATGGACGAGCCTTTCCGGAGATACTTCCTCTGAGTGGCTGAAATGTCACCTAGCAATGACTTTCCCGAGGTGTAATCCTCATTTTCCTCCATTGTTGGGGACTCATGTCCTGACGAGTAAAAACTAGTGATGTGTTTTTAGAAGGTTAAAAGACTTCCATCTGATGTAAAAAAAATTTCGACGGAGTCGACGTGAAAGTAGCCCTCCGGCGCGAGAATGTAGGAAAACAAAATTGTGCGATATATATAATTATATTACTTTTGCTAATCCAAGTAAATCTCACCGTATGAAAATTAATCACAAACAAATTGATTTTGATCAATCAATTAGAAGATAAACGAAGGAGATTTGATTATTTCCAAAGCAGAAAAAAAGAACAGTGTGCTAATCCGTAATAAGATCTCATGCATCGTAAAATGTTACATTCTATTTAATGTTACATAGATAGGTCAATCTACCTTTAAATGCAGTCAATTTCAATTGTGAACTTTCCACAGTGAAATCAATTGCAATTTCAAATGGCTACAGCTTAAATACTTAGACTAAAATCCTTCAGAGAAAGATGAAAACGCGAGCTATTTCTCAGATTAGCTCCCTTCCCCCATAACAGAGAATTCTAAAAATTGGTGCCGGTCATTTTTTGTGGGAGACCTTTCCAACAGGCTTGCAAACAAATTCCCCAAAAATAAATTCTATGTTTCTTTCTACAACCCTTGCACTCTCGGTGAAGTTCTGTGTCGTGACAAAGACAAAATAGAACCCATCCATCAATCCGGCATTTACAAAGTTAATTGTGAATCATGCAACTTGAGTTTCATTGGTCAAACAGGCAGAAGTTTTATCATCAGAATGAAAGAACATAGAAAGTGCAGGAAATTGGGATGAAACATCACTTCTCGCCAAACATTTGGTACAGACTTTTCATTCTTGTCATTTTCAACCATAATTTTCTTCACCCCTTCAGTAATGGCACAAGGCTTGATTTTTTAGAGAAATTTGAAATAGTACAAATTTATACAAATATTCTTATTAGATGTTCCCGTAGACATACCCCGTTAAGACGGTCTTAGGCACAGCTCCGCGGTGTCATAAAACGTCCGTTTTCGCAGTAAAACCCTGGGGGTGAGGGATCGGAGAGTACAGAAGGTATAACAGTCTCAGCTGGTATCTTTCTGGTAGGTCTTTTGTATGATTCCCGGGAAAACAAGTCACTTTTTCGAAGTGTGAACGCTTTTAAAAGAAGCATAGTCTTCGATCGTATCCAGTGAAAACGAAATGAACTGCAATGAAACGTGCACTCACCTCGGCTAAAATACTTCCACTGTCTTCACCACAGACCATTTGAGAATCGGTGTCTTGAATAAAAGCATAAAAACGGTGAATGCTGTGCGTTAAAACCCATACAGTTTCAATAACATTACCACGTCGCGGCTAATCCAACTCCCGACGTGCGCAGATTAAAGAAAGAACACCATGCCAATAGATTATGTGGTTTTTTATTCCGCAAGAATCCACCTACAACTTCACCTTCTACATACTTTGGAAGATTTTCAGAGAAAATTGAAGACGGGCGTTTTCATAGAACGTTGCTCACGTTTAAGCCTGTGTATCTCAGAATCGGGTAGGATCTTTGTCAAATGAATTGCATATCCTTAAATTTCAATCAGTTTTGAGTATACCTGCGAAGTTTTAAGTTTATAACTCAAAAAAAGTCATTTTGTAATTTTTTCCGGCTTTTTCCGATTTCCGCCCACTGTGCGATATCCCACGGTCAAATTTGCATCAAAATTTAATGCAACTAACGCGCACCCTGTCCCACCGTCAAAATTTCATCCAACTGGCTTTTGGTACTATCATTTGTACAAAACACCGTTTTGTCCAAATGGATAGGGCAGGTTCTAAATTTTCATCCAATAGGATGAAACCAACAATTCACAGGGCCCTTGACAAAAAGCATCGCCTAGCGCTGAAACAGAGGCCACATAGGTTAAGCCGGTGTCCCACGGTCAAACGGTGCAAATATTTTGATGCAACTGGACGGGGGTGTCCCACGATGCATATCATTTGGACGAAAAGGAAAAAGACGATATTTATGTAAACAAATTTGGAAGCTTATAGAAGTGAAGGATTCTGTCTTTTTTAGCAAGCGAAATTGTCTGAACAGGCCTCTTGAATATTGAAGAGGCGAAAAAAAGAAAACAGAAGAAATGCTGAGCTTGGCCTTGGCTGGAAAAGGGGGTATGAATGGTTGGAATAAGCATGCTAAACATGATGGAGAAGGAGTTGGTCGCCGATGTTCCCGTATATTATCGATAATAATTGACGATAAGTGAGGATATTTGCATGTCCCTTATCAGCAAGGTTGGGGGCAGAATGAAACGGCAGGATACAAACGTGACGCAGTTTATTCCCGTGGTGAATATATTATTAATAATTAGATGGATATTGTGGTTGAGAAGATGTTATGATTAGTGCCGTAAACGTGCATTTAAATCACATTTTTCCTCTCCTAATCTAGCAGTTGCTAAAATAAGGCCCTTATCCTAAAATAATAGTGATGGAAACGGGCAGCTGTAGTGTTTCACAGGTATAATCGTCATTTCATATTAGTCATTTCTCCAGCTGCTCGCTCGCTCGGATTGCATGCCCGCCACAAAGATAACCTGTAGAATTCGGTCTCGATACCTTAAGTAAATCTTTTATTATTTCCAAAACTCCCCTCCTAGTATTGCGATTCTAAAGATAGCTTCCTTCTTATTAAAGATCAACTCATTATTACGGATTTCCTGGTTGAGAGTTTCCATCGCCTATCGAGACCAATTTTTGCTCATTTTTACTTTTAGGACCACACCAGTCGATGAAATAGACGATCACGAACGTATATATACATTTGAAATAATGTTTTGTGAACTCACTTCGCGGTATGGTGACATTATAAATTCAAAACTAAGCCATTTAGTATTCAATACAGTATTAATGAAAAAACTCAACCGGTTTCGATATTTTCAGGTATTTATCTAGAGGTTTACGATAACGCTAATGACCTGAAAAGAAGGAAACCGGTTGGGTTTTTAATGCATACTGCGTGGAATACAACAAAGTTTGCAAATGAGCATTTTAATTAATAAAATATATATTATGGACGCAAAAATAAACTTTGTTGTATTCCACACAGTATGCATTAAAAATCCAACCGGTTTCCTCCTTTTCAGGTCTTTAGCGTTAATTGTATTGTATTCGATCGCTTCTCAGAACGACTTCAATTGCGTTTTAGTGATGTATTGAAGTAAATACGATAGGCTACATGCACTGCTAATGGGAAAATCTACTACCGGCTTCCCTTTCTTTCAATCCGAAGTGGCAAGAGACCCGTCACCCGAACACATGCCGGACCTTAGGGACGTGGGAAGTGGTCCTTAGTCGGGACCTTATGTTATCTTAACTTGGAGCACCACCCAACTTGAGTTAATTTCCTAGAGGTGGTCTGACTTGCAATTGAAGCTACACTTGTTAATAGATGAGGTCTTTACCCTCCACCCGCCTCCTTTTGGACGGGTTGGATTGCAGGTCCGCCGCTATTCCATGGCATTGCATTTTCGCACAAAATCTAAACATTTCACATTCTCTTTACGGGTCCAACCCTACCCCTACAAGTTATCTGGGGGAATAGCCACATTTTCATGGCTCTTCTTTTTAACCCCGTCCAAATAGCGGTCAAAACATTTTGTTACCCTTCAGTTTCTCCTTTTCTGCCGATGTGAACACATACCCATTACTAATTGAGAAGTCCTATTTTGGCCACAGTTTTTGTGTTTAACAGTGATCTCACACAGAAGTTATAGTGTTGTGATAACTAAAGAAATGTGATTCAGTGATTTATTAGTTCCTGACAACCACATACGAGTAGGCATACTATGTTTCATTTATTTCCGTTTCTAGTTTCCGTTTTTTTAAATTGGTCTGAGACGAGGCACAGCACTATTTTTCATATTTTCCCTTATATTTTATATTTAAACTTTGTAGGAAGAAGACTGTTGTGTAGCTTTTTACAAATCTGTGTAATTATTGTTGACTGTCAAAAATTTCATGGACTTTTACGCGGCGAGAACTGCACGGAAAAATGCTGGAGAAAAAAGAGAAAACCATAGTTGCTCGAAAAAGGAATTTGAATGCATATCTAGGGGGTTGTTTCAGATTACACGGAGATGAAAGGCAAAACTTGAGCTTATTAATTTTTTGAACATGAAATTTCTTTATTCCGACGAGAGAAGATGGTGAGCTAGTTCACGATCAATCTCTTTTGTTTTTTAGAGGAATGGCAAATGGTTGGACAAAATTGTTGATTTCCCTGATGTATTTCGCAACCTTCCAAGCACCTCGGGTTCGTATTTTCCTAGTATTTTAATGGTGACATGGGGTCCCCTGGGATATTGTTCTAGTAGTCTTATTTTTTAACAGGTACTTCCGATATACAAGGGGGTAGGCCAAGTAACCAATTCACTGATGTTACTACGCGCTCCAAAATTAGGAAAACGAAGCTGCTTGAAGTCAATTAATTTGCAGGAGTAGCAGAAGAGTTAATCTTTCAATTCTCAACTAGTTTGAGATCTCTGTCTTGCGGATTTTTGATTGATCCGGTAAAATTTAAGAAGTTCTGCTTAGATACAGCGGATAATTTTGTGAGACATTATGGATGGTTTTACATGCCACCCATGGAGCACGAAGTATTTCTACATGGTGCAGATGTTATCGAGTTGGCTCTTCTTCCTAATGGAGAACTGTCAGAGGAAGCCCAGGAATTTCGCCATAAAGATATTAGAAAATACCGTGAGCATTACGCGAGAAAAATATCTCGAATTCATACGAATGAGAATATTTTCCGGTGACTGATCCTGACATCGGACCCTTTTATTAGCACATGAGGAACTGACTGAACAAATGTCGGGGCCTTAAAGATCTTTCGCAGGAGGTTCGTGATCTCTTGGTCTTGCTAGAGTCTCAAAATTCTGCGAGCGAATGCGAAGAGGAGAGGGATGGGTGGGATTGAGAAGAATCTGATGATGAATAATTATAATACATAATTCGTAAAGTTATAAATCATTAACCATGCTTATATGAGAATGAAAGAGTCACTTAAATACTATTTTGACATTTATTTAAAAACTAGCTGACCCGGCGAACTTCGTACCGCCTAACAATCAATGAACTTACAGTTTACTTACACCATTTATAAATCAAGAGCGGCTGTATCATTTTTAATCGTGTTTAATTTATTGTAATAAAATAAGGATGCAAATTCAATAAAACTACGTAAATGAGTACCAAAATTGCTTGTCAGAAAGACATTTTCTTTATTGAATCTACATAGGGTGGATCGGAGCACGTTTACGCGGATTTTTTTCAACAAATTTTCTTACGTTTTAGCTTAAGAAATTTTGGGCATAGTGGTTTAATAAAGCAGTTCATGAAATAAAAATTATACGCATTCAGTTGTTGGCTATTTGCGTTATTAGCTGTAAAAAAATGTTTTTAGGTCCAAGTCTGTTGCATACACTTGGCCCATTCAGGGGGCAGGTTGACACGACCCCAGACCGACGCTTGACTGATGCTCAAAATCGTGCAAGAAAAGCCCCTATGAAGCAGCATTCGCATTAAATGACTTAAGGCGCGCCAGTTTTAGTATCTCTGTTTGGAAAAAATGCACTGCGTAAACGTACTGCATGCGTAAACGCACCACGGTGAGCCCTACACATTCGGGTTTAATGTCTTGCGTCAAGCACCTTCTGAGAAACAACAGTTTTTGTTTTGTTATCAGGCGCAAGATGAAGCGGATGAAGCTAAATAAATATAGCGAAGCAAAGCAGTGACGCAGCGAGGGGAGGTTTTGGGGGATAACCCCCCCCCCCCCCCCCCCCAAGAGCTTAGAAAATTTTTTAATGAAAGATTTTGTTATTAATATTTGGGGGACGGATGACTAACAAACAAAACATATTTAACTATTCACACAGCCACAAAACCCACTATTTTGAACCATTTATCTTAAAAAAATGTCTGAGGGAAGTGCCCCCACACTTCCCGCTTACCTTAGCGAGTTTTCTATACCCTACAGACCCGTGGTATTAGCTGCGCCCAAAACCCCCTATCCTAGCTACGCACTTGAAGCGAAGGAAGAAATACAGAGGATGGTTTATCGACTCGTGAACATAGCACGCTAAATTGACCATGAGAAAATCATGGGTTTTCATTAGCACATGAGCACAAACAACACAAAAACTGAAAGAATGACCATGCGATTTTTTAATCGTTATCACGAATGCAACACGAATTGTATATTGAATACGTTTAAGCTCAAAAGGGCATATGAGTTGAGATCATGGAATCTACGGAATGAGGACTTCCTAACCTTTGATGTTTCCTTTGAGTAAAGTTGCGTGAATCACATTCATCACCAATTTTTTTAATGATCAAACACGTTCCGTTGGATAGTTATGGTTGGTTTAGGCTTCGAAAGATCATGAGAACAGAAACTACATTTTTTTGTAAATCGTGCCTTGGTAAGCCAGATACGTCCAAGGACTTAAAATATTCAGATAGATAGTTGGTGATTTCGTCTTCGTTTGTTACACATTTAAAAGATTCGTATCCATGCAGAGTACGAACTATTTGAATTTACCTCGTTTTAGTCATCCACATCTTCGTTCTTGCTCGCTAAATCAACCATCTTTGATTCTTTTGGTGATCAATCATATGCTGGAACTCTTTGTTGATGAGCTCACTGAAACTAATTTGCAATCATTCCAAGGAAATGAGTTAAAACTACTCGATTTCTCGACAGGAACACGGACATTACCGTTTGTCAACAATTGCTTGGAGATTTGTTTACAAACACGGTAGTGAAGTGTCAACTTGAGCTGGGCCACGGCTGGGCTTACAATCAGCTCGAATTAAATTTTAAAAATGTAATTTCAATTTAATTAATATTTTGAATATATTTAGTAATTAAAATGTTATATTGTTACTAAATTCAGTTATTAAAGTGGTAAAAACAAAACAAATTATTTAATTTGTAGTTCTGACCGACTAATCAATTGTTGTGTTACTATAACTCCTAAAAGCATGTCCATAGGAAAGAGATGAATTTTTTTTGTGAAATTATCCTTTTTTAATGGCCTATATGTTAACCCCGCCTGAGACGAATCCAAAGAACCAAATCTCATTGAAATCGGTGCAGCCGTTCTCGAGTTATAAGTGTTCTAACTAACACGATTTTCGACTTTCTTTTATATAGATAGATTACTTTTAGTCCATACAGAAGAACCTCTCGAAATCTGGAAATCGCACCTCTTTAACGTAAGTCAATGAACCCAAAAACCCTACTTTTAGCCTTTTTTGTTTATTGACTAATTTCAAAGATCATTAACTCGTACTTTATGACTAATTATCATTTATTTTCATGTTTTATCATGATTTGGGTTCGTCTATGCAGTCAGCGTTACAATTGGCCAGTTAATAAGTTAAAGTTCCACGTATCGCCTAAAATAATATTTTTTCGTGAAAATAACTGCAGAAATGAAAATAGCATGCCAAAAAACGTGTAAAGAGCAATTTTCAAAGACATCCAACGACAATCTGATTTTTGTCCAACTTTTTCGCCATCTGGGCCATTGTGCGCCGCCTGTCCTCCTATGCTCTATCAGGCCGATATAAACATCTTGTTCCCTTCCTTCGATGCTTGGGGCTCGGGGGACTGAGTCAGGAAGAGGGGGAGCGGGAAGGGAAGGGGATAGGCGAGTTGACCTTGAAGCGATCTCTCTCGCCTCTGGCTAGCTACTGTCGTGCCATCTTCCCGCTTTTTGAGAATTAAAACTGTCGATACGATTTCCCCCTATGCCGTGAGCCCTCTAGAATATACTTACTCTATGGTATCAGTTAACACGGTTTACTTTCTTGGCAGGAAAAATTTCATTTTCATCTCAGTTTCTAACTGCTGAGGTACAATTTAAGTGGTATTTTGCATGAGAAAAGAATATGAAAATTAGAAAGCAAAACATTAGTACGCCAATACTAAAAGCAAAGTTCTTAGTCGAAAGTGGGTGGTAAGGACGGAGGTTGGGAATTGAAAGTCATGGGTGACGTCTATGCTATATTAACGATAACATGACTTCCATTTGTCATAGTTGCATTAAAAATTATGGCCATAAGAGTTATTTGCATTTCTGAAGAGCATAAAGTATTGATATGAGCGCAGTAGTGATAGGGGGACACTTGATGACACACCCGTGATTTTATTTCGTGCTGGAAGTGAGGGCATCTCGAAATTCCTCGAAGTTTTGGTCTTCCGAAAGTATTTTTGGAAGCGTTCCAAATCCCAGTTGCTTCCAATTTATGAGCTATGAGTTGGAGTGTGAGAGAAAAGCGGAGGGAATGAGTGTCTGTTTTCGTATCGGGTCTGATGCTTCATAACTGGCATTCCCCTTTCCTCCCTATGCTTAAGTATCTGTCTTCAATCGTGCGTCTGGGATCTGCTCACACTTCTGCGCCAGAGAAATACTTCCTTCACAGATAAGAGGGAAAAATGTTAAGATTATTTTCGGCTGTGATTTTATTGTTTCCTTTCCGAATATAAATGGCTACCGCTTACATTTTTATGAGTATTTTAGATTCTTATGCGTTATTATAATTCGAAATTTTCATGGCAATCACATTTATGCTTGATCAATTTCAGTGTGACATTTTTGATCACCCGCCGTGCAATGGCGACCTAGTGCCATGTAACCTCTAAATTTACGCTTAAATGAAGATTTGGCTAAGAGGGAAGAATTTTTAAACGGGCGATGAGCTTCAGGGCAAAGGAAAAATTCATTGGAAGTCATTTTCAATTACATCTTACATGGTATGGTAAAGATTGTGTCCACAGGCACGATCAATTCCTCAATCGCCGCTGCGACAATGTCGAAAGTACACCATAGGTGTGCTCCATGTTTAGCCATGAAATAATTTTCAATCAATCACTTCGGCTTCTGTTCGTGAGCCATCGTAGCTTGAAAAAAAAAACGGCTCTCGTATATAAGTGAACGTTACAAAGGTTATTGTTTCATTTTCCGTAATGGAAAGGTTTCACAAAGTTATACTAATCCAATATATATGCCGCCAGTGCTTAGCTTTCGTTCGTCATCCACAAATGCCATATCATGCCAAGCTGCTGCCGCTGTTATACGCGTACACATATTAACACATCGCCACCACATGCCCCGTCTCTCCGAAACCTTCCCCAGCACTGTTTAGCACCATTCGTCTTCCTTCCTTCGCTGCGAGCGTAACGAGACGCGATGATAAGGGACCAATTAGGGGAGGACACCCGATATTCTCTCGGCTGGCGCGCAGACCTCCGGTCGGGGGCGAAACACAACCCGGAGGCGACAATGCATTGGAGATGGCCTCCTCCGTCTTGTTTATCGCCGCCTCCGAGAGAGGCCCCTTGCCTGCCTCATGCCCCTCCCTTCTTCATCATGTGAAGTTCTTTTTTGTGTGACACAAGTGCCGTCTGTTTTCGCTGAAATCCCTTCCGACGACCCCGAGTGTCATGGCCACTAACCTCTCCTCCTCTTTCCCTCCGCAGATTTCGAGATAAAAAGCAATGAAATATGAGAGAAACGAATACGAGGAAATCTGTTGTCGTATATCAATATCGTTGTGAGTGTATTGTTAACCATAGGCCTGGCAAGTGTTTGATCTGGAGCAGCCAAGTTGGAAGGATTCCGGAAAAAAATGTACACCTTAATTACAAACTGCTATTATAGTGTGCACAGTCAATGTTTTTTATGCTTGATGGAGTAGCACTCCAAAATTGTCGTAGCGTGCCCTTCCCTGTTCCGATAACATTATTTCAGTTCTACTTTTCAGCACCCCTCATCAATTTTCTTTTAGGATCGCTAAAATTCATTGTAAATTTTTTTCATTCCACATTTTATGCTTACATTTCACAAAACGTGGGAATTATTGCACTCTGAAAATATCATTCGATCTCCAGAAATAGATTTCTATTTCGCAGGCTGAATCTGGTGAAGGAGCGATATTATGAAATATCTGGCTATGGTGCGTCACACATTACGGCATTGTCTCGCAGGTAATATCAGGAAGATAGGAAACAAGATACCTGCCTCACAAAGAAACTAAACGACGCGATAGCTGGAATCTCATCGTGAGAGAAAATGTGATCTCCTCGTATCGCCCGACATTTCCAACGCCCCGGAATTCGATTAAGGGATTTGGGAAAGGCGGCTTGTGATTATTTTTATTTGTTACGACGTTGAGATGAGAGTAAGTCGGGCTTGGATAGATGAGTGCTGAGACATGGGAGATGGAGCCGAGAGAAATGCGATGGGAAATGGAAGAAAAAATAAAGTGTAAAGAGAAGACTGTGGAACAATAGAAACATTAGAAGAACACGTGGATTTCCTACATATTATATTCCATCGATTCTCAAGGGCATGGTCCTTTGCTCAAGAGATTGGAATAGGACACGGAAAAAAGAAAATAGACATAAATGTAATAATAATAATACTTAATAATAATAGAATAGACTTTATTTGTAGAATCGAACCTTTGGGACTCTAGCTTCAGATACATTGAAGTTTATGGAGAAACTGTTCTGGTAACATTTGCATTCGCTAACAAAATATAGTGTAATGGAATTTTATAATTATTACGTAATGTATAATACATATAAGTTGGAAATAAAGAATATTAGGTCCAACAAAATAATGTCTTAGATCTAACATACGTATTCAGTCGATTATAGATAGTTTAAAGTTTCTGAGAGTCGGCATAAATTTATAGTTGTACTTAAAAATATATTTATTTGAAATAAAGTTGAAATTTGAATCACTTATTAATTGACATTTATTGATTAATTGGTTAAATACTTTATTTCGTTCTATGTAAATCGATTATCAATCACTTGAACTAACTGAACTCACTGCAATAGAGTAGTTTATCAAATTAACACTTATTACCACCGATTAAGCCTTGATGCCAATCTCTTGGGTGTGCTGACATTTTTTATGCACAATAAAAGTGAAAATTTAGTACAAGAAGAAATGAAGCGATATAAACTTTATGAAACTGAAGGGAAATTCATATTTTCTTATTTATATAGTTTATAGAATCCGTTATTCGACCAAATTACTTTCTGAAATGGTTCCGTTTGTAGGATGGTTATTCAGAAAAAGGCACCATAAAACTTATGTATAGTTCTATGGAATAATATTTGCATTTAGTGGGGCCGTATGGTTCGCTTGATTCGCTTTGGTGGTAAAGCAATATTTAATCTGGCGTTGCCAAAGTATTATAAACGCATTACGTAGTACACAGTAAATCCTATCGTCTTATACCATGCTCTTTCACAGTGACAATACGATAAAGACCGTTGTTAATTTAGTCTAATGAGGAGCATCAATTTAATCAGTCATGTGACTGGGAAAATATCTTTCCTTGGTTTACGGAAATTATACTTTCTGCTGGAAAAATCATTTTTAAATATTAGTTATCTATTGATGGTTCTTTCTCATCTCCACTGATCATCAGATAAGTTTACTTACTCAAGTTCTATATATATTTTACATAATCGGGTCCCTATCAATCACAAAGTAAGTTGCGCTCGTGGAATGGTGTGTCTAATGTTCCTTTGAATGGTTGAGAATCATAAGAACCAAGAGATTGAATCAATTGATTGAAAACCCATAGTTACTTGATTTGTAGAGATAGAATATTTGAAACGAACAACTTTGCCCATTTCTACGCATCACATTGTGCGTAATTGCTAAAAATGCACGCCTCCTAAATTGCAAATATATTAAAAGTAGGTAACGTAAAAATCAAACCCAACTACTCATTCACTCAGCCCCGCGACTTCGCCTCATAAATTAGACATTTTTCAGGAACTGTTTCATTTACTTAATATGCTTACTCACCAGGAAACAATACATGTTTTCCATTACGTTCTGGTGTTTTTATGGATTTTTTGTTATGGATTGACTATATCTGTCATTTCTGCCTCACCATCTGGAATAGCAGATACCAGTAAGCTAAAAATGTATGCTTTTTCAGGCTAAACACGATAGGCATATAGTATGAATCTTCGCCAAGAGATGAAACTACCATAGGTAGAACCTCAGCGCCGTAGAATTGTAACTATAACCTCCTGCCTCCTCCTCCCTTATTTATTATTATTACTTATAAGGGAGGTTTTTTTAAAAGGTATATTTATTTCCGTCACCACCTTGTTTTCCTCCCTTATACCTCCTACATTTCCCAATATCCACTATCCCCCAACCATGAGTCCTCAGTCCTCCCCTATTACCGTTTCCCTCCCCTACGTAGACACTAAACAAGCCTCTGGCACTCCAGATAGTTGCTCGCTCAGGTTTCATGTTAAGAAGAGCCTTTCGAAAATAAATATCAAGTTACACGAGAACAATAGAATCGTATTTCACCCTTTCTCGCCAACTGACCTTTTTCAGCCAATCTTCTTCAAAGCTCCCAGTTTCTTGACGTCAAAAAAAATGAGTCACCCATTGGACCCAAAAGTGTCTAATCGTGACTTATGGCAAATGATGAGGTATCTAGATTGGATTGAAATATTGCTACTGTGCACAAAATTCATATGAAAACGACACCAAACACGGTATATTTTTGCCTTTTTTAAGTGTTTTAACATGACAAAGCGCAATACGCAGCTGCTCCCGAAAGCCGTTGACAACATGTAAGTAGTTACCCTGCTAAAAATTAAAAATGGAGGTGGAATGGGGAGTAGGAATGGATTGAGCTCTCAGTTCTATAGCCGGAAAATTTTCACTGTAGTCGAGTAAAAGTTTCAAGTTACCTGAGAACGATGGTAAGTGGTTTCATTCAAAATACCATTATTACCCTATCCTTCTGGTCAACTCCCTTCTTTTCACTTGACCTGCCTTCCCGGTCCCCAAGTTTTGAAACACCCTGATAGCGTGAGTCACATGTGTAACGTTCTCCCGGGCTCTTCTGTGTCAACCAATAACTTTCAGCGATTAGTGTTTTGCCTGCGTATGATTTCAAGAATAGGAATGGGAACCAAATATGAAAAATTACGAGTTCAAAT
Organism: Ischnura elegans; assembly: GCF_921293095.1. Taxonomy (NCBI): domain Eukaryota; kingdom Metazoa; phylum Arthropoda; class Insecta; order Odonata; family Coenagrionidae; genus Ischnura; species Ischnura elegans. The sequence continues at coordinate 6,450,620 of NC_060247.1, forward strand.
AGGATGCATTTCCGGCATAATTTTACTTTGTTAATTGTAGTTCCGTCACTTTTATTTATTATTTATTCATTTATTTCCAACTTCCCAAAACAGAATATGAATCGCTCCGTCACGTAGGGCAGTGAGGGGCAAGAGTTCGCATGGTGCACGTTTCCTTTTCCGAAATATTTCCCTAAATGCCCGGATGATGGCGCTTGTAGTTAGTCAGTTTTATTTACGTGACCGAATATTAGCATAGGGGTGCATTGAGTGGAGGACAGCGAGCGACAGAGAGTGAGTTTTTCTTTTTTTTCATTTTCACGCGACTTTTATCTAAATTGTAGGACCGCGTAATTCTTATCTGTGCTTCAGGCGTTTATTTAACTACTATGTTATTCTAACGATCCTTTTTATGCATTCTTTGCCTCGAAAAATTCAATGCAGTTAGCAGGTTCGTAGCTCACCATCGTGGTTGAGCTATGGCGTATTAGGTGTAGCAAGTGCCGTTGGGGCAAGAGTCCGCATAAGGACTCTTGCCCCATGGCCGCTGATTCCTGTCCCATTTTATTCCATTGCTTCATATATAACGTTACAGTATCTGTAATAAATATCACATTCACTTTTTTAATAAATTAATTAAGAGAAAATGCGGGACTTAATAAGAAAAACCGATCGGAAAGAATTAGGAAAACAAATTTAGGAGGTAGTTACCCTAAGGATTAACAATGGAGAATCCGTACACTCTATTATAGCTGGTACAGAAATTGATGAATTTTTTCTGCGTAAATATTGCTTAATTTCAGAATTTTAGGTACGTTATATTCATAGATATGCATAAAACAGTCACATGTCTCTCCTGAGAGCATTAGACCACATACAAAAGCATTGCATGTGCACAATCGGCGTATAAACTCAAAGCAAAACTCTGAAATTCTTACGGGTACCCCCTACACCCAAAAACTATACATGAAGACATCTAAAAATAAGGTTAAGAGTTGCGATGCCAAGCGGCGGTTGGTGGACGGCAAACTGGACATTAGCTTCACCGGAAAAAACTGATGATCACTGTGGAGTTTGTAGAAATTATGCTCAGATCCACCAATTTTGATTGGAAAGTGTCCAATGAATTTAAAACGTGGAGGAAAAAGCCTTGCACCACATATTCTGGAAACGGAGGCTTCACATACGAAACTGTGATTAGGACTCCTCCCCCATTAGAGAAGGACACTTGCCCCATATTGGGGGCTAGGCTCCGATTTGTTTTTCTCTTACATTTTGATGAATAAAGGCAGTTATTTATTTTTTCTGCAGTAATGGAAAATAAGTATTGTAGTACATGTAACTACAACAAATTGTGTACAAATAAAAACTATTATTTGAACCTGAATGCGTAATTTTGTAATTGTTCGTTAGATGCGCACTCTAGCCCCTCATTCCCCGACTATAGTTTTCAATATTTTCGGAATGCACCAAAGTTCTTGGAGAATTGTAGCCGAGTGTTTCGAACGAAAGAATAGCTCCTTTGAAAGGAGACGGATTAGAAGTTCTGCATAGGTCTATCCAAAAACAGCGTAACTGCAGTAACATTATGCGGGAGTAATCGCATTTTTTTGCGATGATTTCCGGTGGATACTGCTGCGCACAAAATAATATGCTGGTGAAATTAATGCCTTCATAAATTCTGGCTAAGACCCAGATTCGAAGCTAAATTTATCTGTTTATTAATCTCAATTACCCCCAAAAACAGCGCAATGTAGCCTTTACATCGGGAGTTCTTTAAACAACCAACAACAGATGATCACACACACCCATGCATGTCCTGGAAGGGGCAACCGACCCAGGCGGGACTCGTATGGTAGGCGAGGACTCATCCCCCCACCACCGAGGCCGACACATAAAAGTTGAATAAACAAAAATAAATTGAAGAAGTGAAATCTTTTTTGCAGTGAAATAGTTTTGGCGGCAAAAAATTTTGATTTTACACTAGGGCCCATTTATTCCTGGGCTTATAATATTTCAAACTAAACTCCGCATATGGCAAAGTTTCGTGCTTTATACGCATAACCTACCTATAATAATGATAGGGTATGCATCGATGAAAGGGCAATTTTTTCAGTACCCTGAGATTAAAATTGGAGGCCTGATTATTATTTTCCAGTTTTGACTTTGCAATAACAATATCATTCCTTCATTTAACACCTAAGTTCAGAATCAACTGTTCCGCTAATACTGATTCATAAAACTAACTAACTTTTGGGAAAGGCGTTTGGTTTAACAAATTTACAAAAAAATTGACGTGCCGTTTTAGTCGTAAGCACTCTCATTTCAGTGGAATGAATGACTTCCTTGTATTGTTTTTCCGAGAATTCTACCGAGAGCTACAGACATTAGTCATCAAATTATTTCCTTCGTTCACGCGGCCCAGTCTTCTGTCATGAAACAAGACGCTAGGCCTATTTCGCTGGCCAGAAAGAGGAACGGAAATTGGTCCTGCAGCACGGAGCTGGAAGTTCCGGAAAACTTGGGCGCAAGACCCATTACTGAGCACGATTTATCATGTTGCTGCACCGCCTGCTGCACACGACTCCAGAAAAATATTTTATTGGCAAAAGAAGAAAAACCAGAGCCCTAATTATTTTTCTATTTTTATTTTACAGTATGTTAGATTTATATCAGTCTAGAACAGCGGTTCCCAACCTTTTTATTCCTCCCGTACCCCTCTATATGTATACAACTAATTTTATGCCACCCAAAATTTAACGTGCACAGTTTATAACGTAATTTTACTACGGGTAAATGACACTTTTAGTAATAAATAATTGTGTAAATAGAAACTATGCTTTGAATACCCCCTACCATATGTATACATATTTTCTGGTGGAGAGATACACAGTTCCTGGCGTCCGCCATCACCGATATTTTGGGCGAACCCTCAAGGGGTACGCAAACTATCAGGAGGGAACCGCTGGTCTAGAAGATTGTATTCCCACAAGTGAGACATGTTGAAAAAATTGTGAGCAGTGAACAAGATGAATGGGAACAGTGAAACCGAATGAGTAAAAATTTCAGGGATTTCAAATTGATGGCACCAATATCATGCCGAAAACCGGGTAAGTAAATAGATGAAATTGTGGATTTAATCCAGGTTATTATTCACAAACAGGAGTATAACAGTAAGGAGGGTTTCTTCGTCGGCCCGATACTTTGAGATGCGTGCGATGAGATGTCGCGTCGATTTCCCATGGTGACGGTGGCACCGCAATGCAATCGCGAGAAATGAGAATCGACTCGCGCAAGAGAAGGCTCCTCTTTCGGGGGCGCTACTCTCCTTTACCTCGTCAGCAAACGATCCAGATAAACGCTCTGCCGCCAAACAGAGTAAAAGACAAAAGGGTAAAGGGGAAGTATTGAGGCTGCGAGGAGAATTCCCAGCCTCTACACTCTTTCGGGTCTGATAGGAAAAAAATATAAGGTGGACGAGAAAAAACATCTCGAGGGGAACAACATGGGAAACAAAAGAAGATGTGCTGGCGTTTCACCGTTTCATTGATCCCGATCTCTCACTTCCTTCCATTGTGCTTTGTCTCTTTCCTCTCCTTTGGCTTTTTATCCAATCAAGTGTTGGGATAAGAGGTGTAGGAGTTCGCGTCTTCGTTTCCCGATCGCATATCACTCCCTTCCACCGATGCAATATCTGCCAGCGCCACCGCGCGCCCAACGATCGGGGAGGGGCGAGGATATATTTTTGCGCATTCGGTGGTGCTGATTCACGGGCGAGATTGTTTCCGAGATCGTTTCTTTCACAACTTTCATCGAAGACCTACGATATTTCAAAAGGTTTGTATAAGTAAATTAGGTGATTTTTCACGGCGCAGCGTTGTGGGGACACTTGGCTGAAGCATGTGCCAAACTTATGCTTCCGCACATTCGGCTTGCGTTTATTTACCCTATTTATTTCTTTACAAGTTATACCCTGAGCTTATAGGCTAATTTAAAAGTATTCAGATGCATTCGCCACTAGAAAATTGTAGACTACCTCAACTATACTCTTGTTATACCTTTTGAAGAAACCCTGAATGACGAATAACCGTTATCACTTATATTTCATTTTGTGTGAGCCTTGAAACTTATGAGAAGAATGAAAATGAATGCGTACATATTTCATTTTCTCTCCTGCATATCCATTCTGCAGTTTCACTTGTTTGAAATAACAGTTAAATCGATACTCTTAACAACCCTTGAGAATGCAATTTAATGCAAATTGTATTGAAATGCATATTAAAGACTCATTAAGAGTTTACATCTCACTGTTCTTAAATAACTCCTTTTTCAAGACTGCTGGTATCGAAAGCATATGAATATAAATATAATGATGAAGTAGAGAGATTTAGTAATGCACGTGCATACACTAACGATACTGTAATCTAAGGAGGCAGTGAAGGATATGCTCTAAAGGAAAACGGTGAGTAAGTTAAAATTTTAAGAATGACTGTGAGCTAAATTAATATTCATCTACACTCCGAAACCTGTGATTGAATTCTGTAAAGTCTTAGGTGACAAAATTTTCTTCATTATTGAAGATTTAGGAAAATCTTTTAGTTAAATGTTTTGAAATCTTCGTGAGTGTTGTCATTGAGTGAAAACCTTCCTGCTTTTATCCACCCTCGTCATTTAGGGTGATCACTTTTTCGTTTATTATCCTCATATAGTCTTCAAGTCAAACAGGCGACATGCTGCCACCTTAAAATATATTGTGTCAGTGTAAAGGAATTTTTGAAAACTATTTGCCACGAGCCGTCATATCGTTAATCATTTATTCTCAATCTTATCGCTTTTGGTGGCACGAAACCTTTTTAATTTTTAACCAAATATGGTCTAAGTGTGTCTTTACACGAAGTAAAGACGCATTTAGGCCATATTGGAAATGCTTAAGTAATGATTATTCTTACTAAATTATTCATAAGGGTAATTAAAAGAGTATAGATGCCTTCTTATTATGTCTTTTTTTTCAAAATCTCGTCTCCAAAGTGGCCGAGGAATAACTACGCTTGTGATTTTTTTCTCACCAAAGTGGCACCAATTTCATTAGATGTCTAATTCTATAAGATAAATGCAAAGTTCAATTATAAATAATCACTTTGTTCCATAAAATTTTTTGGGTTCCCTCGTTTGACGGAAAGTAGGATGTAGAAAAAAACATCCGCATTCGGCGGTGATTCGGATTGTCGATGTTCTGAGGAAGGGATTGCGACTACAGACGGTGATGTAATGACCTCACTTTGGAGAAATGGGGAGCGTTACTGCCAGGAATGGGGTGTGTGGAGCGGTTTTTAATTTTGGTTCTTGGCCTATGTTGAAAATGCGGCTGTTGTGAGCTTTCCGGAGAGATAGCCATGATTTTCTATTAACCTTCCCATATATTAATAGATATAAAACTATGTATATGCATAATTATGACTCTAAATACAAAATTTCTCTATGTTTGTGAGCTGCTATGTCGATTTTTGTCAAGATGATTTGAATACAGATTCAAAGGAAAGGGTTATCTCATAGAAATTTCCCAAAGTAGCATTAGATCTACAGTTTAGTAGTTCAAATGTAGCCCAGATGTTTCATGAGCTTGGGTGAAACTTATTGAATATCTCGATATTATTTAATGAAAAAGCATTTATTATTTTTATCATTGGGTAGCGTTAATTAATCGTATTGGCGATGCCCACTGGAAGGAATTGTGACCACAGTTGCTGATGTAAGGGCTTGAGGCGGGAGATCGAAGCTGGCGGCAACGGGTGGTTGAGCGGTTTTTTTTTATTGGACCTAAGGGGTGGACGCAGCTTGAGCGAGATCGCCAAGGAGAGAGAGATAATGAGAGTTGAGAAAGAGAAGATGATAAATGCGTCTGGAGAGAAGGGAACGAAAGGGCCATTTGGGGATTGATAGACATCAATCCGTCCTCTCGCAGGCAGACACCGGAAGGGGAGGCAGGCAGTTGCGGGGGGGCCTTCATCTCTTTCTCGGCCAGGATTATTGGGAATCGAGATACAGAGATTGGTCTGACCACTAAGAGACTCGGTAACCCTCAAGGCGGGGAGGTAATCTCCTGCATTCGGCGATTGCATCAACCGCAGGCACTAATTCGGTGATATTAACACTTAAATACTGTCTAAAGAGTATCTGCCACAACGTACCTAAGGATGTTACTAGACAGTATCAAACTCTAGGAATTTAAAAAAATGATCTTTTAAGTACGGATGGGAGAAATTGTGACCTTTGACCCTTTTTTTTCTGGCTAATCGCTCCATTAATTTGGTAACTGTCGAACTATAGAAGTAATTTTTATTCTTCAACGATAGTCATGTATGGAATGAGGTTTTTCTAAGCTGAAAACTGACTTTCTGTTAATTTGGCGGATAATTGAGGAACTAGTTACCCGACAAAAGAATTTTTTTCTGGCTGAATGTATAAATTTGACGTTCGGGGGGGTTATTCACGCTGGTTTGTCCACTGGAATATGCGGTAATCGCTCAAGTTGGTGAAGTTGGGAGGCGATCCGCTGTGTTCTGCGATTTTATCAATCGCAACCAATACTCCGCCAAAAACACATTTGATTTGATATGTAATCAACGGCTGGTGACATAACACCTCCTGCCGCACGCCTATTGGGACGGCAGTCGGGGTGGTAAGTAAATGTAGGTGCAAGCATTGCACCCTAAGAACCTTTGAAAGACCATAACGGTAAATGGGGGAGGAAGACAAAGCTATCCAATTTATAAAATTGTAGTAAGGATCTCATCATTTTTAACGGTCATCAATCCTAAGATTAATTTGACGTATCTCTTCATTCAAATAAGCTTATCTTTTATTACCTAGATTAGTCTCCTGCTTTATATCCTTTATCACTTGCACTATGAATTTCCATCCGTAACGTTCTTCCCTTCCCTTCTATAAGTCCTTCAATGATAATTTGGTAAAATTAGCTAGCTAGTAGTAGTATTTGTAGTATGAACCTAACATTACAGGATAAGTATATGGATTTGTGCGATTAATTTCAAACGTGTCCGACTATTTGATATATTTGGCGATTTTTAAAACTAAGAAGCTTTTCTAAAAAGAGGTCGCTATTTTTCGCTATGTCTTGCTACCTCCTCCTTGCAGCACTTGTCACTCTGGTCATCCCTCGAAATGGGAAAACATCACTTCCTCTCTAATTGCTCGCCTTTTTTTTCTCTCTCTCTGTCCTTCCCTTCTCCAAGGTTTCTTCCCATCATGCCTTAATCTTCGTATAATCTCCTTTCATTCCGTCCCCCCTCCACCTCACCTTTCTCTCTTCCTCTGCCACTATCCTCGGAATCGTAATTCCATAAGTTGATTTCACCAACCAAGCCTTTATTTGTAGTATTTCCATTGCTTAACTTACTAAAGTATATCTATATAGCTCCTTATTTTATTGGAAAAGGTCTACCAAATTTTGAAGGATTTACTATAACCTGGAACCCAGGTAGGATTTGCCAAATTAACGCCAAGTGGTTAATCTTGCGTTTGGATCCATTGTATTCCGAAAATGTGTGGTATTGGGGAAATATAATGAAGTATACGGAATGCGGAGAATTTTCCGAAATAAATAGATGGTTTAAAGGTAGAGAGGGATGAAGGACTGTTGTCAATCAGTCTGAAATGACAGACTAAAGGCAGAAGAGGAAATAACTTACATAGATCCAGATGTCGGATGCACTACTATCGAATGCATGTGATCATGTGTTCTTACGATCACATTATAATCCTTAATTTTCATTATTCCCATGCCCAAGTATTGCGTAATGCATAAGAGAAGGTGCGTAGATTTATTTGAGACAAGTTGTATGGAATTATGGAACGTTGTTGGAGATTGGAAGGCTCGAGGAATGAAAACGAAGATAACATTATGAAGGACTCTGTCGGAGGATCGTTTATATTCAAATGAAAGCGAATCGGAGAGGGAGGTGAGAGGGATGGGTGGTGGTATAGGGTGGAAATGAGGGGGTATATCTACCCAGGGAGGGTGAGGGTAGATTAGTGAAAGGGAAGCTGATGGATTCTGTGGTTGATCAACACCAGGAAACGCCTTCTATTGCACTCGTAAAATTAAGAACTGAATAGGTCAGAAATTTAGAGATAGCTTGAATAGGTAGTTAAGAATCGCTTCTCCAATCAATTCATCTTCCTGTAAGCCGAAAACGAGGGAGGAAAAAAAGATAAAACATCATTTTATCCTGAACAGCAAAAAAAATACTTAACGTTAAGTTTAAGAGTTAAGCCTGCTTAATGCTTGAAGATATGGACTCCTTTATATAATCATCCTCCAGTGATGAATAAGGGTTCGTTAATGGAGTTACGGGTGCTTATAATGAGCCAATAATACAGAACTTAGGTAATCCGATTACTTCCTTCTTGGAGTACAGTTAAGGGATAGGTTTAGAAATTGATATTTTCATTGAAGTAATTTTAATTAATGCTTGAATTTTTTTCTCAAAAAGATTTTGCGCAGTTGGTCCAATAAACAGAAATATGCGGCGCACCATTTGAAAAATGAATGTGTCCAAATTTTAATTATAATAATTTGAAAATCTTAAACAATTCAGATGTACTCATAAGATTCATGACTGGAGAACTGCAACGTTACATTTTAATGTATCTCATACAATTTGCCATTGAATTATTTCTATGTACAATATCGTAAAGGTGTAAATAATTCAGAAGTCGGTTTTTGTAGTTGCGAAATGTGAAATCAAGGCCTAGAAATGGTGACTATTGGTGGTGAATTACGCGTTTATTATAAATGTGTGGACGTGGAGAAGGCACTTAAAAGTATTATTTTGTAAGTTCATTACATCTGTGAAGTAAGAGCTGCATCCATTAATTGTGTCATTTTCACATGTGCATTATATTATTAGTTTACTTTTATAAGGTAGTGAGCGGGATGGAGGTCTTTGCCTCTATGAGTAAAGCTAATAGAAATTATTTCAAATATTCGCCTATGATACAAGCCCTCAAGGTGATGAGCTATTTGCTCTGGACAAATAAAAATACGAAAATTTTAAATGATTTTCTTTCTTTAAAGGACAAGTTGTTTAAGAAATGTTAACCAAAGCATCCTCATATCTGACCATGAAAAACCTCCTATGCAGGAGATGGGACTCTAGGGGCTTCAGACTTCCCCGATTATTCTCCTAGTGGTGAATACCTATGATACATCTACTGAAGAGACCACAAGCACATGGTCACGTATCCTTCAGCACTCCCATAGTCCAGGGATCTCTAATTTACTAGGCCACGAGGGCCACATTCCAAGTTCCGAATCGCCCCGCGGGCCGGAGAGCAAATTTGCCGATTATTGGAGAATACAACACCTGTCACCTGCAGGGAGGGCGCTCCTGGTGGCGTATTTCTTATTTACGAACAGTTGACGGCGACTTTGACGCGCAGTCATATAGGTTACTGGAGGGGGCGCGCCCTCTACTCTCCAATAGCGGGAAGTGAAGCCAGGGGGGCCTGGTCAAATTGCGCATTTCGCCATGATGCAGGGCCCCGCTATAACACAGAGTCTTACGAGGCAACGACCAATTTTTGCTCTTAACTCATTAAATAATGCCTTAGGGCATTTTTCGCGAAATTTACGATGAAAATATATAGTAATAGATGCCCAAAGAATAAATCTATGCTGGATCAGAGCCCTTGCAACCTGAACGAAGACAATAATCAACGGACAATGAGGTGTTTAGTCAAACATAATTGACTCAATGTTACTCGCAAAACAATGACTGGCAATTCGAAAATTGCATTAATTTTAACTTTATGAATCTTAATCCGGAAATTAAAGATCTATTGAAAATGTTGCTATGTAACCGTCGTTTCTTCTACGAGCATAGTAGTCACCATTGAACTCGTCATGAACTGCTCCTGTGCGATAAAAATATTGACCAAACCCGAAGTTAAAATAATTGTTAGGACATTGCACAGAAATAACTCACGACTTTGTTCCACATAATTCCATTTTCACCGTCAAAGCCCACGAAAAAGAGCGGTGCTACCTCTCGTAATGTAAGTTAGTGCACTATGAGTGCATACGTAGTTGATAATGCTCAACTGCGGACGAAAGATTACCAAATCACTACGTTTTCCATACAAATTATTTTATTTTATTACCTAAGCCCCTGGAAAATATCCATACTACATCAAGTAATACCCTTTTTTGTACGCGAGTGAACTCGTCTAACATAAGAGCGTACCTCTAAATTTAACCTGACGAAAAGATCGAAACATTATGATTGTCAAAGAAAAAAAAAATCTAGCATAAAAATTCATTTGATCAGCTAATTACAAAAACATTAATTCATGACTGAAAATCATTTTGACATTGATCAAATACAAGATTCAACTTTGGCAGGTCAACAGCAAATGTAAACATAAACAATGCATGAGTGAGGCCAAAAATGCAAAACCGATCTTCAAACAGTATAAGGCGATTGCAATTCACAATTATCTATTTTGTTCTATTTTATTACTCACCAGTGGCTGTTATCCTTCTATCTGTGCGATTATTGCATCCGTAAGGCGAGCAGCAAACCATCTGCGAATGCAAAGTTAACATAGCATATATCTGCCTAACGGAACGTTTCCGGATATAGATAATAATATCCAGAAAAATAAACTCACTACTAAATATTTACGTACCTTTATATGACCTCTATAGTCACTGGTTTCAGAAAAAAATAATATTTTCTTTATATGTACGCTTATGGCAAATTGACGAAGCGGGTCCCGGCGTGATGGCTAAATGCGCAAGAGTGCCGTTGGATCTGGCTTCACGTCAGAGCGCTTATGCCCCCTCCAGGGACCTCTATGCGTGCAGTACAGCGCTGCTATGCTCCTAGCGACGACTCACAGAGTTAAACGTGCGATAATCGCGCGCTACTTGAAACAAGTGCGCGGGCCGTATTTTGGAGACCCCTGCCATAGTTCCATTTCGTATTTTTGTCAATAACGAACAATGAATTAAAATTTCTGCATCATGCAGAAGAAATAACCAAAATATACGTAGATAAATATTTTTCTCATACATTTATATATCTATATAAAGCTGACTTAAAGAAATGTATGGTTTTCCGATTCGCGCGAATTGATGGGAAAACATGAGTTTATAAGCAACCCGCATACCTACCATAGACGATGCTGAAGAGATGCATGCCATCATAACACGTAATAGGAATGGGAGAGATTGGGGATGATTTGGGGATTCCTCCGGGGCAAGGGTTGTGACGCGAGGGTGAGAACGAGGCCTCAGGGACGACAATGGGATGGAAGGATCCACCCTGGTAGTGGCGTGTCACAGAGACCTGACGCCGCGGAATCAACAATGAGTGTTGCCTCGAGACGGCCTCAACGTCTTGAGAGGACTCCGAAGGTTTAGAGAGAGGGGAGTGTTGTATTGTGCTGGGATATATTGCGGCCTCGGTGGGTGTTTGTTGGCGGTACTTGGGTGGCGTAGACTCAAGGGAGCAATTGCGCCATCTCCCCTTGCTTTGAGGGAGATGTGTGGATGGGATATGAGGTGAAAGGTGACACCACCTTCGGTCCCATTGGGAGCACGGGATTTGGAGCAATGACGACAGGGATTCCGGCACTCTGTATGTGCGAATGGGTTGATGGGGCATTATTTTGTTGAGGTGCCTTATTGAATTAAAACCCTATTACAAATAATACCCATGCCCTTGCACATACATGACCTATCCTCGAGAAACTGCATTTTAAGCAAGTTTCATTTAGATAGGTTTTCTTTTTTTTTTTTATAACCCACATTCTTCTAAAAGTTAGGGAATTTAATATTCACTGTTAGGGAATGCTTCTGGAAGGAAACTATTATTGCCGAATCAATTACATGTTGTATACTTCATAAAAAAATTATACTCATGTTTATCACATTTATTGTTATGGAAGGGGGCTATATAAACGTACAAATTTTTAGGCACAACGGTCATCAAGATTTAGTTTCGAAGGCGGCCGCTGTTGTCAGTGGTAAGCCCAAATGAGTGAAGGGGGACTCAGAGGCGAAGCGTCCCCCTTCCCTTCGCGAAGGGCAGAGAGGAAAGCGGGTCAGTCGAGGAAGATAAACATTCAGATAAGAGGTGGTGTCATATTTCAGGGGGGGGGGAAGAAAAGGTCTGAGCGAGGGAGAGAGGTTTATTTTTCTCAGGCAACATTCATTCCTCGGTCTATTCCGACCCATGCGACGATGCTCATCAAAATGAATACTGGTGTGTATACTAAGAACGAAGCTGCAAATTTCTCGAAAGTTAACACCTTATTTTCGATTGCGGCGGCAATTATTTTTCGTCCTTTTATCGCTTGAGTTCACGAGTATTTTGCGAAGTGACGGCGCAAAGATTACCAACACAATTAAATTGCTCTTTGTTGTTCATTTCTTGATCGAGTGGAGAATCTTCTACAGCCGTCGATCGACATACCTGCCGCTAGATCGAAAGCATAAACTGAGATGAGACTACGCAGTCCATTGAGGGCCATTACAAAAAATGGAAAGCTTATTTGCCGTAGGAATTGTCTCTCACCATAGAGTACGTCTGTATAGAGGGCTCACCGCATGTACAAAAATCGTATATATTTTTTATATAGTTCTGGAAGAATTTACCTGATGGCGAGGAAGAATGTTTTTGCAAATCTTTGAATTTGCTCGTTCCACAAGCCTGAAAATATATTCTGAAGCAGAAAGGGTCGCTACGTTTAGTAGCGACAATAGCTAGTCGATTTTGTTCATCACAATTGTTATAAAAAATATATCCTTGAATTTCGGCTAGTAACTTGGTTTTTCCGAGTTTATATTCCTCATCTACATGCCGGCAGACTGTTCTTATTATTAAGTTAAAAAATTGCAGGAAATGTATATTGTACATTTTTTTCATACTGGTCAACTTCAATTTGTTCTCAAGTCAGTTTCAACGTTGCTATGTGTGATTATGTATCTATTGGAAGAAAAATTTTGCATTTTGCAAGGCACAAAGCAATCGCCTGCTATCTTTCGTATCTTACGGTATAGGCCCTTATATGCTGTGTATGAAATTTAGAGAAAACTATAAATGCATTTTTGGTGAAAAAATTGTGACCATATCTTGAATACGAAAGTAGTTACGAATATACTTACTCTATGGTTTTACACGTCTCAAATCATATGGCTTGTGCGCCTCATTTTGCGTGGGAACAGAATTTCGAGTTACAAGTAGGATAATTTTCGTTAAAGATTCATCCCGATTATTCGAAATGTCGTTTACTTTCTTATTTCCTTTTTGAGAACAAGACCATATCAAGCTAGCAATAAAACTGAAACTTTTAGACAAAATAACACATTTCCGCGATTGCAATGAAGAATGTCTGATTATTTTCATAAGTGGGTACTATTTGAAATGCATGTAGGTATAATCGGAATATAATACTAATGAGAATACCTAGGTCCAACCTAAAAAGTAGATTGATCAACAACGGGAATGTAAAGCGTAAAAAATGGCAGAGCACTTCATTTTAAACAAATTAAATTAAAATTATCTTGGTGCAACTCACCTAAATGCAGCCGTGCTCTTCGGAAATAAATTTGTGTGTTTTTTCGCCGCGTTAATAAACGTACCTCATAAGATATTCGCTTACTGTGAATTTTTCATACGATCCAAACACCGGCATATATACCATAGCTCGAGTTCCTATTCAATAATGCCTCTGTTACCTTGGAAATGCTCTGTTTCTACCTTAGGGGAGAATATAGAGTTCCATGCGTGAAAAATCAATGATGTAAGAAAAATTTTATCGATGCTACAAAAAATAATAAGGGCGAAAAAGAAATAGTTCTCTTCTAACTTCTAATAGATAGGTTGTAACCTTCAGTTTTCCATTCAGTTGACTGAATGATACCGAGCAATACTGTTTATAATTTCAAGAAGACAATTATAAACCATTACATTTACATTTCGAAAAATTGAGGGTTAAAAGTAAAAATCACATGCAAAAACCACTGCATCGATTCTAATGATTTTCTTGGGGAAAATAGGTTCTTTAGGTCTTCATCGCGGAATAAAATTTAGGCTTCGACTTCTTGTCTTGGACTTTGTCTAAAAAAATCAGGTAGATTCAATGAAAAGTATAAGATTTTTAAGGACATTACTTCACACAAAGAATATTCAGGTGTATTCTTTTATGTGATGATACCTTGTTCGTGACTAAATGACTCAATCATTGGAAAACAACGATATTGAGGTGAATTTCTGTTAAGTACAAATTCCACTTAATGTGCTAAACTGGTTTCGAATTTCTGCATTTCACAAAATTCCAGTGCATATTCTTCGAAGCAATGGCTTTTTCACTGTTCTTACTAAGCTCTACCCCTGCGTTGAAAACTATTTCGCCTGTTTTTCTCAACAGCCTCAGTAGCCTGGGTACCTTTTGCATTTTTATTCGTAGTAGGGACAATGGCACGGTCGCTTGTAAGCTTTTCTGATCTGATGCCGCTCGCCATCAGACCTCCGTCCGTCTCGTCAGCTAACCCAGCGCCACCGACGCGACGCGCGCTTCCTCTGTTTTCGCTCCCGTGAGCCTCTCCGCATGCAACAGCGAGCCCGACCAGACCTCCCCTCCCGCCCTCCCCCTCCAACTTCCCCTCCCCTCTCCTCTTACACTCCCTTCCCCCGCTTACAATTTCCTTCTTGAATTGTATTACGACGAATATTACAGCAGAATACTTCTTTAATAATTATTGGCCATTCATTGTGTTATCAAACCAGCATGCTCATCTGTCGGGTTTTGTTCCGATAGACTGTTTCAGGTTACATCCCTGGTGATTGCAATAGGTATTTGAAACATGAGTGGGTAAGCTTTTATGCCTGTCAGAATGAAGGTATGTTTCACATCATTTCGCAAGTCGCATTTCCTGTTTTCGCTCACTCAGTGATTACAGCTGGTTTGGATAGGCGAGGGTAGAGCTCACCTCGAACTAAGCCACAGTTGTGTGAGGTTCACCCATTCAGGGTAGGAGGGCTAGTTCCTTTCCCTGGACCACCGCGCACTACTTCGAGGATTTTGTTTGGAGGTGTCCCAGTACTACACCCAGGATTTGAAATTGGAACCTTTCATCCTGGTCATTAGCTACTCTTCCCACTACGTTAGCATGCTCTCCTCTTATGGATTAGCGAGCAGATATTGTTTTCCTGATGACTTCATTTTCGGTAGATTTTTATACTTTAAAGGTGCGATTTCGCTGCTATGAGCTATGCCTGGGATGCGAGAGATAGGCCGGGAGGCGGGTGGTTTCAACGTAGTGCGTGAGATTTCCAGAGTACCTTGATTTGTGTAGTGTGCCGTTTCCATCTGAGTTTCTTGTAGAGCCATACTCGGAGGAAGACAGCGCTCACATAGCGAGTTACAGCGCTCACTCAAAACAGTGGAGCTCCCACTCCGGCTTTTGGCCGCCGCTAAAAGGTGACAGCGATGCATTTTTTTGTTGTAACAATTTGATCAAACCAAGTTTCATTCTTCTCTATAAATTAGATTTATATCGCGGAGCTTGGCATATTATCTCTTCGGAATAAACAAATTTCATTTTCACAAAATTAACAAATCAAATTTTCCCTCCTTATCTCCGTTTAATGAAAAACACCTCTCAATAAATACGTTCAAATACCTTATTTGAGCGTCAACGTTTTTCCCTTTCCTCTCCTGCATTTTTCCTGCAGTTCTCTCCGCGTGAATGTCAACGACATTGTTCATAGTCAACAATTCCTCGACCAAGTAAATTATCGTCTGCAATTCCTTAAGAAATTCAAAGTACTTATCAAGAAATTTTAATATGCTATATGCTTTATTTTTGTTAATTAATGAAAGAGAAAAATCTGCGCGCAAGATGCTCTCGTATATGGCGGATAGTCACAAAAATCGTTGCTATTCACATATGCGTTGCAAAACCTTGCAGCTGATTTACTTACTAATATATTTATAATGCTGTAATTTCATGTTGCCATTTCATATTCCCATGCAAATCGGCGTCACTTTTTTGTAACTCAACATTTATGAGAATTTTTGCGAAAAAAAATGACTCACTTCATTTACTCCAAGAGCAATCATAAACATCACTAAAAGGCTGATACATAGATTTTATCATAGAATAATGTCAATATAGTTATATTAAGGCGTTTTTTCCCCATATAATCGTCGATGTAGAGCCAAAAATAAATTTAAAATAGGTACGTAATTTTCGAAAAAACGGAAAAGTTAAGTTTCCGTTAGGAATAGCGCTGTGTTAACGCAATAAATGTAGGTTAACAAATGTTTTGATAAAAAAAGAAGAATGAAGTGTGATGCCCCAGACTTATTACTACATACTCTTATGTAGTCAAGGGGAGTTTCATGAAAGTCGAAAAAATGATTTTTGTCCACCATTTTCTGAATCTGGACCACTGTACGTCGCGTCGCTGCTCTGATGAACGAAACACAATGTACAAAAGAATGCATTATGGGATCCTTGCTATACGAGTCACCACCCACTATTTTAGCCAGCTTGTCCTTGTGTCTTTTATGTGTTATGTACAAGGTTTGTGTTTGTGAGCGGAAGGAAGAAACGGTCTTATCCTCTCAGAAAGGGAGGCGGGAGAATGAGGGATGAGTTATTGACGTACTTTTTTCCTCCATTCCCTCCAACTTAAAGGATAGATTTCTAAATGAATGCCGATATAAAAAGTAGTGTTGCGGGGAGAAATAGGGTCATTTATTGGTGGTAGTCAGGGTTGGGGGAAGTACCCTTTGAGGGCGTGGATGGGGAACGTCCCAGCGCAAAGGGGAAAATAAAGGATTTCGTGTGGTGGGTGCAAGTTGGAATGGGTGGAGGCGTATCTGATAGCTCCGCGTTTCCTTCGCGTCGTTACAAATCATTCCTTCTGCCGCGCCTCCATTTGCTCCGAACCACACCACTCCCGCTATCTCTCGACAAACAATACGGGCTATATCTCTTGTCTCCCTCTATATACCTACATACACTGTCGTCTCTATTCGGATGTGTCGCCCCGTGCCTCATTCGGGCACATTGTTTGCAGCGGAAGATGACGTTCGGGCGGGACTCTTGAAATATTTGCCCGCTTCAATCAGTTGTAACTCGAAAGACCTCAGAGCGAAATGTATGCGCAGGAAAAGAGGCTTTTGTCGATAGGCCTTTGGACGAGTGATATAAAATGAGTATCGCTTAGGAAAAAGGATAAAAAATATGTTATTATTTAGGTAAATCACTCACGGTGGATATCTTAGAAGTCCTTACGTCCCATTAATCTCATTTTATCGTTCAACTTTCATCAATACAGCAAAGGAAACCCATCATGATGTATTCCCACTTTCCCCATTGCAAACTGATAGGTCTTTCGGTGGTCATATTTTAACTTTTAGACATAGTTATCCAGAGGGATCAAGAGATTTCCCAAGAGTCAATTGCACATGTTCGGAGTCAATCATGGTTTAAGGCGTAGCGCAGGCAAACAATATTTCAATGTGATTATGACTACCTCTTTATTTTTTTCATATCTCGGCTCAAGTTCCACTTATTTTATTCTAGGGTGCTATTTATTTTAAATATTTATTAATCTGTACATGTAAATTAATCTTCTGTTTTTTTCAAATATCTTTTAACTTCACCTTGAAAATATATTTAGTGTATCATTTTTTTATATTTTTTAATATCCGGAACACTTACTTTTGTACATCGTCTAATGAAAGAGATCGATGCAATAAGCACTAAAGTCGGAGCAAGGCTTTCGTATAAACAAATATTCCTCAAGATACACCTTGTCGCACAGTTCAACACTTAAATCTGGTATCAACTGAGCCTTGTACTTGAGAATATTTTAAAAAACGGTTATTCTGTCACTTACTCAGTGATTGTAGTAGATGAGGTTATACCACGGGTGAGTGAAATTCACACATTCAGAGTGAGTTGCGACACCTTAGCCACCTCGTGCTACGAGGGTTTTTGTGTGAGGTGACCGAAGGAAAGCATAACGTGGGGTTTGAACCCGGGACTCCCTGATTAGTAGCAAAACATTGCTCACCGGGCCACCACACCCCCTTATCTTGTCTTTGAGAAGTGAAAAAATTAAAAAAAGAGTTAAGAATACAAAATTTACTGCCGCATAAACACCACTTACAGTTAAAACAAAGCACTCCAGGCAGAGAAATTTGGAAAGAGTAAAAATAATAATGCAGTCCTAAGATAAAAACTAAGTATATTTATGACACACTATGGTGCCTGAATGAGACTTGAGTACTATCTATTTTGAATTTTAGGAATACAAAACAAAATTGGTGTTATGAGATGTGGAGGATACGCTCCATCATTAATGAAATACCCTGACGCGTATCGATTGCTGCCTAGCATTTCTTTTTAAGGACCTTTTTCACTGCCTCAAGGCTACATTTCGTTTCCAGTGGTAGAGTAAATGCTTAATGATTTCTTATGAATGCTTTGAATCTTGCCTTTCACAACCAGTTCTCGAGTCTTCACGCATGTAATTCACTTCCAAGAAAACCCCTTCCATCCAAGGAACACGCATGGGTCACCAATGGAGTATCTACCGTACATAGGGCACCTTCAACCCGATAGCCAACCTCTCTCTTCCGCGCCTATTTATCCCTTTGTACCGCTCTAAATAAATCCCCGATAACCCCGTGCACCCTAGCGTTACGGCCGTTTCCGTGTTTGCCTGCGTAGGCGCGTGCGAGTGTCAGGGCCGTCAAGACGATAAATCATGCCTCCGCTGCCCCTGCCCAGCAATCCGAACCTCTCAGTCCATTCCCTCCGCAATGCAATCAGCTATTCCCTTCTCAGTCTGCAATCCAGCATCGTTTCAGCATTAGTTTTCTGGGTGATGGGGAGAAGCAAGGACCGGGAGAGAAGGGTACGATTAGTTAGGATTTTCATGAGGGTTCGACGAGCGTTTTTTGCCCATCCATCCCTGTAGGGGAGACAGGGGCAGCATGAGAAATTACATTCCTTGCCCCTGCTGCTATGTAGCTTCACCATACTAGTATATTCAATTTTTAACACTGCTGTACAGTTAAAAATCGCTTAATAAAGACATCGCTGTCATCTCTGGGTTATTAGATCATGTTCGTGATTTTAACGAAACATACTATAATTTTCAAGGACTTCAGCATAGGGTATCCAGAGTAAACGAGAAAGGAATTCCTTAATGGCATGCTTTACATAGATACTTAACATATAGGTTACCACTACCCATTAATACCTTGCTTAAAAAATTTCTTCATAGGACGATTACGTAAAAAAGAAATGTACTATTAACCGTTAGCTTCGTCATCTTTCCCCGTCGTCCCCTACCTGCGATTCCTCATTTCACACTTTTTTGTATCAAACTCTTGTTGATGCTCCTTTTCAATATCTCATCATATTATGGTACCAGAGATGAAGAGTGTCTAATGGATAGGATTAGGATCTCGTTTTTCTCAAGCATTTGATGACTTAAATAAATGCTAGATTGAACTCATAAGGTCAAACCACTCACAATCAGGAGCTTTACTTAAAATTAAAAACTTGATGTTTTCACAACATCAAGTTTTTAATTTTACACCCACATGCCTTTTGAATTGAATTTTTGATAAATATGCTGACGCAAATGTAGAAGGTAGCTTCAAAGATAGAGCTGACGAATTTTATCTATTACCCAAGCTGGTAGATTGATATGTGGCGTAGGTATAACATATTTTCTATTCTTTTCTCCCATTTAAAGTGTGAGCAAAGAGAGTATTTAAATTAACGGTATCCATTTCGAACACGGTTATAGTTACTATACAATTGGTAGGTACCCTTAATTTTACCAAGATTATATTGTCATGTGCTCTTAGCAAAGACAATGAGTTCAATCACAGTTGATTTTTAATGGAAGATCCAGATAGTACCAGCTTTGATACTTTGTGAATACGTATGGTTTTGCAGCAATTTCACATCAATATTTAGAATACAAGCATACCCATTACGATAGACAAATATCCGCATTGTATTGTGTACAAAAAGAATGAGACCGAAGCAACCGAGGAACTCGTTTTGTTGCTTACGCGGAAAAATTTGTGTCATGCCATGCCGCCAATTGTGTAGCATTTCGTGGATTTTGCTGGAATAAAAAATGCAATTGACTCTCCAGCGAATCGGAAAACTTATCCAGGTTCTTCCCTTTATCGACTCCAGCGTTTCCCGTTCTAGTATTCCACGTGTGCCTCTTTTTTTTCTATCGGAAACCAGGGTCTCCGCTTCATTGCTCCCGGTGGAGATAAACCCTTGGTTTTTCCTTCCGAGATCGCCACGGGCAACAGGAGAGGCATCGGACGAACCCTCTGCAATCCCCTTTTTTGCCCAACTCCATTTACAGAGAAGCAGCGAGTAACTCCCGGGGCGGATGCATGATTGCCTTCGATTCCTAAGTCAGCACTTTCAGGGTCAATTTTACTCAATCGGCAACTCTCTTCTTTCAGAAACTTTTAAAGCAAGCTGTTTTAAGGACTGTTTATTCATGAATATACTTTATGCTTGTCTTGTATGATTATCAAATAAGCTAAGTCCGTAGTTACCTTAGCTACGAGAACATAATAGGGTAGTTTTCTTCATCAAAGAAAACGAAAGGCATTGATTGCGATTCGTTACCCACCATAAGTGAATTCATAGTATGAAAATTATTTGGTTTTAGAAATACCGGTTCAGACGAATGGCAAGGGTCAATTTAATCCTCATTTGAAAAAGGCAATATTGGCACCCATGCGATCCCACTCCAAGTGACGTCACTGGGACCTAGTTTCTATACGAGTAGATAGGAGTTATACATCGTCTGAGGTTACCAATGCGTGCATGAGGCACAGAGCTCAGGGAAACATGTCTTAATAATCACCTATTAAATCTGGCTAAGGTCGGAAAGTTTTCCTTGCTTGATAAGGTATTAATAATCCTTATTGAAGCCAAGCGCTACCTGCTAGCAGGATACTCTGCTACCTGCTAGCAGCCTGCATCGCAGCGGCGCACAATGTCCTCGCCCCAAGGTCACCTCACACGGCGAAAGCGGGATCCAGAATGACGTCAGACGGGCTTTTCCCAGCATTCATACTTGGCCGTCGCGTTTTCGCGCGCTTGAAAATTTACACTTTTCATTCAATCGCGAAAAATAGATATCGTCATTTAAAAATCTGAAAGCGTGAAATTCGTACTCCAGGAGTGATAATCTTTCGATTTGGGCAATAAAAAATAAGTAATACGAAATCTCCCAATTCCTTTTCACGAAACCCATTACCTGTCAGGAATCCTTATTTTGACATTCGAACGAAAATGTGAATCCAGTTTAAAAATGCGTGAAATAAAAAAAATGATATTTGAAGCCGCACTCTATTTTTTATGAAGCCAATTAAAAATTTTCAGAGAAATATGGACATAATTTTTCCCGATAGACTATTTCAACTCCGTTTCTCTTCTCATTGGATATAGTCTACAAATTAAGTCTCGCAAAAGCAGCTTTCTCCCTCTGAAGTGTACGCGTACTCATTATCAGGCCTATCACATCATAGTTCATCTACCTTATTGTGACATTAAATTAGGATACAATTTTTCATTGTCATTGAAAAAATTCTACTCCTATTTAAAATTAAGAAATTGAGAAAATATTGGACACAGGAACCTTAACACCCCACCTGAATATTTACGAATATTATATATTGCTAACATTCGATTTGAGCACGAGTGAAAATGTCTGAAAACAGCTTTTCTTTGACGGTATCTCGCTGGCAAATATTTCGCTGACTATTATTTCTGTCGCACCTCCGCCTCCTTCACCATCAACTCTTAAACTTTCCCCTACCTCCTCCCAGCATCCAATATCCTTCTCCACCCCACCCACTGACTGCACACCCTATCTCCCTGCATCCACTCCTCATCTAATGCCCATCTCCTGGTCCCCCCTCTCTCTCCAGGCCATCCATCAAAGGCATGTGACTCCCGACCCCTCACATCAATCGCTCCCCAATCCTACTCTGTTGCCGAAGCAACCGATCAAGCACACTAACATCACGCCTCCGCGCGCCACTCCCAAACGGCCTCGCAAGTTGCGGTCCTCGCCTGCTAATCCGAAAGTCGCGGGTTCCAGTCCCGTCTAGGTAAATTAACTCTATCTAAGGGATGGGTGTCCGTGTTTGTACACGGTTTTTAATAGTTAGGAGAGGACATTGTAATCCTCGGTGTAAATGCCATTTCGTGTTTTTTTCGGAGTATTTGCAAATAAAAAAAAACACCCGTATCTTACTTCATTTCCGTTATTTACTATCATACCTGTGAGAACCCTAAGGACCAATGTTCCGGCAAGCATGGAGGGTCATAGGATTGAGAATGATGCAGATATTTCTCCCAGCCAATTTTATGTATTACTGGAAAAAGTAATATTCTATTTGGGAATAGAATTCGGTGTATTTAAATTACGACGGAAATGATGTCACCATCCGCTGAGCCCATTAAAAGTCAGAAGCAATGCTTGGGATTTTGCGATAAAATCCGTGACTTTATGAGATACTAATATAAATGAAAATTAGAACTGAAAGAAATAAGAGAGGGATATCGTCGAACCAAAAGATATAATGTTGGTTCGTCCATATATCCACATTGATTGATTCAGAGAATATTATTGTGTAACAATTAATAATCTCGGCTGTGTTTTTAGGTTATATACATGAATTTATGCCTTAAATAGTCCATAGTTTAACTATTTCACTTCCGCAATAAGATTTACCATTGTTCTAATGCTGGAATCAAATATATATTTTAATATCCATCGATTTATAATGGGAAAAGGTCGTACCTTTCGTTAAAAGGAAAGCGCCGAGTACTTCTTCAACGATAGAAAATTTATCCCTCACTGAAATACATTGCCCATACACGTGAATCAAATGGGCACACAGTCATGCCAGCCGGCAGTAAGGAACAAACTTTTTCAAATAAAAAACTAATCTCAAAAATTATTTACAGAGAGAATATAAGAACCAGTAGATAAACCAAACCAGTAAAACCAAACGTCCGTCTTTCATCTACAAGAATGCGGAAAAAATTTTACCTAAGAATATTATTTTATTTACGTTTATCCATTTTTTGTTAATACCCGTTCCACTGTTAAAAAAATTAACAAAATGTTTCGTGTTCTGAACGTGAAATCACCTTTCCCGCGTACTCTGTAATCTTTAAAAATTTCCTCCAATCTCATGAGGAATGGTTGACTGATCCACGTTACGATAACCCCATCAGATCCCAATTTCTTAGGTGGTCCACACCTTTGAATTGATTAATTTTCGGTTTAAAATACCAATATTTTTCGTAATAATAGCAATTTACCTTGAATTTGAGTAAAAAAGAAAGCCAAACATGAGTAAAAATAACAATTTTGAATATAATTAGAGAATGAGAAATTGAAAATAAACTCCTCACGCCTTGAAGCATTTACTTCAACATAGTCCGCCATTAGTGATGTGCCAACAAATGATAAGTAGCGTCGACTCCACTTCGTAGTTGATGTAAGGTAGGGGTGTCCAATTTACTAGGCCACGAGGGCCACATTCCAAGTTCCGAATTGCCCCGCGGGCCGGACAGCAAATTTGCCGATGACTGAAGTATTCGATACCAACGTCTACTGAAGTATCCGGTGGCATATTTCTTATTAACAAACAGTTAAAGGTGACTTTGACGTGATGTACAGCGCCGCAATGCGTCTAGCGGCGTCTCACAGAGTCAAACGAGCGAGAATCGCGCGCTGCTTGAAACGAGTGCGCGGGCCGTATATTGGAGACCCAAGATGTAAGGCAATCTAGAGGACTTTGAGGATGAGTTTCGGAGACCTGGGAGAAAGATTGCAGAGAGAGGGGGGAGGGGTTGTACTTTTGGCGCGTGATGACGCTTATTTGTTTGCATGGCGGCGTTCTCGTTTCCAAACAGTGGTTAATAACAACGATTTCGACTTGGAATCATCTCTTATAATCTCCAATGGTAGGTGTTTATGATTGATATGGCTGTTGATATCAATGCCTACACAATATTGGGAAATATTATGTTAACCTTCCTAAATTCATTTTCACCGAGATTTGATGTTTACACTTTTTTACTCGTTTGGACGTGGCTGTGAGTTTTATCTTATGTATCCTCTTAATGCTTAGGAATTATTAATAATAGCAGAATTTTTCAGCTTAAATTTAAATTTTTTATATAAAAATTCGTTAATTGAACAGGGTTTTTAACAGTATAACCGCTCTATCCGTGAATAGTGGTCACAGTGTACCGTTTCTCCTTTTTATAATCATATGCATATTTCGCAGCCAAATATATTTTAAATAAATAATAATGAATTGTAGATAATTTTTGCTGCACTAAAGAATAATTTATTGTTTTTTCATCTCTCATCAACTATATTAAAAGTATAAATGTAATTATAATAGTCCATGTATTTTGAGATCCTGAGTTTCCATGGCAGAACACTTAAGTGTCGTTATCATACGATTTTAAGGAGGAAATATTCTTATGTTATTGTCAGAAATCGCATTTCAAATTAGGATTGCTCCGCCGTCAGCGTCACCACCTTTGTAAACCCGTTTAAATGTGCGGTTAGTGGCAGCTGAATGGAGAATCTTCTCTTTCGTAATATTTGTAATACTCTAAATAGTATAATCAAAATAATTCAAGTTTGATTAACATTATGAATTCACATTCACATAGAAATTCGCGTTTCAATTAAATGGGTCGAGGTCCTTCACACATACTATAATGCGTATTGCTTAGTCCCTTGGTACGTCTATTAAGAATTAGTATGTTTCAGCGGAGGGAGAAATAAGGCTATCGTTCATCTACATCTACATTTACATAATACCCTGCGAGCCACCTCTAGGGTGTTTGGCAGGGGGTGATCAATCACCAGCATGCAGCATGCAATTGGACTCCAACATGCAAACCACACAGTACAAAAAACGTCACGCATACTAGCAAATTATACTACTATATGCTGTTAGAAAACATAATAAAATTAAGAAACATGCATTAAGTTTTACATAGGTTAGTTGGCTACACCACAAGTCATGCAATCTATTTATGAGTTCTATCGCTGCCGTTATAATCTCTTATCGATCGTGGAAAAAATATGACATTCTGAATCTGTCTGTTCTACAATCTATCTCTCTTATTTTATTTATATTATCTGATCTTCCGTAGTATGTTGGCGTCCGTAAGATATGGTTTACTTCGTCAGAAAAGACTTTTGCTTTTGAATTTATCTAAAAGGTTTTGTCTATTTTTCAATCTACGTTCCGACAGAGATTCCCATGGCAGATGGCAGATGGCAGCTCTTCTTCGCACGCCTTCTAACTCTGTTATTAAGCCTTTTTCATAAGGGTCCCAAACACTGGCAGCGTATTCCAAATCCAACGAGGGAAAAGTAGCTAATTTCTCTCACTTTGTCGTCGCACTTTCCTAATATTCATTTAACAAAACCCATTGTACGATTAGCTTGACCGGTTATTTCTCGAATATGTTTATTCCACGTTTATTCCAAGTCTCGTTTCGTTATTGTTGGAAAGATGGTTTAAATCAACTGATCATATTCTATGACATTTTCCCATTTTTTAGACCCATGTATCTGATGTAATATGCCGTTAAACATAGAATGGAATTATACATTTTTGAAGTTCCTCTTTGTTTTTATCTCGAAGTATAGGCAGCGCTGAAATCCTTTTCATGCCACTTCACACGGGACACGAAATTATATAACTATCTGTATACTTTTAACACGGATGTTCAATAATTTATGTATTTGAGCGAGAGATATTTTGCCACCTCCATATAATGCATTTGCGCAGACCTTGATACTGCCCCCGAATTTTCACGAACTTTTTGAAGTACAGATGAATCAGTTGGGAAGTTACGTGCTAGGCAAAACGTGAACGCGCCTATTCTCTGTCAATGGCATCCTAATCAAAACTCTCTCCTTCATTGCTACCCACGGCGAAAAAGAGGAAAAATGAGAAATCAAAGCATTTGGATTATAGTGCTCTAACTGTTCAGTTTGAACAAATATTAAAACCGATAAATAAAGGAAAGAAAGCCAAGTGTAGGCAATTATTAGAACTCAGAAAATCATTCAATGGCCACAATAGTACAGAAAAATTATACTTCTATTTTTCCTACTCAAATACTCTTCAGCGAAAAAATTGATTGTGTGTGTGTCAAATACTTGAAAACCCCAACCAATAAAACCATGAAGTTATTACGTGGTAGTTGAGAGACCTTAGAAGCTTAAGGTTGCTTTAGCTTAGAGAAAAATATACATTACTGTACCAAGTAAATGTTCCTTGTGAATATCTATTGCTGAGTTATTGCAGTATTCCTTTTCCAACAACACGTACTGTCATATTTCATTTATACAATTCATGAATTTATATTAATTTAAATGTTACATACGATTTATTAGGGACATTTTCACTCAAGGTAATTGTCCTAGCCTCGCACCCGCTTCTTGTAGCCCCATTCAAAGGTATGACTTATGTACTCTCCTGCAGTAAGCTAAGAGTGAGTGATATTTATTGCTCAAATGGTATGATTCTTCGGGTGAATGATGGTTTTATATTGCTGCTATAATTACCCATACAACTGCAGAATCATAGCTAATGGGCATCATTTGATCATTTTTGATTATTAATTTATGTATAAGTCTTCGAAGTAGCTTTTATGGTTCTATTAGAAAATCAATACTTTTGGATAATGTGGACTTGATACCGTAGTAATACGGGGTTAAATCGTTTTACTATACTACGAACGATCATAATCAGCTGTAAAGAAACAAGAGGTTGGGATATATTTTGGGGTAGACGAGGTCATTCATTCAAAGATTTGGTAATGAGGTATGCATGTTGTTGTTTGAGGTAGGTGTCAGAAATGAGTTTGAAGTTGGGGGTTAAAACGGTTCCCGAGAAATATGCTGAGAAGTCAAGGTCGTGGAAGGTAGAAAATCTTTACGATAGATGCTATTATTATCATGGATTGCATGCACAGAGGATATTTGTCTAAATGAAAACTGCATTTGGTCGCGCAATTACTAAAATCTGAGCCCAATATTGAACACTCAACCTCAGTATTACCGTGAAAAAGGAGGAAGTTAGCAAAGGAAATAGTCATGTATAGAATTTATTTCAAGATAAGTTACCTAGAGATTACCCTCAGTAGGCATGTTCGTGTACAATTGCCCCTAACCCCGCCGTCACGTCCACTGAGCTAGATTGGGTTCCCGACGAGTTTTTGGGCCACTACCCACTAATACGATTCTTGCGAATAATATATTTTATAATGGACACAATAAATACGCCGGCAGGAAGTAGTAGGCTTGTTAAAATACACTTCAAACCTAAAGGGTTAGAAGGAGGGTAATATGAATTGAAATATTTTGTCGTTTCTGTGGTTGAGCCGTGGTTGAGCCGTCGTTGAGCAAAGAGCATATACGAATAGAGAGGGTTTATTTTTTTAGATTGCTTCTCTGTCCCTGATTGTAACCATGTATTCCATTTCAAGGGTACTATAACTCTTGTGAAGCGTGATATACGTGAAGTGTTCATCCCTACGTGCGATGTCAAGTAAACTAGTTTCAATTTTGCTGCCTGAATGTCTCGCGTATCAGATGGTAAATTGTATTGTGCTGAAATTTATGGGTAATATTGTGATCTCACTGTCACTGAAGTGGATTCTTATTGTTATACATTTTCCTTATTTCGAGTATTTTCAAGTCACTGACGACATGCTTTCCTGAAGGTTATTCGTATGTACTTATTAGGTGATTTTTAAGGCCTTTGACGTCAGCCAAACTTGCAAATTATTTGCCTACCGTCGTTGGCTGATGGCGACCGTTATTTCGTTTTTACGTCCTCGTAGCTATTTTCGAAACAAAATTCTGGAAGAGAGTTTGGCAGGTAGTGACCGAGGTCATTAGAATTCACGTTAGAATATGCAATTTGAACGTTGATTGCCTGCCTTGCTATTATAAGCAAACATGTATTATGTTGACATCCTCCGGGACTCGTTTCTTAATGCTATTTTTTCGTAATCTCACGTTTTGAGGGTTGAAATGGACACCTTTGCCTTTTGTGGTTGTAATTGCTTAGAATTATTGCAATTATTTGAAACTTTTCTCTTAATTCAACCGGAGTTTTCTTTTCTTGGCCGTTGGCTTACCTACATAGCCTTACAAGTCAATGAGACAGTATGATTCAATAAGTTAGTAGATTAATTACTTATTTTAAGTTTCCTTCGTTTATAAACCCCTCTGAATGCATTGAAGCCGACAATTGCTGCGATGATAATCCACAGTTCAGGTTTAATCTATTGTATTCTATATATATTCATGAACGATAATGACATCATTTTTATGGCTTTCTTTTTTTATTATTTCCAGTGATTCGAGTTCGTCTAAAACTTATGGTGTATCAGTTATTCAAGTGATATTTCTTGGAATATTTCTGCATTGAAGAGAGAACCTGAGGAATGAATGGTAAGCCAATTTCATTTTATTATTTTATACAACCTTGTTTAAGTTACATGCCAATATTTGCCATTAGTCTGCTAATCCTAAATACTTTCATGAATTAGAAGGAAATTTTTCATGCGCAAGGTTAATATCTTCTGTTTACAGACACATTTAACACTATTTTGTCTCGCTCAATCCTCTATTTATGGAATTTTTGATACATATCAATTACCAGAGGATATTCCAGACCTACTGAAGAAATCTCGTGAGTTTAGGCTTTTGATGCAGATATCATGATATGAGTGAGGGACTTTTTTTCAAATGTTGATGCCATATTTTATTTGTTTAAAAATTTTCCATTACACCTTTCCGTGACTACAAAATACTCACTGGGTTTTCAATCCAGAACTTGAGTTCTGTGCAGGAGCATTTCTGCTATCTCCTATCCTTAATGATACGAAATTTCCCGTCGCTCTTCCATCTTGGTCTTTTCAGGCTATAGCGTTCCAATCACCTAAAATTAATTATTAGATCTTCTTCTCCTTTCACTCGTTTTATTACCTCAGCGATATCCTCATAGAAGTTTTCCAGCAGTTTATCATCATGTTGCGACTTAGACATTTAAGCCGGTACCATTGCGCTGTCCACCTATTTTGTATGCTAGAGCTGTCTACCTATGCTTTTACTATCATTTATTTTTACTGCAGCTAATCTCATATATTTCGGCGCTTATTCTAAGTATTCGCGTTAAGCTATCATGTAGGTATTACCCTTTACTACTAATTATTCGTTTTTAATTATTTCTTGCTCTAGGGCGTGCTTGGTTAATAGGCCAGTAGTCGTGAGGCAGAAATCGAGGATGTTTTTGGCTTGGCTACTTCCTTGACATGTACAGGGGTTATTAATTTCCAACTCTTCCACGTTAGCAGGCCTAAAGTCTACCACTCACATATTTGTCAAAGTCATGTAGCTAGAGTCATATAACGAACTATATTTCTGCCCCCAATTGTCCTTAAGAAATGGTTTTCTAGCTCATATAAAAAATAAGACTTCGATTTAGACACAAGGTATCAATGAAATTGATGTGGTTATATTTCCGTCTCCTGTTAAATTTTTTTTCGGATACCACAATTTTTATTTGGTTACACATGAATATGGTTATCGTGAACTGCTATTTATATCGTTACACAAAGAAAAATTGAGATGAAAATAAAAAATAAATGTCTGGGTTAATCCAAAGCCTATTCAGCAGGTGCCATCACAGTTTCTATATTTACATAATGCCCTACAAGTCACTTCTATGGCGTTCGGCTGGAGGTGACGAATCACCAGCATGCAGCGCACAAAAGCATTCCCATAACGCAGTCGTAAAAATATTTCGCATACAAACAAAAATTACGTACGTATTCCTGCAAAGACAAAACTTATCAAAGGTTATTTAATCCTGTCATAATTTATGCATAGTTAGAATAATGGAAAATACAAATTTGTATTGAGTAATCCTTGTGAGTGACACCATTAAATGTATTAATTGAGACACCGTTGCTATCCTTAACAGTGAGAGGCAAAATGGTATTTTAAATCTTTCTGTTTTTCAAATATCTATCTATCTATCTATCTCTCCGTGATTACGTCTACCATTCCTATTCTTACTCACCTAGCATATTGGAAACGCTGCACTTTTTATCGTAATAAACTCATCGCGAATTTAGCCGCCCTGCGCTGTACTCTATTGGTTTAAGACATCAATCCGTCTTCACAGGGGTCCTACGGGCTTGTGGCATACTGCGTTTTTACTAGAGCCAGTTAGCTTACATTTTTCACTTTTCTTTAGTATTTATCGAGTATTATTTTTACAGATTCCTCTTTACGGTCGACTTTCTCGCATACTTTGTATGCGTTTACCCCACGAGAGATCCCGTGTAATGGTGACACCTAAGTATTTTAAAAACTCGGCATTCGAACCGGTTAGCGGTGTTTGGTTGTTGGATACCGCTAATTTCTTTTTGATGTCCTTCTCCCTAAAATCCATCGCTGTATTCTTTTCAAGACGTTATGCTAGCTGTCTAATAGAGCACAATTCATTTTTGGCGGCGAGACACTTTACTAAAGCCTATGTTTATTGCAAAGACCATTTTTTCCTGTCAAATTCGACCTTAAATATGTCTTCCAGTAGAAGGAAGATTGAAGAGTCTATGGTTTGACCTTCTGACGCATGACATTTTTTTCAGTGGTAAATTTTTTTGTGTGAAACCACTTTTTTAATCAGAGTGGATATAAAGAGAATTATTTCTCTAGAACTGCTGCTGCCATCAATGAATCGATCGCATGGTATGTTGCCTAGCACGTCGGAATGTCGGTGAACAAATAAGATATGGCGAAAAAACTAAACTTGAAATACTTGAGACAGTCATATATTCCATCATACATTCAATTTCAAATGAAGTTTCAATTCCAAAGTTAGCTTTCCACATTGAGTGGCAAATACATATTAATTGAAGGGTATTCGAGACTCGGTAGACTTGGTGACTTCATTTTTAATCAAAACATTCACACAGGAGTGCATGGGTTTTGCATAGAAAGAGGGAGGCGTATGCAGGAGGAAATGTCCTCAACATCACTAATTTTAAGCTCTCCATTCATTATATTTTCACTTAACACATTTTCATTTAACACTTGAATAATTCCTCAGATTTCCTTTTTTTCCATCGACTTTTCCTCATATCTATTCCTCGTATCTCATTGTCAGCCGAGGCCTTTTTTGGCCGTTCTTCCCTCACACCTGTCCATCATCGATCATATTTATCAGACCAACGTTTCTCGTGATATGGTCAGCTAAAGTATGCCATGTAACTCCCTTAGGTTTTCAGGAACCTTCTCTCCTGCACTTCTTAAGGCTTCCTCCATGTTTTACTACCGAACAGAATTATGATCCTAATGAATTTCTTCCTGACTTCAACGGTCGCATTCCTAGCTGATTAGTAAGTGCTATTTTTGAGGAATATTTAGTTAGCTTGTGATATTCTGACAACGCGCCTTTAACACCCCGATGATATCTGGGTGTTTGGTCTTTTGGTAAAATGTTTCAAGCTTGCTTTCTTCTCCCATTCCTTTTCCCTTACGGCTGTCTTTCCAGGAGCGGCGGCTGGTTATGGTATACTCAAGAGCTACAGAGTATTACATATTTAAGTGTATGACATATACAATCCTTACTACATACCATTGAAGTGATTTTTCTACACTCATCCGTTGAACAGTGGGTCGCAAAAGCAAATATGCACCACCCATGAGCCACCACTCGGAGGTAGAGGAAACCACTTCCATTTCTTTGTCTTCCGTTTGCTATGCTTTTGAATGAAATCCGGCTGGGGGAGCATTGAGAAGCAAGGTCGTGAAGGAGGAGTGTGGTCGGAGAAATTCGGGAGTGAGAACGAATCGTCAAGTGGTTATTCCATGTATGTGATGCGACTTAAATTCGAGACAGAGTTTCTGCCACGTGCGTGCGAAAGTCCGATATCCATGGGCCCCATCGCGGTTGCACCAATGTTTAAACTGGTTTTCCAATGAACTAGCACCTCCGTCCGCGAGTTTTGCTGTACATAGTTTTCTTGTGTCATTCTTACCATTTGTTCCCGTGATAGAGGCGATGGTATTGCTTCGACTTCCTCTTGAAATGCTCGCAAAACGAGGAACTTTATATCAGTTTCGCGAATCGCATTTGACAAGGGAAAACTTCAAACTCTGTAATTCAAAATGTGTATTTATTTCATGAATATTTATTCGCTGTTTTCAAAAAAAGTAAAAAAGCTTATAGCTGATGGACCAAAGGTAGTGATAGAAATTACATCACAACGATTTATGAAGGGGGTTTTCTTGAGAGGCTGCTCTGAATTTCGACTAGAATTATGTCAAAAAAATTTGTAATTGCTTTTGATTAGACGCATTTGCAGTTTAATATGATTAGAACTGGATTCCATGGAGCGAAAACCTTTGTGCCCACAAGTTTTTATTGCAACCGAGAAAATTATGTACATTGCACAATCGGTCTCACTATCTGCGTGAAAAGCGTCGCAGTTACGCATCACGATATCCATTTCGTAAATTAACCATGGAGGCAATTTTGATGTCAGCACTGATGTCGAGGAAAACTAACAAAAAATAGCCTTATTCCCGATTTAACGATTTATTTTCGCACATTTCCGATTCCCAATTTAAATGTATCTCCCAAGTGAGTATTTTAAGAGACAGGCATCATAATACGGCCCCTATCTTAACCTCTGGAGCAGCGGTTCCCAAACTGGGGGTCGCGGGCCGTTCGGAAAGGGGTCGCGAGATGTATAAAAATAATCTGGTGAACTGTGTATTTAAACTTAGAGAACCATTTTCATAGGGTCGCGGATGAAACGTATGGGATAAAATGGGTCTCGTAGAGAAAAAGTTTGGGTAACGCTGCTCTGGAGCATACCTATGAAAGGTTTTTTTTCAAAGGTCCTCTGCAGCATTTATTTTGAAATTAGGCCAAAATTATGGTTTGTCGAACCATTTAGTACATCAGTCAGACCGTTAGTAACTGACTAAGGAAACTATGAATACGACCGATAAAGTTGAAATGGTGAAGCCATGCTGTAAATACGAAAGTGGGAATGGGCATTTTTCACGAAGAAAGGAATATACAGGCATATTTTTTCTTGTGAATACGAGTCAGCGATAATGCAATGTGACATAATCCACAATAGAGAATTAACCAAAATGAAACAGTCAACAGTCTGCTTGACGGCATAATATGAATGAATTCGCTATCATAATGTCTATTAAGATTAAAATATTTTTTTCAATTGGATTCAATGCTTCTTCAGAAAAAGATGAATCAGGATCTTAACTCAATCTAATTGTAAATTGGAGCATTTTCTTTGTTAAATATTTCTATTTACGTTAATAGTGATCCACCGTTTCAATTTTGGCTGCTTCATTTAATAAAAATTATTTTTAAATTTTTCGGAGAATATGGAAAAAAAACATTTCCAACACTATTTTCTTTCGAAGTGAAAATGAATTTTCATCTGAGAATGACAAAAAAAATAGGGCAAAATTTTCATATCGTAGATAATGCCGAATGCTGACCAGGTAACACAATACGCTCTAAAAATTCCAAGATGATTGTATAAGTTAAGTTTCGAGTTCGAGTGGGAAGAATGCGTTGTATGAATTGAGTTGTAACACCGCAAAAGCACATGATGATTAATGCGATAAGTCGTTGGAGCCAGGGTCTTGTTTCATGCCTGTCATGGAATTGTAGTTAGTCAACTTTTTGAAATCGAACACCACCAAGGAAGATAAAACGGTTTTATTTACTTTGAAATGACATTAAAACCCGTGGATTTCATAGGTTTAATTCATATTAAAATGAACGATTCATTGGTATACCGCTAACATATATAATAAGTATAGTGGATTTAGATGTTGTCGTTTTAATTTACACTAGGACGTGGGCATAGTAGCCACTAATACCAATCCATGGAACCCTATCGAAAGTTCCAAGATGCAGGGGAGAACATGTGAGAGATTATTTTATGTATATGGAGGGACGTTGCATAATCTGAAAATATTGGGCCTCCGGTACGAGAAATACAGACTTATCTGTGTCATCGATAGCCAGTGCTGCATAGGAAGAAAATCCTCATTAATACCCATTTAAAAAAGTGCTTAAATAATGGCAGGGTCATATTTTGTTTTCTTTTTCTTTGAGATTTTTGGCCTGCGATAATGTGGTTGTTTTGCAACCTTTGAAATGACATGCAAAGTGTTGATGGCAAATATAGTGACTTTTTATTTTGGTGACCTTGACTGCAATCGTAATGTCGTAGTTTTTTTAAGAGTTCATGCCAACACAAGCAAAACCACCAATGAGATAAACATAGAAAATGATAGAATTTTATAATGAAAACATTTTACATCCATCCAATGCTTCAGGAGTATCAATTACGGCAATCGTTAATTGAAATAATTTTAATTTGGTCATAATCGTCCTACGCCATTGTCTCCACCTTCATAAACTCTGCCATATTTTTAGTATCCATTGTGAATTTTTCAGCCTCTTGTCCGGCTTCTTTAGTGATGGAAATCAGCACGTAATTCTTTCCGGCATCTCTGTTGGTCTTTTGAAACATTAGGAGTTCCCCGAGGCTGTTACTTAGGATTGATTCAATTTAATGTATATATTGATGACTTGTCTCCCTAATTCCCACTTTACTAGCCCACATGCTATCATACGCTTGAGATTGTAGATTTTTCTTGTTATGTTGTCACAATAAATAAACAATATTGCTATATATATTCAAAAAATAAGTAAATAAAATATATTTGGACACAGCCAAATACTGAATTAAGGCCTAAAGCTGGCCTCCGCATCAAGACTTGCTAAAGACTGCCGTCAGTTAAATAGAGTACATTATTATATTTTAATTATTTCATCGAGCTTGAGTTTTAATTTTGTTCAAGTTTTAGCGGAGCAAGATGCTAGAAGGGGATAATACTAGTTAAAATAGAAGCGGATAGTGGTTTCCCCCTCCGCCGTTTGTTTCACCCCTCGCTGCCGCGATACTGGCGCCACCCTCGGTCATTAGTAAATTTAATGACGACGGTGGCATTGTAGGATCACATTTCAGTCGTGGGAATTTGGAAACGGATGAGTTTGCTATCATAGATCAATATTGAATATGCATTATCTTTACTCAAGAAAGAAAACTCTTGTCTTATTGATCTAATTGTAAGATTCAACGGTTTCAATCGGTTTGCAATTCAAACTTGATACAGACAGCTAAACTCCAGCTTGAAAGGGAGGTTTTTAATTTATTCAAGTCGAAAACCGTCTATTCTCCAGTTAAAACGCAATAATAATGTCATTACGTTCACTAAATCATATGAAAAACACCATAATTTGCCGATAAATTCCTTGCCTGTAATACAATAGGTCGCGGGTTTGAGTCTCGCCTGAGTAGGTTTCAATTAACCAGAGCATGGATGTTCCTGTACGTTAAATTGTCAAGTTAAAAGAGGTACAATCGAGGATACAATTCTCTTCTCTAGTACAATATACCTTGTTGTAAAAAGGACAATGGGTCTTTGTTAGTTGGTCCATAAATAAATAAACACCATGTTATAGAGAACGGTAAATATTTCTCTTTTTCATCAAATATCAGTTATCAATCATCTGTGCATTGAGCTTGCCGTTACTCGTGCGTACTGACGCGTGATTTAATACTCCTGTGATGACACTGCATTTGAGGGACAAAAAGTAGCTCTAACAGTGGAAAAACTTCCGCAAATTATAATTTAAGCTCATACAGAGGAGAAGAAGTTTTATATGGAATAGGGTTTATACTAGTGAGTATTTACTGCAACATGTTGTTCCTCCTCGGAATAGTCAGGAAAATGGAGTTGTCGGTCTGACAATGAGAGACCGGGCGTCACTAATCTCAGATTAAGAGAAAGAGGGGGAAGCAGGTCCACTGGGAAAATGAGCCTCAGTTAATAACGGAGGCTATGAGAGAAGTGGTTTCCAGCGACATGAGCAAGACAGGTCATAGTTCGGCTGTAGCCTTGTGGTGAGTAACTTCTCGGTCTCTAGTATTGCTCTTATGCATATCCCCCATCCACTTCGAATTATTCTGCTGGTCTCGTCCCAAAGGAACATGACAGATGCCATGCACTCGGTGTAAGCCTCGCAAAATCTGTTGCTAAATGTGAAAGATCGTGAAAGGAGAACTTGAGAGTCATAGTTGACATTTATTTGTTGATTTACGTATGAAAATTTCCATTTAGCATTACGCAATAGTATTACCCACTGATTACATTCATTTAATAAGTTGGATTTATATTATTTTCATGAAAACTTGGTATTTATTTCACAAGATGAATAATATCTTATTTTCAGTGCATTGTTTGAGATAGTGGAGCTTTGGTTAAAAATCCCCCCTGGAGCATGTCTATACGAAACAAAGAATAGTTTTGCATGGGCCTTGGTATTAGGCATATCTACGTTTATTTTCGCATACTGATCCCCTCGCCCAAAGGTTACGTGATAGTTGACGCTCGTAAACCCGCACTTCTGTGTAAATATGTTAAGAACTGGCGATCACGTCGCGTGGTTGTGACTAGGATAGATATGGGATCTACAGAAATCACAGAACCACGCCTTTTTAAACGGATAAAATTATTAACAAGTGTGTTGGATGCCTTTTACGTCGGTATATTTTGAAGCCTATTTCGAGTAGACGTTCTGAAATTGACCCGTGGATAAGTCACCCCTGCGTTATCTTCCTGCAAACATGCTGTGGGTTATCTTCCGTGCCGACTGAATTTAATGCATTGAAGGGGCAGAAAGGGTTTGACCAAGAGGGTGCTTAATATAAGACACGGTCTCAGGCGTTATTCTGTGGAATTGTTTCATTGTTAAATGAAATAAAATAAAGTTATTTTATTCCATTCAACAAGAGAGTGCTTGCATGCAAATGAACTTGGAGAGGTAATCAATTCACCGTTGGATAATTTTCGGTGCAGTAATTCATAAGGAGCTTATTTAGCTAACATGCTCTTTGATATCAATTTGCTGCTATCTATAAGTAGGTTGTGTTGTGTGCAAAGTAAACCATACGCTATCATCTGCGGTATCAAAAATGTGTTTTGTATGATCAATTCCTCCGGAATTATATGAAATGATCCGTTTCATTTTATTTCATTGATATTCTTATCATTTCATAGGGGAGACATTCACTGGGCTTATTAAAATTGACAACAAAATAGTAGGACCATCCATTTGAATAAATCGATGGAATACTTGATGAATCGTGCAGACTTTTAATCGTAATATTCTCATGCCAGCAAATAGACAATATTTTAGGAAAATGATTGCATTCTTACGCCCCTCATCTGAATTCAAAATCTTATAAATAGTGTAATCAGGGACGAACAACTGTATTTTGTTTTACTACATCTCCATAATTTTCAAAACTCGACTAGCATCCATTATGCATTTGTTGGAAAAAATTCTCCTAAGTCTGTTTAAAACTCAAAATAGCATTGTATGTCAACAGGTGAAATGAGAGCAATGAATCATGATGAGAGTGGGATTTTTGAGGCTCGTGTTGGGGTTTTTACATCATCAACTTCCGTAGTGAATAACTAAATGTCAGTGCCCGCTCGTGTATTTCAACGCATCGATCCGACGGAAGTGGTCGCATTTATAGCCACGATTGCGCGATTCGGCGTGGTTGGGAGCATCCGTGGATTTGCTATGATATAATTTGGACGCTCCATCTACGCTCTAGGCCGTTTGGCCAAATTAAGATAGTTAATAATCCAATGGCATTTACTCAAAAAAAGCAAAACTATGTTTCCGATTTTCAATGACACAACCAGCAAGCTTTTCGTCTAAAATATAATTGCGGGAGAGAAAGCTCTCGACAATTGCTGCTCTCTATTTTATGCTCCGCATTAAATGAAAAACAATTAAGCTAGCATAAAAACGCTATGACCTTAGGATTGAAAATAAAATCGTTATGTGCGATTTTATTAAGGCGCTATAAAATCAGGTTTACACATCCAAAGCTCAATCGCTTTATCTCAGGACCCAAAGTCCAAGAATTACTAATTATGTAAAAAATAGTGGTGAGGTTTTACATTATCTATTACGTTTTAAAACAAAAAAATTTCAGGCCGAAGGGTTGATAATAAGATGAAAAGAAACGATGATTTGCATGGTAAAGCACTATGGTATACAACATAAATGTAAACTCTGAGGAAGTATTGGAATAATCTAATGTCTCCGTCGTGAATTAGATGGACAGTAATGGCCATGATGGTCATTTTGTGAAATTATGCAATTTTAATTTTAATCCATGGATACCAAAAAGGGAAACTCGATCGCTATGGTAGTTTATTGTAAAGATAAAACCAGTGATGACGTGATAGTTTCCATTTCTGATTGATATTCACATAATTACTGAGTGCAGGATAATATCAGCGAGGGACATATACGTAGGAGGTACCAATTTGAAGAGCGCACGTTTTCCAGAATTTTCTCTTCAGCAAATGTTCTTGGTTTCCCCCGTCTAATTGTATAAAATTTTTGTTTTGTTGCTCTGATTTTCGACGCATATCTTTGAATTTAATTTCAGCGGTGTCCAAAGTGGTGTTTACTAGACCATACTCCACTCGCGTGGATGAAGTAACTCAAGCCTTTCCTCCAGAAAATCCATAATGGGCGTTGGTAAGAAAAGCGATACCATCTATGGCTCTGTACACGAGTGATAAGGATTTGCGAGCGAGGACCTCGTCGTAATGACCGCCAAGGTATCCGTGTGAATATCAAATGTACTCACTAACAGTTTAACCGTCAATAAACTACCCTCTGCTGGCATTACAGATATAAAATATCGTATCATTTCATCGATAGGTGTAATAAAAATATTCTCCGCACCAAATGCGACCATTGGCTGCAGTTGTATGAAAGCTTAGTGGAAAATCTCTAAAGACCTTAAATAGTGCAAATTAACTTGGAGAAATATCTGCTGTAGAACTTAATTTTGTATTTTAAATTCGTTATTTATTTGTTTCCATCCCAATTTGAGAAACGGCATGAGGGTCTCGTGGCTGATAAAAAATTATCCAGTCATTCGGTGTGTTATAGGCGACGTGGGGAATGAGTGAGCTGTGTGAGTTCAAATTAGTGGACGTGAAAATGGCCAATAAACGCACATCCTCAAGAAATACTTGCAGCGACCAATGCTTGTAAAAATACAGTTAGTGACCTTAGTGAAAATTTCAAAAAATTGCATTTGCAGTTGCAGATTATCATGAGGTCCTCCAATGGAGTAAGAAAATTTTTAACTTTCGACTGAAAATGCCTCAAATGAGAATATGATGTGTGTGTTCTGTTCTTGAAACGGTTTGGCAAAATTTCATAAAAATATCGGTGATATTGAACTTAGTCACTAAATTATTTTATCCTGCCATCCTTTCATTGCTCTTTGATGAGAGCAGTTCTAAGTCCATAATGTTATAGTAATATGATAGTAATAAGTTTAATGAATGAATATGATTGAGTTACATGGACGTAGAAAGAGAGCACGCTTAAGTCATTAAAACAAGCAATATTTTTTAACAATCGATTTGTGACGCACAGGTTCATCAAGCCCTCTTGTCGGTTGATGATTGTGAATTAAAGAATTAAAATAGAGAAATATGTTCTTACTGTACCACTGCAGATAGACCTTAAGGTTAAGGGCATTCACTGTCTGTGTTAATAATTTTCTCGCCTTTCTATCCTAATTATAATATACCTTTCCAATGTTTAATATTTAATAATAATAGAAATAATAAATGTATTTATCCTTGACATCAGCAGTACAAGAATTTTTTATATTTCAAATAGAAATGGATGATATAGAAATCCCTTTAAGGCATTGCCTGAATTGGGTTGCCTCAAAATTTATTACAATAAGAATTGAAAAAAAATAAATCAACTTAGACAGTGATACAAACTATTAATAAATTTATGGAAGATAACAATTTGTTTTTTATTATAAGCTTGTCGTTCAAGAAAAATACATTTGGTATTAATTATACTATTAACAAAAAAATTATCTGGATTTTCGCACTAAATAACCAAGTTTTTACTCTTATCAGAGAAGATGTAAAAGTATTACAATATCTAATAATATCTAACAATTCAGGAAATAATATCAGCCCTTCGTGAATAAATGAGCTTTTGAAAAGGGTTTTATGTGGCTTGGGCAAAATAAGCATATTTGTAGATCTCAAGTTTATTCTTTGGTTTTTGATCCTTCTTTGGGTTTATCACCGGAGGTAAAATAATTTCAATACTTCTAAAACGTAAAGATGGCGCTAAGGCAACGACTGTGAATCAACAAACATGATTAAGGACGGTTTAATTTGGCATTTTCTAGCTGTCAGTCCCACCATTGCTCATTGGAGAATCAGCATCGGACTAAGCGAATTTTTATAGGCACCTCCCCTGCAGATTATTCCGCAGTTAAATTTGATTGCAGTCATGCATTATAGTTTAGAAATAGATCTAATTAATCATGGGGAAAATTTATTTCCTAAAAATATCCTTCGTCCAGATCGATGGTAGTAGCCATAGTTCAATATATTTTCTCACTACATTGCTAATGGAACGATCACGTTTAAGATTCTGAGGCGAGTTACTCTTGAGTTTCAAATGTCATGGAATCTTTTCCCACATATTGCTATACTTTTTGCCTCAATACTCAAGTAAGTAATGGAATTTATCTTCAAGTGGTATGTATTATCGCAAATCCATATTTGTTCATTGCTGTCATAAAAATATATGTTTTACTCTTTATATTCACGGCCTTTTTTCTGAAAAGCGCTTGAATATCTTTTGTCTAGTAGCATTAAATTATAAAAGGTTTTAAGGATATAATAGTCGTTCACGAGAAAAAAAATTGTGCCACTTAGAATTTCTCCTTACAGGTTAAATAAGGGCTTTAAATAAGATTAAAATACTTAGTAATTATTATTCTTGTTGTATTTAAAATAAAATGAACCTTGAGCCTTTAATTAACACTTTTGTTACATCCATTCAATCCCAGTTTCCCAAAATTTGAGCAATATTTTACTTACCTCTCCTACCGTGCGTGTATACTCTTCGGACACAAGAAGATGCTTTCAATATATCGCATATATTTTTGAATTTATTAATTGCCCTTCCCTGTGGTCTACAATATTCTTAAGGCCACCATGTTACCTGCCAGTACCTAGTATACTCTATAACCAAGCCTAGAGCATACGACCTGTAAGCCGGCCGTCCATCCGCCTTCATTTTCCCAAATTAACACCTATCCGCCTCAACTCGAGTGCTCCGTGCGTTGTCCATCCCTCGTGTGCCCTCCGACCTTCACTGCGCCAAATAAGATTAACGTTTGGACGGTGGCGCCTCTAGTGGCGAGATGATAGTAGCAGGTGGAGGCGGAACGTATCCGACAATGACGATATTTCTCGTGTAGTGGAGTGGCCAGCCTCTGTTTGGATTATTTTCGCCGTAATCCGAGGAAAGAGGGGCTGTTTCGACCGCATATACATAGACTCATAAAAATATGGGGTGGTGCGAGTAGCAACGATGGTCTCTCATGTTTTTCGTAATTGAATGTTTGAAAAGGTCGCGAATTTTTTGGTAAAGTTTGGAAAATATCTTCGAACAGCCAGCAGTAAAAATTCACGAACTAACACTGAGTTCTCTCCGCGAACTTAAGTTAGTTTAAAGCTGGTTAGTCCGCGATTCTTTCCTAAAATAATAAATTTCGAAGAAAGAGTGGTAAAAAGTCAGCCGAAGCGTAAAGGCTCTGGAATCCATTGGTAAGAAGATGCCGTATGTGCTGAATCACATAGCGCTAGCAATAGTAATTAGTTATAATCCCTGTGAGGGCAAATATTTTCCTCCTCCGTAAATATCGAATTTTTACAGCACATGGTTAGATATCAATTACGAGTGGAAAAAACATTTCTTTCTAAAGCATGGAACGTACAACACTCATCAAAGTCATTCCAATTTAAAAATTCTCCCTGGCGAAAGAAAAATGCTGCTCTTTTAAGTTTTATTTAAGACAAATACATAGTGCCGGAGTAACACACACCTGTTTGCAGACCAAGGAATGGACAAGAAAGTCCGACGAGATAAAAGGGGGAATGAACCTTTTGGAGATTCCAAAGGACAAGTCGCTCGAATAAAGAGAAACCCGGCGTTGGCATTAGTGTACTCCTAGCGAAATGCGCCTGGGAGCCCACGGCTTAACGTCCCACCCGACGGACGGTGAGCTACCCTTCAAGTACCCTCCTCAAGGTACTCAATTAGGGATCGGACTGCGTCAGAAAAAATCTCTGCCCATCATCAGCACTATCGTAACTATCCCTATTATCTCCCTATGAATCTTCCATGAAAACTCGGTACTAAGTTTCTAGGTCTTATACTAATACTAGCTGACCCGGCGAACTTCGTAGCGCCTAACAATCAATGAACTTACAGTTTACTTACACCATTTATAAATCAAGAGCGGCTGTATCGTTTTTAATCATGTTTAATTTATTAATAAAATAAGGATACAATTTCAATAAAACTACGTAAATGAGTACCAAAATTGCTTGTCAGAAAGACATTTTCTTTATTGAATCTACATAGGGTGAATCGGAGCACGTTTACGCGGATTTTTTTCAACAAATTTTCTTACGTTTTAGCTTAAGAAATTTTGGGCATCGTGGTTTAATAAAGCAGTTCATGAAATAAAAATTATACGCATTCAGTTGTTGGCTATTTGCGTTATTAGCTGTAAAAAAATGTTTTTAGGTCCAAGTCTGTTGCATACACTTGGCCCATTCAGGGGGCAGGTTGACACGACCCCAGACCGACGCTTGACTGACGCTCAAAATCGTGCAAGAAAAGCCCCTATGAAGCAGCATTCGCACCCTTTATAGGTCATTGGGATAATAATTTCCCACCCCCTTCTAACGTGAATGAATTCTTTGCTACCTCATCTAAACCCTGATTGTTTTTGTTTCTTTGTCTCTCTATCTTTGTGAAATTAATTTAAATGTATTTTTAAAAGTTATTAATTAGACAGGAGCATTTTTTAAGTATTGACAATTCCTTATTTTCATAGTTTTTCCTCAAAATCCAATTTCTGTGTTTTTTGCTCGATAAAATTGGTATTTATATTTTCCACTCTTTTAGTAATTTACATTTATGAAATGAATACTATTCAATTACGTTTTCTTTTATTCACTTTATATTTTTTATTTATGATAATTATTAATTTATTTTCAAAATATTTTTTTTACGAATATTTACATGTTGAAGTCATTTTCATTATACCACAATTCAAGTTATTTCATTCTTTACAATTATTCTAATATAATATGCAATATTTCAAATAACAATTGTTGCAACTATTACGTAACTATGCGATTAGCGCAGCTCTTGAGTGGTCTCTCCTCCCCAGGCTCCGCCAAGTTGTGACGTCATTTTTTTTTTTCACGCGATGAACTAGCTCAGCAGGCAAGACGGACGGCTCTTTTTTCGGCTAGGTGAACCGCTTACTTGTTATCAGCTGTTGACAAATATAGAGCTGGAGAGGAAATCTTCACGATATACGAGTGGGTAAAATGTAACTCAAATTATTTACATCGTATCGCTTGCACTCAACAGTGGTCGACTTGACGAATATTCAGGCTCTGCTAATTATCTTTCAAAAACTAAATATGTCTAGTTTGTGTCCTTTTGAGATCGTAGCTATGAAAAGGATATTTCTCAGTAGGCTCATTTCGCAGCAGTCTTCCTCAGAAACTTACAAAGAGCAGAACCTCTGCTGCACAGTTGGAAGAGAGATACTAGAAAATAGGGGATTATTTTCAAAGAGGTACGTTCATGTTTTTTTACATGTTGATAACCGAAGTCTTTTCATAATTTTTCTCGTTGACACACAGTTCTACATTACTTTATTTCGTTTCATGAATAAATGATTCCTCAAATTTTAGCCATGGAAAATTTATCGGCAAGAGAAATAGAGCTTGCACTGCTGGAAATTACAGATGATCAGGCATGTAATTCAGACTTCGGCGGAGACTCAGATGCCGATGACGGAGACCCAGTTCAATCAAAAAGAGATTGTACTGCAAAGAAAGCAAGGAAGTCCATCCCAGTGCGATTGTCGCCCGAGTCCATGATCCCTGGTACATCGGGCATTCAAGCCAAGGGGAAAAGGAAGATCGAGGCTAGTACCTTGAAGACAGTTGTTGAGGGTGAGTCGGAGTCTGATGACTCAGATTACGTTCCCGAAGATTACAGCAGTGATTCGTCCTCAGTGTCAGTGCAGTCTATAAGAGGGAAATTTTCTAACTCCAGTGAAAGTGAACCCGAAGGTGGAGTAAGGATCTTCGACCATGATGAAACAGAAGAGTTCAGATGGAGTAAATGGGGGAGAGATCCTAAAACGTTCACTGATGCTTCATTCAATCAGCATATAGGCCCAAATATTGCTCCGAAAGATTTACATTCTCCGCTAGCATTTCTCTTACATTTCATCACGGATGCATTTCTCGTTGAAGCTGTGGCACAGTCTAATTTGTATGCCGAACAACACGAGCAGAATTTAGAACTAACCGTTGAGGAACTCAAAGCATGGCTAGGGATTATTATTTTTATGGGATTCCATTACTTGCCCAGCATCAGGTTGTTTTGGTCGACAGATGAAAACTTTCATTGTGAACGAGTTGCTCGTATCATGTCATTGAATAGATTTTTAAAAATATTGCGCTTTTTACACATCAATGACAACACTAAA
This sequence comes from Ischnura elegans, assembly GCF_921293095.1. Lineage (NCBI taxonomy): Eukaryota > Metazoa > Arthropoda > Insecta > Odonata > Coenagrionidae > Ischnura > Ischnura elegans. Next base: position 6,495,570 of record NC_060247.1, read on the forward strand.
ATGCCCCCCAGAGGGTCACAGAATTTTGACCGTCTCTATAAAATTCGCCCGTTGCTGAATCAGTTGTCCGAAACATTTCCCTCGGCATATTCACCTTCTAGGTTCCTTTCTATTGATGAGAGCATGGTAGCATTCAAAGGGAGATCCACAATGAAGCAGTATATGCCTCTAAAACCAATAAAACGGGGATTCAAGGTGTGGCTTATGTGTTGTGCTGCTACCGGCTATTTGGTTTCTTTTGATGTATATACAGGGAGGGATGGTGACGGATGTCCCGCTAAAGGTCTCGGGGGAAAAGTGGTTAGTAAACTTAGCAAAGGTCTTGAGGGATTGTTCTATTGTCTTTTCTTTGATAGTTTTTTTTCTTCTTTATTGCTTATGTCCGATCTTTTGAAAAAAAAAATATTTAGTTGTGCAACAATAAGACCAAACCGAAAATATTTTCCTGATGGCGAGCTGGTAAAGAATAATAGGATGAAGAAGATGGATATTGACTATGCCATGGCAGGGGACATCAGTGTATGCAAGTGGCTCGATCGTGGAAAAAAACCTGTATGTGTAGTGAGTACGATGCACAATCCAGCAAATCCTACTAAAGTTCTGAGGAGAAATAGAATTGGCAACCGCGAAGAAGTGCCATGTACAGAGGCTATTGTGGATTACAATAAATATATGGGTGGAGTAGACAGGTTTGATCAATACCTATCTACATATAGTATCGCGAAAAAATCACGTCGATGGTGGGTAAAATTTTTTTACTATTTTTTTGACTGTGCCATAGTGAATAGCTTTATTGTGTATAAATAAATACTGAAGCATAAGGGGCAAAAACACTTGAGTCATCTAAATTACAGGTCAAAACTGGTGAATGAACTAATTGGTAACTACTGTTCTAAGAAAAAATCAGGTTATTTGCCAATGAAAGGCTATGCAAAAAAGCGAAGAAGCTCAACCGGTGCTGAAACAGTGAAAAATACAATTCGACTTATGAATGTAGGTTTGCATATGCCAGAAAAAATTGAAACATATCGGAGATGTGCAAGTTGTAGTACCAAAAAGAAAGAGAAAAGGAGCAACGTAATATGTAAAGAATGCAATGTGGCTCTGTGTAAGGACTGTTTCAGTCAATTTCACAAGTCGTAATGCGCAAAATTATGTTATTTATAGGAGTGAAAATTCTTTTTTTATCAGTATTTTGTCAATGTAAAGTATTTTGTAAACGCAGGAGATAAAAGTTCATTCACTCTCCCAATAAAAAAAATTATCTAAGATAATTTGTTCATATTTATCAGAAAGAATCAGCACAGAAAGGTTTATCATTGTACCAAAATGTATAAGGTGAAGTAAGGATTGCCCCTTGAACGAAACGCAACCCTCAACGCGTGAAACTGCAATAAGTTGAATGTTAAATTTGCAACAAAAAACGCATAAGGAAAAAATTGTATAAATAGTTATTTATTTATGAAATAATAATAAATCATTCAGTAAAAGATGGTGGCTGTACATAAAAATATAGAGGACATATTAAACTTGCAAAAATTCTAAATTTTTTAAAGTTTATAGTAAAAAATAACATTTTGGGATAAAAATTTAGAAAAAAAACTTTTTATTTAATCATGTAAAATATTCATTATGCACCCTGCCAAATTTTGTAACTTTTTTCAAATCGCAAGTCTTTTGACCGTTAAAGGGTTAAATGACTTAAGGCGCGCCAGTTTTAGTATCTCTGTTTGGAAAAAATGCACTGCGTAAACGTACTGCATGCGTAAACGCACCACGGTTAGCCCTACGCATTCGGGTTCAATGTCTTGCGTCAAGCACCTTCTGAGAAACAACAGTTTTTGTTTTGTTATCAGGCGCAAGATGAAGCGGATGAAGCTAAATAAATATAGCGAAGCAAAGCAGTGAAGCAGCGAGGGGAGGTTTTGGGGGATAAACCCCCCCCCACTCAAGAGCTTAGAGATTATTTTATGAAAGATTTTGTTATTAATATTAGGGGGACGGATGACTAACAAACAAAACACATTTAACTATTCACACAGCCACAAAACCCACTATTTTGAACCATTTATCTTAAAAAATGCCTGGGGGAAGTGCCCCCACACTTCCCGCTTACCTTAGCGAGTTTTCTATACCCTACAGGCCCGTGGTATTAGCTGCGCCCAAAACCCCCTATCCTAGCTACGCACTTGAAGCGAAGGAAGAAATACAGAGGATGGTTTATCGACTCGTGAACATAGCACGCTAAATTGACCATGAGAAAATCATGGGTTTTCATTAGCACATGAGCACAAACAACACAAAAACTGAAAGAATGACCATGCGATTTTTTAATCGTTATCACGAATGCAACACGAATTGTAAATTGAATACGTTTACGCTCAAAAGGGCATATGAGTTGAGATCATGGAATCTACGGAATGAGGACTTCCTAACCTTAGAATTTTCCTTTGAGTAAAGTTGCGTGAATCACATTCATCACCAATTTTTTTAATGATCAAACACGTTCCGTTGGATAGTTATGGTTGGTTTAGGCTTCGAAAGATCATGAGCACAGAAACTACATTTTTCTGTAAATCGTGCCTTGGTAAGCCAGGTACGTCCAAGGACTTAAAATATTCAGATAGATAGTTGGTGATTTCGTCTTCGTTTGTTACACATTCAAAAGATTCGTATCCATGCAGAGTACGAACTATTTGAATTTACCTCGTTTTAGTCATCCACATCTTCGTTCTTGCTCGCTAAATCAACCATCTTTGATTCTTTTGGTGATCAATTATATTCTGGAACTCTTTGTTGATGAGCTCACTGAAACTAATTTGCAATCATTCCAAGGAAATGAGTTAAAACTACTCGATTCCTCGACAGGAATACGGAAATTACCGTTTGTCAACAATTGCTTGGAGATTTGTTTACAAACACGGTAGTGAAGTGTCAACTCGAGCTGGGCCACGGCTGGGCTTACAATTAGCTCGAATTAAATTTTTAAAATGTAATTTCAATTTAATTAATATTTTGAATATATTTAGTAATTAAAATGTTATATTGTTACTAAATTCAGTTATTAAAGTGGTAAAAACAAAACAAATTATTTAATTTGTAATTTTGACCGACTTATCAATTGTTGTGTTACTATAACTCCTAAAAGCATGTCCATAGGAAAGAGATGAATTTTTGTGTGAAATTATCCTTTTTTTAATGCCCTTTATGTTAACCCCGCCTGAGACGCTTCCAAAGAACCAAATCTCATTGAAATCGGTGCAGCCGTTCTCGAGTTATAAGTGTTCTAACTAACACGATTTTCGACTTTCTTTTATATATCAAATGCGTAAGAAAAATTAGATTTAAAAAAATTAAACTCTGCGCGGATTTTTTAATATGGACAATTATTCCAAGTGCGTGTTATTTGCTTTAATTTCACTACTTTTATGATATTTAGAAAGGTCAGGACGTTGCATTGTGCTTGGTATGATGCGGAGTGCGTTGTTTCCAAGTTTATGAAGGGTTGAGGTAACACATCGTCCCTAAGGGTGTGTAGCCGATGAAGGGCGTGAAGGTGGGGTTAATGTGGTGACCTGCGGAGGAGGATCAGGGCTCCGTGTTCCGTCGCAGGGCCCGTGGCTTTGCGGAGGAAGATATATGTATTAACGGAAGGGATGTGGACACTGCAAGGCCAAAGGAGGAGTCAGCTGGGCTTGCGAGGATCCTCTCTTGCCTCCTGCATGCGGTCGGAAGTCGGGTCATAAACTAGCTGGCATTCTGGTCGTCAATTGGGACCTAAACATACCACACCCGCAGGAAAAGACCAAGGTATCCTTGAGGATTAAGAAGTTCTTGAATGCGTTTCCATTTCATTGCAGAGTAAGAAAATAATGTAAAAATAAGGCCAAGGAGACAAATTGCATAATTCTATCGTTGAAATTTAACTCCAACCTTACGCAGCAATCTGAGGAGTTGGCAGTAGAGTTCATTTCTTTTTCCGAGTTGTCCAGTCCCGCTGTAGTTGCCATTAACATTAGCTACATGTGTGATGCACATTAACCTATAGTGAAGAGTTCTCTGGATCGCCACCGGGTCAGGAACTTCATAACTGCCGACGTTTCGATGTCCGACTCGGTCATCGTCCTCAGGGCTGTGAGGACGATGACCGAGTCGGGCATCGAAACGTCATTTAAGGCAGTTATGCAGTTCCTGACCCGGTGGTGATACCGAGAACTCTTCACGCAGTCTATTCGCCGGGAAAGCACGAAATCTTTCCACATTAACCTATACCTTCTCACGCATTTCAAGGGATAACTCCTTTTCGATCGGTAGAATAATTCTGTTTAAGGAGATTGAAAGCAAATTTTTAAGCCAACTTGAATCCTAAGAAAAATCGATTTTCTATTTTCAAATAACTATTGCAATTCCCTGCTCAGTGTTCTACTTCCAGTAAGTATTTTCCCGTGCATTAATATATTGGAATTTGTATCGATCTCAAATATTCTTTAAACTGCTTTAGTTTCTAAAAATATATTCACGCACAGACATCGTTAGATAACTCAAGAGTCTATGAGCACAAAATGAGGCGCTACCAGAAAATTTTGAAGATCAAACGGAACACACGGATGAGCAATGACGAAGCGCTAAGGAGATAGGAAGGAAGTATGAGTCTTCTGAAAACCCATATTTGAAGACGGGAAAATATATTCGGGAACATAATGAGGCATGATGGTCTGCTGAGAGCATAGTCAAACGGCATGTGGGCGGGAATAGCAGAAAATCTAATGAACTTTGTTGGGCAAATTATCGAATGTGAAATAGGAGACATATGTAAGTCCGCGATCTTTAGCCAACGGAGAAGTGTTTGGAGAGCTGCTTCAAGCCAATCTCAGAATTGCTGATCTTTGAGATATTCATTTAATTTGCAAATAATTTCACTGCTTATACATAAACTAACTTATACACTAACGTAACGAGATAATTTCACATTTATAATTGTCTTTATTAGCGTTATAAGAATTTGAAATAGGTCATACTTGCAATGAAAAAATGGCCAACTTTTTCATTGGATTGGACCAATTACCATAATTTCATTTAAGAAGAAAAAGTAAAAACATTTTCCTCCTATTTCTGGATTCAAGTGAATAGTGAATCCTTGTATCGGAATTATTATTAAATTTCAAAGCACATAAATTTTTACAAAATATCTTTATTTGCAGTACTTGCAAATAGTTTCCATTAATTTCTATCTTGAAGCTTTTCAGGCAATCCCAGCAGAGGCATACAATTCCCGTACAATTTCCCGCAACCCGCTGCTATAGTGGACATCTCGCCTTCCTGTCCATGTTTCACTAGATAATTCTGGGAATCCGAGCATTCGAAACCCCTCTATGGAGCCATCCCTACGCTCACTTGGGCTCACCTCACTGCAAACAACACGCTCCTCTAAGAGCACAACTGCTCCCAAACCGCGTGTCGACCAGCACGCCACGCGAAGTCCACGGAAACTCTTAGTGCACTCAAACACGCCACCTAACGCACTCAACTCCTAAAACAATACACGTGTCATCCCTTCCTTCGCGCCATAAAGGGTTTTGCGACTGGGTTGTGCTACCCAAAATGTTATCTCACCCCGGGATAGGTTTTCTCCACATCGCATCTCCTCCGTTCTCCCTCATATTCCCTGTCCTGTTACTTTCTATACCTGGTCTCCCTTCATAGCTATACTTTTATTCGAGTACTTTGTATTTTGCATAATACGTTCCGTCTCAGTACTCTTTTTCTCATAAGATTAAAAGGCGCCGGTCGGCTATCCAACGAACGCTTCAAGCACTCATTTTCCCAAGGGTGGCAAGTCGGGGGTGGCCCGGGGGAGAAATACTTCTTTGTCCGAGAGGAATCCAGGGAATAGAGACGTTCGGGAGACCGAAGGATTAACCCTCAACCCAGAGAACAGTAGCCAATGCATCCATAAAATAGCCAATGTTCTAAAAAGCAGCCATTTATTTAAAAAATTGGGAATTTTTGGAAGTAAAAATTAAATGCCGTACTCAGCTCCAAATCACAAGAATTTTTTTCAGTGAGATCGGAATGCAAAATCTCTCGGAAAATGGAATATCATTTTGAATGTTTGAAAAAAAATGAAAACTTTCATCTGGTAATTAATTTAATGCGCATTTATAAATTTCCTTGCCTCTCTCGATATAAATTAATAGCACACTGATGTCTGCCCTAAACACATGACATATCATGCGTATAGGGAAGTGCACTAGTGTTTCAAATGCACCAAACACATTTTTTAAATTAGAGTTCAGAATAACATAATGTCGTAAAACCACACTTTAAATCCTAATAGTGAATACTTGATTCGAGATGACCGTCTGAAATATGGAAAAATTCAAAGGCCGCGAAAACGGGTGTCCATGTTGAATATTGGCCGTGACGTCACAAGGCAGTAGCAGAAGGCAGCTTCTACACCGCTTAGTTCTACCACTATTATTGCATAGAAAAATTACAGAATTTGAGGGTATCCGTTTTTTGCTGTCATAAAATATCTTCAGAATATATATTTGGCTGCTTCTCTTTTGAGTAAACGACTTCATCATTGCGTAATATATTAATATTCATTTACGTGTCAACTTCAAGTTTGGAAAGAGTAGTACGAATAGCACATTGAATCTTTAATAAATGCATGATGGCATTAATTTTTTGCTGGATATATTTTGGCACAATGCCGTTTATCGTGCCAAAACTTTTTTTGTAAGAACCGAGTCAAACTAATAAACCTTTTTCAGACGTTTGCTGCAAGACTTATTCGTTGCGTATATATTCACGCCGGCCGGAACGTTCGCCCTTCGCTACTAGAATCATGGGATGTTAGCCTTATTTCCGAGCTGGCTGGTTGTTGCAATGGTTCGCTCTCCAGGATGGGTTCAAGAAAAGATAATCTTGGTTGGGAGAAGGAAAATTCCAACGATTTATAAATGGTATACCAAACTTTGATGTATTTATGGTTACTGAATTTTTGAATAAGGAGGACAGGTTCAACGCTCCATAGAAATGCGAGACGTTAAGGCTACCAAGGGGAGACCGCGTACCTTGCTGCATCATTTTCAATTAGGGCGTTAGTTAGGCTGTAATCAATTAATTTTCATGCATTACTTTTTACAAGTTATATATATAAATCCAAAATATCCACAATCTGCCAATGGGTCGGTTGGGGTAGTGGTAGCGTGCACAAGTCAATGGAAAGATGATACCCGAAGGACCGTGGTTCAAGTCTACGTCATGGTATTATTTTTTGTTGCCTTCATTGTGATCATACGGCGTCTAGTTTATCATTAATTATAATTGCAGCAATCATTGACATGAGACAATTTTTTTATCGTCATTATGGCGTTTAGGTATTTTAGCAGTGTCATTACAAACGCCGAGATACGATGACTACAAGGGTTGGTGTGCGCTAAAATGTTAATTTTTTCTTTGCTTATACTGACCAACTTCCACATTAAAAATGAAAACCACTCTTGCAAGAGCACATACCATTAAAGGCTCGCGGCAAGCAACAATATGCGTACTGGCATAATTAATAAGAACACAAAGCGAATATAAAATGCCATATATCTCGAACACTTGTAATTCACATTACTCCAAAGGGAGTTTACTTACTCCGTACATACCTCAGTACCTTGTACTCAGTACCTACCAGTTTACCTCAGTACCAGTGCTAAAAGAACCATTCTGAAATATAATTTCAACTAACAAATAGGATGAAATAAAAGTTGATAACCCTGGACCGGGCGCGCTGGCGTATAAAATACGTCAATCTTTGAAAACCAAGGATTTCGACATTGTACGTACATTCTGGGCTATAATGGTCTCGTGTATTCTTACAATATACTTTGACTGCCTATATTGCGAGTTTTCAAAGTTCGAGGTATTGTAGCTAATTTTTTAGATCAGCAAGATGAACCCGTCACCAGTGGAGTACAAATTACGCTGCGCGACCTGCCGTGTACCTTTATATCTGTATCACCTGTAAATGTACTAATTTCAACAAATAAAGATTAACTTTAACAAAAATCGTTTGTTATCATATATGCACATATCATGGGCAAAGTACGCATTTTGCCCGGTCGTGTAAAAAAACAGTCGCGCCATAATTCTTTAACCAAACTACTTTCAGTTTATAAATTACGTAGGTCTACGCGGAAGATGCTATATTTTGACTCAACACACTTTCTGGTGTGACTAAGGTACCTATTAAGTAAATTATTATAATATAAATATCAATTTGATCTTACAATACCTTCAAATGATCTTCAAAACAGAATATCATCGATAGGTAAGAGTCAGGAGCAGCCTTGAACCATTTATTCCGTATAGCTTGTGCTTAAGGCATGGGAATGAATGTGTTCTCCAGGCTTTTGTTTCGACGTCGAGATGAAATTTGGAACAAAAATCATTTATAATTCTATTTTGAATTCATGTTTTCGGTACTAGACGACATTTTTAGGAAGCAAACTCCACCGATTCCCGGAAACTCTCGCCGCGCTAAAGAAGGCGACGGAATACAGCGATACTCCACTGGTGACTACTGCCTTGTGACGTCACATCTCAATCAAGATGGAGGCACTGTGTTTCAGCGCAACATGAAAATTTCCGACTTTCAAAACGTTTTAAAGTGCATACCCCAGATGCAGAAAATAAAAGTGACTATACTAATGTTTCTTTTTTAGGCTAAACTTTCAAATTCAGCAATAAAAAAAATTAGTGCACTTCCCTGTTATGTACCATTATTTTCTCCTCGAGTGACTTCTGCTCCCGCTTCATAAAATTAGAAATGCCTACTTTTTAATTTTGGGATTCTCGAATGCTTATTAATGCTTAAATTCTGCTCCCCCAACCCTTTTCAGATTCGTTTATATTTTGGGAGCTAAAGTAACTTCAAAGAGAGTGAGCGATGGCCTACCTTCTTTAGGTGCGGTGGTTGAAATTACACACCATTATGTTTGATAACAAGAAATTAGATAAATATTATTTTTTAATACTTCATAAACTGATAATTATTGTTGAATAATTTAATAAGAAAAATGAAATTACTATTTTAATAAACTTTTCAATTTTTTCCGTCCCCTGAAATCTGCCGCCCGGGGCACGTGACCCCTCTGGCCCGTGCGAGTTCCAGGCCTGGGTGAAAGTGGGAAAAGTGTCCCTGTCCATTTGGGTGCTGAAGGAAAAGGGAAATAACGCGAATCGCATTAAAATATGGACGGATTGCTAAAGTAACATTCTGTCTTGGTTGTTATGGGTTTAACACGCTTATCAACAATAATAAAATAGAAACAAAATGAAAAACTACGCAAATTCTGTGGCTGGAACGCGCAACTCCCAGCGTGAGACCCTTCACCGTAAACGAGATTAAAGAATCGTTACATAAGGTAACAGCCAATTTGTTGTCTTAGATCTGAGACTTGATTTTGACTAAGTTTTACCCTCTGGATAGGAAAATAACCTTAGTTTTTATCTATCATGTCAACTTTTTAAATTTTTGGATACCCTATTTTTGTCTTATATGTCATACAAAATTTGCATATTAATGAATTTAAAGTGAAGTCTTACCTTATATACTGCCCATGAATAATGAATAGCGTAGAACGGTTTGGTACCGAAGAATGAATGGTTTACCGATGCGTGAGAATTGAAAAAAAAATAGTTTAGAAAAAAGAGAATAACCCGCTCAACACTAAAGCTCTCAACGAAGTAAATTTTGGATTACGTGCCTGCGTCTTACTAAAACATCTATAGCATAACTAGGCAACTATTCATCTGCCGTTGACCTTCTACGACGTCATTCACCCGGCAACAGTTGCATAAAGGTTTATGTTAGCCAAGTGGAGAGTGTTGATGCCTTTTATGTTTGACACTTAATCAGGCAGGGATCGTATGGTGAAAAAACTTGACGTGGGAGAAATACTAAGTAACGATTTTAAATTAGCAAGCCTATTTACCTTACAACAGTTCAAAACTTTAGGTAAACAGAAAATATGCTAAAAATTGTTTCCTAGTGTTATTTACCTGAAAACGTCTATTAAAGAAACGTTATCTTCGTGATTACACCAGAAACTCTTGTAAGACGATTGCATAGATCACTCTTGGCTCTAACATGAGTTTATGCGTGCCTCGAATCTCCCTCAGTGTCGCACTCTGGCGGTAGCCGTTGCCAGACGGGTGAGGCGGGCGGTTAGTGTGGGCTGGCGAGGAGGCGTCAAATGGATGCGGTCGAACTGGCCACCACGCCACATTCGATTAACCGCTCCTCCTCCTCGGTCAGCGGTGGTTGTTGGTTGCGTCGCTTCGTACCCGGAGGCGGTTACCTCGTCCTAGCCACGGCCACTTGCAATTCCTGCGGGATGAATCACCATAGCACAATATTTACTATTTCATGGTTCACGTAAATTAGGATTCAATCGTCTATGGTTGTGGGATGTCGTCATGGTGTAACTACGACGAAGTAATTTGTTCACACAACGTTTATTAAAACCAACTCGATTACATGTTTACTGTGTCATTCTAAAGGGTACCAACTACTCCCTTGTTCCGTTGAGAATGACACAGAAAGTCTCGAAATCTGTTAGATAAACGTTATGTGGAAAATTACTAACTTGTAATTACTTCCACCAATATTCTCAATTTGCGATTTTTATAATAGAGGCAAATATTTTTGAATTAAGTCGCGTCCAATAGTATAAGAGTAGGCTCCTCCTAAGTGGATCCCAAAATATTTTCCTAATTTAGAGAGCCAGGAAGGCACACGAATGGTAACCACATTACAAAATTATTCAATTATAAATGTTCTCTTTGAATTGGAAACTAAACTTTATCTATAGATGTAGGACGAACTCCTCTTTCAGTTTAAGTTCCTAAGTAGTAATCGGAGATATTAGTCTCGATTCACTCACACATTTCCATCTACCACGGCACGAATTCCATCCGTTTTCTGTGGCGTCCGATATGTGTGAACCAATGTGTACTTTATATTTTCGGGACCTAGTTGATACCGCATATAACCAAACACTCCAACGACGCGAATCGGTCTCATGCGATATCTCTAAGGCACGAATCCAATCACGTGTCTACGGGCGTAGAGTTTCTGCGTGTCGTTCTAAGCGTATGCAGGGTTCTAGTTGTCGGTTCCTGCTTCACTTGCTCACAGCAGATATTCATTCCGTAAGCTGATTTGGATAGATGAGGGTGGAGCTCACCACAGATTTATCCACAGGCGTGTGAATATCCCATATTCAAGTTAGAGAGGGCAGTTACTTTCCCATGGTCACTTAGAGTATTTAGTTTGGGGATGTCCAAAGCTCTGATAGGAATTTGAACCCGAGTCCCCTCGATAGGCTGCCAAGCGCGCTACCCACCAGAAAACAGCGCTTCCCGGTTCCTAGTTAGAAACGTAATATATACCTAATCTAAAATCTTCGGTTCGGTTCGTCAACATTTTGACGGGAGGTTTGATAACAATTCTCGGCTTCACATTGTCGGTTAGTCACCGAAGCGTCTGGAAGTGTCGGGAAGGGGACCTCCTCCCCCCTGCCTTCTCTTCTCCCTTCCCCTCACTCCCGCGGGTGACCTCCGCCAACCGCTGTCCTCGGCTAGGGTGTGAATTCCTCGGCGATGGTACGAGGATTGACCGCGGCGCGACGCTGTTTGCGCTCTCGTGGCTGAGAGAAATTCCCGAGCAAGATGGGAATAGAGTGGTGTGAAAGTTGAGTTCTGCAGGGGTGGAAAACGACTTTCTGAACGAGGGAGTGGGCCGGGTAGTGGTAAAGGGTCTAGCATGTTAAGGTGGTGAAAAGTGCCCCCCGATATTTTGAGAAACAAAAAATATACTTACACCTAAAGTGCATCCAATATTATGTATTTAACAAAAGTTTCAGGCCTCAACAATGCAAAATAAACACAGACAAAATTGAAACACGATTTTTAGTTTTTTAACCGGTTTCAATGCTAACCTGCTGAATGATTTGCCCCGTGTATAACGGCCCTTATTTATATTCGAAGAGACGATCCAAAGTGTGATAGGCATTGTTCATGTTAAAGTTTATTCTTAATCAATAATATTAGAAACTGATGAACAATCGTTGCTCTCAACAATCAAATCAAATATCCTCCTGGAATACATCGATGCAAATGGCAGAAAGCAGTTATTCGTGTTTTTGACCCTGTTCCACCAATTTTAAAAATCTGAAAAAAATTAGGATTATACTTTTAGATAGGAGTATATACAGATATTTTTTTCGGCGTGTCTATTGTTTCCTAAACTTTTTAATTTAATTTAAAAATTTAAAACTTATGTCAAAGTTTGGTTTTCGGTTCAAAACTTTTGAAAAAAATCAAAATGGTAGACCATAATAGTATACACAATGGGGTGCTCTCATAAAATTAAAAAGGTAATTTTTTTGCATATCTAGATAAGTAAGTTAAACTTATTAACGTATGCGAAATGTAACTTCATAATTCTCAATGCTCTTGAGCTTCAAAGTTCGCAAAAATTACTAAATTCTTTCGCGCTACAAGAACGCCCTGTGACGTCAGAATGCGAGTCAGCAGACTCGCTGCATGGCAATAACAAAACAGTAACGACCATAAAAAACATTTACGATGATACTGATTCATAACTGAAAGGGTTTGTGGAAACAGTTGTGAATAGTTTAATAGTTTTACGGTGCGTGTATTGCGCAATGGTTGACTTCGGCTTCGAAAAGACGCATTCTGGGAACATTCTGAAGGTAGATTAATTTAGTAATTTTCTAATAGGTACTGTGGAAATCGCCGTAGATTAGGATGATGAAAAGGTAATAAGCGCTATTTGTCAAGACTGTGCTGCATCTTCCAGTATGTATACGTTCTTTAAACCTGTCCATTATTCAGGATAAATATTTCAAAAAACTGAATATGAAATTGACATATAAAAAAATAAATTGTACAGAGAGATGAATAGGTTTTTCTAAAACTGGGAAAATATTCTACTCTCTACTAGCACCACGTAAACGTATTATTTACTGGACTCTGACGTCACGATCAGCCTACATGGCGATGGGTCGTTTGAAGCGCAAGATTCAAAGACAATTTTCAAATTGGAATTTTACGAATAATACACAAGTTAGAGAAGAACTGCTTTCATTTTAATTTACAGCACGAAGAATATTTTTATCGCATAATCATCCATTTTCAGTGGAATTCCCCATTTAAAATGAAGAAAGCGATTTAACAAAAATAAAAACTGGAGATATGGTGAAAAAACTAAAAATCGTGTTTCAATTTTTTTTGGGTTTATTTTCCATTGTTGAGGCCTGAAACTTGGGTTAAACACATATTTTTGGATGCACTTTAAGTGTATATTTTTTATTTCTCAAAATATCGGGGGGCACTTTTCACCATCTTAACCTGCTAGACCATTTCCACACAATTTTAATTGACCGAGACTTTCAACCGGTTTACGAAAGCCCCTTCTGCGAATGCTGATGGAGTGATCGAATTTAAACGGGGAAATGAGCCTAATTTTCTCACATTCAATATAAAAATGATTCCACGTCAGATTAGGAAAAAATGCAGGCTGGAGACGGGCCATCGGTTTCTCCATATGGAACGGACTTAGAATTTCCGTTAACAACTTAACAACTTCGGCGCACACAGTGTGAGAGAGAGAGAGAGGGGGCTAGAAGAAATATACTCGTATAATTGAAATTTCATGACGTCACGTACAGTTTCTCCTCAATCATAAGTAAAATTATATTAAAATAAGAAATGAAAATTGAATAAAATAATTTTTTTGAAGAAAGCTATTTTTATAACCAGATTAACTATACTTATCGTAGTTATAATTACCTAAATATTTTGGTTTTATACTTAATTAAATAGAAACTGGAAGCTTGTAAATGATGGAAGGGCTCCATATTATCAATGACAGACACTTCGTTACTTCAACAATTTATTTAAAAATTGGAACCTGCCTCACCTCTTATGCCATTATCATGTGTATATATACTTAATAACTCGCACGCTCCGCGCGCTCGTTAAGGGGCTCCGCCCCTTAAAAACCCCGGTTCCGGCTTCGCCGTTTACATTTGTGGTCGTTTGAAGAATTTTAGTTTGAATAATCTCACCAGAAAAAGCTAGGGGCCGGCTTCGCCGGCCAGGGGGTAGGGAAGCGGCCCACCCATTCCTCGGAACGGCTTCGCCGTTCCTCGTTGAGAGGCGGCTTCGCCACCCAGGGGTTAAGTGTGCCCCGCCGGGGCTACCCCGCTTAATTCTCAGAACGTCTTCGCCGTTCCTCGGCTGGGGTCGGCATAGCCGCCCAGAGGGCAAGGGCATTTCGGAACTGTTTCACCGTTATTCGTTTAAGGGGCGGCTTTGCCGCCCAGGGGTGGAGGGAGCCCACAGCGGCTGCGCCGCTTGAACGTCGGGGCGGCTTCGCCACCCGAGGGTTACTTAAGCTCGTTGTGGGGCGGCTTCGCCGCCTTGGGAATGAGGAGCCCCCCGCGGCTGCTCCGCTTAGTCGTAATACATGGTCTTCTCCACCGAGAGGGGTGCCCAGGGGGATTGGGGGGTATTAATGTGTTATACATGCGGTCACTGATCGTCCACAGTGATCATGTAGCGATGATTGTAAAGGGTAGTGTAATGCGGCGTAATAGTGGCGACAAGTACCCATAAAAGAACACTTAATGTCAAGTTTTTCATTTTTTTTGCGGGGGGTTCCAACGGAATACCGGGGGCTTTATACTTGTGTTGAACGAAACAAATCGTCCTTATAAATTCCGTGCCGATAAGTCCTAGGGGTCCGCAACAGTGGCGGAGTTCTGACGATTCCTTTACCCGGAGAGGCTACTTATTAGAGAATTGTTTAGGGATGTTTCACGGGGTTATCGGGGGTTTTAATAAGTAGAAGGGGCACCGGCTAAATTGTAACAAAGTACTCGGAAAGGCGACATTAAAAAATTTTTTTTCTGCGAGGTTCCAAGAGGTGATCGGGGGTTTTCTGATATTTTTTCCCGTGTGGTTTACGGTGGCTCGCCCTCACCAAATATTCCGGATCTAGAGCTCAGAGGGGACGGGTAGTGCGGCGTAATGTTTGCGAGAAGTTCCCAAATAGGAGACTTAATGGCACATTTAACATTTGGGGGGATTTCATGGGGATACCGGGGGTTTATGTGTGTACTCCCTGCGGTCACCATCCGTTCACAGAAATTACGTAGGGATGAGTCGTTGGGGTAAGAACCAGCGGTGGAGTAGTCACGAAATGTACCCAAAAAGTAGACTTATGTGCAAAATTTTATTTTTTTGGGGTGTAGGAGGGTTTACTGGGGGTTTATAGGTTTGTACTGCCAATGGTCATCAATCGCCCATATCAATTCCGTAGCGATGAGTGGTAAGGGTTGGAAAAGCGGCGGAATTGTGGCGAAAAGTACCCGAAAAGGCTACTTATATGCAAATTTTAATTTTGTAGGGGGTTTCAGGGGGTTTAAAGATGATGATGTTATATGATCACATCCATTTACTATCATATCTAAGAGAAGTTGTCCCTATGGCATCCATATTTCGAGAGTAATACAATAAAAAATAAATCTCTCCCCGGAAAAAATTAGTAGTGCCCGCCATTTTCATTTTTTTGCCGTTATATCGATTAAATAATTTATTAAATGTTTATTTTTTCTGAAAGTCAATGCATACGTGTATGCAAATACTAAGTTTGAAAGAAATCGATCAGGTTAAAATTTACAAAATCCTGTGTTAATCTTTTGGAAATCGTAATTTTCGGTAATTTTCGGTATATTTTAATTTTTTTCTGAGTAACCAAGGACGACGAAAGAAAATTGTTGCCTACATTTCGTATACGATGTTGTGAGCATATATAATAATCATTTTCGTTATCCTACACTCGAAATTAAGTCGAGGGGAGCGGAAGGAATGAAATTATTTTCGAAAAACCATAATTTAGACGCCATTTTGGCAGTCATTTTATTAAAAAGAAACTAATACTATTACATAATCACGTGACCACGTTTATCAGCTTTCAAAAAATGCATTAACGATTCATGTAACACGCATGGTTCGCGCGCAGTAAAATAAAAACAGAAAGAATGTCCCCGGAAAAGGCGCGATTTCGGCCATTTTGTCGTCCTAGCGACGACACGTGGCGGAAACTTCCGGTTTTCGGATTTTTCCTCCGGATCATTTCGGGTTCTCCGCACGCGTGCCAAATTTCAGCTCTCCAGCACTCCTGGAAGTGGTCGGGAATTTGTATCCATGAGTCAGTCACCACAAGGGCTGTATATAGATGGGACTCGCACGCTCCGCGCGCTCGTTAAGGGGCTCCGCCCCTTAAAAACCCCGGTTCCGGCTTCGCCGTTTACATTTGTGGTCGTTTGAAGAATTTTAGTTTGAATAATCTCACCAGAAAAAGCTAGGGGCCGGCTTCGCCGGCCAGGGGGTAGGGAAGCGGCCCACCCATTCCTCGGAACGGCTTCGCCGTTCCTCGTTGAGAGGCGGCTTCGCCACCCAGGGGTTAAGTGTGCCCCGCCGGGGCTACCCCGCTTAATTCTCAGAACGTCTTCGCCGTTCCTCGGCTGGGGTCGGCATAGCCGCCCAGAGGGCAAGGGCATTTCGGAACTGTTTCACCGTTATTCGTTTAAGGGGCGGCTTTGCCGCCCAGGGGTGGAGGGAGCCCACAGCGGCTGCGCCGCTTGAACGTCGGGGCGGCTTCGCCACCCGAGGGTTACTTAAGCTCGTTGTGGGGCGGCTTCGCCGCCTTGGGAATGAGGAGCCCCCCGCGGCTGCTCCGCTTAGTCGTAATACATGGTCTTCTCCACCGAGAGGGGTGCCCAGGGGGATTGGGGGGTATTAATGTGTTATACATGCGGTCACTGATCGTCCACAGTGATCATGTAGCGATGATTGTAAAGGGTAGTGTAATGCGGCGTAATAGTGGCGACAAGTACCCATAAAAGAACACTTAATGTCAAGTTTTTCATTTTTTTTGCGGGGGGTTCCAACGGAATACCGGGGGCTTTATACTTGTGTTGAACGAAACAAATCGTCCTTATAAATTCCGTGCCGATAAGTCCTAGGGGTCCGCAACAGTGGCGGAGTTCTGACGATTCCTTTACCCGGAGAGGCTACTTATTAGAGAATTGTTTAGGGATGTTTCACGGGGTTATCGGGGGTTTTAATAAGTAGAAGGGGCACCGGCTAAGTTGTAACAAAGTACTCGGAATGGCGACTTTAAAAAATTTTTTTTCTGCGAGGTTCCAAGAGGTGATCGGGGGTTTTCTGATATTTTTTCCCGTGTGGTTTACGGTGGCTCGCCCTCACCAAATATTCCGGATCTAGAGCTCAGAGGGGACGGGTAGTGCGGCGTAATGTTTGCGAGAAGTTCCCAAATAGGAGACTTAATGGCACATTTAACATTTGGGGGGATTTCACGGGGATACCGGGGGTTTATGTGTGTACTCCCTGCGGTCACCATCCGTTCACAGAAATTACGTAGGGATGAGTCGTTGGGGTAAGAACCAGCGGTGGAGTAGTCACGAAATGTACCCAAAAAGTAGACTTATGTGCAAAATTTTATTTTTTTGGGGTGTAGGAGGGTTTACTGGGGGTTTATAGGTTTGTACTGCCAATGGTCATCAATCGCCCATATCAATTCCGTAGCGATGAGTGGTAAGGGTTGGAAAAGCGGCGGAATTGTGGCGAAAAGTACCCGAAAAGGCTACTTATATGCAAATTTTAATTTTGTAGGGGGTTTCAGGGGGTTTAAAGATGATGATGTTATATGATCACATCCATTTACTATCATATCTAAGAGAAGTTGTCCCTATGGCATCCATATTTCGAGAGTAATACAATAAAAAATAAATCTCTCCCCGGAAAAAATTAGTAGTGCCCGCCATTTTCATTTTTTTGCCGTTATATCGATTAAATAATTTATTAAATGTTTATTTTTTCTGAAAGTCAATGCATACGTGTATGCAAATACTAAGTTTGAAAGAAATCGATCAGGTTAAAATTTACAAAATCCTGTGTTAATCTTTTGGAAATCGTAATTTTCGGTAATTTTCGGTATATTTTAATTTTTTTCTGAGTAACCAAGGACGACGAAAGAAAATTGTTGCCTACATTTCGTATACGATGTTGTGAGCATATATAATAATCATTTTCGTTATCCTACACTCGAAATTAAGTCGAGGGGAGCGGAAGGAATGAAATTATTTTCGAAAAACCAAAATTTAGACGCCATTTTGGCAGTCATTTTATTAAAAAGAAACTAATACTATTACATAATCACGTGACCACGTTTATCAGCTTTCAAAAAATGCATTAACGATTCATGTAACACGCATGGTTCGCGCGCAGTAAAATAAAAACAGAAAGAATGTCCCCGGAAAAGGCGCGATTTCGGCCATTTTGTCGTCCTAGCGACGACACGTGGCGGAAACTTCCGGTTTTCGGATTTTTCCTCCGGATCATTTCGGGTTCTCCGCACGCGTGCCAAATTTCAGCTCTCCAGCACTCCTGGAAGTGGTCGGGAATTTGTATCCATGAGTCAGTCACCACAAGGGCTGTATATAGATGGGATACATAATATAAACATATTTACTTGGTAATGACGTTACTGACGAAACTGGTAATAATTTTTAAATAAATTGTGAATGTAACGAAGTGTCTTCCTTTCCTAATATGGTTTGATAAGCTTTTCCTGAGCTGAAATGTATCTCAACCTCAACGACATTTCTCACCTCCCCCGTGGCTTTTAACTTAGGGACGCCTTTGTCCCTCAGCACTAATTGGAGGAAGAAGAGAATAGGGTGGTTTCCTATTGTATTTTTATTGCCTAATTCGAAAGATTATTACTCTTGGAGTACGCATTTCACGCTTTAAGATTTTTAAATGACGATATATATTTTTCGCGATTAAATGAAAAGTGAAAATTTTCAAGCGCGTGAAAATGCGACGGCTAAGTATGAATGATGGGAAAAGCCCGTGTGACGTCTTTCTGGCTCCCGCTGTCACCGTGTGAGGTGACCTTGGGGCGAGGCTTTGAGCGCTGATACGATGCAGGCTGCTAGCAGGTAGCGCTTGGCTTAAATAAGGATTATTAATACCCTATCAAGCGAAGGAAACTTTCAGACCTTAGGCAATTTTAATAGTTGATTATTAAGGGATGTTTTCCTGAGCTCTGAGCCTCATGCATACATTGGTAATCTCAGATGATGTAAAACTCCTATCTACTCGCATAGAAACCAGGTCCCTGTGACGTCGCGTGGAGTGGCATCGCATGGGCGCCAATCTGGCCTTTTTTCAAATGCGGTTAAAATTAACCGTTGCCATTCGCCTAAACTGGGTTTTGGAAAACCGAATAATTTGAATATTATGAATACACTAATGATGGGTATAGAATCGCAACCAATGCCCTTCGTTTTCTTTGGTGAATGAAACGACCTTATATGTCAGGGAGGGAATGAAGCGACAGAATGAATCAGCATACTTAAACTAATGGCGCATGGATATGAATCCACTGTATGTAATGGTATCATTTATATATGTACCAGAAATGCCCTCCCTCAATTTTGTTTATTCCTTATTTCTTTGTCTGAATTTGCCTAAGAACGAAGGAATTATCTGCATTGGCTAAAGATGTTGGATATTGTATGTATATTGGGAAAGCCAATGGGTTGCCTTTGCAAAGAGTAAGCTCAACCTTTTTATCAGGATGTTTCAGCAATTTGTTATAGTTTTTATTGAGAATTTTCCATTTTTATTTTGTGACGAATCACCAACTTATTATAGCTTAAACTGCACACAATTTTGAGTGTTATGTGAGAATAATTATTACCGTTTTTCCAAAACACCCTATTTCCTTGTTTTTTCTATCTCTCGCTCAAAACAGTGAGCCTATAACTCCTGACCCCCCTCCCCTATTCCCCCGACTCCTTCCCCTCTCTCCCCATTCAACAAACACACTCTCCTTCTTACGGGGTCTCGGCCGCAGTCGAGGCCATGCCTTTGAACCCATAGGATGTGCGTTTCTCTCGGGCAGTTCACTCCGCTTCCCGCGTGTTTCTTTCGCGTATTCCCGGCACTTCTCCCTCGCACGCCGTCCGAACCGGGAATCCGCCTGTCCCTCCAACAACTCCCGAGGAAAGTTGAACCTTTTCTCTCGCCCAGTGTTACTGACCTGATCTTCCCCTTTCCTGGAGTTTGAGGAATAACAACTTTGCTTTTCCCGCATCGTGAAAAGACTTCAAAGGATTTCCACCAACATAGACCGTGATTTGTGGAGGTCGTGTGTTTCGCGGTCTTATATCATCACTCTCAGTAATTGTGTGAGGTTTGCAGGGTATATGAACTCCTCCAAAATAATCGTATCCTGTGGTTATGACACAATTTTCTCGAGTTCTCTTACAGCAGTGCAAATCTCTGCAGCATCTAACGTTTATTATGATTTTTCCCTTGATTGCGGTCTTGAGATGCTTCATGGGCTCGGTAATCGCTATTAATCCATCAACTCCCACCTCTTCGTTGCCCCCGAGTGTTGTGTTATGGAAACCGAGTGCGCGTGTGTTACAATAAATTTCTCCTGGTTCTTGTTAGGCTGATTTTCACCATGATGGAGGCACATCGGAGTTTAACCAAAGGATATATAAGGACCGTTAGCTTGAGATTTTATCGCGCCCTGGATATATTGGAATTATCCAAGCGTAAATGTATCTCTAGTGTTGTGTGCAAAATGCTTGTAAAGCGGATTCGCAGTTTAGGTATATCTAATCCCAAAGTACAAAGTGCTTACCTTTTTCCCCCTAATATTCGCTGACCTCCGGATGAGTGCGTGCAGATCTGAAAAATGTATCTAGATAATTCCCAGTGTGATTTTGATCGGATAAGAATAATCCCAGTAAACCCATATTGCAGAATGGGATCCCGCTGATATCGAGGAAAAACGTGCACGCGTGAGTTGACCGAGAATGGAAGACTCCTGGAAACTATTGGTGTGACACATGTGCCCTCCGTTCTTTAGCCAATCGGATGTCGCCAGTGTCGAGCTTTGGTCGTCTCAGTGTTTTGTGTCGCAGAGTCGTGTGCGCCTCGCTGTCAAAACAAGTGAATACCAGCAAGCGGGGACCACTTGCGATTATACTTTCGTTTTGATGATGGCCTGACTTTTTCTCTTGCGGAGATCCCATCGTAGTAGCCTTTTGACGTGAATGGCGGACGAAGGAAAGTAAGTATCTCATTGTTTCGCTATTAGCTCATATATTCTGGGGCCTGATTCTGGTTCTTTCGGGCAATAGCCAAAGCGATTTGTCGAAAAGATTGGCGAACGGTGACTGAATTCGTATTCTCATTTTCATTCGCTAGCTATTTCGCCAGAAAAACTTCGCTTCGTCCCTCTGGCGACGAAAAAGTTATGCTCGTTCTGTCTGGCGAGCATGTAGCGAATGTAAACATTCTCCAAGAATGTAAACATTCGCTCTAGTGACTTGACGAAAGAATTGATGAGAGAACGACTCGTGATTTACTATACGCTAGCTATAGCTATATAGTTATAGCTAGTGACAGCTATGTGCCATCATTATGTTATATTTTTGATCCCAATCAATTTAATTGTTATTCAGATACTTGGCATACAACCTGTGTGTTGTTTTACTCGTCTTGTCGTTCTAAGTAAGGCAATATACTTATGGGATTAAAAGTGGGTTTCCATTTGAATGAACCGCGAATCTTTTGTCTGGCGAGCGTTCTGTGTTATTGTGGGAGTGCTGTTATTCTGAGCATATAAATGTGTTGGATTGCCTGAGAAAACTTGTTGTTTCGGTTCTTATGCTCATGGACTCTTCATCGGAAATAATAAGAAGGAGACTGACCGCAGCTTTGTCATATAAGAGCATGTCTTATAGTAAATGAAGTAGTGTTCTAGTGAATAGTATGGCTATATACCAATTTCAAGGTTATAAGTTCGATTCCTGCAATGGTAACTTTTTTTATCTCCACCTAAAGAAAAAGGTTCGCACATTATGCTTTTCATCTTCACAGGTAAGTCAATTGAAGTAGTCAAAATATTTTCTTTGTGCAGGAAAATCTCTCATCAGTTGTTCAGATCTTATAAGGACCCAATGAATTTCACCATTAGGCTTTAGCTTTATGTCCGGCAGAGCTGTAGGCAGCATAGGATTTGTAGTACGCTGTTATGCAGCCTTTGGTGTTCATCCTACATGGGTAAATTATGTTACTATGAGAATATTTGACTGCGTTCCTGGCCTATTCTTCCCTAAAATCTTATCCTTGCCTTGCTTAATTTCCTTAGCGTAAGGTAAGCTGCTTATCATTTTCTTCCGTAATAAAACCATAAGAAACAGACAACTATCTTATTTAGTTCCATCTGGGTTACGTTAGAATTGAAAAGAATGACCCATTAGTTTTTGCCGGAGTGACTTTTGGACTCATCGTTTACATCGACGAAAAAAATGAAAAACAAAGAAAAGGGTTTTATGTTCAAGTACGGAAAACGACTAATGAATAAGCAATATTGTACAACATTACTTAATGTAGCAATTTGATAGTCTCACGCAATAAAAAAACATGACATGAAATATTTTATAGATATGATTCGAACTTACCAACGTGCTTCGTGCTCTTCAATTGTTTCGGACTGCGGAGGCAGTGTGTTGATCGCTGAAATTATCTCTTGCCTACTGACTTATGGGTATTCATCATTGCCTACGTCACAGTATTTCGCCAAGGGAACGAAGTTACCCGAACTAAAGCGATAGGCGGGGAGAAAAGAATAATGGCGGAGAAATTTTTCGCTTCGCTTCGACTTGCCGTAGCGAAGCGAAGACTCGGGCGAAAGGAGAACGAGAATCAACGCCCTGATCTTAAGCATAGAGTGAATCCGTGTGGCTCATGCCGTCCTCCCTAGTTCACAGGAATCGACTTGGTTAACCAAAGGGATGAAAATTTTGATATCGGTTTCATCGTCATCAGTCAACATTCCTAAAATTGGATAGACGCAGCTCTCCATTCCTCTTTCCTATCCGCAAGCGATATTAGGCTGATAGTCCTATAATCTCCGCATTCCACAGCTTTCTTCTTTTTCGGAAGCGGAATTAAAACCGTCTTCATGAAATCTTCCGGCCATCATCCCTCCTCATAAATCCTGCGCACTAGTTCGAAAAACCTTTTCTTACCATCCTTCCCTAGATTCTTCAGAAGCTCACACGGGATATTGTCCACGCCTACTGCTTTCCTAGCCTTCATATCACGAAGTGCTCTCTCTATTTCCGAATCTAATATCTCCGGCCCAAGATTATCTTCCTCCACTGCACTTTCCTCCTCTAGAGTCAATCTCTCTGGTCTGTTCATTCTGTCATACAGGTCCTCCACGTATTCCTTCCACCTACCCTGTACCTCTTCTCGCTCGGTTAGCATCCTCCCATCTTTAGCCTTAATTTTAGACATGGCTTGTCCTCTTTTGCCGCCCGATAGCGACTTAACTTTGGCGTACAACGCGCCTACTTCTCCATCCTTCTGGAACTTTTCCATTTCCTCACATTGTCTTTTCCACCAAGCCTCCCTTGCCCTCTTAGTTTCACGTCGTAATCGATTATTCAGTTCTCTATACATTCTTTTGCCCTGTACTGTGTCCACGTTCTTCCACTTTCTCCTCCCCTCCATTTCTTTTACCATTGCCTCCGATATCCACGGCTTCTTTATCCTTCTACTGTCAACGTAACCAATTGACTTCTCCGCCGCTTTGACTATTCCCGTTTTAATATTATCCCATCTTTCCTCTACCGTCTTAGTACTTTCAACCTCCCGTATACTAATGTCCACTAGTTCCTGATATTCTTTCCTTATACTCCCCTTCAGGGCCTCTACGTTCCATTTCTTCGCCTTCCTAACTTTCATAAGTCTTTTGAATCTTACGTTGCATTTCATGAATTTTCAAATGAGTTGTGGTCAGAATCCGCATCCACTGCGGGGAAGCTGCGCGAGTTTTTCACACTATTCCTAAACGTCTGTCTTACCATAATGTAGTCTATTTGATATCTCACCACATCCTCTGGACTTTTCCATGTGAACCTTTGCCCTTTACGATGATTGAACGACGTGTTTGTGATGAATAATTTGTTTCTCCTACAAAATTCTGCTGCTTTCTCTCCCCTGTCGTTCCGTGTTCCTAGACCAAAATCTCCTATTTCGTTTCCATCCCTCCCTTCCCCGACTGAGGCGTTCCAGTCCCCCGTCACTACCAGATTTATCTTACGCGGTGAGTCTCTAATTATTTCATCGAGCTGTTCATACACCTCATCTACTTCTTCCTCCCTATGATTGCTGGTGGGCATGTAAACTTGGACCACCACAAGGTTGGTGCGCCGCGCCTCAATTTCTACCACCAGAATCCTATCGCTTACCTGGTCTATACCTACCACACGCTTACCCATCTTCTCGTATAATACTGAAGCTACCCCTCGCTGGCTTTCTTCCCCTCCACTATATATAACCCTGTACCCATCACTCCAATAGTCCCCCCCAACCCTCCACCTCACCTCGCATAATCCTAAGATGTCTATCCTCCCTTTATCCATTTCCCTTTTGATATTATCTAATTTCCCCGCCCTCATCATAGTCCTCACATTCCACGTCCCTAAATTTACAGCCGACTTCTTCTTCTCCATCTTCTTGGTCTTCTTTTCTTCCTTCTTCATTGCTGCTGCTGATGATGATGATAAGTCTCTGCAAGGATTTCGCATGTTGCCGACCCCGAGGACCTTGCCGACCTCGCTGCCGTGCCCGACACCCGCCCTTTGCGGACGGGTCCCGGGCGATGAGATTCCGAGGCTCATTTTGTTGTACTCCATGTGTTCAGGGAAGTGATAGTTGGTAGGGTTTCCCACTTCCATTCCAACAGTGTTTTTTTACGTGACACCATCACGTGGACTACCTTTCGTCTGGCTCCTACCCTTCGACCTATCTGGCATGGGTGGCCCTACCGGGAATAATTTAGAATTAATCCTGCCAGTGCAGCTCTAGGGGTCATAGGAACGCGCAAGCCTTTCCACCGCGACAAGGTTGTAGCCCAAGGGAAAGGAGCCACGTTTTTAGCTAAGTTAATAAAATTGTTATTTTTAATTGCATAAACACGGTTCAAAGACGTACTTGATTGCTTGATTGGCAGGAGTGCGATGAAAACAATCATTTTTTGAAGATCGGATTGATAGATTGATTTTCAAATTGCAGTCAGAGCGGTCACTTTTCGGGAGGGCGAGGGTGAGCTCGTCGAGGAAAGGGTCCTGGATTTGCGACCCTACGAGGATGTACCACGCCTATCCTGGGAGTACCTGTTCCATGGCCACACGAAACGCATTTTAACCTTTTCGCCGCATGTGAGGAGAAGGTTTTCGGAGATTAAACATCAGTGAAAGGGTTGAAGTTGTTGGAGTCCCTTTTTCTCTTTTCTTATGAATTCTCAGAGAAAAAAGAAGATTTTGATTTCGATAAATGATCTTCAGTCATGTAGCTTGTATTCGATGGACTAAAGCTTTATGTGGATGCTCCCGGTTACATAATGTTTTTACGCCGATCAAATCCTCGACCAGTGTAATGAATTGTCTGCCACATGTGCTCCATACTTCTGCATGTCGGTAATCATCCTGAGAATAAAAGTTCATTACTTTCGAATTTAATGACTTTTATAATAACAACAAACCTACTAAATATTTTGTCAAATTACTAAAGGTTTCGCGGTCCATGTTTGTAGATTTATGGTTTTTTGGGAATATCCCGCGTAAGTTTGTTAAAATGGCTGACGTTTCTTCTCCTATGCCGGAGACCTCATCAGGGCAAATGACCGTGTTGTCTTTATTTCGCATCAATTTATAGGTGGTGGGTGGTGGTAGGGAGTTTTCTGGAAGCTTGTTTTTCTGGAAATGACCGGATGCCATGTGTCACTGATCTTCTGCCCGTTGTCTCTGTTGAAATTGTTTTTATGCTTTTTGATTTCTAAGGCTTCCCGGAAAATCCTCGTTCTAAAGTACTTCTCCCTGGCGAGAATTTTTGGGCTGCCCACATCGATGCCGTTTCCAATTTTTCCCTTCCTTTCACGTTTCGAATGATGTCTCTAATTTGCGTGCGTGGCTTAAACACGGTTTTTATCTGATTTTTATGTAGTATTCTGGATATTTTATCCGTGACCCCTTTAATATACGGCAGGAAGGCTTTTTTCTGCTACTCTTCGGTCTTTTCTTCTTCCATCCTTGAGTCCTTTTTACTTAATTTGCGGGAGATGGCCGTCCTTATTTCTCTCCGTCTGTATCCATTCTTCATAAGTATGTTCGTAAATTTGTTTAGTTCTTCGGCCCTGTGGTCCTCGTCCGTGAGAGTGATCGATCGGTGGATCATTGTGGACATCACCCCATTAATTTGAGCTGGATGGTGATGTTATCCGGCTAGTAGGTACTTGTTTGTGTTTGTTGGTTTTCTATAGACGGTGTGGCCCAAGGATCCGTCTTCTTTTCTTGTGATGAGGAGATCCAAGAAGGGCAATTTCCCGTCGCTTTCCACTTCCTTCGTGAATTTGATGTCCTCGTCAATGCCGTTAAGATAGAGGTGGAACTCTTCCAACTTTTCTCTGCCGTGTCTCCAAATTACGAATGTATCGTCTACGGTCATTTGCTCTGATGAGGTCTCCGGCATAGGAGAAGAAACGTCGGCCATTTTAACAACCTGACGCGGGATATTCCAAAAAAACCATAAATCTAATACTAAATATATATTTATTTTGCTCATTTCAATTCACTTTGTGTATTTACTTGCTATGGTCTGAAAGTAAAGTTTTAATACTTATTTCAATATATAATCCCTGAATAGTTTATTTCTTACGCTACTACTTAAGTAAAAGTAGAGATATGACATTTGGACCATATAACACAGCTGCAATTGTTATTTGCAATGGCTTTCGCCATTGGGGATTAATTTTCGTGGAAATAAATCAACCTTAGGCGCCTAAAAATAACTTTTTTTGCTTTTTCTTGCTTGAATGACATAGCATTTTATTTGAAACCACAATTAGGTAGTTGTAATCAGTGACCCGTTTACTTTGTTATATTACTTCCATAGGGAAAATAATCACTTTTATAAAAATTATCACTGTCAGTGGTAGACTGCAAGATGAAATTTACGTTTCAAATTGCTTCCAATCCTCTTCAAATTAGCATTTACAGTGAACTTTGGGAAGTATTTTCTTAATACAGAGAATTCACGTGAAGTTACTCAGTTTTATTACATATTTTCATTGAAGAGACATATAAGGCATATAATTATGTGAATCTGAAGCGATTTATTTTGCTGGCGAAAGCTTAAAAAGCGTCAATCATTCCTTCGTTTGAGAATATGTAGTTGGGACGGGCGAATAGTTGTAATAAATATTCCGGCGCTCTCTTGTCTTGCCATGAATTCGTCGGAGAGAAATTGTCGGAATTATGAAACTCGGAGGGATGAAGGATGAGTACATGCGGATATAAAAGGGGTAGCCACTCTGAGACTGTGACTATAAGGACATGAGGAAGTGGTCGTAACGGTATCGAAAGTAGAAATGTCCGCAGTTTATGCCTTTGGGTAAACGACAGATACGTGGATTCTATCTGCTTGCCAACGTCAAAGATGGAATATAAAATCTTGTCCTCCAGTCATTCCACGCATTTGCGTAGTATTTTTCGTGGGGATCTATAGATGAAAGGATGAAGAATGTGATACATTTTCTAAACTAGAGGCCTTTTTTTCACATTAAAAACGTCAAGCAAAGATAAAAGTTAGGCCTCATTGAGGATTTACTTGAAACCAAGCAAATCCTCAATGAATCGTAAGCTTTTCTTAGCTGGTGGATGATAATTTTCATTTGGGACCTGTGATTAGGTGGAAAATATTCCAGCGTTCTCCTGTTTTTTGGATAATTTTTCGAAGAATTTTCATTGGGAGGGATGATGTATGAATACGTTTGGGTATAAACGGTAATTACTCCGTAGTCTGCGGCTCTCGGCATGCGCGCCGAGGAGGTGGTCTTGGCAACAGCGCGGCGAAATGTCTGCAGCTTATGCCTTTGAGTAAATGATAAATGCATTGATTCTCGCAGATAGCCAACGTCACCTCCACTGTTTCGGCTGTTGCCATGATGAATGAGTTGCGATGGTGATCGAACATCCACTTATCCCTCGTAGACGATGTCTCTATTAATGATGAAATTAGGCCCTATCGATCATTTTAGGGATATTTCTTAGGATAAAAATATAATTCAACATCAATTTTCATCTTCAAATACGCCTCAGGATAATATTTTTGTCTTTATATTACGATTAACTGCTTGAAGAAATTAAATTATCTTGCAGAGGGTGCAAAATCCAGAATTATATATGTAATATGCCTTGTACTCATGTATCATTATTGTAAATACGTTACAGTATATTGATAGTTATTTATTTGGAATAAAAGTCAAGCAGAAGTGTGCTTGCTTACTTCCAAAAACTTTCCAGGATAAAAGTTAGTGATGGTGTCAGTATAGACAATGTACTCAGATAAAGTGTTAAAGCTTTAACCATAAGGGTGTCCGCTTATAAAAGTTTTATGAAAAAATTGAGTGCTTGAATTGAATGATGAGGCAGTTAAATTTTGATGAAAAGCCTGTCCAAACAGTATTACAAAATTTTGATATTTTGTCACATAGCATTGTGTCGGTTGCTATTGGTCGTTACGAGAAAGCCATTACACCCGCGTGTCTTTTTTCCAGACGTGAGGATTACAATAACACTTTTAAACTGTAAAAAACGCGAGCGGGTGACTATTAATGCAGTGGTAAAGCTTCGCCGCCGGTCTTTGTCCCGCGTTTTAGATTTTTTTGTCGATCACCTCTCACGACTCAGCGGCTAACTCTATCCTGCACACAGAGTTTCCGAATAAAATGCAGGTAGACTCCTAGAGTTTTTTGGGAAAATTCCTCAAAATGCTATGTCAATGATTGTTTGCGGAAATTAATTATCCTTGAGCTTGTATCCGAAATACAATTGGCTTGCTAATAGAGGAGATATATAATGATGGGTACCGTTAATGTATTGCTCGCATAGTATTTATACAAATGAAATATCCCGTCGTCAAAAATTCAGCCCCCCTCATTTTTTGTAAATGACATGAGTTTTATTCTTTCTTCAAACGCACTAATATAGTGAGACAACTAAAACTGCTTTTAATAAAACCTGCTATGTGGAAAGTTTAGCTGGCTAATGAATTTCAGGATTTAATTTAATATTCCGCAGTGTAATTATTTAATGATGATGATTCGGCTACCTTCAGTAAGATGAATTCCTAGGTAATTATCTGAAAATTCTTTGGATAACGTTTACATTTGGAGATAAGTGAGCAGGGTAAAGTCAGGCATGCATACCTGTGTGATGCGACAGATTTGCGGCCAATCTCATCCTTTCTTTAAAATGTTTTTCAGGTAATAACTTGATATAATCTTCATTGACTATGCGTAGCGAAAACGAATGAGTTTTTCGATGCTGAATTGACAGAATATTTGTAAATTGGAGGGTTGTTTCCGAGGTTCAATCCTAATTATGTCCCTGTTTAGATGATCTATACAGCCAAATCTTTATGATGGGGTGTTCACGAGTCTGGGCTGCCAACCGAGCGTAAATTCCCCTTGGACTAGAGTTACAAAGCCTTTAGTAGCCATAGTTTTCTCTGCGGAAAGCATATTTGTGCGTATTGCTGGGCAGGATAGGTCATAATGCCCTTAAAAAAGCCATTTGTTGCTGACATAGGAATTTCGTGGAAATTTTATCGCGATCGCGGTGAAGTACTAAGTGTTACACATTTTCTTCGTCTTTTACTGAGGCAAGAATTGAGGGGATTGAATAAACGCCCGATATGGGCCCGTTGACCCATAAATCCGTTATTTACAATTGCTCTGAGATATTAGTTGGTAGAGTATTCAGAATATGCATTTATGCAAAAAATACCTATTGTTTCACATTAATTTTCAAAATATTCCCATCGCAAACAAGTTCAGTTTTTATTTATCGGATTGTGCACCACCTTCGTTCTGTCTTTAAACCCTCCAGAGAGCCACTTGTTGTTTCCTTCCCCAAATATCGTAAGATACATCGAGTGGCTGACAGACTTTTTCCCTGAGGTCGGCCGACGCTCCGCGGGCAAGTAGTGGTTTAGGCAGGATGCCGATTAGGCAGTAGGTACGTGATGTCGTGGTACACGGATAATTCGGCGATTTGGATTAATCTGGAAAGTTCCTTGCTACAAAGGGAGAAATAATTCTCAGATCACGAATTAACTGAGTGTCTAGTAAAATGTAATATTTGTTAATTGCTGTTCAAACCTAATTTTTCCCTTGATTTGCGTTCAGAAATTACCGATTTATTGATGTGATAAAATATTACCCAGCAGTGTTTAACATAGAGTTTCTTACTGATCACAAAATCTTTATATACACAACACAACTTGGTACGATATAAGAGGACTGATTTTTAAAATGTGTCGTCAGCTGCAGGAAATATAATTGCGGATAATCACTGTCCCATCACATAAATGTATCAATCATAATATGTACTTGAATTTGAAATCATGCCATCGAGGAAGATGGTAAAAATTAATCCGAGCGCAAGCAAACCAATAACCCACGCTAAAAA
Source organism: Ischnura elegans (assembly GCF_921293095.1). Lineage (NCBI taxonomy): Eukaryota > Metazoa > Arthropoda > Insecta > Odonata > Coenagrionidae > Ischnura > Ischnura elegans. The sequence continues at coordinate 6,526,313 of NC_060247.1, forward strand.
TATGACATTTTGTGATGCTGCACCATTATGAATCTTCCAAATCTTACAATCCCTCTGATAAAATCCTAGAGATAGCATGTCTACTTTGACAAAGTAGTAGTAATTTACGGCTACAACAAACTTAATTTACTTGCGTTGTGAAAAAATTATTTTCATCATCAAAGAAACTAATATGTTTTATGTTTAAATATTTTATATATATGTTTATACACTTTTATTTATACCTCCAAAAGATTAATTGCACTACACATAAAATACGATGGAAAAATATTTATGTACTCGACGTAGAATAAAGATCTATGGATTTAATGAATATTCGGATAAAGAACCTAACGCGGGAAATAGTATATATATGCCTATCCGTGTGTTTTAACTCCAAAAATAAGATTATATGTAGAAGTTTGATTATTGACTGTGAAGGCTATCGGAAAATTGTTTGAGGAAATTTTTTGACGCACAGACTGTGATGATGAAAGGTTATTTGAAGATACTTCAAATTCCAATACTCTACCATATAATTTTTTAAAATTCATTTGATATGCGTGATAATCAATTTGATAACCAAATACATCTATCAAAGGTAATTGTTAGTTTCCGAGTAATTGCAACTGATAAAACTCTTTCATGCTGGAAGTAATTGGATTAAAATTGGAGTGATCCTTCTCTAATTACTCCTATGGAGAGAGGAATATTGCAGCCAATCCCCAATTAATGAGATGGCACCACTTCATGACGATCATTTATTAATAATTCAATTTCCTTGATTTAGTGATTGTAAAATAGAGTAAAAATTTGGGAATATGCTGTTAATTATTACTAATTGGTCAAAGCAGACATGTCATGTCTAGGTTTTTAACAGAAGGCTCGTGAGATTTAGAAGATTCATAATGATGTAACGTCACTAATTTCCAAAATTTTAGCTTGGGTCACTGGCTAGACCTAAGCATTCTCGGATTAATATTATAGTTAGGTATTTAAAATTACTAAAGGTGGAGGAACTAATTTGAGTTCGCAGCTACCACTCAACCAAAGGCCACACCTACCAATTTTAGCTACTTTTAACCATCGGAAGGTAGTAAAAATTAAATAAAATACGATCTCAATGATAGTTGAGATTATGTTCTCAATGCATACAGTTAACTCCACAATACTCTACAATACTCTGTAGAGTCTACATTCTATTCTTGATACGTACACTTATTATTACGGCGAACGTATTTAAAAAATATTTTTTCCTTCATGCAAATGTTTGCAATAGATTTGCGACACAAAATCATATTTTAAGTGATCAAAAGCCATGTGATTGATTTCAACCAGTAGATTGTCAAGTTTAGGCTTTTCTTCGCTGAGGAATTTTTTGCATTCTCTTAATCTCCTGCAAGTTCATTGTGTAGTAATGATGAAAATTTCGTGTCAGCTTAAATTGTGTTACATGTGTTTCACTAAAATTTACTCAATAAGTAAGTTTTGACTGCATTTATCAGAGCTCCCGGTATAGGCTGAAATTTACTGGAGTTATTTCAGGAGACACAAAATTTGTGTCCATCTTTGTAGATAACAGTTTCGACGGCATTGCAGCTGGCTATAGAAAGATAAACATACGTAGTGCATGTCCCGTAAAACTCTCCGTTGCATGTGTGAGAGCATTCGATGAATGCAGGCATCATTCTTTATCATTATCTCTGTCAGTCAAACCCCAAAATATAATTTATTGTGTCTTGCAGTATTATGAGTAATTATTTGATACAAATATACTTTCACATAAGAACCTCAATTTTTAGTATGGCCACCAATGTAAAGGTTGTCGTAAATGCGATCGCTTCTATTTTTGCGAATGGATAATTTAGCGTTCAAACATCTGGATGTGTGCCCTTTTTTCGTCACTTCGGTTGTCGTCATTAAGAGAATCCACCGTCTACTCAAGGAATGAGTAAGTGGGAGAAAGAATTATTGGAGGTTGGGAAGGATTGGCAGCTGCTTTTTCTTACGCGTGGAAAGACGTCTAAAGAGAAGTTAGAGAATGATAGATTGATAACAGGGAAGGATAGTCTTATCTTGAAGCCCCTTCTCTTCACCGCCGATGCTGAGTCTCACCGATTGCGTACAGCGAGAGATATGAATAAAACATTTGCACTGATATTTATTGAAACTAATGAAACAGTGAAATTACCTCTAATTTCTCTGGACGGCATGAAAATCGGTCCCGACACCATTCCTGCTGCTTCTTATGTAAAATGACCTCCTAAATCCGAATATGAACTCGGTTTTTTCCATCACCCACCATTTTCGGGGGAGCTCCCCCCCTCCAATTTTCATCACTTTTCGGTCATTTGGAGGAATTAAAATTTTCTAGGGGTTTTGAGGGGAGCAAAATCCTAAAAAAATAATATTTATGGTAAAGATGTAGATTTGGGGGGAAATAGTCTCCGTGCATTATGTAAAAACGAATTGAAAATGATCAATTTTGTATTTTTTTGCAAATTTTCACGTATTTAAAAAAATTCCAGCTTCCATTTCACATCATCTTCCCCCGAATGATAAAAATATATAACAACTAGAAACATTAGTAATAATAATAATATTTTGCTGCATAGCATAGCAACAACAATTTAAAAATATAGCAGTGGCTCTGAATATTCACTTAACTACGATGGCCTCTGCCGCCTCTCCCGCTCAGGCTTGGACGGCAATTCTCTTGCTTTCGCAGCTAAAAAAGCAGGCTTTCGCAGCTACTTTGTAATTATACGAATAATATAAGATTGAGATTTTCGTACTCTCATTGGAGTTAAAAAGTATTCTTTCTCCTAAACCATGGATCTCCACAAAGTATTAGCCTCTCAAATCAATTATGTATGTTGAAGTTGTCGTCACCTTCCCTCAGTATACCTCTAATGATCGCAGAGTCAACTCTTTCGGTGTTCTGGACAAGGGTCCTTCTTTCAAAGTAGTTTAAATTATGCAAAACAATAAAAGTTGTTGTACTCCGGCTTTTCCGAGTGTATGTCAGTATGTGGGCTTGATTTGTGATTATTACCGTGATTTAATGCGTAATTATGTTACGCGTGTGTAAAAATCATCCTCATCGCTTCAGCTATGTTTGCTACGAATTGACTTAAACATCGCAACAATAACCTCTTTCTTTAATTCTTAAAACTGTATATAAACTGCACTGGCCGGCCTCGGTGGCGTCGGGGTAAAGTCCCCGGCTGCTAACCTAGAGGTCGCGGGTTCGAATCCCGCCTGGGTGGATTGATCACCATCCAGGGCATGGATGTTTGTGATTGTCCATCAAGTTAATTGGAAGAGAGGACAACAATGTCCTAAATTCGCTTGAGAGAAAATAAGACGAAATAATAATAATAGTAATAAATTTTACTCTGACTGCCAAATTGGCGGTCAGAGCTAGGCTTAAGCTCCAAGTGTTTGCTGTACCACTTGTTACAGTAATTTGACGAAATACTTGGTCAAACTACTATTGCTGCTTCTGAACTGCTTCCTTTGTGATTACAACAGCCGCGCCTGAGAAAAAATTTACATCTTACGGAACTGGCCTCTGCGAGAAATCTTCACGCATGGTTATAAAAATGTCACTCATGTTTCCCTGGTTCCGACAGAAAATGTTCACTTGTCACCATTGCACATCAAGCTAGGACAGATGAAATATTTTGTGAAAGCAATCGACAAGGCAGGAGCTGAATTTCAATTTTTTACTGAAAGTCTTCGTTTTAGCGAGGCTAAAACCAAGGAAGAAATTCGTGAGCCCCCAGAATAGGAAACTTTTCCAAGATTCGACGTTTATGAAACACCTGAATCATAAATAGAATAAAGCTTACCTTGGATTCTGAAACGTGTGTTAGAACTTTTTGGGTGACAATGAAGTGATGATTATGTCGCCCATGTCGAGGAATTGCTGTCAGCGTATTAGGCCATGGGGTGTAATATATCACTAAAAATGCATTTCCTTCATTCACACCTGGACCTTTTCATAGAATATTTTGGAGCAGTTTCAAATTAACATTGGGAACGGTTCCATGAAGATATCACCAAAGGAGAGGAGATTTTCAGAGAAGTTGAAATCGGGCATGTTGGTATGTATATTAGGCCTACTGCTGGTTTTTGTATGAGAAACTTCTACCTCAGTGTATAAAGGGAAATCAAATACCAAATTACTTTTGTTATTCATCGTTATACACATTTGTTATTTTTCTCTTTGTTGATGCGCGTGTGGTATTGAGGGCTTCAGCGTGGTAGCGTACCTTCTGAACTGTTGGCACAAATTTTCATTATTTTTTCTATGCCGTGTTTTTAAATATTTTTATTATTGCTAATATAAGCTGTTGATATATTTTTCCATCATTCTGGGATATTTCGGGTAGGGGAAGGTGAAATGGGAGCAGAAAAATGAAGAAAATAGGTGAAAAAATTGCGAAAAAAGGAAAGGATAATAATTTTTAATGCGTTTTTTAAATCATTAATGGAAATAAATCCCCACAAATCTACATCCTTATCATTAACTATCATGTTTTACAACTTTTCGCCCCTCAAAAACCTAGTAATAAATATAAATGTTAATATAATCCTTTTCATTCCTACAAATTATTACAAAAGTGATGAAAATCAGAGGGGGACTGCCCCCCTAAAATTGTGGGTGATGGAGGAAAATTGATGTCGTATTCGGATTTAGAAGGTCATTTTACACAATAATCAGCAGGAATTGTACCAGGGCTCGAAAAAAAATTACTTTTTGCCGTCCAGTGTTTTTAACGTTGACATTAGTTTTTTTGTACACATAAAAACCAATGGCTGATAAAGAATTTTGTGCTTGCATAGCATGTAGAATGGTTATCTTACTGTCGTTTCTGGTCAGTTTACTTACGAAGCAGGTGACAAAGTGCAGTACACGTGGGTGATTGTAGCCAATAGTGACTGTGAAAGGCACCACGTAGGCTTGAATGAGTTATTGGAGGTGAAAGGGTTCCCGGATCCCACAGATATGGGAACATTTACCGCGCCAAATGCACATTGTGATCTGGCGAAATTCACAGGGCGTAGGCAAACCCTTTGGCGATGGAGAAGCGGCTCCGCGTAATGCCTTTGGAGCTGTTGTGATGGCTGCCGTAATTCTACCACCACGAGTTGCAACTGTGCCCATAGGATCGATTCCAGACCCAATAAACCCAAAGTACTACGACCGACCCATTAGTTTACCGAAACTTCCTCTGCTCTTGGTCTTCCAAATTGACGAGACAGGATAACCTTGAGTCAGCGCTTTGCAACTTCAGCTTTCCTATGGAATGACGGAGAATACATGCAGTGAAATTTTATGATGTGAAAGACAGCATTTACAAATGATAGAAAATACGATTAATAAAATAATATTTGTTTTTTTTTCTTTGTGTTTCCTGTCCCTCTACTTTTCTCTTATATAGGCTTTGTATTCATTTACTTTATCACGTTACCACAAGGTTTTAGCCTACTTGTGGCAGTACGTTTTAAATAAATAAATGAATGAATGAATACATAAAATAGGGTGTTCGATAGTATAGAAGTTTATCTATTCCTTAGTTGCTACATGACAATAATATTTAAATAATGTTGGATAACTATAGAGCGGTGTCGTTTTTACAATATGCCTTCTGATTTACATATTTTTAGCATTTTGGGCATCCTTTGAAAATTTCAATTAAGGTCCGTGTATAATACAACTCTCAGAATTTGCCAAAAATAAAAATCAAAATATACTCTCATCAGAATAAAAATTAAACTTAAGAGCATAATAAATTGTACATGTTTATAACTAAATCCAACCGAACGATGATTCAAATGGTAAGCTCTTTTACCTGCCGATAAAATATAACAAATTATGGGTAAAAAAATAATGTCGTATGTTTAAACGGTGAGCCTTGAGTGCTGGAACTACTTAATTTTGTATGATGCCACCTTGTTATTACAATGTTAGTACAGTTTCCATACATTATTTTGCATTCTTCCCATATTACATGCAAAACTTCATTATTTCTCTTGCGATTTTTTTCATGGGCAGACAACCCAACGGGAATAGCGGTGGAGGAGTGGCTTCAAAAAAAGCAGGACGGGTGGTTCAGCCTGAGGAGAGGGCTGCGCAAGAGGAGACCGCGACTGTCATTGACGATTGGGACTATCGGACACTGAATCTCTCTCCTTCTCACCTCTCTCTACTTACCTCCCACCATTGAACGATTTTTCCCTGACTGAGTGCTTTATGGGGTTCACTTCAAGTACAGCTCTCCGTCCGTCGGATGGGACGTAAAGCCGTGGTCTCCTTGGCGCCTTTCGTTAAGAGCAGGTTAATGCCGACGCCGGGTTTCTCTCCACTTTTACATAACTGCCTTTCCCACAAGACGCAAATGACCACAGCCGTCGGTCGCCTCCTCCAAATACCCCTATTTTCTCTCTTCCTCGTCTCTCTCACGTGACTCTAATCCTCTCCTCCCACCCTTATCATGGCCCCCGCCTCCCTCCGCCCCGCCCCGTGCTATTGCTCGTCGCGGTCGCATGGACTTCGGTGACTCCTGCCGGCGGCCACCACAACCCATTCATCAGCCAGCAGGAGGTCAAGAAGCTGCTCGGTGAGTCACCTTATTTATTTTTATCCTTACCTTTTCCATGAGCCATGGCCCACCACCCATTGGGAATGATTTTTTATTGATTTAATTGAGATATTTTTCGCTTAACACATTTTGCATTACCTTATATAACCAAAGCTTTCGGTCATGACTGTTTAGGACTTTTTTCGCAGTGGAAACAAATTCTTTCCATGGCTTTCTTACAATGTCCATTACTCGTTGGCACAACGAACAGCCATCTACAAACTACCCCGCAATCCACCTAAAGAGGCGTGACGCGTTTACATGTTTAAAAAAATGGTCATGCAAAATTACGACTAGCATTGATTGAAGTCCCTTATGGTTCGGGGGAAAAACGAATTCTCATGTATCCGTTCGGAAAAATATCTCTCTTTATCACTTCTGTCGGAACTGGAAACATAGTGGAGCTCTAATAGAATAATCTCCGTGTCGCTCTTAAAGATATCTATTCTCAATTGTTCGAGCAATCTAAGCGCAACGCGCAGCCTCCGAGTCTCCAACGCCTCCCAGCCTAGTTCGCTAAACATCTAGATAAATCCCAGTGTGGACACTTCCCACTATTTTTTTTGGCAGCGCTTAGTTGGTGAGGGTGAAGGGTTGATTTTAGTTAGAACTTTGATAGTATTCGTTTAACTGCCACGAATTGGAATTCCTTAAGCCATGCACTGCTGCTTATTGTGAAGGAGTCGCGATATTCGTGACAGAGAAGCCGGAGAGAAGACTTGAAAAGAGACCGGCTATCAGTTGACTGCTTTACAGTTTTCCCATTCAGCATTTAACCCCCACCGTTCCTTCACTTAAACACAAACCATCACTCCATCCCGACTGTGCGCATTTGAGGGCTAAGATTTTACTAGTTCTGTGTTGCCTAAGTCGCACCATTTGAGTATTATGGAGAAACTAAAGTTTTTATTTTTCCATCACGACGTTGGTGGGTTGCGCCTAAATTTTTACCACAAGAATCCTATTATTTATCTGATCTGTGTCCGCAGCACTCTTACCAATCTTCCGGTTTATAGTTACCCCTCTTTGACTTTCCTCCCCACCACTCTACATAATTTAATATAATCGATCTTATAAATGAGCGGTTGATTGACAAATCTATTGTGTTATTTATTTTCTGAGATAGTATTTTAAATTTTGAAGGATTTAGATGTATCTTACTAATGCGTAGTCATTGTAAAGCTTTTGATTGCATTCTTGGGATGAAAATAGTTTCAATTCTTTTTTAAATAAATTTCTTTGACCGTTGGATTAATTTGGGTATAATAATACTTCTAAAATTTAAGCTCTCTCCCTATGCAGTAAGAGGCTGAAATATTTTCTTACTTGTCTCGGCGCTTATCTCGCCTTACCTGCGTTGCTACGGTTCCACCCCTGTGCGATGTGCATTGATGGGAAGCAAGTTCATATAGGTGGGGGATTGAGGAGTGAGACTTGGCAGGCAACGTTCTCATTAAGAATTCTCCTCCGTGCTAGTGAGACGCCAGGTGTGACGGCGCAACGTGAATTGCACTCGTGATTACACATTGCGATGCCGCTGCATTGGGTGTGAGTCTGCGCGGGGTCACTGTTTAGTGTGCGGAAAACACGCGCGCCAGACATGTCGGCGGTGCAAAAGAGAAACGAAGAATAACTTTCGGAATAAAAATTCAAAGAGGTGGCTTTCTTTCTCTTTTTTTTCACTTCCATCCTTCCCTTGTTCACCGCTATTCTCTCACGTTATTTGTTGTTAAAAAACCCTTTTTCTATTTTATTCACAGAGTACTCTGAAGTTCCTTTTTCTCCTTCCTTTTTTCATTCCCCCGCCAAAATCTTCCTCGTTGTTCTCTTTTGCACCACGTTGCTGAACACTCGCTGTGTACACGCGCATTGCGGTTTTCTCGAAATGCAGCGGCAGATAGGAGGTAGTACGGTAAATTGTGAGAAATTACTCCGACTGGTAATTTAAATGAAATGGGAATTGCAGTGCTTAATAGATAGCCAATTTTTTTGGCTAGTTTACGCATTATTTACATGAAGCTAAGATGATTTTTTTTAATTTCACAGCATGGATACTAATGATCTGGGAAAATGAAGTAATGAATGCATGCCAATCATGTAATTGCATTTGAACCGTCTTTACAGAAATAGCCTTATTGTCTTATGCATCCATATTTATAAAATGAACTTCTAAGAAAGTAAATTACGTTTTTATAAACAGAATCCCTCATATAAGTCACTCGATGGCAAATATAGGTTTTCATGAAAGGGAATAATACGGAGTAGTCCGTTTTCCAAATACATACATTTTTTCCTGCATAAAAAACGAAACTTATTTTAACCTATATAATTGTTGATTCGTCCCAACCTCATGATGTTAATTTTCAGGCTGTATGAATACCTTAAACAACCAAAGCATTGCCAAATGGAACATTTTGTGTGGATTGGACTAGATCGAGGGAGATGACTGAGAGATTGACATAGACGGAGTCTGCAGGCCTTCGATGTTCATATTCGCCAAGGATGCAATCAATCCGAATTGATTGGCTCTGTGGCTGTTTGGGGAAGGGGAGAGAGGGAGGGGGTGCGTGGTAGAGATTAAGTGGAGATCGGGAACACTTTCCAATCCCACACCTTCCCCTCCCCTCCCTCAACCACGGATGCCGGAAGCCAGTCGGATCGGTAATTGTCTCATCCATTCGTGTCGTTAAGGCTCTCCTCAAATGGACTGGCTAGTCGCGGGGGACGAAACGCGTGGAGGAGTGGATAGTGTAGTCTTTGGTCGCGAGGAGGGTATCCTTCTCCTAATATTGTCCATTATATGCAGTTCGTGCTAGTCGCTTTCGTGCTAGCCGTTTAAATTTATTGAACCTTACAAAGTATTTGTTCAATTTATTTCTTTTATAGATTTTAAAAATGAATAAAAATTAACTATAAATTAAAGTACTTGGAATAAATAGCGAATTTAGGATCAAAAATGCTTTTGCGAAAGAGTAAACGTTTAAAGTGAAAAATATTGAAATGAATTTTTTAATCCTCGAGCGGGCGAGCCTGATATTTTTACGCGACCCGGCGCGTGGCGTACTTTGTCCACGATATGTACATATTTATATGATACCACTCAATTTTTTATTAAATTTATCTTTATTTGTAGAAATTATTTCAAGCTTGTACATTTATAGGTGATACAGATATATAGGTACACAGGTGGTATAGGTGGGACGCGGGCGGTCGCGTGGCGTAATTTATACGCCAAGGGTGTTGTTGCCGGTGTAAAAAATACTACAATAGATAGTGCCTTAAATACTCACGCTATATAAGTCAAAATGACATATGTTTTTTTACAAGAGAAGCCATTCAAGAATAGTAAAGCACGAGGTACAGGCTGGTCGCGTGGCGTTCTTTGTATGCAATGGGTGTCGGTTCCTCTTGCCTGTGTAAAGATAAATTAGCAGCAATACTTCGAGCTTTGAAAACTCGCACTATAGGCATTCAAAGTACATTGTAAGAGTACACGAGGCCATTATTTTTCAGAATGTTCGTACAATGTTGAAATCTTTGGTTTTCGAAGATTGGCGTACTTTATGCGACAGCGCGCCCGCTCGAGGGTTAAAGTAGCTTTTTCCCTTACGCTTATTTAGATCAGATAATGATGCATATATTTTACTTTCGGACCCATTCATTTAACTCAATATTGTAAGAAGTCCGGCTAGTTCTCTCCGAGAATGAAGAAGCCGTTGTCATTTCTCCTCTGCCCGTCATGCCGCGTGCCTTAATTTTTACAGTCGTGCATTTTAACCGACAATTCCCCTCTTAATTCTCCTCCTCTTCCAGTTCCATAGAGAGAGGACCTCCTTCAGTCCTCAATCTCCATTTTTATATCCTCTCCCTGACTAATCATGAAGTTTTGGCGACGGCGTTGGATGAGGTTTATCCGGCCTCTGGTTTTTCGTCTGTGAAACCTCATTTATAATTAATTGAAGTTATCTGCCTGAAAGGCACTCGCAAAAGTTTGATTAATTCGTATTTACTTATCATGACTGTGTTGTTAAATTCTTCACGTAAAATACAGACAATGCCTAAAAAATTAAGAGGTTAATCCTATCAACTGTGTCGTTAAAGTTTTGGCAACGGAGTGCGTCGGATTAGGGTATTTTGGCCTTTTGTTTGTGGTCTTAGCTGATCGATGATCCTGATTAATAGGGATCAGTTAATTTACACCACGGCCGGCGGTGGTAGTGCACATGCTCTGCCACCATGGAAATTTCTGCGGTCTTTTCAGTCTAAGCCTTTTATCCAAGCGAAGTGGTTGTTTTTTATTGGTCTCGGAATACATTTTGCACTCATATACGACTTTGAGGTTGTAAATGCGTCGAAACCTCATTCATAATTAATTTAAGTTATCTGCCTGAAAGCTAAATTTTATTAATTTGTATACCTTTATCGTAAATTTTTGATCCAACAATTTCTACGATTCTTCATGCAAAATACTGTCAATGCCAAAAAATAAGAGGTGAATTCTGACTCCTGTACCGTTCCAGTTTATGATGACAGACCAGAGGTTAACAGTAGTGAATAAATAGTTATAGCCTATTCAATAGATCTGATTTAAGTCCCCTAATGCAGATAGCTTGATAATATATCAATGAATATTCTCAGATCATCAAGTGAAAATCTTTATTTTTTTGCTTTGAAGAATTCATTTGTTAATTATTTTGCGAGTTATCAAGGTATTCACGTAATAAATTAATATGTTTATCACTGCAGTTTCTTTACCTTCATGACATAGTGGTAGTAAATGAATATTTTCACAGTGTACTCGAATACATTTAGGTATGTACAGTTTGAATGCATTTAGGTCGTCAATGCAATTTTTTTACGTAAACATGTACGAAATACTTAGGAATTTCAATCAAAAACTTATTCCTAATAAAAAATATCGATTCAATTCCACAAAATAAGAGCCCTTTTCTCCCGTCATGCAATTGATAATCCGGATATAAACTAATATTTTTAACAATGTGGTTGATTATACCACATTTGCATCAAAAGCAACTCGAAATGTCAATCGCGCGTAATCAAAGCTGGGGAAAGTTCATTGACGCCTACACAAGGGACTCTAGTGTGGTAGACGAGGGAGGTGAGGTTTAAAGGCGTTGCAGAGTGAGAGAAATTTGAAAGGGAAGCAGGGAATGACCCCTTGAGACCCTCTTCACAGACGAGGCGCATGTCGGGAAAGTGGGTGAAGGGCGTGAGGGAGCCTCGGCTTAAGTTGCGGAGTGTGAGGGAGAGACGCTTGGAGGAGAACGTTGGGAAATGGGGTTTTTCCAACATTCACGCTTTTATCTCGACTGAGGTTGTGACATTTATTTTTTAAATAAATTCGCTTAAAATTAAGGCTATAATTTATCTATTTCAATAATATTATTGTTATTCTCGCAATATTTTGGGTCGACTGGTAAAAAACTTGATTTTACTTTATCAAAATGCTGTATATGTATTTGGTAAGAAGATAACATTTCCATGGCATAAATTCACTACAGAGTAAACCCTATGTTTATGGCAGAAGTTGGAAAAACTATGCCTTAATTTTCTCCGCGTGATTAATTTTAATGTAAAATGAGTTATCACTAAAGCGGTAAAAAAGTAATGATTAATCTTATTTGAGCATTGATTGTGAAACCCTAAGTTTAACCGTAGCGTTTAAAAGATTCCAGATAGGTATTTCAGCCGAGATATAAACGTGAATTTAGGAAAAGGTCAACTCTCTGTATCCTCCTCCAGCATAACACACTTATACTCTAGCCTCATATGCTGAATGAGGGTCCGTCTAGCCTGATACACGCATTGTCCGTAGGGACAGCCTTAAGCGGTCAATCGCTTCAGTATACCACGCTCTTTAAACGTCTCACAGTGGGCTGAAATCGAAAAAGCTGGACAAAGCCTCAAAAACGATTTTTTTAAGTCCGGAATTTGAAACTTTGCACAGTTGTTGTCAATACATTAGTGATTTTTTTACGCAAACATTTTTTCAAAGGTTGCTCTTTTAAACAAATTATTTGGCCTCAAAGTTGAACAAATTTCGCAAAAATTGCCCGCATTTAATTTTTTTCGAAATAGGGTAGTTTCCTTCATCAAAGAAAACGAAAGGCATTGATTGCGATTCGTTACCCACCATTAGTGTATTCATAATACACAAATTATTTGGTTTTTGAAGTACCGGTTTTGACGAATGGCAAGGGTCAAATTTTATCCTCATTTGAAAAAGGCCATATTGGCGCCCATGCGATTCCACTCCACGTGACGTCACAGGGACCTAGTTTCTACACGAGAGGATAGGAGTTATACATCGTCTGAGGTTACCAATTCATGCATGAGGCACAGAGCTCAGGGAAACATGTCTTAATAATCACCTATTAAAACTGGCTAAGGTCGGAAAGTTTTCTTCGTTTGATGAGGTATTAATAAACCTTTTTTAAGCCAAGCGCTACCAGCCAGCAAGGTACTCAGCTACCCGCTAGCATCCTGCGTCCTATCAGCGCTCAGGGCCTCGATCAAGGTCACCTCACAAGGCTGGAGGGGGAACCAGAAATGCGTCGCACGGACTTTTTCCCATCATTTCTACTCACGCGTCGCGTTTTCGCGCGCTTGAAAATTTTCACTTTTCATTTGATCGCGAAAAACAGATATCGTCATTTAAAAATCTAAAAGCGTGAAATACGTACTCCAGGAGTAACAATCTTTCGATTTAGGCAATAAAAAAATAATAGGAAACCACCCTATTCAGCATGTTAAAACTAATGCCACACCTGCTTTATTAATTCAACAGAAAAAAAATTTACAATATTATTATGCAGTTTATTGTTGTTAATTCTTGGAAACTTATACCATTTAGTTGAATTATTTGTAGCTGATACGATACAAAATGGCGGACCCTGTTTTTCGTCGAAATTTTGTGTTTGTTTGGGATCATTAGAAAAGAATCACTGAGTTACCTCGAGATATTTACGTAAAAATTACATTAAACGTATTAGAGTGTCCATTCGAAGAAATGAGCTACGACTGTTAGCATCAAGCATAATAAAATCGATGTTTTCGCCGCGCGCGTAGTCCGCGGCAGCTCCCTGATGGTAAGGAATGCCGTGACTCGGCGATGCCGTGACACTTTACAATTGCTATGTACAATCTTATATCTTTCTTTATCAGTCTTTGATGCGGATATATATAGCTTTAATTACCTGAAGCCATTTTATTTCACATGGGATTGATGTCACTATAGGGCTATTAATTTCCTTCTCAACCCATAGTTACGGACTACTTAGTCATTTTTCTATTAATCTCCGAACTAGCTGAAATCAGAATCTGAAAACATCGTATGCAGATTTGAACCCTTTTTGTTGGGAAACATTTCTTTTTTGAGCTACTTTTAGCCTCAAATATGGAATGTGGAATTGTGTTTACAACCTTCCGGTGGATATTTGCCCGTCCACCCCGCTAAGGTTGTCGCAAAAAGGTCATTTATTATCACCTCGACTTTTCCCCAGAATCGCAGCTGTTAGAATTCTCGTCGCATAGGTTTTGTTATAAAACCTTTTGCCTTTTCTTACTCCTCAAATTCTAATGTTTTCTGCTATGTGGTAGCATTGAAGTTTTCTCGGGATTCAGGGATTCAGGAATCCAATTTGGATTCCTGAATCCCTGAAGACGATGGGCGAGTTGTCCATCGAAACGTTGGAAGGAGAAATGGAGGACCTGACCCGGTGTGAAACCCGAGAAAAATTCACTGCAATTTTTCGCCGGGAAAAAAACAAAAATTATATGCCATGTGGTATGTTCGCGTTTTTAATTCCAACAGAAATCGAGTCTAATTTCGTTTTCCCAATAATTCTCCTCCCATTTGCAGGAGTTAACGAAGTGCTTTGTTCGCCCAGTCTCGCTATCACCTACGTGGCGACTTTCTCTTTCTCTGATCTTACACTTATCCCTTTCCTTATCTCTATCTGCACTCCACTCTCCCTCTCATCCCCACCTCATCTCTCCCACAAGCCAAACTTCCGTCGCCTTCCGCTCTTCACTCTTGCGAGCGCTCCGTCTTCATCCGATTGTCTTTCGTCTCGGGGGAATCCCTCCTTTGCTCTTCCCACGTCCTCTCAAGCCGAAATCTCTTCTTGCTGCAAGATCTCGCATTGCGAATGCAAAATTTGCGCGCACACCGCCAAAGGGAAAACGACTTCTTTTACTTTTTTTACGGTGTGATTTCTTTTTTTCACCCGCGATGCTTCATTTCGCCCCTTCCGATTCTTCCCTTGGTTTCATAGTAAGCAGTTGAGTTTTTTTCAATGTTGTCAGTACAGTAAACCGAGAGGCGTTCATGTCGTGACGTGATTTGATAGATTGATTTTAGGTGGCAGTATGATTTTCCCTCTTTCCTGTTACGATTAATAAAGCTTTTCATTTATTAGGTTATTTTTATGTTATTTGTGGTTTAATTTTGGTGTTATTATTGCTAGAAAAATGATCCGACATTAAGTGAATTAAAAATATAACTATATTTCAACTTTAAATTCCTTATAAGGTATGGTAGTAGGATAGTATTTCTTATGGTAGTTGATCTCTTTGTCATATCGATACCCATCTCGACTGAATGTTCTATCCAAGTTTTGTAAATATATATTCGAGCATTGATTGTTCATTTGTAAGGAATAAATTTTCCAATATTTCTCTACTCATGCATATAGTTAAATTAGTTTTAATAAAATATCCAAATTATTCTATATCTAATATTATTAATCCATTTAAAGATGAGTTTGACGTAAGTCGGTAATTATCATAACCCGTCACATATAGATCATCTTTTTCGGTCAATAGAATGGTTTCTTATTTTTTTATCGCTTAAATAGAATGATTATTACTCCTGGAGTACATATTTCACGCTCTTAGATTTTTTAATGACAATATCTTTTTTCCGCGATTCAATGAAAAGTATAAATTTTTAAGCGCGCGAAAACGCGACGGCTAAGTATGAATGCTGGGAAAAGTCCGCGTGACGTCTGGCTTCTGCTATATGAGGCCACCTGGGTGCGAGGCTATGAAGGCAGGCTGCTTTCTGCCGAGCATGGTGGTAGCGTAGAGTACCCTCATAGCAGGTAGCGCTTGGCTTAAATAAGGATTATTAATACCCTATCAAACGAAGAAAACTTTCCGACCATAGGCAATTTTAATAGGTGATTATTAAAAAGGTGTTTCCCTGAGCTCTGTGCCTCATGTATGCATTGGTTATCTCAGACGATGTAAAACTCCTATCTACTCGTATAGAAACTAGGTCCCTGTGACGTCACGTGGAGTGGCATCGCATGGGCGCCAATCTGGCCTTTTTCAAATAAGGATAAAATCAACCATTAACATTCGCCTAAACTGCGATTTATAAAACAAAAAAAATGTATAATTTGAATACAGTAATGGTGGGTAAGGTATCGCAATCAATGCCTTTCGCTTTCTTTGATGAAGGAAACTACCCTATTACGCACACTCAAGTATTGCGGCATTTGCCTCAGTTTTGAGTAGACATTCGAAGACACATTCTTAATACATCATTTGAAAATTTGATAGACAAATCTATTCTATTATTTGTCCTTTAGCTATATCGTGCTATACAAAGATTGTTTATTTCATCAGCAGCGATGATAATTTGAATATTAGAAGATTGTTGCAACACAGTTTTTTGAATAGCGTGTTTATGGCCGTACGAGGAAAATAATTCTGATAATAATCATAAAATTTCTCACTAGTTAGTCGATTGCAGGTTAGGGACAATTCATGAAATAAGTTATTGGTTATTAACTCTAATTGGCGCTCAATCATTGCATTTACTAATAAAATCGACTTTTATAATGTCCAAAATAGAAATGATATCAAAATTGTTTTGAGTTTGGGTTTTTTAACTTTTTTTTACTCTCCTTTCGATTGCTTATTCTTTGACAGTAATAAAAAATTTAAATGTACAAATATTATCCTTTGGCACAATTATTAGGACAGTTCATCAGCGATTACTATGGCCTAATGAGCAAAATAAATCTGTTTATATTCATTTAACTCCTCACTATTTGGTTGGGTACGGTTAGGGACGAATTGAGAAAGTAATGAATGGACAGTAGGTGTCTTTAATTAGCTCTTAATCACTGTTTTGTTCATAAAATCAACTGTCGTAATGGCCTCAACTCACATTAACAGTTTATGGAGTATATTGATGCGGATAGTGTAACAAAAGTTCCTCCTCCTTTCTTTGAAAAGTGCTCTGTCCGCTGGCTTCATGTTCCGCTGGAATTTGCCGTTCTCACTATTTCACACTCTCTCCGCCAGATTCTTCCCCCTGCATCCTGCCGTATATATTATGTAGATAAAGGAACTTACCAAATGTTGACTTGGCCACGAATGAGGAAACTTCAGGTTGGAGGGACAAAGTTCCGCTGTCGAAGGAGAGGAGGGCTCCGTGCCGGTGAGTGAGGGGAAATCTTGAGGTGTCGAAGAACATTTCCGAAGGCATCTTCGGGGCGAGAGGGGAGAGGGTAGTCAGCATCTTGAAAGCATAAGGGTAGGTATGCGTGAGTCAAAAGCTCTTGTGCGTGAAGTCTTGCTCAGACCCTTGTTAGACGAGAGACCGTTGAGTGGTTTTCACGGGCATTTCCTGACGCACTCGGAAAAATATTTTCACGAATGAAGGGGCACCCACTTTCTTCAAAAGGAAGCGCCCCTTGTATGGGTTTTTACCATTATTTTCTGAATGAGTGGGAGTCCCACTGTAGTATTAGTCTCAAAATATTGATCTATGAAAAATGACATTTTTGTGACACCACATGTTATTGAAAAGAAGAACTTTCAACCCTCTTAAATTATTGAAATTTTCAAATATAATCGATGAGAAAGCTAAAATAAGTTTTTGAAGAGCATTTTAGATATGAAATCGAAAAACGTGGTGCGTGGTGAAAAAGATGATAGTGGAAAATATGGATATTCCAGGTAGAATTTCGAACTGCTTCTGAGCGTAGATATATTATTGCGGCGGCACTGGATGATTATTGGAGCATGAAATGGGGGGCTGGGTATTCCCTTCGTCAATGATGGTGTAACTGATGGCATATCACATCGGCAATCAGGAGATCCGGGTTCGCATCCCGGCAAAGTTAAACGATTTTCCAATGGTGGATTTCATCGTTGGTGTATATTTCGTGATAGTTGTAAGTGGGACTAAACGGAAGTAATTACCCTCTTACTGTAGCTGTTGAGGAGATGCGGAGCGGAGTTGGGTTGATTGGAGGTAGTTTGAGAACCACTAGATTTGCAAATTGAATGGCGTTTAGCGAGTTTGGGATGAAAGGTGGGTGAAGTCAAAGGAGAGCGATCCCTGCGGTGTTTTTCGGATGTGGGGTTTCCCGTCTGGTGGGAGGGCCGTCCGCCTTCTCCGTCTCCCTCCCTTCTCCCCCCTCAGGGCAATCGCATTATTCCACGCTGCGTCTAGCACATCATCCGACTTGTTAGACGCCGAGTGGCGCCACCTGAATATGCATGAGCACCAAAATTGAACTCTCATACTCAACGTATACTCTCCAACCCCAACCTATTTGCCCCTTTCAGTTGTAAATCATGCTATCCCTTATGTAGAAGTTTTTTCTTACTTTTTTTGTTTAACGATCTTATCTTCATCATGAGAACGTTTCTCCGGTCATCCGTCACGTATGTGACAACATTTATGACGGCGTTTCGATCACCGACTCGGTAACCATCATCAGCAACGGCATTCAGAGTTTCTTAATGGGAAATACAGAAGTAGTGATAGATATTGCAAGAAAATTGGGGTCATTTAAGTAGTCTAAATCTCGAAAACAGGTCATTCAACTATTATTCTGGGAAATGTTTTAGATCATTCTATTTCTGCAGGAAATTTAACCTCTTTTTTCCATACCCCTTATCACAATATACTTTCAGTGCCCGTGCACCATTATCAGTTTTAATCATAAATTCACTCGATTTCTTTTCAACTAATTCTTATTTTTGAGGCGTTTGCTACGCGAATGACTGGGAATAGTAGCAATTAATTAGTTAAGAAATAGTTAGACGAAATAATATCTATTCCTTCTCCGTACGAATGCATTTCATTTTGAAATAAAACTGTAGCGAATCTGTGTTGAGATTTTATCCCGTCGCACCATCGCTTGCGGTAACTAGGCCATAGCTCGTGGCTGCTGCTTCAATCTTAGATGCAAATGTCACTCTGATGCAGTCAATATTTGGCCTGTAACTTAAAATAAAACGTTTATTTAATATAGTATAATTTTCATATTGATTAAGTGAATTAAGTGAGTTTGATTCCTATTCTAGTGAAATTGATGATGGGAGTAATAACGACTAATTAATTTTCCACTTAATATCTATTCCCCTAACCAATTCATTACGTCACATCTAAGTTACAACTCCAAAATGTTTAGGAGCTGCATTGCCACTTTCTCGTCGTTCTCTTTTCACGGCCAGTAAACATCATTTTCCGATGAGCTCGAACTAGTGGAACCCTAGGGCTGAAAATGGATTAGTTGAGGCCTGAAATGGTGAAAAATCAAATTTTCAATTGGCAAGTTTTATGGCAAAAGGCTCAATCCCAAAGAGGTTTATTTTATACAAATATTTCCATGTAATAAATTGGAAGCATTAAAGTAGCAAATATTTTAAGCGCGTAATTTTATGAAATGAAAACGAATGAAAGCGAGTGGGTCTTTGTGGGATAAGTTATTTGAAATCATATTCCTCTGTCGCTGCTGCCGGTGCAATTGTGATTCCGCTAATTCACAGCCTATTTTCTGGTCTTTCGGTTCACTAGTCACCGAAGTATGCGTCTGTAGAGAATCTACATGGGCATAGTCAGATATTTCCCCACCGGTTTCACTGCGTGTACACGCAGTACAATTCATCGATCCATAACCTGCCCGCACGTTTGGGATGAAACGGAAGTTTTGCATCTGCCGCATATCAGACATGCTCATCCGTTGCAGGCTGCAGTTTACTTTCCACTCGAGTGCGTTCCATCTCGTTTTCTTCCCCCGGCAATGTGTTTGGGTTACCTCCAAACACCACTTCTCTCTCTTCACCTCTTTTTCCCCGTCTCTTCGCTTCGTCTCTTTCTTCCCTTTTCCTCGTGTTCTCCTCTTTCCTTTCCTGCACATTCGTTCTTTGGAAAGCAAAAGAGCTTCGAAAAACCACAGATTTCGACAGTGTGGCCACCGGGATGCTGGGATTTTGACGGGTGCGGCATGCACTCTGGAAATCTTTTTAATCCCTGGAATGCATAATAAATCCCTCGGGGAGCCCAAACCGATGCTTCTTTTTTAAATGAAGGAAACCTTCCTCTTCCTTTTCCTTTTTCTATGCAAGCCTTTAGACCCAGAGAGAGAAATACAAACAACTGTAATATTCCTTGGAAAGTCATTTATTTTTCTAATGTTGTTAAGATTTGATTACATTTGTTGTCATGAATCGTGAAATATCAGATACGTGTACATACTCATACACCTACTGGCTAGCATGAAAGCTTCTGGTCAACTAACAATTATTTTATAAATTCCATGTTACAGCCGTGTTTTTGTTTAGTGTTCTAAAAGTAATTTAACTGACATATTACTTGTGCAAGACGGGGTCATTTTCAAAGATAATATTAACTAGGAACCTACATATATAGATTAGTTAATATTTTCTTTCCAAGAAGCACATACCTATTTGGCTTTGTTTACGTTTTACGTCTAGAATGTTCAGTTTTCTTGTATTTGGTCTTTAAGTAGCACTATGCAATTTACAATGCAATTTTATGCAATATACAATGTGGACCTAACTGTGCAGAAGCAAGGGTAGGAAAAGGGGTGAGACCATAGTGTGAACTTATACTGAAATATTTATTTTTCACATTGAGGAAGCCATCAATAAAATCAAAGAGAAGGCTTTGGGTGACATATATCCACAGAGAAAAAAATTAATAAGCTACGATTTGCTGACGACATAGCACTCATAGCCGAGACAGAGAAGGATTTGAAGAAGACTTTGACAAATATGGAAAGCACAATGGCCAGATATCAGCTGAAAATCAACAAATAGAAGACTAAAACATTAGTATGCAGCAAAAGAGAGGAGGCTAAGACGAACATAAACTAGGGAAGTATAAGATAGAAGAGGCGAAAGAGCTTTCTTACCTAGGAAGCCGAAATACCAACGATGGACGAAGCAAGTAAGAAATAGTCACTGATGAAGATAAAATGGATCGACCGTGTAAGTAACGAGATAGTGCCAAGATTAGTAAGATAATAGACAAGTCTTCTAAAAACGTTATGCAGAAGACGAGATAATTTCGTTGGCCACATTATGAGTCATGATAGAAACATAGCTGAATTAATCTCGTTTGGCTAATATGTCGTCGACATTTAATTTTATAATCATTTCCACGCACCTCTATTAATGTTTTAGAGGTATGCGTGACACTTTATGAATTTGTTAGATGTCAAGCTAGGTAGTTGATCTTCGTCCTGTCACTCAAGAAGTGAAAAAACACGTGTTTGCGCCCCGTAATCGGCCAGCGTGGTCATTGACGACGTGACAGCGGAACTTCGTTCTCACTCAGCAGTCATTGCAACCGCTTTCTTTTTCGGATTAGAGTTTTCCTTTTTTTTTCAAAATGGGAGATAAGAGGAGAGTGAACTAAATCTTCAATTCTTTTCTATTCGGCGTCTCCAATCGCAAAGATTCAAATCCTCATGAAATGTGTTTCGCAGTCTTGGATTTCAAGTTTCAGGTGATGGTATTAACCCAGTCATTAAAAAGTCTATACAATTTTTGCAAATATTTCCGCCCTATTTTACGTACGTTATCTAATAGATTGTGTCTGCTAATGGTTCTAACTCATCCCTTCAGTTAATTTAGGGTAAAACATCAGTCTGAAAAGTAACATAATCATATCAATTCCGTACAATTGAGACAGAAAATTTTGAGACCATGGGGTTGATAGAAATTCATCCACTTAAAATTATTCAACTCCTGTATGTACCTTCCTATTAAATTGCGTTAATAAATTTTTTCCATATTCTAATTGACTAGGCTCAAGTGAATTTCTTTTTAAACTAAAATTTAGATCAATTTTCAGTAAATTTGTTAGGTACTTAAGCTGTCGTATTTTAAGAGATATGGGAAATCTCTCCTTTTGTTCATGAATTTCTCTGGTAGTTTTTGATATGATAGCGCAGCCTCTAGTTTTTTTGCTCACCCTATGGAATTCCCACGAAATTGCACCAACTGCTTAAACACCTACATCGATTAATCAAATAATTACTCTCCCATTCGATATTTGAGAGAGTGCTCTTAGAGTGGTTCTGATGAACCTCCTTCCTCCTCCTCGGTTGCGCTGTTTCCATTCCAATACATGAGCGTATTCTCACACCAGTCTCCCATGGCAACCACCCCAGCTTCCCCTCCGCCACGCGTTGAAATTCCCCCCCCCCCCCCGAATCCTATGCCACCCGTCACCCTTCATGCACACATCCATTCCTCCACGTTTAATGCCCTGTCGCCCCCTCACCCTAGCCACCCCCAGTGCACCCTTTACCCCCCTTACTTCTTCCTCCCCCGGAACGGGTTCTCTCCCAAACTTCAAAAGCCTTCCAACCCACCCTCTTGCACATTGCTTCTCCTTTCCTGATGGGCACCCACTACCCTTCCCTCCACTGTTCTTATTGGCCAACCCCACTCGCTTCCACTTATCAATTCTTATATTCGCTCCATCCTGTTTCTTTCACTCAATTTTCTGATTCCCTATCAACTTCACGTAGAGAGGAGGGATATCCAACACAATGGCAGGAAAGTTTGGATTTTGTTTCTTTATTTCTGAGCGATTGGCCCGTCTATATTTTATTCCGAATGTGTGATCGGCAAATAATGGATCAAGCTAAGGTGTGGATATGCATTAAGATTCACTGTTAATTTTTCTCGACTTTTTTCTCTTTTTCCCAAATATATCGCTCCGTTTCCTCTTATCTCCATTATGTGTACTTGTACTGGGGAATTATCAGTTTATTACCAGTTTTAAGAGTGTTTTCTTACCAACACCTTCTTTTGATCCGATATTTTATCTCTCACTCTCTTCATGTGTACCTACACTCTTCCTCTCTTTCTGAGTGGTGGCGCTTTTTTACTTCCAATGCCGACGAATAACTGCTCTGTTTTTCAAATCCGTAATAAGTTTTAGCTAAATTAATATCTGAATTCCCGAATTAGTGGTAGCCGCCTATTTTAATTTGCTATATCAGTCATGTATCATTTGGCAGCTTAAGTGCACTATGGTTCTCGGCAAGTGAGAAGTAAAATTAAGGTATAATTAATTTTGAAATGAGAAGAATATTTTTGACCATGATGAAATGAAATTTTTTGCTCAAAACCTATTTAATCAGAAATTCCGTCGCCAAACAGTTAAATGTTTCCTTTAATTTATGAAATACCATCAATTATTTGAATATCCTTCTTAAAAATTACATAGTGCCAAGGAAAAAATTTCCATGAATGAGTACATATGTGACATAGCAAAAATCTGTCTTGAAAATTGAACTTAAGAGTGCTTTAAGACGCAAACGCAGTTACTTTAATTGCATTTTTTGTAAATGTATATGCAACATACCTAAAAATACAAAAAGAGCAGTGCATTGGATTATGTGGCTCTGCGTGTATTTGATGAAACCCTGAAGGATTATATAAGAAAGTCAACGAAACGTTTAACTATCTCCTTTTATGTAATTGCGGATTTTCCATATCGTCATATATGTAATAATATATCTGTAGCGGTCCAACACTTTCATCTGAGGTGTACTTATTTTCACCGGCTAGGAGCACTCCTACCGTCTGCTAAGAGACTTACAGGGGTTTTGAGATAGCTGCACATCCTTGAGTGAAAATAGCGGTGGCCCTGAAGACAATGACGTGAGTATTCCCTCATCCCCTGTAGTTGTTATTCGTTCATCCTTCTCGTGTATCTCATCTACAGAATGCCCCTTATCTGCCACATTCCTCTCTTTTGGAAGGAAAACCCTCCACTTTTATTCAAAGATCGAGTCACTACGTTTCTCTTCCATGTTGGTGACCCGGCACTCTGTAATTGGGGGCAAATGGAGTGAGCGATTGCGGGAGAAAAGGTCTTCAATGTCTGATGAGGCCAAGTCAGGGGATTGTAATGCTGGAAGGGACGTGTTTGGAAGACTAGGTGGTTTTCTTACGGGAGAATGAGTCCTCGTATGTGAGTGCTTAGAAAGGAAGCTAGGGGTTTGGGGGTGTAACGCCGTCATATTTGTGTTTATTTACTTGATGTTATTGATAAAATTGTTGCTACGGGGATGTTGGTAGTAGTGTTGTTGACTGTAAGAAAAGGAGAGATTGTGTGGCGTTAAAAAGATATATGAAATAAAAGAGCGATATTAGCAAAGGTGGCGTTACAGGGGGCGTAAGGTAGCTGGAAGGCGCGTCAAGCTGGCCAATGACGGAAATGTGATTGTTGGGGGTGAGTGGCATTGGGATGTTGACGATGCTCAGATGTCAGTGTAGGGTGGAATAGAGTGGAGCTGGAGAATGAGATGGATACTTCAAGCGGGTCCGCTCCGGAGAGTTGGAGCTGTTGTGAAGGAGTTTATGGAGGAGGGTGGCCATTCTTCAAGCAATAAGATGTTGGTCAAGCCGGAGATTAAAGCGTTCTTTAGGACTATCCTATGCAATTCGCAATTTAATTTTGCTATAATTAACCTCGTATTTTTTTAAACGGGCCAGTTCCTCGTCGGTGTTGGAAGTTGAAAAGCGCCACAATTCAGAAAAAGAGGGAGTTAGTACACTTCGCTCACGTTTCAGTCGGAATTCACCATTTTTGATTTGTGAACTCGAATCATCCAATCGCTGCAAGAGAAGTCTGCTTTATCGCCACGTATTTTACTTATAGGGAAACCTGTGAATTTTATATCATCGCCAGACATGACGATGGACTGTGTAATTATAAACAGTTTTTTCCGGAAGACATAACCAGAGGGAGGGACTAAACATAGAGTATTCAAATTTCACTCCGCGCGGCAGTAAACCCGAATCTGGTGCATCTAATCACTGTAAAAATTTAAAAACATAATGGAATATTGTTTATTGGTAACTGTTTGATCTATATGGAAATTTATCAGGCAATACAACTTTATCCCGGATTATTTCAGGCCCCTCTTTTAACTACTTAATTGCTCGAAGACAAATTAACATTGAAAAATCACTCTTTAAAAATCACTTCGATTAGTGTATTCTTTGCAATCATTCTCTGAGGAGCTTGACGCTCTTTAGCAATAAATTTATTTTGAGTGATTTTTGGAATAATAAATAATCAACTTAACCCTCATATTTTGGGGAAATTAAGCTTGAAAATATAAGATTGTAACCACGAAGATTGCTTTCCAATGTGATGAGTTGTCTAGAAAAAATTGAGTTAAGAGGAGTCACTATCGGAAGGGAAGGGTGGCGTAGATTTTAAAATTTGAGCGGTCACGTTTTTTATTCGTCATAATTACAGCGCTAATACATCTGTATATTATTTTGGTACGACACACCTCGCCACACCATGGAAAATGCAATACCCTCCCTTCTCACTCAAATTCCCTCTCCGAGTACAGGCTCCTACCTATTCTTTTTTTAAGTGTGACCCGTTATCGAATTCGAAACGCTCCATTAGCTGCCAGTCACGTGATATTCGACAGAACTCAAAACAGATCCCCGTCTTTTTTCATCTATCAAGCAAATACGTGAACCAATTTTTATTTGTTCAGCTGACGTGAGAACAGCAATCGCACAGTGACCGTGCCAAAACCTCCCTGAACAGCCCAGAAAACAGCACCCTCCCCCCCTGACGCGTGCGTGTCGAATGCGTCCCTTTATGGAATTGGACACGCTCCATTATGCGCCCCAATGCAATAGCTTTCCGATTATTGGGCGCGTGTTCGGGAGGCTTGCGTAGACACGCACGCTCTTCAAGGATAGCTCCAATGAGATATTTCACCAGTGCAATATTTTTTACATGATAGATTCGGGGATGGGTGACTGGGGGTGACTTGTGATTGGAAGAAAACCGATTCGTATGAGGGCGATAGCGGCTGCGTAAAGGTGAAAAAATCGGGCTAAAATCTATTAAGAACTCTCAGAGGTCAGAAACCATTCCTGAAAATATACTTGTTCATTTTTCCTTACGTGAATAGCCTGGGGCTCCTTTTCACAAGCACGAAGATTGCTTCAATGCGGGGAACATTCCGGAGCAATGCTTCCCTATGTGATAATTGCTTGAGGTACTTCACTAGACCCTATGCCGAATATATTGTCAATAATCTATGTTGGCAGTCGCGATAAGATATTGCCCACTAAAATTAAGCTATGACGAGTCACGAACAACCTCCGGGGCTTGAGAAGGCTGAAGGCAGTCGGAGCCCCTAGGCGGCAGAAATGAGAGTGTAGGGAAACTATTGGAAATCCTGAAGAGGTTGGGGGAACATATATAGGTTGGAGATCGTCTCATGCATAGGAAAATTCTTCCTTTTACGTCTCGTTGGGAAAAAGGAGGGATGATGTTGACCTAACAACGGCCGAAAGCCCCTGGAACCTTCGTGATGATTGTCTTGAAGCAGTGGCCAACCTCACTTGCGGATTTCCCTCAATCTAGCACGTTGTCAATTGCTCCCTTCCGTCCGACGATCCATCAGCGTGGGAGTGGTGGCGTATTTGAAACTGCCAAGTACTCCCATTGCCATTTAAGAAAATACCCCCCGAAAAGGACAATGACAACTCATCCCTGTTATACTGATTCTCCAACTAGTTTCACACCCCTGCGCACCCCTCTCGTCGTCCTAACGGGTGGCACTCAACCTCTCTGTGTGTAGGATTCGGTGGTGGTGCCAATCTTTACCATCATTCGGTCGAGGTGGGGTTCGTGCACCATATTTCCCGTCCTTTCTGACTTCCTGAGTCTCCTGCCATTCCCTCCGTCCTTTACACTGCCCCCTCCTGGTTTTTCCTTCCCTTTGATCTTCTCTTATCCCGGGGATCTGATAAGAAGGTCGTATGGCATGGAATCAACTTGCTGCTGGAAGCATCGATATCTCTCCCCTAAAAATGCTTTTTGCCATTCAGTACGGCTTACTTCATTCTTACAGCAATGGCTGCTAGAAACAATTGATCAGTAAGGATAAAATTCACCAGATGCTTCATACGGTCCACGTTTCTTTGTAGGAGCAAGTGATGGACGTTGACAGCAGCAGATGAGCCAAGAGTTGACGAATGTAAAATATGGTGCAAACGATGAATAATGAAGATAAACTCGTTCGACTGAGCAAGTTTTTAGAAGATGGAGAGAAAAAAGAAATCTTCAGAAAACTCCATTATTAAGACTGAAAAACTTCTTTGCCCAGATCTTGAAGCGCAATGACTTCACCTTGACTGAAATAATACATCAAGAGAGATATTTTAGCGAACAGATTGATTTGGGAATTCGTTTTTCCCGGAGCACTAAAGGACTTGGATTATTGTTCGAGAATTTCATTTTTATCAACGGCTGGTGTCCTGACAACCCGCGCTACAAGCCTATTTAAGTGGCTTTCAGGGTAGTATGAGGATATAGACTTGATGAAGACAATCGCTGAAGGACAGGAGGAGGGAAAGAAAGGCCAAGTACGTCCCAGTATAGAATATATATTTTACTCGTTTCAGCGCTCAAACTGATTGAAAGATAAATCTTATCATAGTTTTCTTTATTTAAATACTGGCCCTTTTCACATGCTCATCAATTCTTGAAAAATTTATATTTACATGAATAATTTTTCTGAATGAGTTAAATGTTCCGCAGTTGAGCAGTGAACTTTAAAAGAATTACGAATAAACATAACATGATTAAAACGATAATGGAAAATCTTGGTAGGTATTTTGGGAAGGCTATCCCGTAAGACAGGGACCGGCTAATGTAATTGTTTTGGGGGAGGGTGTATAAACTTTCAGCTGAGCCTTGATAGCATTTAATGCCTATCATTGCCAAAGATAATGCTTCAGAGTTATTATGAGTGTTCACAAGGCTTTAAGATAATAAATATTCATACATTGTCTATAATTTTGGTGGAGTAAAGATTTTATTGGAGAGCTGCCGTAAGATTGGCTCGAGTATTTTCAAATTTTCCAATAATCAAGGGGTGGGAGGGGAGGTGGCCGACCTTCTTAATCCGCCAGGGTGGAAGGACTGGCTTCGATCAAGAGGCGATAGTTTGCTTCCGAAACACAGACGGTTGAATTGAACACGGTGGTGGGTGGGTGGGGATGAAGCTACCTTTGCGCTATCTTGACGCGGTAATCCCTTTACCCAGAAGTTTCAGCATTGACAGCGGCGAGCTCTCCTGCGCCCTGATTATGTAACTGTGAGAAGGGTGAGAGCGATGTCGTTGCCAGGGGCAACGCGATTCCCACGACGGAAGGTGATAGCAGCGATTATGAAACCGTGATCGCACTTTTTATCACGCTGCGAGCGTCATCGGCCTATCACACTCGAAACCGATGGTGACAAGCATGTGCCGAAATAAAATCGAACAATAAATGCAATTATTTGCCAAAAATTATTGTTTATTTAATTTAATAATGCCCTATAATCGAACAAAAACCAATAAAATTCATAATTATTTTTACTGGAGTGCTGTCTTGACTTAATTAGTTATCCACGTTGTTCAATTGTTATATGCGCATGGTGGTGAATTCGAAGAGGCGGTGTATTCGATTGTGCAGCTTTATTTTCACGCAGCAAATTGGAAAGTAAGTACTGCTTCAGCAAATTCTCAGTTTCTTTTTGGATTCTCTAATGATAGTATTTCCGTAAGCGACTAAATGCATTTCGTTCCCTTCCGCCGTCTCGTCTACTAATGGTTTTATTTTAAAGAGTAGAATGGACGGGATTTACTTTTTGCCTCTTCTGCTCCACGAATGGCAACGGAGACGGGAGAAAAATAGATTACGCTTAGAGCGACGAAGGATCCGGGACGCCCATAATCCATTTGAGTTGGAGGAGCGGCATTTTAAACACCTGTTCAGAGTGTCCCGGGAGATAGCACAGGAGCTAATTGTGGGAATCAGTCCACGGCTGTTAAGAACACGGTCCAGTGGCTTACCTGTTCATGTGCAGGTTATAACCTATAAGTTTCACTTTCAAGCAGAGGAAATTTGAATTCTGATAGAATTTGACTGGTCACAATTTTCGGAAAATATATGTTAGGTACTGACAGCAATGAGATTCTTTGCCACTGGCTCTTACCAACGATGTGTCGCTCAGGATTTCCACCTTTCAATGGGACAGGCATCCGTGAGTAACTGCATCAGGAAAGTAAGGGAAGCAATCACTGAAATCCTCGCGCCTACATCATTTATATTTCCCAGGACATTTGAAGAGCGGCAGGCCATTAAGAACAGGTTAGTGATTTTCCTCTTGGTGGTATAACATGAAATAATTACACTAATTGAAACAATTGCATTTGGAGGCATTGACCTTATCCTCTAGGGTGGCTCTATTACCACTATCCTTCACTGTATTACATGGTTCTCTTCAATACTTAGGTTAATTATGTATTTTAACAAATATATTTCAGATTCATGGAGGCTCGAGGATTTCAAGGTGTCATTGGGTGCATAGATTGTACGCACATTAGAATAAAGAAACCATCAGCAAGAGAAGAGGCCTATTACAATCATCACTATCGCTCTCATTCCCTTAATGTACAAGCAGTAAGTTCCATGCCTTCATAATTGTCTGCCAAATATATTTCCTGTTGACCCAGGGATCAATGATGACTGCTGTTTTTAATAATGGTGATTTGTAATCAACAGATATGTGACCATGACCTGAGAATCTTGTCCCTGTCAGCAAGATTTCCGGGATCTGTACATGATCAATTCATATGGAATACCAGCACAACCCGGGAAATAATGCAGGCGATGTATGATGAAGGGATAAGAAATACGTGGTTGTTGGGTGAGAATATTAAATCTTACCAATGCATTAGTTACATTAACTCATGTTTAGCTCTAGATTAATATCACCTTGAATATACAATAGACAAACAAATAATTTTTCATTTCAGGTGATTCAGGGTATGCCTTGCAGCCATATTTATTGACCCCCATTAGGCAGGCTGCCCCTAACTCCCCTGAAGAACGGTACACCAACTGCCACTGCCAAACACGGAACTGTGTGGAGCGTTTGTTCGGGGTATTAAAAAATACGTGGCGATGCTTACACAGGGAGATAGTGCTCCATTACACCCCAGAAGCGGCTGCGAGAATCATTATCTCTTGTGCTGTCCTTCATAACCTTATGATAACTCACAGACAAGAATTACCTCCATATGAGGATCAAGATATGGAATTCATAGAGGAAAGACAACCAAACGTGAATGAGGATGAGTTTGCTGGGGAAAACGCCAGAAGATTGGTGATCCAGCAATTCTTCACATTTTGATTTGCTGACAAATGAATGCCTCTCATCTACAAAAAGTCAATCTTAATGTTTAGTTCTTACAATAATGTGAAATCCTTTTCATTTGTCAACATGCCTTAGATTTTAGTTTTTTTCTTGCCATCAAGGAAACTTTCATTATTTATGTGCTTTTCACCTTACCTCTGACAGCAGTTTCTTATTTAAATTGCTGATATTAAAGAACATATCTCTAATGATGTTGCACCACAATTATAACCATGTTAATCCACATGTAATGCTCCATAATCCAAAAACTAAATTATTTATATCTACTTATTGCCTGCAACCCATGCTAGATGTTCTCCACCTCATAAGATACTTTAACAGTAGCAGTTAAACCACTTATATGACCTCTTATCTCCTAACAATGTCTTAGGATAAATCTGTGATTAATATTTACAGCTGGAAAAATTTGACTTTGCATTAAAAAACTGAACTAAATTTTATACTCACCTTGGTGGCCACAAAAACATTATCTTCAGCAAAATTTAATTGCCAATGAAGTGACATGAAGTCAAGAGAATAAAATATATCTTTAATTTAAAAAAATGCAAACATGTAAATACATATATCTGAACCCTTTCACATATACAAACTTTGATATGGAAGTAAACAAATAAATACAACTAAAAACAAAGAAATTATATATATTATTAAATAAGGAAATTCATGCTGCCTCACTTGCTTCACTTATATTTTTTGTGGTGAAGCCTGCCTTCTTTCCTGCTGCATCAGCCTCTCGTTCTGCTGCAGCTGCCCTTCGCTCTTCCGCAGCAGCTTTTCTTTCAGCTGCTGCAGCCCTCCTCTCCGCAGCAACTGCCTGGCGTGCAAAGGATTGGGCAATGAGCTCCAGGGCATTAACTTTCCGAACCATCAGACTCTCTTTCTTTTTCTGAGGCAGAGTATAGTGGAAAAAAGTATGATTATCTATGAGTGTCATATTTGAGGAAATAGAATTCGATTGATTGAACAGGTTAATGGCTCATTACCTCAAATGCCGTCATGTGGTCCAAAATCATCGTTGTAACCCTGTGAAGGTCGCCTTCATTCTTTTCTGTGGAGATAAAATTTTAATTTACTATTTTACCCCATTTTTTGACCTCTTATTTTACAATTACCAAGCAGTGCTGTCTAATTCAATTGACAAAAGCAAGAATTGATGAAATGTATACATTCTTGAATATATGTCACAGTCAGTCCCAATTTTTTAAAGGCAAATAATAAAATAAGAAATGAAATGCCACTCACGTTTGCCACTCCCCATATCCTCCTTCGGGAATAAATCTTCCACTATTATTTCCATCTAATTAAAAAGAAATTAGAGTTAAGCCTAAGCATATGAGAACAAAAAGTGTATTAATATGATATCTATGGGAACATGAAAAATTATAGTTACATGCTGCAGTGCCTCTGGGGGATTTGATGGAGTCTCCTCATCATCTTGCTCCTGAAATAAGAGAGAAGAATACACCTCTAAGAATAGGCAATACCGATACATTACTTGATTTCCATGCCTGCAATATTTTACATATATATGCAATGTTTCACACTGCTTTCGTACCCACCCTGGTTGTCTCCCACTCCTCAGCAAATGAACTAGAAAAATTGGCTGCGGTGGATGGGGCTGAAGTTGAAGCAGCAGATGTAGAGGCAGTCTGTGAAAAAGGAAATAATGGGGAGGGTCAGGAGGAAAGAGAGCATTAGTAAGACTATAGCATGTTTACATATTACTGCTGTCATCATGTAACTTAGCTTAATAATATATAATTTGATACTCACTGGAATACTCTCACAGAACTCAGGAATTGGCAAGCCAACTGCTGATTCTGTGCCCACGACTGCGAGGCACTTCTCCTCCATCTCTGTTAGCATCTCTGCCACAGGCTTGTTGCCTGTCTCTCGACAGGCAGCATTGACGCTAGCGGCTTTTGCTCTAACATATCTTTTTAGGTCTCGCCAAGTCTGCTTATGACATTGTCTGATTAGTCTAAGAGGTAAATTATTTAAAAAAAGTTATCTTTAATATCTTTGCATTACTAACCTTTTTCCACTGCTCAACTTCTTTAAACCCCCCCAGCTCATTCAGCATCGCTGAGAGGGTCTGCCACTGGCGCTGAGTTTTTTCAAACCCCAGAGGTCCAGTAAACCTTCCAGCAGCAAAGCTGCTGTGGGTTGAC
Source organism: Ischnura elegans (assembly GCF_921293095.1). Lineage (NCBI taxonomy): Eukaryota > Metazoa > Arthropoda > Insecta > Odonata > Coenagrionidae > Ischnura > Ischnura elegans. The sequence goes on from NC_060247.1 coordinate 6,558,679, forward strand.
ATATAATCAACGAGCAGCTTCATTTGCCGTTCGTTAGCGCGCCCTACTCGGACATTTTTCTTCCTGCAAATATAATAACAACGTAAATGTCATCTCATGACAAAACTATAACTTAAGTAAGAAAACAATTACCTTAAGCTTTCCTAATTATAGCAATAAAGGGTACCTAATGTCAATAAATTAACCGAAAAAGTAATCATGATCATTTTCTTAATGCAAATTAAGGTAGAAAACTACAATCAATGCATCTAAATATCATATCTCTAGTGCCGCATTGTTTACTGGTCGAACATATATGAAGGACTTGGTGCTTTCCCATTGAATTAAGTAATTAACATATTATTGATAAATATTTTTGACTAATTAATAGACGCTAAATATCCTAAAAATTCCAAGAACATTTCACCTACCATTTACATATCGGCTCAATCACATTTAATAACATAGCTCATGTTACCATCGAGATATATCGCACCTTAACCTTCGCCAAAGAAGTTTTAAACAATTATTGATTAAGTAGCAGCTGATTTACACGTAATTAACTTCCTCCTTAAAAGTGTAATCATGGAAGAAGTCTTCCATGATTCTATTCAAAACTCTTCAAGTGATTCAATGATAAATTTACACCGTAATATTCTATTTTGAATTATTTCATACATATCAAGCAACCGTTGACCGCCAATTAACATACTATCAACGCTGCATGATCGATGTAACTTCCACTTATAGTACTATTTCTTTAGAGACGCTCAGTAGTAAAAGGTTACATCAGACAATTTTATTTAATGATCGAATGGATGTCACACCCGCAGAAACTCCCAGGCGGCACGATAATATTATAAAAAGCACTTGAACACATCCGAGAAAACAATATTTAATTCATAAGATTAAAAACATGAATATTGTACTTACGATTGCGGTGTATCCATTTTGATGTTATTCGTGATTGTGCTGTTCAAAATACCGCTACCAACACAAGGGTAGAAATGTGTCAAGGATTTTCATTGGCTCTTCAGATCTTCCACTGCTACCAACATCCAAAAAAGTAGCGATGAGAGGGGAATTCGCATCTATGAGTGTGACGTCACACCACGGCAGTGATAGCGGTGATAGCCTTCATGACGGTCCCTTACATGATCGGGCGTTGACTGAAAACGTGATAGTAGACCATCATCGCCATCGCTCGCCGTCGTCGCTGTCACATTTACATAATCAGGGCGCTGGGTGTTGTCTTACCGCACCGGCTCGGGGTGGCGGCTGGCATTCCAGTCAACACTATTACCATAGCCACTGTGTGAGCATGCGATTGCCCTGGAAGCCGTTTGGGATCCTCACTCCCACAGAATGGGATTCGATACTTTGAAACCATCACCTTGGTTTGACTATCGCATAAATCAGACCGCGGAGATGGAAGACTCTCCACTGCTATCCGGCGGCCTGCAGTGAATCTGAGCGTGAAGATGGTATTATAACCAACGGTCTTATCTTCTGGAGTCTGGGATCCCTGTGGCAAGTTGATTAACCCATGAGGGTGTTGATATACAGGGCTGGACGCTGTTTGTAAGACTTAACGTTATCTCTCTCAGTTCTGGCAGTACTGATACCCTTGAGGAACCTAAATAGCTCTAGGCGACACTTTCAATGCATGCAATATCTTGGCATTGAATAGCTTTCTCGCCGCTAGTGATTACATCACATTTCAATTTTTCAGGGTATTAGGTAGTAGGACCAAACCAGAATTCGCTTGTGAACAGCGTGAATTATTTAAAAAAATCAATAGTGTTATTCTTTTAAATTTATAGCAGCTTAAGTAAAAAGTCATTGCTTGATTTTATTAGGGGCTTTTCAAAATATTTTCCCTTTCTTACTTTAGCTGGGTTAATGACTAAGCATATTCACCCTAAATAATTTCACGTTAACGTTCCCCCTTCCCTTCTTGCCATTCCTCCCTCTTCTCGCAAAACCTCAACTCCCTTCCAGTCTGAGGGAGGTATTAGGTTAGGACACATCGTATAATCACCTTTCTCCACGCTGAAAAAAATAATCCTAGATGAGAGCAGCCATCGGCAACTGAAACGCACGGTTTCTCCCTGTTTATTTTAAGGGTACTTTTCTCCCACGCACAAATGAAAAAGAATCTTGCATCAAATTTATTATAATCATTTGCTGTTGCCCTGATACATAAATCAATGATGGCTGCAATTTTTCAAAGGTAATCGGATTAACTTGTTTCTTAATTATTAAAATGTCGAGGCAAAAGTATTCCTTGAGAATATTTTTTTAACTGACCATTTTGCATAAGGCTCAATATTACGTGAAAAGCTGATAAATATTTTTAAATAAGAGTTTGTGAAAAGTCATGGGGTCAATTTTAGACTTTAACTGAAGAATTTTAAAATAGAAGAAGTATTTTAACGTTTACATTTCTGGAATGTATTTAGGAAACGAAAGCAGCTGCACCGTAAGAGAAAACATTAGGGGAATAAATATTTCAGTTGTTCCATGTATGCAAAGTGATCATCCAATTTTCAGCATGAAAAAAAAGTGCATGAATGTAAAACTATGTGTCCTCTATGGCGGCAAATTCCTTCTCTTATTCAAAATTCTTTTTACCTCCTTTTCTTCTCCTTCCTCGAGATATTCCTTTGCAATCAGGGAGTGTGCTTTATCATCATCACGCGTCGCTTTCTATATGCCTGTCCACTAGCCGCTCTTGGTCGGGAAATCCCATCCAATGTCATCCCTTCCCCATCTGGAATCCTGAAATACGTTCATCCAATTTTAATAACGTCCATCACATGGTGCCAAACATCATGCAATATGGCAATATAATGGTAGTATGGCATTCAAGGCTAAACTTTAAACTTTGCTGCACATGATGCACTTGAAAATTATGTTCTAACAAGGAAACGCATAGTCCGAAAATAAATGCTGTGGAAATATTGCAATTTCTTATTTAACTAATGAAGTCAAATTAACTTCATAGGATAGAAAGGTATGGAAAGAAAGGAGTGCAGTGCACGTAAATGGCTTGGAAAAGGACGAAAGAGGTCGTGGCTCAAAGAGAAAACGGAAAGAGAGTGTTCGTGGGCCCAGAATCCTCTTGGCGCATCCGAGCATCCATTTGAGCATGCGAGATCCGGTGTGGGCATCCATTTGAACGGTTTCGAGGCAAGGAAGAGGAAAGGCATAGTTCACCCCTGCGTGGAAAAGAGAGAAATGAGTATACAAAAGGAACAGGTTGGAAAAGAATACAACTCATGTTAGGTTCAATTAAATTTTTTAAAACATGAGTCGTCATCATCATGTTGAAACCAGAATTTGCAAAGAAATACTATTTAAAGTGAAAGGTGAGCCAAAATATATCTTCTTGTTTCCTAAAATGTGCTAAAAGTAGGGATGGACGGATCCAGGATTTTTTCGGATCCGGATTTGGATCGGATCCTTGATTTTCGGAGCCGGATCTTTCGGATCGAATATTTTCGGATCCAAATGCATTTCAAATTCCTGACGCTGAGATTCCCCCTATGAGTCACACTATGTGCCAGTCGTATTTTACTGTTTTTATTTTCCACGGCTGAAATTCAGCTACGTAATCTCTGCGAGAGCTTTCAAACAAAGCAGTTCATGAGTAGGACAAGAATTGCATGCGACGGCGTATTCGAAGAGAGAATCGGAACTCTTTCCACCCTTACATTCACTTCACTGAATTCCTTGTTCAGCAGAGGGGCGTTGCATTCACTGAAGCTATTATTCAAAATTTCGGATTCAGATCCGATGTCTTCCGCGACTTTGGACCCGATGTATCCGATGAAGGGCAATATCCAAGGATATTTGGATCCAAGGTATCCGATCCGACCATCCCTAGCTGAAAGCTGACGAATATCATAAAGGAAGAGAAGCAGTGGGAATACAGAGGCAGTGAGGATGTAGAACTGTATGTTCTCACTCACACCCAAATGCCTCCTTCGCACACTTCCCCATTCTCCGTCCGAACTTGAAGAGCAAATAAAGTACATGCAGAGGAGGAAGGCACTGGAGGGAATTTTGGAGAAAGGGATGGAGAGAAGGCAGTGCGCAACATGCAAATGGTTTGGAAGAGGACGGAAGAGGTCGAGGCTCGGAGAGAGAAGAGGAGAGTAGGCATCAAAGGGATTGTTCGTCTGCCCATAATCCTCTTCGTGCCTACGACCGAGGCGTGGGCCATTTGGACAGTTTCGAGGTACGGGAGAGGAAAGGTTTGGGCCGCCGCTACGAGAAGAGGAGGAATTTTGCGTGGATAGATATGCTGTAGATTTGTAGGGTGGACGGCACCATAACGCCTATCACAACGGTACGAGAGAAAAGCTAAATGATCCGAAAAGCCACGGGGGATCGCAAGGAGTGGAAAGGTTTTTCGGGGAAAATTTTTCAGGAAAACGAATTCAACTTAAAAATACGAGAACCATCACCGTGAGAATGATTACAGCTTAAAATTTATGAATCGGTACGTTTTAATGAGATTAAATTTCGTTTCTATGCTAATTGTTTGGTTTTATAGTCGTTACGTCATTCTTACATGAAAAATTCATTGCTGGTTACGTTATCCGTCATTTCCCAAACCTATGAATGTTCTCCATCGTTGGATTTTACGCTTTCATCGTCAACCAGGATGTTTTCTAGCATTTTATTTGTGAATTGTTTTCACAATAGTTGATTAATAAATTTGCAATCTATGCAAGTGCATCAAATTTTATTACCAATCAGTTTAGATTTATTTCCTGGGAACAAAATGCTCCACAAAGTATATAGCATAAATATCTGTTTCGAGTTTAACGTATTCAAAGTAACATATAGGGTGACTGAAAACTAACTAGCAGATAAGAAGGTTTAATAATATCTCTAGTACATGAACGCAAACATTTTAGGTTACCTTGAGAGATGGCAACGAGTGGGGGCCTGAAACGTCGGCTGCTTTCAACATTCCTACCCAGTGGTGAGATTGAGAAAAATTCATTTATATTAAGGATAGCTTTCCAATTAAATTTTATCTTTGCAGAAACGCCCATCTCATGTCATCAAGTGAAAGCGTAGTTACAAGCCTAACGTTTTTTAAATTGGTATTTCCTATGTATCTAATTTTCAAGCCGGTGTTTTAGCACTTCTCACCATCAGTTGTTTAAAATTAGGAGTTCATTTTTGAAATCCTGTTGCCCATTCGGTAAATTTGGTCGATGAATAAGGACCGTCACGTGCATAGGCGCCGACTCCATGGGGCCTGAGGGGGCTCGAGCCCCCTCAATAATTTGTTTGGGGGGGCGGAGCCCCCCAAATAATTCAAGAAATTAATTAAGTTATATTATGCTTTGTAAAATCACAAAAATATGTTGGTATTTTTTATTTTCCTTGTTTGACGATAGTTACCTTTTAAAATACATTCAGTGATGATATAAAACAATAATTATTACGGTATTAAACAGGTTAACTGAAAAAAGTGGTGTGAATCATGATAGTGTTTCGGGGCTGCGACGCACTGAATTTTCCCCGGTGCGTGAACCTTCGGGTATAAACTGGCGGGCCAAGAGGGATGTAAGCTGCCTCCCCGTTGATTTAAATGGAAGAATGACTTATTATTGCTCCAATAATGATCACAAATTGACCAAATACAACATAAACCCTGCTGAAACCGGCCAGATATTAATGGGAAGTTTGTGGCGTTTTGGACCCTTTGTGTTACCGTAGTTACTCACACATAAGATGGCTTTGAAAAAGGAACAATATAGGATTTTAGAGAAAAAAGAAATTGGACCTCCTCGCTCCTACTAAGTATTATGGATGACGTTTTGAAGGAGAGTGGGGGTTAGGATTGTCTTAAATGGTCTTAAGTAACGAGGGACTGGAACCATATTGCGTAAGATCTTGTCCGTATTGTAACATTGTATTGTTCTTTTATAAAACTTAGTTGTGGAGGTTAAGCACTCGCACGCTACTTTCGTACATTTTGTAATCTCACCCCTACCATAATGCTACTCATCTGTCGCCTGACTGCCTGGCTACATTACCTTCATGGTCAACCAAAACAGAATATATGCAGGAGACATTGGTTGATGGATTGGTCAATCCACCTCACTACATTGCTGAGGAAGGTGCAGCAAAGATGCTAGTCAGAAATTGTCGATTTGCGCCTGGGTATCAGATGACATTGCCGTCACACCGGGGTCATCTACACGTTCGCTTCCGAAGCATACGCAGCTTGGAGTCGTCTGCCGCGAATCCTTCTCTCGCGCTCATATAACAACCCCGATTTAGGCGAGTAAAAGCGACAAAAATCCTCATCCTACTTGTAAGTAAATACGGTATAGAATTGAATTTTAGAGACTTTTTAGAATTATAATGACTTTTAATGATCAAGATCAGCAGAAATAATGGCCAATAATGGTAATAATGACCAATTTGCAGGCCTGCGGGCCAGCGCTGCGGCCGCGGCGACTGCAAAAGGACTGAATCAGAATACAGAAGCACCGGAAACCCTGCGCGCCTCCGCATCGCGGCGCCTTGACACTTCAAGACATTACGACGCCACGGCAATATTGAGTTCACCCTGCTGGCGAAGTCATTCAGTGTGGATATTTCCTTTCAGTGCAGACGTGTTTAGCATTTCGACTTTAGTATTTAGGAGACTCTTTTATGTGGCTATATGTTATTTGTTTACTTTAGTCTCTTAGTGTATTGTGAATTAAGTTTGCAATGGATGAATTTGTTACCAAAAAGGCGCGCTTGGAAGTTGATGGTACTGCAAGTCAACCTCCGACAATCATTGTGTCGTCAATTGCTTCATCGTCTTCAGGCGAGAAGTGTTCACAGCCGAAACCTGGACAATCCGGCAAGGGAAGATCATTTCAGAAGTCTTGGTTGACCAAATATGCATGGTTAGAATATGAAGCATCTACCGAAAAAGTTTATTACAAAACCTGCAAAGAGGCAGATGCTAAAAATCTATTACAATTTTCTTAAAAAAAAGAAGATGCATTTCTTTCCCTAGGCTTTTCTAAGTGGAAAAAGGCTCTGGAAAAATTCCGTCTTCATGAAAATACGTTTACGCATAAAGAAGGTGTTCTGAGACAAAATTCTATCACTAACCGAAGAGTGGTCTCCCAACTGAACGAACAGTTAGATAGTGATATGACGAAAAGCCGTTTAGCTCTTGAGACAAATTTTACTACCGTGCAATTTCTATGCCGACAAGGACTAGCAATTAGAGGGCACGAAAATGTAAACTCAAATGTTTTTCAATTGTTGGAGCTCCGAAAGAATGACGTACCTGAGTTAAAAGATTGGTTAGGGCGTTCGGGGTCATCCCACGATATTCAAAACGAGATCATTGATCTACTAGGAAAGACTGTGTTGAGAAAGGTATTGGCTTCAATCAAGAAGACTGAGCATTATTCTATTATAGTTGACGAAACAAGTGATTCTTCGATTCACGAGCAAGTGTCATTTTGTATTCGTTCTGTCGATGATTCCTTAATCATCAACGAAGACTTTATTGGCTTATACGATATCCCCAACACTGAATCACAGACTCTATTAATTATAATAAAAGACGTTCTGGCTCGTCTTGATTTGTCAATGGATAATTTGAGAGGACATTGCTATGATAGTGCCTCGAATATGAGAGGCAGGTTCAAAGGACTACAAAAGTTAGTTTTGGATGTACAACCAAAAGCACGTTCTGTGCACTGCACTGCTCACAGTTTAAACTTGGCAGTTGTTGACAGTCTCCGCGCTCTTACGTGTATAAGGGATATTATGGCTTTTGCTAAGGACTTAATAAACACCGTAAGGGAATCTACCAAAAGGATGGGGCTTTTCCGAAGCATATGTTGTGAGAGCGCCAACGATTAACCTGGTCTACGACCTCTTTGCCCGACTCGATGGACAATGCGAGCTTCCAGTATTTCGAGAATAGTGAAAAACTTTGAAGAACTTTTAGAGTTTTTTTTTAATTTAGTGCAGAGGACAAAACAGAGGCTGGTTACAAATGTGCAGGCTACCTTGAGTCAGTGTTACAATTTAAGACTCATTTATTTTTACGTCTTTATTGCCATGTAATGAACCCAGTAGAGGATGTCAATGAAAAAATGCAATGCCCTCATCTAAGTGTTGCTGATCTCGGAAAAATATATGAGGGCTTGATTTGTTTATTGAATGGAAGGCGTGATAGTTTTGAACACTTTTGGGAATTGTGTTTAAAAGCGAAACCTTCACACGTTAATGATCCTTCGCTTCCTCAGAATCGACTTATGCCAAAGAAATATGAAAACGACAAAGCCAGCTCACCGCACACTTTCAAAACTCCAAAGGAATACTACAAAGCTATCTACATTGAAGTTTGTGAAACGGTGCAATCTTGCACTACTGAGCGGTTTTTATCCACTGGACTCACGCAGGTTATTGCAGTTGAACAAGAGTGTTTGCTTTTAGTGAACAGAGGGGAAACAAATTTTGTAAACTCAACTGAGTTTTTCAAAAATGACCTCGACATTGAGAGATTGCGCTTACACTTACATATGTTAGCCGATATCGCTAATAAAAAGCAGCTGGTCTTAAAAACATGCATGATGTAAGAAAGTACATTACATAAGAGCCTGCAGTTGGAGAAATGTTATGCGAAGTAGTGAAGTGCGTTAATTTTCTCCAAGTAGTTCCAATAACGACAGCGACAGCAGAACGGTCATTTAGCGCCCTTAGACGTCTGAAATCATATCTTCGATCAACAATGGGACAGAAGCGATTGAACAACTTGGCTGTCCTCCATGCCCACCGTGATGTTTTGGATGAATTGGATATCCGACCAGTCATCAACGACTTCAAATACAGTAATACGGTCAGAGGGTCGACATTTGCACCTTTCTAAAGACAATCTTTCACTAATAATGGTTTTTATAGAAATATTAAAAATCTTTATAAAACAGATATATACATACAGAATGTTACATTTTCAGTTTCAAAATGTTAGTGATAGGTCAGTACTGTATTTATATATTATGATTACATCTATGTTTCGTACTATAGCACTGTATTATTTATGTTCAAGTACTTCAGTATTTTTAGAGTGTAAGACCCAATTAAAACCCGCTATTAACATACTTGTTGACTGAAAGTATTAGGCGTACTTTACAAACGTTGCTAAGTGTATTAAAGGATTAACGTTGAGATATTGTTTTAATTAAATGAACCGCGGAATCTTCTTCAAAGTAAACTTAAATTACCTACATCACTTATTAATCAAAGTGCTATTGCTATTTATTCTTGTTGTGATAGTTTAGGAATTATTTAAATATAATTTTAGTTTGTTCAGAGCTATATATTCACTACTCTGTAATAGTCTATGAGCGTAATTATAACTGTAAATGAAATTATCTTTTTACCAAAATACCGTGCTGTTGATATTTTGTTTATTTTTTCAAAGCCAAAAAATGTGTTAGGCTTGTAGAGTTTTCCGAAGTGTCGAGTTATAGAAAGTCGAGTTTTCGGGGTTCTAATGTTGATCATATGACCCCTCTAAAAGGCTTAAAAAAAACTCACTATTTTTCATCTAAAATTTAGAAAATTTCCCGAGGCAAGACCCGCGGTATGGGCCCCCCCAATATTTTTAATAAGTCGGCGCCCCTGGTCACGTGCATGTTTTAAGGTATCGTTGAGACAGTTTTAACCTAATTTTTCAAACCCTTGCTTTTGCCTTATTTTCCTACTGAATATTACCTACTTACAAACTAGTACATTTCAACACTGATTAAAATGCGGGAAATGGGAGAAGTTTTCTATGCAAATGAATTAATAATAATGTTTCCATTGCCCCACCTTTATATGCTCTAACACCATGAAAATTATCGTAACTCTAATGGTTTATATCCAAGCTGAAATTTATTTCCTCATCTTTGATTACTTTTAAGCCATACCAATAGGTTTCCAAAATAATGGAATCCAGGGAAGACTTTTCATTTGAATTACGTGGCGAAAAAACATTGTGGGATGAACTTTAATGGATCGATTGGGATTTATTGCTGGTAACGGTTTCCAATAGTGAAAAATTAAAGTGATTGGGATGCATTAGCTATTTCTTCCTTGCCGTTCCCCGGGCGGCTGCTACAGACCACCATTTCATTCGACATCGATCTCATTGCCTTCTCTCTTCTTCCAATTCTTTCTGTGTCTATAGTTCTCTTCTCTTCTTCCTGGCCATTTTCCTGCCTAAGATGACTATTTTTCCCAACTTACCTCATAATTTCTTATTTTTAGAAGCAGGCTCTTGATCTCATTGTTAATCTTACATTTCTATTTCACCTTTCTTCTTGCGCACTTGTTCTGATCTTGATATTTACCTTTTGTCTTTTAAATGAACGTGTTTGTCTTTTAACAAACGTGTGTTGACGTGTTCGTCTTTTAACTAACGTGTGTTGAATTAACTTTTTGTCTTATACGAAAAGAAATATTACGTGTTATTTTTCATTTTATACGACTTAATCCATTATTTTTTCTGTTAGGTGGATCAATGATTGTGTAAAACCTCGTGAGATTTACCATCGAAGAATGAGATAAATGAAGTTTTTTTAATAAATTATTAAGCTCTTCGAATTTTTCTCTCTCTTCTTCCCCTCTTCCTCCTCTGGGATGTTAAACCCTTAGGTTTAGTTTTGATTAGGAGAGCATTTCGGAGTCTGCGAAAAAGAGCGCATCGCTCGGCGTGTGTTGAATGACGATGACCCAGTTCGGTCTCTCTGCTCATCCTGCCATACGTTACGCGCCTCCCTGCTGTGTAATACATAATGTATGCATATGAACTATACATGCTGCTGGATAAATCCAATTTTTCTTTTTTTTCCTCTATTTTTCTCATTGACCGTTCATCTAGTTGGCAGTTGTACTATCTGTTTTGATGAATTTGGGAATAATGATCTGTGTAAAATATTAGCAAATTTCGTTTCAGTTTTTAACTTAGCTCTATATATTTACCAATCAGAATTGTATGCTTCATTACTATAAAATAACGAATTACGTGTGAATTCATCGTATAATACATAATGTAATTTAATAATTACCCGCAAGTTTAAATTCTCATTGGACTAGAGAATTCGAATTGTTTAATGTGATCAATAGGTTTCATGGCAGCTCATATTGAGTACCTACCTACATTTTCAGTCATATTTTCTGTGATATATGCTTCATAGCTGATGCATTTTCAATTACATTCGAGAAATATATGTAAAATATACTCGCATTTGAAATCATTAATCTGTCCTTAATTTTTGTTGTTCTTTATCCTTATAGTATAAGTAAATTCATAGAATACCATTTCGCTCTTTAGAAGCAATGTTTTCGTCTAATGTTCAATATCTCCTATTTATCAGGAAAAAAGTATAATTATCGCTTGCAATGTAAACGTGTCTCTCTCACTTGGGTATAAGTTAAGTAAAATTTGCAACAAAACTTTTAATTTGATTCCTTTGGATGAAGCTTACTCAGTGCTTTACACATAATCACACAGCAGCAATTGAATGTAAATATTTCCTGTGGGCATTTATTTTGAGCTTTCACTATGCTTGTGGTATGCGTATTAGCATGAGTTAGTGGGTAGAGTACTTGGACACTGATTGAAGGGTAGAATCCCGGGTAAAGCATTTGAGCACCCGATATAAAATCTTCGAAGGGCGAGGTGGCCTGGGGAAAGGAATTGGCTTCCTATTGTGTTATATTCATACGCCTATGGCTTAGTCTCGGGTCAGCTTCACCCTAACCTATCCAAGGAAACCTTCAGGTTGAATCACTGCGCGAACTATGTTTCTGTGCGTTCTCTGGATTGAACACTAAATTGAGTATTCTTGCTGATTCATTATTCGCCCAGATTCATTCCTCCTCATCAACACTCTCTTTTCAATTCCACCTGGCCTACTTAAACCGCACTTGTTCTCGTAACTCTACGACTCTGCGTTTATCTCATCCAAAACTTTTTTAAAATTGCAATTATTAAAGCGTTTCATGTATTTTGAAATGTGGAAATACTTTGAATTTTCTGATCAAAATATTATAATAAATTTTATTTTTATTATTGCTGAATAAGGCAAAAAGTAATTAATCGATGAGTGAAAATGGGAATTTTTTAGGGAATAATATCCTCTACTAGAGGAAGTGAAGATGGTAGACCCTGGTGGCGAGGTAGAGAAGAGTGATGCGAAAACTATGTGGTAGTAGGTGAAATATCGGCAAAAATATCTGAATAATTGGGTTGCAGCGGGCATCGGCAGATGTAGAGGCGTGATGTGGTTGGAATTGTTAACGTGGAGTCGACGAACGGCCGCTGCGTGGGATTTTGGGGAGAGTGGTTTGGGGGTGAGCGGAGAGTGGAGTGGGGATGGCCGTGTTTCGCGTGGAGGGGGATGGGGGAGAGGTGAAGATTGCGCGTGTGTATTTCCACGCAGATGTTCGGGCGGGATTGCGGTGAATATTAAATTTCATTGCGTGAAAGGAATCGCACGAACTTCCAGTAAATGCTCGACTGGCCTGAGCGTTGCCCAAATGTAGAGGAAATCGCTCAAAATTTAGGAATACGTAATTTCTATCCGTACCAGAACTGGACGCTATGCTAAACAATGGGTAACTAAATCTGAAGGTTTATCTAGGCGTGGGTTACTATCCTATATTTCAGTGGATGTCTGTGTTTTAGTAGGTATTAGTGAGAATTTCATTTGTAAAATCAAATAAAAGACAGTAATTATTACTGCATAGAGTACTTAGGATACATCATAAATCCTCTGTGCATAAGTTTAGAATATTTCTGTAGGTTTTCTATGAGAATGAAAAAGAAGAAACTTTATGCTTTCACATGAAATATTTATTAACACGACCATGGTTTCAACGTAAGACGTCTTCTTCATCCTTCATAGTGAATCGCTTTCACAAAGTTACGCCTCAAACCATCTATAATTTTCTGTAAAGCAAAGCTAATTATCCGCAAAGGTTAGCAATTTTAATGACTCGTGTAATATCATTCTTTTTTTTAGCGTTTAAAACTTGACAAACCAAATACAGATTTTCAATAATAATGCTAGCAAGCGGAATGACTAGTTTTATTCCTTTATTTGGAATACATTCAGGGAAAATGACAGAGAATCGGTTTAAAAGGAATAAAATAACTAATTAAAAAAAGCCGTACCCATTGAAAATCCTCGTTATCCTCCTCCTTTCCGCTCTGTGTACTTTTAATAAAAATTTCATTGAAAAATCAGTCATATTGTCCCCGTCCTGTCGTTATTATTAACTCCAGATCCAGTCTGCAAGCATTGAAGGGGAAGGAGGGAGTTAAAAATCCACGGGACTGAGGAGTGTCGCGCAAATCAAGAAACGTACTGCTGGTGGCTGGGAGGCGGGGGGGGGGGGAGGCTGGGAGTACAGTGGGCCCCTTTGAGGAAGCTTTTCGGCATGAAAGAATCAAGATGCGACGGAACGATTTAAAAAAATTTGAACAGAGTGATATAAAATATCAGGTTTACCCTAGGAAACGGTTTTATCTGGGTCTAAAAAAACTCAGCATTCAAAATAACTGCATTTAGACCCTTTAGGCGCCTCAGTCACGGCTATCAGACGTCGCACGAATCTGGATCTTTTTGTATAATATTTTCTCGTCAATTCGGACATTTTTTGATCACCAAATTTTAAATATTTATATTATTATTATATAATTATATTAAATATTTATATAGGATTATTTTTGCCGATGGCGCTGAAGATCGTAACATTATGCAATGCTCAGATGTTTTGTGTAGAAATCCTTAGGTAATGACCAGTAATGGGCAAAATAAATTCGTCACTGCTTTGCAACAATTCTAAAAAACTCATATCATGGCAATCCTATCCTATCACTTCATATTTTTCTGAATACCGTCCCATGGTGAAATGTGGCGCACCAACTGTTTTTTATTACGCGTCGGTGAAGTGGCTGTATTATTGCAATGTTTTTTGTAAACTTAGGAGTAAGGTACCTGAAATAATTTTTAAATGACAATAAATGGAAACTGTTTTCTTATATTCATATATTTGACGCGGAGAACACAGAAAATTCCTGCACAAAAATATAAATAATGTAATAAGAGAGGCTCTCCCGCCCTCTGCCTAAGAATTCATGAAAGGCTGCTCCAACCCTTCTAATCCCTTACCCTTTGCGGATCCCTGGATGGCAACAGCATAACTAACCTTATGTATAAAAACGACGGACCGAGAATCGCGGCCGTGTAGAATGGCGGGGAAACTGAGTTGGAATCTTTCGTTGGAGTTGATAGATCTTTTGTCGTAACATGTGTTATTTTGTCACAATTTGAAATATTCCGTCGCAACATGACATCTTTTGTCGTTATATGAGATTTTTGTTGTAATTTGAAATCTTCCGACGCAATATTAGACGTGGTTACGCAAGGAACCAGTGTGTCTGCGCCCTCTGCCCCGCGAAATGCCACATCACATGAGCGCCACCCGGTATCGCTTTCGCCTCGCCCAGCGCTTGATTCGGACCCTCCGCCCATGTCTCTCTGCTTCCTCCTGCCTTTCTCCCCCTCTGCATATCTCTCTGCCTTCTCTTCCATTCTTCTTCTCTTCGTCTCTCGGTCCCTCGTTCTCGCCTCGATTTCCGCGTCCAATTTTCATCTGCTCTCCTGAATTTCCTCACACGACTAGGACGCACGTGCATATTAACACACCGACGGAAAAATTGTGTTTTGTCTTCTTTTGGAAGGCATTCTGATGAAGGTGAGGAGCGCAAATATCTGTATGGTATGTCTATAGAATTCGTTGAATGGATCGAGAACTGGTAATTTTGCCATCGTGGGTAATATCTAAGTTAAGATAAATGGAATGTGTTGATTGTAACAAAATTAAAAACCCCAGATACCTTGAAATACATATAAACCTAATTCACTGCAAAATAATTTTATGGCCTATGGCACTTGCAAAGCAAATCCTTCAAAATGGAAGAGAGGGGAACCAGTGATAAGAAATCCATTTGTAGTCACTGGCCTGAGTTGATGACAAGAAGTGTTTTGAGTGCCAATAGCGGAAAACCATCTGGAAATCAATCATAATTGGGAGGAAAATAGGATTATGGATTATATGCTGTAAATTAATGCTAATAAGTTAAGGGGAATAATATCTACTGCACAGTAAGGACTTGATAGATGCACTGCTCCATATAATTCTATGAAAATGAACGTGGTGGCTGAAAAAGTCTTTTCCTTAATATAAAGGCATCAAATAGAAGCGTAGCTGAATTGAAGGATAATCAGCAATTTTCTATTTATCTTATTTTAATTGTACTGCAGGCGAGTATTTTCATTCATTTGATCATCAGACAAATATTTTGCGATCACTGTCATTGATTGAAGCAGGTGCATTCCAGGGCGAGTCACTTCTCGAATATTATCAGTGCCCCACCTGCGTAGGGTAAAGCCGTAAGGGTAAGATGTAACTTCATTTAAATTCCAACCCCCAGTGGTAAAGGGGTAAGGTCTGGTATTATTTTTGGAGTATTAACTCACCACGGTGCGTACCGTTATAGGAATTTTTTGTACCCCATGGTGCAAATGAATGTGGCCAAGTCAGGTTGTACGGTCGAAAGGCTTTGGTGTGGGAAGGATCGAGGGTAGCAGTGTCAGGGTGCGTGCCCTGCCACACACTCCGCATATGAATCGCCGCCTTGCGGGATGGGTATACTCGCTGGGAGAGACCCAGCAGTGGTAAACGCTTGCGGGGAAGAGAGGTCATGCGGAAAAAGTAGGGTGGTACTTTCTTTTTTTGAGTTAGGGGGCGCACTTTAAGCTAAGGGAGAAGGGTTTCCCTGAATGGTGAGTTGCACTTGAAACCCCCCCCCCCCCCGATCCACGATGGGGTGGTGCGTGCTGTGTCATGGCGGCATCCGCCTAATCCGTCATCTCCACTCTTTCATCCCTCTCTCCTTTCGTCCCTTTCCCAATTCTGAGCCTAGCCGTCCTCCGTCGCTGTCCCTACACATAATGACCAAACAAGCTCACCACCTCGCGTTCCTGCCGCAGGGGACGTGATGGTGCGATCCACTCCAATCATTCAGCTAGCCAAACCATACATTTTTCATCGAAGAAAACGGAGGGACTTTCCCTACCAGACCACGCCCGCGATGCGAACATATAAACCCTTGTTGAGCAAGGTAACCATAAAATTAAGCTCAAATATTATTTATGAGCACATAATGAAATAAGTATTAGCATTATAATTGTTTTAAAACCATCAGCCAACCTTGGAATGAAATATATATAATGTGATAAACTATTTAAAAATCAAATTAGCGATCTATGAGATATTGGTCACAAACTCAGGTGACAGCATTTTTCTGTGGAGATAAGGGGCTCGATCGAAGTGTCTTCAGTTGTTTCTAATTGTCAATGACCGCAAGGCCACCGACTCAATGTGTATAACGAGGTAGGCGTAGGGGAACGGAAACAAATCTAACGGAAGTAAACAATGAAAAATTATCCCCTGAAAACTTCGGGCATTGCAGGAATGACTCCGATAGCTCTTTTCTCAGGAGGATACAATCCTTAATTCACCCTCAACGTGATAATGTAAAACAGGCCTCGTTCCATCCCATAGACGCTTCATATCACTGAGGGCACATTTTAATCCGTTTTCAAAAATGTCCCCTGCGCGCTTATCTGTGCGTTGGGGTATATTTATTCAACATATTTAGTGCAGAGTATTTTTTCATGAGGCATGTCGTTTAAAAGTTAAAACATATTATATTATGTCATCGCATATATAAATATAAGTTAGCAGTCCTGATTATAGCTTTTTTATGCGTTATAAAGTTCGGGTCAGGATGCCATAAACGATGAAAGTGGCAACTTATTAAACCCCATTAAATTCGCGGTGGATGTCAACACATCATAGGTGGTATTTTTTAATTTCCGAATTTGAGGCCAGATTAGGACAACGTCAAAATTTATCCCAACATGGGCATTGCTTGAAAAAATAATAAGTGACCTTAACTATGGTGACGGTGTCAGGTAATGGCTCACTTCTACCGGAGCGGTTCACTTCCATCTTGTTAAAGTTGTTATGTCGAGTGATTGGTGACCCATTGAACGATTCATTAGAAGATCTACAATCTCTCCGAATGAGGTCATTTTCATTCGGAAACACAGTATAAAACCTCCCTAGTGGCTGACAGTTGAATTCTCGACTGTAATATTCTTGATCACCCTTATTTAGAATGCAAAGAATGCGCGCTTCCTTTTCAATTTCCTAGCCAGTCCCCCTTCTCTCCCCTCTTGCTCTCCCAAATCCACTCTTACTGCTCCTAATTTAAACTACCAGTAATTACATGCACTCTTTTTTTCTCCCCAGAAATCCCGCTTAAGCCAACTTCAAATCCCCTCGTGCTTTAAGCTCCCTAAAATTTTATTCCATTTTGCTCCGGTCCCCTTGTGTTTTTAATCCGCAATTTACAAGTTTTTTTTTTAATTTTCAGCCTCATCGTTATTTAATTTAGAATCCTTTGCATATCACAACTTCAATTCCATATCTAATGTCTATATTTAAGGACAGTTAACTAGCTGAAATAAGATCCAGTAAAATAAGATTTAAAAATAATTATATCTAATTTTCAACTTCAAACACTGAATTTTTACTTTGCTCATTATTTGTGGTCGTACGGTTTGAATAAACACATACTAAGTAAGTGTTACTTACTAACTATGCCTAGATTTAATGTAAATAATCATAAAATAATGATGAGAATTTTTACAAGTTTGTTACGTGGTCACGCGTTTATCGGATAAAGGGTAGTTAATTACGCTGTTTTTGGGTTCCAATCTAATGTAAGCCAATGAAACATGCCTGGTTAATGTGTTTAAAGTTCGGATACACGCGAATCATTGGAGTGTTGACTCTGATGTTGATCCATTCTTGACCCACTCGTACCAATGGGCTCGGTATGACCCGCCACTCTCGTATGTGTGTTTTACGTAGGGTGCTTCCAGCTCCCTGTGGTCTGAGTCAATCTTGATATACTTTGGAGTGCACTGGATTACGTGACTAACCGAGTTCCTTTGGTTATGGTCGTGGAGTCAACAGATTCGAGTGTAAAATTAGTGCTTCCCCTGAGTGCTGATCGTCGGTGAATATTATTTCGGCCGAGTTGACCCTTCTGGGTCAAGCTTGGAGTTCTAGTTAACGCGAAAATGAAACTGAGATGGTTTTTTTTTCAAGTGTTACCAGCTGCTTCCCGTCAGTCGCATTGAAAATGAGTTCATCCATCAAGCATTTTGCCTCCACGGCGCTTTCGCAACTCTTGCAAAGAAGACGCCTCATTGAACACACCTCATTGGTGTGGAGTTCAGACTCCCACTGTGGGTTACACCTCAATGCCCGCTAGACTTCTTCCTGGGAAGCTGAGGTAAAAAAATACTCATAATTTGATTCTAAAAAAAAATTCTGAATTTATTTGAAATTTTCTCACATTTAAAATTTTTTTCAGTAAAGTATTCTAACGATGATAAAGAAGGTAGAAATATAAATTTAAAGTTAAAAGCTTCACGAAAATGGCGTGAAATTTCAATTTTCCTCATTGCTTATTTGAAATGAAATGACATTTTTATTAAAAAGTGTTAATCTTCGTATAATTGCAATTGAGAGGAAAATGTATTAAAAGATACTTGAGAAATGATATGTTGTCGTAACATTGAAACCTGGGTTGTAATGAATTTTATTATCGTAGGATATTGCAAGTGTTAATTTTAGTATGGAAAAATTTCATTTCATCACGCTTAAATCTTCGGATTTTTGTCACTGTCGTTCGTAGGGAGGATAGGAGAAGTCTACTTCCGCACACAATGGATCATCAACAGCGCCTCCTCGCCAAACGTAGCTGGCCCAGCGGAGCTCCGTATTGTCCCCAAGACAACGCACCATCGTTTCTTCTTAGCTATCCATCAAACGCAAAGCCGCAACGCGTACCGTAATCCTCGAAAACAGCCCTCCCTTAACGACCCTCCCTCTCCTTAAACGTCCTCCTCCAGTTCCTTGTCAACCCGATCCGATCCACCACCATATAGGTACCCCGTTACCCCACATGATAAGCGTCCTCCCCCCAGAAATATCCCATATTTTAAGGCAGCACCCTTTTCCTTTTTACTATCCTTAACCCCCTTGATCCCAGCCCCTTACTCCGATCGGGACAAAGGATGAGCCTAGTTACCCCAATGCTTACTTCATCCCTCTTTCAATCTCCAAATAAGGGTGATCGCAACCATGAAAATGCAAGGGGAGGATGCAGGGAGATAAGGAAAATGTTTCTGCTGTGGGATTCATGGGAATGGTCGTGGAAGGAACCATTTGGTGGAGTTTTGGGAGAATAGTTGTGAAATGAGCGTGGGGATAGTTATTGCGGGTGATAGAACTGACTGTGGATGCATAGAACTAGGAGAAAGGGACAGGGGACAGTTACGGCCTTGTTAAAGACTCGCTTTGCTTACTCCACCCTACACGTGCGGCTACCTTATACTTCTAGCATCATTACTCTCTTTCTCTTCGTTATGCAAACCACCCTTTCCTCCTTCTGCGTCCATTCTCCGCCCACTACCCCCCTCGACTATGTCCTTCCACTGTGTCCCTTTATTGTCGCCCTTAGACAATTGCCGCCACTGGAGCCGGTGAGGGCATCGCACCCGAAACATTTCCTATGCATTACCGCCATCTGCCGTTTTGTAGTCCGACCCCATTTATGGCGATGAGGGGGAGAGAGGTTTCGTGTCCGTCCGGCTTCATTTAATTCGCCTCCACTCTCTTGCAGCTCCTTTGCCTCTTGGGGGACCGTGTTGTTGTTTTGCGAGCGCTGGATTTATCAAGCGAGTCTCTTTTAATGGCTGTTTACGTCCAGAGGCGGACGTTTACCTTCCCCATCTCTAAGCAAAAGTGGGTAGTGATGCGGTTTAATTTGCAATTGAAAAGCAAGTAGCCGTCATGATTCTTTTTTAAGATTTTAAGCTATATCAAATGAGAAATTGCTTGAAATGCATCATTTTTAATTGCTCGTAGAGAATTTTTCTACATGCTTTTGTGTGCTGATGGAACGTACCTGTAAGTCCTTGGAATAAGGTGGAATCTGTATTTAATTTTTCCGGAAACTAACATCACTTGTTATGTATTTTCGTGCAATGAACTCTTCTAACATACACTGGTGAAGTATTGTACCGTGCTGGATTTATACCTCTACCAAACTATGAAAATTAGTCGCTAAACGACTGTGAAAGAATGAAAATTTTCATATTAGAAAGTATAAATGTACAATAGCAAATGCAGCCCATATTTGAATCATAACGTTCTCTCGCATTATGATCGTTCGGTGACTTACCTTAGCAATGAACAATAACTTTTAATGCAGGAGATCACATTTGTGAAGTTAGCGTCTAAAATTTGATTTTCCAAACCTATGGATTAATGGTGAGGGATAATGAGCGATACAATTCTGGCTCTTCTTATAATTAATATTTTCATTTAAAAAGAAACTGAAATTGCGAATCATATTATAAAATTTATTCTTCGTCAATATACTTGAATGTTAAATTAATCATTGGTTGTTACCAAATGGGCTTAGTTTCAGTGATATATTCTCCGAAGGTATTTGTATCCAAATTCAGCCTCTATTTTCGCAAAATCTTAAACTATAGAGCTCGGGCAGCAGGGGTGAATAATATCCATTTTTTAAATTTCGGATCTGATTCCATGATATAAGTTCACAACTTATGCGGCAAAGGGTCCACTGAAAATAGTCATTTCTCGACCCACCCCAATACCTACTAGTATATGCTTTTGCTGTAGTTACCTTTGCAGAGTAATTTAAGATAGGCGATCATGTTTTGAAATACATTTCTCATCTCATTCTTAAGTTCACGTAATATTGTTTATTAAAATAATTTCTATTAATTAAGACGGAGAATTGAGATTGACGTTGAAATGATTCCACTCTTTAGAATCTATTCCTCGCTACTAGCTTCATCTCCTTGTAACCTCTTTCATTCCACCACATATCGTCCAAATCTTTGTAACCTCTTCCTCAGTGAACGGACTTCAGTGCTGCGACGAACTGACGAGGATTCATACTCTGCAGGAGCGGAGGAATCAGGGAATGAGGCCGGGGGGGGGGGAGGTTTCACCTTCCACGCCATTTGCTCTAAATGAAGACATCGTCCATTTTTATTTCTCACCAAATCCTCACCCCCCACTCCCTAGTTTCACCTCCAAACCAGAGCCCCAAATTGCCGTCCCCAGCGGTTCTTGCCTTCTTGTAGCCTTTCAGGCCGGCCTCCCATTTCTTTTAATTCTTTTTCAACGTGCCCACGACAAGAATTTTCTACTTACTCCTATCATCGCACCTTTGTCAAGCAGTTACCTGAACACTGTCAAGATAACTCCTCATTTAGACATACTCCCCCGATTTTCAGTAATGAGCGATTAAAAAACTAATAATAATGGGATGCTTAATTTAACCTCTTAAGTCAATTTCATTTATTGTGGTTGTGGAAAATTTATCCTGAAGAGGGTCCATTAAAACGTTAACTAAATATATTTTTGGAAGCAAAAGGCACGGAATATTTTCAATTGCCTAGGGCTGATTTACGTTTGCGCCACATTAAAAATAGTACTTGGACGTAGGCTTAGAATTGGACTAAGAGTGCGCAGTTTATGGATAGATAAAATAATTGTTCCACGCTTGGCGAAATTACTTGAAGGGTATTCATATTGACTCCGTTAAAATTAGAATTTTTTTCAACTATTTTTCCTTCTTCAGTATTCAGTATAAATGTTGTACACAAATAATATGCTTATGCGAGGAATTTTCCTGAAAAAAATCTTGCTGGTAAAACTTTTGTGGTTTAATTACTATCACTTTCCTTGAAATATTATCATTTTTACTGGATCATGCATTATGACTCAGATACGCGAAAAAATTGATATGCGGAACATAAATTGAATTATTTATAACCTTATGTTCAATCTTGACGCCAGTATTGTCAGTTAATTAGAACATGGATGATGGAAGATTTTTTAAAATAAAATATGTATTTTTATCTTGAAAAATAAGCAATCGTTTGGAATTGGGATTCGGGGAATGAGGGGCAAGAGTACGCATCTAAAAAAAATTATAAAAATTATGCATTCAGGTTCAAACAATAATTTTTATTTTTACACAGTTTGTTCGTAGTTACATATACTACGATACTTATCTTTCATTGCGGTGGAAAAAATAAATAACTTCCGTCATTCATCAAAATGTAAGAGAAAAGCAAATACGAAACTTACCCCTCTTATTCGGCAAGAGTACTAACCACAGTTTTTGCATGTGAAATTTCCCTTTTCAGAATATCTGATGCAAGGATTTCCTCCATGCTTTACATTCAGTACACACTATCCAATCAACAATTAGTGGATCTGAGCACAATTTTCCACAAAGAGATCAGTTTTCCGGTGAAGGTAAACCCCATTTTGCCGTCCACAAACCGCCGCTCAGCATCGCATCCCTTGACCTTATTTTTAGATATCTTCATGCATAGTTTCTGGATTTAGGGGAAACTCATAAGAATTTCAGAGGTTTGCTATGAGTTTATACGCCGCTTATGCGCATGCAATGCTTTTCGGTGTGGTCTTATGCTCTCAGGTGAGACATGTGGCTGTATTATGCATATCTATGAATTAAACTCACCTAAAATTCTGAAATTAAGCAACATTTACGCAGAGACATTTCATCAATTTCTATACCACTTGCATTGAACTAACGGATTCTCCATTGCTCCTATTCAGTTCAGGTATCTCCAAAATTTTTTGTCCAAATTCTTTCCGATCGGTTTCTCTCCTAAAGTTGCGCATTTTCTTCTAATACATTTATCAACAAAGTACATCTGATATTTACTGCAGAAACTATCAGGTTATATATAAAGCAATGGCATAAAGTGGGGCAGGGGTGAGCGCCCGTGGGGCGCGGACACTTGCCCCAGGACTCTTGCCACAACGGCACTTACTACACTTAATACACAATAGCACAACCACGATGGTGAGCTGCCAACTTGCTAACTGCATTGAATTTTTCGAGGCAAAGAATGCATAAAAATGATCGTCAGAAAAACATATTAGTTAAATAAACGCCTGAAGCACAGATTAGAATTACGCGGTCCTACAATTTAGATAAAAGTCGCGTAAAAATAAAAAATAAGAAAAATTCACGTTCTGTCGTTCGTTGTCTTCCACTGGGTGCACCCCTCTGCTACATTCGGTCACGTAAATGAAACTGATTGACTAAAAGTGGTATCATCCCGACATTAAGAGAAATATTTAGGAAAAGGAATCTTATCCCATGCGGACTCTTGCCCCTCACTACCCTAATAGAATGTTTTATCATCTCTCCACAAACAGATGCTTTGCAGCTACCAAAATATCTTCATGAAGGAGGTGTGATAAATAAAATCAAATTGCAATCTATTTCACCGCATATGTACAGGATCGGAATATCTTTATTGAATAATGACATTTTTAAACATACTTCCCCTTGCCTAATTAGGCAATAGGTCTCCTGTGTTTGACGTTAATGGTTTGATGAATTCAGCTGGATATTAATGTTACATTTTTAAAATGGATGCAGGGAATTTTTAAATTTCTATAATTTGTTGAAAAATATTTGTGGTTATAAATTTTGAGTTAGTAATGACTGAGCTAAGTAGAGTCATTTGTTAAGTGGTACTTGTTAGGACTTAATAAGTAAGGTCAATTGTGGACCCTAAGGTAGGGTCAATTCAATGGTCAATACGAGAAAATATTCTTGAACATAATATCATAATTTATTATTTTGCGATTTAGCTATTGACATTTTGGTGAATCACAATAATGAAATTTACGCGGCCTTTTTGACGCAATGCGTCTTTGTGCGTTTGTGTGGAAGATTCTGAAAAAAGCTGTTCTGTTCTTAAAAATCAGGCTTGTGCTTAATGTTCTCCTTCAAATTTTACCATCCGAGACTCCAAAGTTCGCATTTATTTGCATTCAAACTATGAATTTGCAAATTCCTATTCTACCCCCACCCACCCTGAGACATTTTCTGTCCTCTTAAGCATTCGCAAAGCCTCACTCTATTCCTGCCCTCCATTTGTGCTTTATATAAGTCTTCCCCGTGTATTTCTTTTCCCAGCGTCTTTTGAAAACTCCATATTTATGCGACCCCGCCAGCAACATCTCTTCCATTCCCATGGATTTCCCATTGAGGCGTTTCCTTAGCCTCCATTTCCCCTCCCCGTTACCTTACCTTGTCTCCCCCTTCCCTCAACTCCTCATTTACCCCGTACCCTCGAATAAAATCCTCTCTTCCAATTTCATTTCCGACTTCATTTAACATTCTTTCATTTCCTTATTTCAAGGAAGCAGATTTTTTACTGGAAATTATTTAAATTCCTTCATTATTTTCTCGTTTCCATGATGATTTTGTCCGCTTCGCCGGTCACCTTTCCTCAATGCAAGCTTTTTTTATGATCCTCTGACGTTTTACTTTTATTCTAAATGTTTCCGCGAATTATTTCGCTCCTGCATTTATCCCTCCCTGTTTATTTTGAGCTTGGGAATGAGGGGCTTCCATCCGTATTTCGGAAGCTTATTTCTTGCTAGTTGTATTCATAACAGCAGAAAACGTCTTCCTCCCCTAAAGTAAATATGCCGTCAGAGTTTGAATTTTTAAACTGTGCTTTTGAATAGAAGCACCCCAACGACTAAAAGGAATATGTTTTCCGCATTTTTTTACTTATTTCTTGGCCTAACTACCACGAAACTTTTTCATCGAATGTGCTGCAGATGTTATGCTCCTTTGTAGTTGCGGAAGATATTTTCGAGTTAGAGTTGCTTTTTTCATAATTCAAAGAGATTCGTATTCACGCTGATCTGGCTAACACAACTTTGGCTGTGCTTTTGTTGTTCTCCGATGCATTTTACCACGTCATTTTGCAGAAAAAATATCAATTTGCGAGCTGGTGTAAGACATTGACTTGGATGGATGCATTTCTCCCTGAACAATTCTGTGGGTCATCAGGGCACGGAGCAAGAACACCATTTACACCTGTTCGAGGGGGTATCGTCTTCCTTAAGATGACCGGGAGAGGCTGAGTGAGAGTCACACACTTCCCTTCCGTGTGCAATGGCGTGGATTTGATTGTCCCCTTCTCAGAGATGGCCTGACCGCTTGGGAAATACGCTTCCGACCCATCTCACAGACTGCGAGAATGAAGATCGCATGTCTGAAGGCTCTTGTAATGGAGCAAAGACCATTTTTGCCCGAACTCTCTGAGGGTCGTCTTCCTCGTATGCTCTGTATCGCCCTGTTCCTCACGTACTGCGTGTATTCTCTCCGTAGACACTTTCATGGTGAACGAATAATCCCCGCAAGAGACAACATGTGAATTCCTTCCATGAAATTTTGCCCCTTGCCTTGTCTCCTGCTGCTATCATACTGCTCCAGTCCCCTCATAAGCCAGAATCGAGGTGTTCATAATACAGGTATTATATGTCAACATCATTACCATATACGTCACATACTTAAGTGTTACTGAATGGAACCACTTTACGTTAGTTGGAAATAGGTAGTTTCTCGTATAAATTTTACGCACAGAGTTTTAAATTACTGACTCAGGTATAGGTAAGGTCTTCACAAGTAATTGAGCTGGATACTGAAAATATCACTGGAGCATTACCACTGAATTCTTTTCCAAAACATATTCCCATGTTTCATTGATAATATTCATGCGCCACTGACGATCATGAAAGTATTACCATTGACTTTAGACATCTTTCCGTTTCTTTTACTACGAAATTTACCCCACACTTGTATAAGTAGTACGTGATGAATTAGCATTACATGTCATTGTCGGGTGCTATTTGACTGAAATGTATTATTCCAGTATTTTACCGTGTGTTCTTTTTCTTTGTGCAATCAGTGTATGGATTTCCCGTCACTACTTCTCAGTAAATTCCAAAACGTTTGGTTTGCACATTTTAAAATTTTTTAATGTACCGAGGAATAAATAATAATGCAAGTTTATCATTAAAAGTTAAAAGCGCTAGCTTTCTTATATCTTATTTCTAAGTATAAAATTGTCAATCGTCAAAGAGGACCGATAAGAGGTTTGCAATGAAGACAAATCTGAGGTCTATTGCTATATAAAATTCATCAGCATTTTATGGCATCCGGAAAATGCCTCTGAATTATTAAGTGGCTATTGCTTTCTGTGGAGTTGTTTTCCTGTTGCCTTTAGGGCAATGGGCTCCATTTGGTTGGTACAGAATATACAAAAATATGCATGCATGAGCTCCCTCTTCATTTTGTCCGTCTTCCTACTCTCCACAGGTCTCCCCGCAGAGCTGTATTACGTTCGTGACGGCGTCGTCAACACGTACGCTATGAACTTCGTCGTCCCGGTTCCCGCGCACATCTCAGACCTTCACTTCTCGTGGCAGTCGCTCGTCAAGAACCCGGTAAGTCCCAACATCCCTCCAACACTTCAACCACTGTCGTCTTCAAAGCGGTGCATGAAAACTTTGTACGCAGTCACGCGCACACTGCAAAGCTATACACACGGATACAAAGTTAAATGGTGTATGTAAAATCCATGGTGTATGTAAATATATATATGAGTAAAATTTATGTAGTTATAGGATATCTATTTCCAATATCAGTCATCAAATTTCCAAGCATAACATGTTATTTTCAACAAAGTATTTGATAAGAGAACTTAGTTACTTCTCCCTCGTTAGACCCCATTTAGAATACGCTGCCAGTGTTTGGAACACTCATGAAAAGGGCTGAAAAACAGAGAACGCTTGCAAAGAAGAGCTGCCAGGTACGTGAAAAATCGTTATGATAGCCTTGTTAGTGGAAGTGACCTGTTAGATAGACTCAGATGGGAATCTCTGTCAGACCGTAGATTGAAAAATAGACTAATCCTTTTAAATAAATTCAATAGCAGTGTCTTCTCTGAATACCATAAATATTACCAATGTTATGCGAAACATTGCATAAATATGGAATACTTTCTGACCTTAATTGTACGATTATTTTATTTCTCAGTGAATTTGATTATTTTTTCTACATCCGTAAATATCATTTTTTTTTCTCTGCAGCAATCAATTCTCTCCATTGAGGGTTTCCTCCACCTACAATATTCGGAAAATGTAAATTTTCATTGTTTTTAGTGTACGTACTGACTTTATTTCAATTAACTGCCAGGATTTATTACTCTGTTAGCCATCCAATCCCAAATTTAGGATTGTGGAAACGTAATCGGAGATATCTCTAAGGTGGTGGCTTCGTACATCCTGAATTACTGCGATTCAAACTATTTACCACACATGATAAAATAACTCTTTTTCATCATTTATTACGAATAAGGCTACTCACTAGGTTTTACCTTTGACACCAGCAGTGAACGACGAGTAAAAGTTCCAATTCATTTTGTATTTTCTTTACATCTGGAAAGCATACTTTCGGCGATGGAAGATTTTGTAAAAGAGAAAAGTGCAGCATATTTCAACAAATATCGCTCTCCATCCAAATGTGACTAACGTAATAACTGGTGTTGTTCATCTCGCATGCCATGAAGTCAGGCGATATCGTTGGAGAGGTCTAAGCAAAGCAGCCAAATCAAAATATTGGGGAAATAACAGCAGATTATTCGGTACGGTATTAAATTTTGAAAAATTTCCCCTAATTCCTTTTGACTCACTTTAGGGATAACATTAAAAAACAAAAGGTAAAAATACGCAAATGGGTGAAAATTTTCCTTTACACATCTACATAATACCCCGCAAGCAGCCTAAAAGGCGTTTGGCTGGGAATGTTTGGACACCAGCCGCTTACTAATAAGAAGGAAGTGCTCTGAGGAAATTACGACTAGCATTTATTGAAATCCTTCATGGTTCGGGGAAAAAATTGTATCCTCACATCTATCCGTTCGGCAAAACATCGCTCTTAATTCATCGCTTCTGTCGGGCCTGGAAATATAGTGCGGCTCCAATATTATGTTCTCCGTGTCGCTCTTAAAGATATCCATTCTCAATTGTTCAAGCAATCTAAGCCTAGCTGGCAGCCTCCGAGTCTCCAATGGCTCACACCCTAATTCGCTTAATTTGGGTAACGCTGTCTGTACGCCCGTAGCAGTTTTTGACGAAATGCGCAGCCTTCTTTTGTATTTTGTTCAGTTCACGGATTAAGTCTTTCTGTCACCGGATCCCAAACGCTCGCCGCACGAACTTCGCAAGGTGCGGTCGGATGAGTGTGAAATAGCACCTTACTTTTAATTTCTCATCCGAAAATCTACCCGCAACACCATCGATTTATGTTTAAACATCATCAACACTGAGCAATTCGAGATGTTTAGACGCAGCTCTACTCTCAAAATTTCAGTCATTTACGTATTACAGTTATGAATCACTCCTGTTATTTGTGTCTTCATCATCCGCTCTTTGTATGTATTTCGTGTTTTTTTTATTTCATCTGTTCTTCCTTTACACCTTCGCTTCAACAGTTATTTTCATCATATCATCGCGTGTCATAATGTGGCCGATTCAGCAGTTCCGTTTTTTCCACAAGGTTTTCGAGGCTTTTTGTTCTCTCCTCCTCTCACGACAGCTTCCACATTACCCCCACAACATATGCACTACCTCAACAAATCACTCTCATATGAGTGCATCCGACCTCATTCCAAGCTAAGGTCATCATCACCGGTCAACAATCCTAAGATTGTTTTGACGCAGCTCTCCTCTTCATTCTCTTATCACCAAATCTTTTCACAGCGACGTATTTATTCTCTTTCACATTTTTCTTTGACTGTTCCACATATTTCATTCTAGGTCCTCCTTTTTCGTCCTTGCCATCTATTTGTCCCTCGATGATTGTCTACATAGGGCCTTTATATCTCAAGATATGGTCTATTAGTTTGTTCCGCCTTCTTGTCAATTCTCTTCTTTTAGTACTCATTACTTACTCCGTCGATCTATTTGATCTTCATAATTATTCTGTGACACAAAGTTTCGAAAACTTCTAGCTTAGCTTTTTCTGTTTCCATCATCCTTGGAGAGATCCTCTCTATTCTTGGGCTATTCTACTGTTTCTATCTTGCTTCCTCCAATGCTGGTTACTTGGTACTCTGGGAGAATTTCCGTGGCGTATTCTTGTGGTGTGCGAATACGAGATGTTTAATTTTCAGGACAGGACTGTAATGGAGTCGGATAAAGCAAGAAAGAGTAATTTTCGAGTCGCGAGGTTGGTTTCAATTCACGCGCAGCAGAATCAGAGTGCAGAGGCGTAATGATGATCCCTAGCTGAGAGAAGTTTTGAGTTACATCCATTCTCTCTGGCTGCAGTCAGGTAGCCGCCAGACCAGAACGTGAGTATGCTGTGAAAAGAAAGCGATGAAAAAATTAAGGATTCAAGGTCCTTAGAAGAGTATACGACAGTATGTCTTTGCCCGCGAATTGAAGCACCAAGTTAGGTGGTAAGAATCTGAGTCTTGAAATATTTATTACCTCCTTCTCTCAAATTACTTCCTCTTAATTTAAAATGAATTGTAACGGCCTGTCTTTGAGAGTGTATTTCGAATTTTTGGTGTATTATTGTTAGCTTTTATTTTATTAGAACGCTATATTCATGGTCGAAACAGCAATAGGAATACTACAAAGGGTTCCATACACCATAGCTGTTATCTGCGCAATATTTTTTGTTTAGGCTAACATTTAGCCTACAATTCTCTTATAGCTCTTATTATTGCTACCTGATAATCATTTGAATTTGTCTTAAACTACCCTGGCAAAAGTCATATAAAAATCAAATCACCCAGTATCCTCCATTATTATACCTCTTTTGGCTAAGATATATATATATTTTTTTTAATCGTTGGAAATATAGACTCTGGTACTTAAAGGTGTTAAGAAACTCTGGTTTCTAATAATCTCTGAGGAGGTTGAAACGTTAATCTAAATTATAAAAAAATGGTTTTGCCATTTTCCCTATTCTCTAAGTTAGGTTTTCTGCACAAGAGTTTGAATATAATTGAAGTAACTTTTCAGCGATGTATATACTCGTGGTAATGGAAACGAGCAGAGAGGGTATTGATAAGATTAGTTCAACCCAGCGGGAAGAGAAAGTCGGATTGAGATTTCCAGTAAACGAACATGGATTTCCTTTTTTCATGAAGAACTGCATCTATTATAATCATTTAGCACTATTCTGAGGTAGAATGTGTAAAAAACTGTTTGTCGGGTAACCATTCTTACAAGAAGTTCTTCAGCCATTATTAAATTTACTATTTAATCAATGAAAATTTTATTCTATTAAAGTTACTTACCATATTTGTGGTGTATGACAGCATTGCTAACTCTATTATGCTATTAAGATGAGGTTTACTAATAATTTGGTAGGTTAAGTTATGACATCCGCGTACAAATATGATTGTGCTACATCCATCACATATGAAGAATAATTGAGTTGCAAAAGCATTTCTATTCAGCACAGCTGGAATCTCACGGATAAATAACTGTTGCTCAGTTATTCCCGTTGTGCCCACCTTGAAGATTTTCCCCATGGCGTACGGAGTCCCTGGCCACCTTTTTGAGTATTCCAGCACCAGTCTTAGCGAGCACATTCCCCTTTTGTCGGGAGTTTCCAAGAAGTTGCCGAATTACACACTCTGTTTAATTGGATCAGCGTGCGTAGATGGAGATGATCCTGCTTCTGCTCAAGAAGATGTCCCAGCTCGAATGGCAGGGCGATACAATACCTTCGGCTCGCTGAGTTGTAAGCAGCCACCGCCCCTGGGATGCGAGTACTATAAATGGCTTTCCCTTCTGCTTCCGTTGCGTCCGTCGCCAAGGGAACTCTACGAACCCTACCCATTGACGACTCAAACCCTTTCCCCTTTTGTCATCCATATTACCACCATGGATCTACCTGGGAGACTGAGATCTGTTATTCCACCTCCAAGCGGTTTCGATGGAGCAATTCCCAACTTGAAGGAAGATACGATTCAATTATCACGGGGAAATTCGGAGAGGAAGTTTACCCTTCCGTATTTCTTATACATTCTCACAAGTTCAAAGGCAACTCCGCCCCGCCTCAGATATTGACAATGGAGCAAGTTTTATTTCGAAACTTGAATCTTTCTCGAAAAATAAATTTTCTGCAACTCATTTACGGTATAATATCTTTTTTTGTCATTTTAGTTTACGTACCCATTATAAAAGCCTTTTGTTTGGTAATATTGTACCAGTTATTTTTCCCAAATCCCAAATTATGAAAAACTCTTATTATTTGAAACAATATTTTTTAATGCTGCATTTTTACTTCCATGAAAAATGTCAGCTTCTTTTATATTGCATGCACATTGTTCAATATTTTGTGGGCGTCATTTTACTCCTGCCTTGCTACTTACAGTTTAACATTGGACGATTGATGGTCATCGAATTCTCCTTTATAATATTTTGATACGGCCTCCAATCAGTGAAATATGTGATAATCACTCTGGGAATGGGTAAGGAAGTTATCACATTCTATATTTATTGCAAATTCAAACAAATTTGGAATGAAATTAAGCCAAACGGAAAACGTCGAGTTAAAATGAATTATCGTGAGAGTATCTGAAGATTTGTAGAAAATAGGAAATCAGTATAATACGCTAAAAACTAGCTAGTTCAAAGTGATGATCTTACTCCTAAATAGAGTGAATGGTTATTTCCTACAATGAGTAGCATAGTGGTGTAGCCCATCTTTTGTGGTTCTCACAAGAGCTTATTAGCTTTTCTCTTCAAAATTTCATTTTTATGTATCTCCAAATTGTTTGAGTGCTTCAGTTCTTTTTAAATACAGTCGAACGGAAACATTGAGTTTTACACGTGATGAAGACTAAAATATTGTGGAAAGTAGAAAAAAAAAACTAAAAATAAATCTCTTGGAGCTGATATTATTTTCTAAGAAATGTAAGCAAGTTCCCTTGACATTAATTTCTAAAAATCTGTTTTCTACGGTGGGAAAAAGGGAATACGTTAGTTACTTCATAAGTTCCTTTTAAGAATAATACCCCAGTGGAATCTCGCATATTGCCGTACACCGAAACATGACTTTCCCCTGTTTCTTCAATGTTTCTCTCGTTCTCGAGCGAATACATGCACCCACTTTTGGGATGCACAAAAGAGAAAAGGAAACTTGCCTCCTCCACTTTCCTTGGCGAGGGATATTCAGCATGGTAATAGTGAGAGCTAATATATCGCAATTATTCTCTCGAAGATTTCGAGGCGATCCCTTCCGAGGAGGGAAGGAATGCCTGCGCTCTGGTTTGTTTTTACTCATCAGAAGCTTACGAGGAATTTTATTCGGAATATTCGCGCCCCTTCCTCATTGCAGGGAAAATATGCGAGGGTATTTAGGTATCAGTGATCTATATTGCTGTTGTTGCAAAATGAGAAAAGGGTGTCTACAGCAGGTTAGCCCTTGGAAATCCAGATTGGTTCTATAATCTTACTTCGAAAGATGAATATGGCCAGTAAGGTTTTTAAACACTTTTATTGAAAGCCAGCAGCGGATCCAGGACTGGGACAAACTCCAAGGGGTAAACTCCAAGGAGTTTTGCGGGTCCGAACAAAAATTACCATTCTATTTAGTAAAAGTGGATGTCCAAAAGGGGTCTATAGCCCCTTAGCCTCCCCATAGATCCGCCACTGTTGAAAGCTAACATTGTATCTTAATTTGCCGCTCAGTACGAGATTGCTCAAGGAAAATGTTTGGTAAGCTTCTAAATGTATCTCTATGGATAGGCTGATAATGCCTCACTAATACGTACTTACTTTTTAAAAAATCGAGGCTTGCCATATGACTCGCATTAAAACGAAACCTAATCTGCATGATCGTTCTTACTGTTACTTGAACTGTATTTAAAAAAAACGCTTTTATGAAGGAAAAATTCCCGCTTTCATTTCAAGTGTAGCCTTTCCACTACTTCATCTGATTCTTAGTAGATGCTTATTATTCTCCGAAAGCCACCCTTTTTTCATTTCCTTGTCCAAGTTCTCTGCCTCGAGCAATTTCCGCTTCGGCTTCTTCGTATATATTTTTTTTCTGGAATAGCAATTCTTCGTCTTCTATCGCAGCTCTTCATTCCCACTCTCGTCTTCTTTTTTCCTCTCATCCGCACTTTCTTCGTCTAGTCTCTGGGCTAGCAAGCCTTTAATTCCTCCTTCATTTATATATTTTTCCACTTTTACTTACTTGTAAATCTTCGAAAAAAAGTACCTCCCCGTCTTATAAGAAAACATTCCTCTTTTCCAATGTTTTCCTTGTGCTTCGCTTTCTCATCTTTCTGCCTTTCTTTCGAGTTTAACTATTTCTCTTTTCCTTTAAAAAGCCTTTCTCTGTCATTCTATCGGAGGAAAAGTGAAGTGACAATTGAAAAGTGAATTAGAAGGGTTGAGTTTTCGCGTAGAATCTTTGGGTGACTGAGAAGGGTCCTGACCGTTCCTTTCTTTCTACGGCTGCTTACCTTTTTCATTTCCTTTTCTCGCCAGTCCTTTAAATGGTTGTTATCTGAACAAAAAACATTTCGATCGTAAGTTTTTGTTTTTTTTACATCTGGCACATGTACCATCCATCACCATATCTTCTCCTTATCGTCCTCCCATATTCTTCAACTTTGTCTTACCATTCTGCCTTGGCAGAACGAATGAATTATTCGCCATGAACTCGTTCCTGCGCATATTCACTCGGCCCATTTGCGATTGTCACTTCTCCTTTTATTCCGATCATTCATTCAATCGATCTTTTTTTTTTTTTCTTTTTCACTTTTACCCTCGTTACTCTGATCTCATTATGTATTCTGGTTTTTCTTTCCCCGCTCTCATTTTCTTCTCCTTTCTTTCCCTTTCATCCCCTCCCAACCATTTGCTATGACTCCCTCTCTTCCGCCCCTTCTTCCAATGATTGTGGCCTGAACGATCTCGAAATGTTGAGTCTAACTAATGCTGTTTACTCTCTCCCGTAGTCTACGGAATGAATTTCTTTTCCTATTGAATTCAATTTTCCTTCGTGAATTTTTCCCAATTTAGAGAGAAAAAGCTGTTTTCGTTGTAGGAATAAGAGATTTCAAGAAGCTTTTAGCAATGGAGAGTGTATATAATATAAGTATATATTATCTACACCAGTTCTGCAGTGAAATGTTTCCAGTCGTTTGAGATAGAGAATCTTCCGCAATTGATCATAGCACTTATTGAATATTGTACAAAAAAATATGCCAGTGACTAACAAAGATTCATTATCATGATGTCACCATTTTCTACTTTGTAAAAATTGAAGGTAAATTTCAAATTTAGGCCGTTAGTTGTAGATACGAGACATCAAGTTACTTTTATTTGAAAGATGAAATGAACATACTCATATTTTCAGAAAATGCTTGTTTTAAAGTTTTATTAATATAAACCCCTTTTTTTGTTAGATCCTCCGGGAAATGCTGCGTTGGTAACATTTTCGTCTCGACATTTCTCTCTTACTAGGAGCGTTTTCAAAAAAATTAGAGAGTGAAAACGTTCTCGTACCGATCTTATATAGGATTCGTTATCCCATTGTTGTCCAATTTCAATTTCCCACCGAAGGCAATACCCGTTGAGCATTAGATTTGGCCGTGAACCCTTTCCATATGCGGCTGAGGTCAACTCCATCCTCCCAATTGAAGTTTTTTGGCCTATTCGCTATTTCGGGGGCTTCACGTATAAGGCGTGGATGTTAATATTCCTTCTTCGCCAATACCCGTGTTTGGTTAAATATTATTTTATGCCCAGGGCTGGTGGGTTAATGATCAGCGACCGCTGATGCGTCCCACTGATGTAGTTTCAACGCTCTTTCATGCTTTTTAAGCCTATGGGAGATAGAACGCTTGCTCTGTCCCACGTAGCTTCTGCCGCAGCAGCAAGGAACCTCATACACTCCCATCGATTGAAGAGTAGGGTGGCTATACTTCGGTGAAGGTAGGACATTTTTAATTTTCTTCATCGTGCAGAAGCGAATTTTGATATAGACTTTCGGAAGGATTCCAGCGATTCTACCTGTGACACCGGAGATGTACAACCGGTCGAGAAGGAGGCATGCGTCTCTGTAAGTGATACCCTTTGAGCAATATATTTGGGGCAGTAGCTCCTTCAACTGTTCCGCCCTCTCCTCCCAGCACGACCACTATCCTTCGCTTTCCACTCCCCCTTCTTCTCGTCGTCTAAATTTCCCAGCGAGCGACCGACCAACTCCCGCCCATCGCCCCAAGATTCCGTGGTCTCAAGTCATGAAGATGCTAATGGGATACGCTTTCAATGAGATTAAGTTTCTCTCCCCGCCCCCATTCCTGCCTTTTTATCCGCTCGCTTTGCTTAAACCTTATACCTCCCCTTCCCCTATCTCTTTCATGTTCTTCTTAGTCCTGTCTCTTCCTCCTTCCCTTCAGTCAAGCTCTTTCCCTTAATCATAACTACCTCAGGGTCAAGTCATCTCCCTCCCTTGTACCGACCTGCCTATTTTGATAACCCTTGAAGTCCTTATCCTCCAAAACTATTCTTCTGCAAACTCGCCGCTTATCGATTTCGCGAGCTAGACATCTACTATGCATTAAAGTTTCTTTTCGGCCCCGTCTGGTTCTTTCACCTCCTCATCGTCTGGAATTGTATGGAATGATTGACCATTCGTAGCTAAATCGCGGTGCTCGTACCTCTTATTAAGCATTTGGCTTGAGTGAAGGATAAGGGAAGTTATAAGTGTCGGCCATCAGAGGAATGCCGTACAGTTTACCAATCTACCAAGTAATTGACAGTCAAAATGTTTGTGAACCATTTGGAACTAAGTCAGCTATAAATTATTTTAAATTTCCGCGGTGGATTAAATGTACAAATGTTCCTCGTGCTTCTCAAAAGGCGATGCTTTGTAAAAGCGTTTACGTTTTGGGAAACGAGTTGGCCTATTTCGCTCGGTAGTGTGGTAGCGTTTTAATTCCTAATAAACCATGCATTCACTTCAGTCTTCTTCTTTGCTTGTTCGTACTCGAGAAACAATAGTAGATAAGCTATTTAGGTCGCGTCGTAAGCCGTGATTAAGGATAAATTTGCTTTGATGCATCTCGTTGCTGAATGAGTCTTTTTTACTTCGAAACTATTTGAAATCAAATCAATAAATCCACAAACAATCATTTAATACCCATGTGTAATGCGAAATATGCAAAGTAACATATTATCTCATAGATCTAAGAATCGACCGTCAAAATCAATTTGAAACCGTTGTTTTGCTGCGTATATATCCATTCAAGTTACGAACGAAGTCAAAAGATATAAATTTATCCCATTGTGAAAACTCCTACTTTTCCATTAACTATTTTTTTGTTTCTTGGGCTTATACAAATGGTGTCATAAGAACAATTCATTTTTTATCACAGTTCTTCTACGTCAGCATTTGTTTGGCAACAGTACTCCTGATTATTTTGGGATTCATAGAGCTTATTTTGGCCTCCCTTTGCGAACATTAAGCTTTATCGAAATCTTAATAAGAAGTTATGTAGTTCCCAAATGTATGACAACTGATAGAAATTAGTCAACCGCTCCAGTATTATAATCCTTGTTAAATACTTAGCTTTTAAAAGATATTTTGGAAAATTTTCAACGAATTATGAATAGTTAAGGAATTAAGCCGCAGACATGAAGAGTTCGATCAGCTTTAGCGATGTTTTTCATTAAAATCAACATAGCTTTTAATAAGGCGGCACAATTACTCCTATCATAAAACTTTCAAAGCACCTATTGCCGTAACTCTAATTTGAAAATTTGTAACTCCATCTGTTGACAGCAAATTATAAAATTTGCAAATAATTATATTACGCTGCATTTTTAGTCTCTGATAATATAGGTAAAATATGTCAGGGCAGCGGTGGGCCATATCATCTCAAATCAGGTAGATAGAGCAAAATCATGTCAGGTGACCCACACCGATTTCTTTAAAAGTTATATGCATGAAAGCAGTATCCTTATGATGAATAATGATCACTTTATCTCAGCTGATAGAGTTTTAAGAATTGGTCAAAAATTATGCCACAAACTAAAGCCTGAGAAATTTCAATTGTGGCAAGTACATTCAAAAAAGTCCTTTGTAGAACATGTGAGTATATCCTAGTCTAATATCAAACTTTTGCAATTTACACATGTGAAACTAGCCGAATAGGGTAGTTTCCTTCATCAAAAAAACGAAAGGCATTGATTGCGATTCGTTACCCACCATTAGTGTATTCATAATATTCAAACTATTTGGTTTTAGAAATTTCAGTTTAAACGAATGGCAATGGTCAGTTTTAACCGCATTTGAAAACGGCCATATTGGCGCCCATGCGATGCCACTCCACGTGACGTCACAGGGACCTAGTTTCTATACGAGTAGATAGGAGTTTTACATCATCTGAGATTACCAATGTATGCTTGATGCTCTGAGCTCAGGGAAACATCTCTTAATAATCAACTAGTAAAATTGCCTTTGATCGGAGAGTTTCCTTTGTTTGATAGGATATTAATAATCCTAATTTAAACGAAGCGCTACCTGCTAGCAGGGTACTCTACGCTACCGCTATGCTCGACAGGAAGCAGTCAGACGTTACACGGGCATTCCTTCTTAGCCGTCACGTTTTCATACGGTTGAAAATTTTCACTTTTCATTTAATCGCAAAAAACTGATATCGTCATTCAAAAATCTAAAAGCGTGAAATATGTACTCCAGGAGTAATAATCTTTCGATTTAGGCAATAAAAAAATTATAGGATACCACCCTATTTAAACAAAAAAATGATTAGGTGAAAGGAGTACCTGTACATGGCATCAACATTTTCATGTCTTGGTAGCTAACCGACATGGGAAAACTATAGCTCGCTCCGCAAACCACACAATCACACAGGCTGTGACACAAACAAATTCAGATATAAATCCATACTGTACTCAAAATCTCACCATGAATGACTTATTTGTGTGTTTCCGAAAAACCTGGTGAATTTCCAAAATCACTGCAGATTGTTTAGAAGATAACGACATTAGTGTCTTGTTTATGCATCCACAGGGTCCATCGAATTGCTCCACATGGCCCAAAGTAGAAGACTTATGAGAAGTGCCAATGAAAAATACTCTGTGCAAATTGCGACTCAGTCACCGTTTCCAGTCAGTAGCAGTGGGTGTTTGCACACATTGGATACCATGGAAGTAAACAAGATTGAACTTGCTTTCAGTCAATAGATGTAACCAATCGATGATGTCTCCATGTTCCTGGGTTTCACCGCGTGGATTTTCTTTGTGACGACAGTTTCGACCTGAAGACGCCGGTTGGAATACCGGCGAAACTGTCGTCACAAAGAAAATCCACGCGGTGAAACCCAGGAACATGGAGACATCATCTAGACAACGCCGCGGAAAACTACGCATCAACTTGATGTAACCAATCATTCAGATATGAAATTTTCACTGTTATGAATCCTAAGTAGAATGAAACTTAATATTTTTTCCTTGAAGGTATGCAATCTTGGTGTAAAAGAGTCGAAAACATGCCTAATTTTGACATGCCTTAAAACAAGAAGTATAAAAATAATGCCTTTTTTACTTTTTTATTGATAGCAGAACATTTAAACTACCCACCGACAAATTTTAAAGAAAACAAAAGGTGGCCTTTTTGTGTGATAAATTGTTAAATAATGACTTATTTTTATTGTTTAAACAAGTCCTTTATGTTTATCATTGCTTTAAATGACTTGCAAGTTATGCCAGAATGTGCATAAATAAATTCTCTTCAAAGTGAAACAATAACCACAGCTTTACGGGTCATGGTTTCTTAGTAATCAGCATTTATGTGATTTTCCATTTTTTACTCTGAGGCCTGACTGTGCAATTTTCAAAGGATGGTAGCTTATAACGGTTTAGTTCTGAGCTGAGATAAAGTGATCATTATTCTTCATAAGGATTCTGCTTTCATATCTTCATAACTTTCAGAGAAATCGGTGATGGTCACCTGACACCCCTCCGTCTGATTTGAGATGAAATCCCCCCGGTAATACTAATTCTGAATTTCTAGTCACCTTCATGGGATAATGTTACGTAACTGTACTGAAAAAAGTTCCTTTCATTCGCACTTCAATTTTACTTTTTCGGAATATGAGTAATTTTTCGAAATGTAATTTTTCTAAGCTATTGAGTTCTTCTTCCACAAGTTATTTCCGGCGCCAATTCCGTGTTAGACGGCTGTTTGGGTCGCATGCTGAACCCTTGCACCACGCACCTCGTCCTTTCTTCCTTCTCTCACCACTTGAAGGGCTGTGCGAGGGAGGCCCTGTCGTAGCCTTGCCATTACCTCGCCGTGCGGTGGGAGGGTAGCTCTATCGAGTGATCACGTTTTTAAATCAGGCTCCAAAATGCTCCGAGGGAAAATTCCCTCCACTCTGTCTCTAGTGAAATCTGTTGGGCTGACACACAAAAATTAAACGTGAGGAAACTGGTAAAATCCTACCTTGATCTATCATCAGAGAAAGAAAAGGTATACCTTATTATTAGGGATGGACGGATCCAGGATTTTTCTCGGATCCTTGATTTTCGGAGCCGGATCTTTCGGATCGGATATTTTCGGATCCAAATGCATTTTCAAATTCCTGACGCTGGCAATGAGATTCCCCTGATAATTGTTCAATCTTTTGGGAAGAGTCACGCTATATGCCAGTCGTATTTTGCCTTTTTTATTTTCCACGGCAGAAATTCTCCTGCGTAACCTCTGCGAGAGCTTTAAAAAAAACAGTTCATGAGAAGGACAAGAATCACATGCGACGGATAGAATTAGAACTATTTCCACCTTTAT
Organism: Ischnura elegans; assembly: GCF_921293095.1. Lineage (NCBI taxonomy): Eukaryota > Metazoa > Arthropoda > Insecta > Odonata > Coenagrionidae > Ischnura > Ischnura elegans. Next base: position 6,598,646 of record NC_060247.1, read on the forward strand.
AGGGTGTTGCATTCACTGAAGCTATTATTTAAAATTTCGGATCCAGATCCGATGGCTTCCGCGACTTTGGATCCGATGTATCCGTGGATATATGGATCCGAGGTATCCGATCCGACCATCCCTACTTATTATTAAATAATCAGTCATCTACATTTTGCCGGAAAAAGCAGAGAAAAGCTCCTTCAGTTCATTTCACATCTTCTGAGATACGATTCATCTAAAGAAATATTAATTCTTGCGCAAGGTAAAAAAAATGTAAAATCTCATGGTTCGTAAATCGTAACGTCAGATCGCCGAGAGTCAAGTAAAAGTTCAATGGCTCTTCAGAGGAAACATCATTTGCCTAGGCAGGCAATGTTAATCCTTGTCAAGGCATTTCTTTTTTGTCCCGTGAGTTTTCACATTTTAGCGCTCTTGTGGGTGACTTCATAAATGTAGCAAGCTGGCCATTCCGTAGATTCTCTTTGAAAAATATTCCTAGTTATTCATAAAAATTATCAAAAATATGATGAATTTGGTGAATTGTGTCACATTTAAAGGAATTTCCTTACCATTTTGCTCGGCTGCAAGCTATCTTACCGACAGTGCCATTTCCATGTCGACTCCCGAGGGTCAGTAATATTGCGATCAATGCTTCCTTAAACATGCGTTTAGACCTGATTTAATAGTAAAATTACGTCGGTATAATTGCTTTAATTCGTCTTCCGCACTAGATAATTATCCTTTTGACCTCATTAATCACTAGCTCAAATATAAATACAACTCAACGATTGATTTTTTCCATTCCGACTGATGGTTCATTATTTAATCTTTCACCTAATTCATGTAATAAATTTATATTGGTTTTTCCTACTTGATCAACATTGAATAAGTAATCATCTGAGAATGTGCTATTTTTGAGCATGAGTTCCTGGTACTCACCTACCCTGAATTTAACGGATTCATCTTGTGTCTAGTCTAACGAAATTTCTATTTTATGCTGCATTCCTCACAACTTTATGCGGGGATTGTTCCTTCTTGGAATTCTGTCAATGCACCGTGAAAACTTGCGAAAGTTGCGGCAAAGAATGGGGCGAACTATTCGCGGAAGTTGAACCACGGTCTACCTATCGCCACATCCGTCCACCGTGTCACTTCGAGCTCCTCGCAGACCTAGATCGTGCTTCTGTCTCGTGGTACCAACGTTATTCCGCTCAGATTATTCAGTGCTACTTCCCTTACCTTCTCCTGTTACCCGCCAAATAGCCGTGGTCTCACTGCTAATCGCATAACCGAAAAGCAACCGTTTACAGCGTTTTGAGCTCGGAAAATGAAAAGAGAGGAGAAGGGGGTAGGTTGGGTGAGAGGCGTGACAGCGATGCACGCGAAGGCCCTTGAGGGTACTGGGATCGAACGGGGATGATGTGGGGCGGTTGCTGGGAGTATCTTTAGGAGGTGCTGAGTGAGAAGGTGGGAGAGTTAAGGGAAACTTCATCGTAATAACTACGGTTATTGTACAAGTTAATTAGCATTAGGAATTAGGATTAGTATGCATTACCCTACTGTGCATCATAATGGTTAAAGCGTGGGTGGGGGGACTGAGAACTTAGAACCGCAGGATTTTTTTAGGCCCTAAAAATGATAAAATTAGAGACATATTTTGCAAAACAGCTGATGAAGATCACAAACAAAGAGAGAAACAAGAAAGATATTATCAGCAGAATAGCCCCTGCGAAGAGAGCATTCCACCAAAATAGAGACCTGCATACAGCGGGAAACATAAATATGGAAGTAAGGAAACAATATATAAGAACGTACAGTTGGAGAATGGAGGTGAGGCATGGACAATGACCGCAGCGGAGAAAGTAAAGACAGGCCTTCGAAATGTAGTGCCACAGAAGAATGATGAGGATCAAATAGATCGACCGAGTAAGTAATGCTAAGAAAAGTAAGAGAGAAGAGAAGCCTCATGAAAACCTTAACAAGAAGACGGATCAATCTTATAGGTCACACCTTGAGACATGATGGCCTGACGAAGACAATCGTCGAGGGATAAGTAAATGGCAAGAACGGAATAGAATTAAATCGAATGCAATATATGTAATAGGTAAAGAAGGATGTGAAAGAAAAGAGTTACTTTGGTGAGAAAAGATTAACTGATATCATAACGGAGTGGAGAGCTGCGTCAAACCAATCTAAGGATTGCAGACCAATGATGATGATGGTGAATATAGTTTTAAGATTCTAATTCCAGTTAGGACACAGAACTTGGTGGCCTTACTCTCTTCATTAGGTCAAATTGCAAAGGAATAAGTGCAATAAAAGTTTGCTTGCTGCAAAAATTTTGTTTTATGCCCCAGCCTTCAACGATTAACTCTTTCATGCTGTCCATCGGTATTCTCTTCTGCTTCATTTCCCAGTGTATTCGCTTGCAAGAAATGTTGCTGGCTTAACTGTGTGAAGTATGAATTGACGCCGTCATCGCCTTCTATTTGTTACACTCCAGTAATAGGTGCAGAAATGCCCACTAAAGTTGGAATATGTGAAATACACACCCATTAAAGCTAATTTCACGGCGCATCTACCGGTAACCCGTATTATCATATATTGGCGGCAATACAGAAAATACGGGTTGCATAACAGCCTATGAAATAACGAATTCGGCCAAAACGCGAAAAACGCATCATTTATTTTTTACCATGAGAAAATTTTTTTGACGGCCAATATTCTAAATAACTTTATTTAGCATGTTATCAGGTAAACTAATATGAAAAAACATATATTTTATAGTATTTATTTACTCGGCCAGTAATGGGTTAATAGCCAATAGCTGTAGTTCATAAGCACCTAACGGAAGCAATCCTCAGGCGAAGGACGTTACGGCTTCCGAGGTTTACGTTATATCTACTGTTTCTTTATGTAAATGCAATAAATATTGCAAAGCGTTAAAACCCCGGTATTCATTTACAAACAGCCGGTATTTCTGCCTGAGCAATTAACTATTTCATTTTCGCACTGAGCGTTTACTTATCTCCATCATCATCATCATCATCACTGGTCAACAATCCTAGGATTGGTTTGACGCAGCTCTCCACTCAGTTCTCCTATCAGCTAATCTTTTCACTCCTACGTATTTCTTCTGTTTCACATCTCTCTTTACTTGTTCCATATATTTTGTTCGAGGTCTTCCTTTTCCATTCTTGCCTTCCACCTGTCCTTCGACGATTGTCTTCATCAGGCCATCATGTCTCAAGATGTGGCCTATAAGGTTGTTCCGTCTTCTTATTAAGGTTTTCATGAGGCTTCTCTTCTCTCCTACCCTTCTTAGGGCCGGTTTTATAATGTCTGGTTAAACTGGAGTTTAAGCTAAGCGTCGGTTAAGTCCCAGAATTCTGTTTTATAATCGATGGTTAAGCCAAATCTGAGCGTTAAAGTGGTAGTCAAGCTAAACCATGGATTTCCCTCGGGTAAAAAGTTAACGTGAAGTTTAAATTGTTGAAAATGGCGGATGTTTTGAAATGCTGAAGAACCCTACGATAATACACGGAAGAAATAATCGACCAAGCGCAGCATCCTCCGTTTTTATCCGTATCTACGATATCAGCAATCAATTTCCAATATTTTTAGCACCACAATAGCAATGTAATAAGTGAAATATTTCCATAAGACCGGTGATATATCCGGAACGGACCACTATTCTACGGTATTCGCTACGAAATCCTTACAAACATCTCAAGTTTGATAATAATCACCATCCAATAAATAATATTGTCTATTCTATGGACTGCAGTCGGAGATCGTGTGCTAAACCCCTGAAAATGTTGAAGTTATGCAATATTTGTGCCGGCGTAGGAGTTTGTTATGATTTGTGCCAGCCAAGTGAGTTGATGAAAAATACTAGAATTACATATCGGAGGGAAGGAAGGAGGTGTAACAGGAGTGTAGGTATAGAAATCTGTTATTACCTGGTTTTGCTGACTTCATCAACGATTTCAAAATGTGTCGGTGTTTACAAAGACAGTTTGAATTAGAAGAACAGCCAAGTTTCGTATTTGGCAATCGAAAGAGAGAAAAAGATCGTATCTACTGATTGCATTCTGATTTACTAGTATGTGATGTCACTATAGAATTCATAATTACTTCTGAGGATATATGTTATGAGGTGAAAGTATTTTCGTATTTCCTTTTCCAAAGGATGTTTGTCAAAGTACTACTATAAAAATTGTAGGTAAGTCCATTAACAATATTTGGTGTACGGCTTGGTATTTCTTGGAGATAAATATATAGGAATAAGTGAGGCAAGTGAAATATTGCGTGAAAAAGAAAGTATTTAGCACGTTTCGTACGTAATGTATACAAGATACTGTTTGAGTTTTCTTTGGAAGCTGAGAAAGGCAAATTGATACAACCAATACAGCTCGTGTGGGTAAAAAAGTAAGAATGACTGATTTGCTCATAAGATGGTATGATATATCAATGAATTTGTGAGGCAAATGAGCCTTTGGAGTGTGGAAGTTTACTAATTATTGTACGTTTTGTGACTAAAGTAATGACCTCTTATCCTTTTGATAGAAAAAGATTTGGAAAGGCACCTTAAGCAAGAAAAGTCTTCTCTGAGCGTTCTAATGTGTAGCCTTCAACGGAAAAAATTGCGACTTTATTGCCTAAAAGCTGTTCGTAGCCAAACACAGGTTATGTACTATTAAAACCTCCTAGCAAATTATCTACCATCGAAAGTAGCTGCAGAGCTATAGAATCAGTGGTGCATCTGCCATCAAAAGTAGCTTCAGAGCCATAGAATCAGTGGTGCCCATCTAAATATCTCATGTTAAAATATTAGAGTGCCAATTTGGTTACCAATACTTATCTTATTTCAGGCTTGAATGTTTTAATATGGTGAAAATAAACAATTCGATACTTATCCTGAAAAAGTTTAATTTTATTCCATACATTTGAGCCTTAATTCAAGAGAATTTGGACCCTTGTACCTGAAGACTCATGGAAAATATGGAATATATGATATCAAAGCCAGATCAATCAAATAAATATTATTTTAAGGTTCTTAAGCATTGTCTGCTAAGGGAATATATTTATTGAGGTTCTCAAGCATTGTCTGCTAAGGGAATGTTTGAAACAATCAGAGTCAGTTGTATTTCTTACAATATTGAGCCAGCTGGGCTACTCTTGCTTGCTATTGGGGAAAGCTGTTGTCTGTGTACATATGTATTTGCTCATGAGGATGAATTTACAGGAAATGACTGCATTCACTACCATTCCATTCATTATTTTCTATGCTTATCAGTGACCACTGAAATTTTTTCATCGATAAGCTCTTTCAAAGTACCTTGTATGATATTGAGCAAGATATGGTGGAAGTTCTTCATATTAGTAAAATAAAACATTGCAGTATTTCCACTGATTTTTATTAAAATAAAATCAGTGGAAGTATTGCAATGTCTAATTTTACTAATGACTCTATCAAAGTCTTAAGTGGGATCCTTGGTATGGTTTCTTCCTAAAATATTAACCCTTACTACTACTTGTCGACGTTTAATTAACTAATATGTTTAATAAGTCTTCAAAGGATAAGTGAAGACATATTCCTATAACAGCCAATTTACATCACATATCTGGTACACTCGTTAGTTTCTTGGGATTTCAATCCCATACGTAGCTTTTATTAATTTTTTCATGCTCCATCCATTGAACTGTCACTAATGAGTACATACGTTCAAAAAATCGATTAGGTATAACATCATCAACACTTATAATCATGCATGACTTGATATCTCATTCCATTCCTTACTGTTATAAGTGATTTACTCATTAAGGTTGACATATTTCTTAGTAACATACATGGTTATTCCATTTATTCCAGAACCATTGTCTCCCTGCCCTTGCTTGTTACTCAAAATCCTTACCTTAATCCCTGTTGTCGGCATTTCAAGCTTGATGAACACTTCACATTCATCTCCTGCATTAATTCCCTTGCCTCATTTATCTCGTCTAGCACTTCCTACTTCCTTTTCCTCTGTCAATCTTATCTATACATTCCTGTATCTATACATTCTTATCCTCCTTCTGGGTCAAAAATACCAGTTCCATAGCAAACCTTACTCCATATATCTTAACCAGACTTCTATTTGCACTTTGGTCCTGTGATTTTCCCATTAATTCTCCTCTTTTTATTTAATCCAAGGATTATCTCTGTCTCATCTGTCTCGCTGCGATCTGCATCACTAAAGATATATTTTAACATGCATAGCTGCAACGTATGTAATGAGAAACAGTCTATGTTCATGTCACATAGGCAAATTTTCTTAATAGATTTATGGAAGTGGAGTGGATGTAAGGGAAATTGCTTCTATGATCACTTCATAAATAGAACATGGTACAGTAAAATTCTGTGAGGAAGTCATACTATTTCATTTATGATAGTGGAAGCACATACATTAATTATAAGTGAGTGATGTCAGTGTGGTGCATTCAGAGATGACTTGGTACAGCAATCAAAGGGATTACCCCAGAAGTAGGTAGTAAAAAAAATTACTTACTGTGACTACATGTAACAACATAATTCTATTGAAAACTCATATCCCAAAAGACAGTTGCAATGAAGGAGTCATCATGATGGAGTCCTTATGCTTTGCATTTGATACAAATAAATTCTTTAAATGCTGTATAAATAACTGTATCTTTGTACCGTGACGGATCCATGGAGGGGGGGGGGGGCTAAGGAGGGTATCCAATTTACTCCCCTTGGGTATCCACTTTACACTAGATAGAATGGTGGTTTATTTCCGACTCCCACTACAGCTGGAATTTTAACCTCACCTAGCCCACCCCCTTGTCCCTATCCTGGATCCACTACTGTCTTTGTATAATTTAGTAATCTGCTAAATATTTAAAACATGTTCAATGAAAGCTTCATATTTTGTGGGCTGAGAATAAAAGAAAATATCTATCACATATATAGTATAGTATTCATAAACACCACTGAGAGTTGAAAATTAATGCTTTCATTCTGATTAGATATGTTTTTTGACAGATTTTTTATAAATTGAACCCAGAAACTTTAATATCTTTGCACCCCATCTCTTTCCCTTGAATCTTAAATACAACACAAGCCTTTGCTGTTGATTAGATATGAAGTTAGTTATGTTAGCACTTAAAACTTATTCTTACACAAGGTTTGCAAAAATAGTATTAACATAAAGAATAGATCCCCCATCCCAAGCTATGAGCCAAAAAGAGTTGCAATATTTGTTACAGATGCATATTTTTATAACAACATGCAGCCTACTTGTAAAGTATGAAAGGTTTGCTGCAAACTGTACATTTATTTAATAATTGGATAGCAGGAGCCCTTGAAGTAACTGTGGTAGGGTTATGCATAAGTTATTCAAACTTTATTCATTCTTCTCTAATTATAATTTTTGACTGTGAAGCTATGTTCATAATCAGTGATTTCTGAACATCCATTCAATTTAAAATGGCAATGAATACATTCTCAATGGCATTACCATAAAGACTCACAGTCATCCCTATTACAATATCAATTACACTATTGACAGCCAGTATCAAAATATGTTTCACTTTATACTTCAATGGTAAGGGCTACTTGGTGTCATGCAATAGATTTTGGTATCTCTAATGAAGAAATTTAAACTTAGTTCTGTCCCTTATTGAAAATTTATTTGCCAGAGATTATGGATTTCATGAAACATATTGCTTCTTAACAGTATATGTATATATATAATCATAAAAAAGATGAGATAATTTAAAGTTATGAAATATCTGCTGCTAGCTGACAATTATATGGCTCAATTCTTTTCGTGTCTGTAACACGAGTGGCCCATGGCTGAATATACCTCCTCATTGTGAAAATTTTAATAAAACTGAAAATGCTCTATAAAAACACAAAAATCATCAAAGGAATTACCATGAATTGATCATAACAATGACATCATTGTGACAGAAGCCTCGTTATCGTTTTAATGAACACTGATGAATTTTTCTATTAGACGGTGGTTGGTTATAAATTCTGTTATTTAAATTATGGCCATGGTGAGTACTTTGAAAACGGGAAAGGCTTTGATTATTCACAACTTGCAGGCTGTTCCTAATTCCGTAGGGAACGCAGAGATGACAATAAACTAGCGTAACGGCCATACTAACGCTAAGAAGATATATCTTACTGCAAAAGTATGATTAAAATTTATCGTCATTATGATTAAATTGTAGCCTCAAAATGTTCCTAAAATCGCTCTGGTGGCGTACTCAATAGAAAACCATTTCAATTGGTTTCACAATACAAATGAGAATCTTCGTTCTCGAATAATAAGCACAAACAAGGTTAATCTACCACTATTTCTTGCAAAGGGACTCCACCTTGATTCAATCCATTAACAAATAGTAATTCATTATCTCCGTGTAATTTATGGTTTACACAATTAACACTTGTACATGCCAAATATTCACAGATCGAGGCGAGTATTTTTATTTTAACGACACACTGATGATTGACCATAAGATTCGTCAACGATTAAAACCGAAAATATTGGCGTCATCTTCGTTTTCAAAGCTAACCATCACTTCAAAACAAACGTAAACAATTCTTTCACCACTCTCCAACTCGTTTTTTTTCAATTTTGACTTTCGTCTGTTTCACTTTTCGCGATCAATTGTTGGTATGAGAATTACAGTAGCTGCGCTTTCCTCTCGTTAAAGTTCCCATCAGCCAACCGGCGGTAGGATTTGCTTTATAAAACACAACCTCTCGTTAAACTCCACGTTACCGTAATCTCCACGTTAGTTAACGTGAGGTTTAACCAGACATTATAAAACCGGCCCTTAGGACTTCCTCGTTACTAACTCGGTCGATCCATTTGATTTTCATCATTCTTCTGTAGCACCACATTTCAAAGGCCTATTTCCTTGCTTTCTCCGCTGCGGTCATTGTCCATGCCTCACTTCCGTATAGGAGCATACTCCAGATGTAGGTTCTTATAAATTGTTTCTTTACATCCATATTTAAGTTTCCCGCTGTGAGCAGGTCTCTCTTTTGGTGGAATGCTCTCTTCGCCTGGGCTATTCTGCTGATAATTTCTTTCTTGCTTCTCCCGTCACTAGTTATCTTGCTTCCCAAATAACAGAATTCATCCACTTCTATCAGTTTTTGCCTCCCTATTTTAATGTTGGTCTTGACTTCCTACTTATCTCCAGGAGGGACAAATCCTACTGCGAAAACAGGCAAACGTAAGATTTAGGTTTTTTATATGGCTGGCCCTCTAGACTGGCCTGGCGTTTACCATGCTATAATATCTATTTACGGCTTCAATTACTGCGATTACGCAATCTCAACTCGGCGCTTAATTTGAATATCTTCCCCCTTCCCGAGAACCGCATCCAGTTTCGCATTCCGTAATTGTTACTATTTTCGAGAAATGTTAATTTGGTGTCAGCTCGTACCCTCAGCGCTGTTTGCCACGCCAGGCAAACAATCTAAGCTAATTCCTCGCCTCAAACACCCGAAATCGCCTTTTACACAAGAGTCCTCTTTACACTCATATTTTCTCTCAGTGTAATTCTTTGATTTACATTCGTCTATCTGAGCAGTAGCTTATTTATTCAAAACCTTTTCATCAAATTCAAGTGATCAATGAAAGTACATTTTATCAAGTTATCCTAAAAATTCATCTAGCTAGGTATCGTCTTGCGTCTCTGAATGAGTAGTAAAATATATTTTGTTCCCGTCGTATCTCTCAAATCGACTGATCACCTCTCTTAAGGCCGTTTTACACGGTACACGGAATTGCGCAGGTTTGAGCTGCATTAATTTCTAAAATGGCGTGGAATTGCGCGAATGCATGAACGAAATTAGAACAGGGGCTATTTTGCCGTCTCGCATCCACGCATTCTCGCATGTGTTCTAGCAATTCACCGCTTTACACGACGCAATTTCGATTGCGCCTTCACACGTACGTCAGACTGCGCAATTCCGTGTACCGTGTAAAGCGGCCTTTATAAAATTCTCTTTTCCATCTCATTCTTCCTCGAGCTCTCCTTCGGCCATCCCTCTGCACCCGGCTTTCCTTCATTTCTCCATCTTGCCGTCGCTCGGTTCAACCCAACTTCTCACCCTACCGAACACTCGGAAGTGCTTCTCAATCTTTCCCTTTAGGAGTGAAGAGGCCCATGAGGCGAGATTGAGGCAGCCACGACGGGGGTGGCAAGAGTGGCGCCCTCTTACGGCAGAATTTCTCACGGGGCCTTTCATAGAACTGCTCTGAACCATTTTCATTCTAAATCAAGTAGCATCTACAATAATCGATGCTGACAAACGTCTTGCACACTTTGACTTTACGTTTCCCATGTCATTGCATTGCACATTTTTACTACCCATGCACACTAGGGTGGTGCGAAAAAACTCAAGTTCCAAATTTCGTGTCGTAATAGTGCGGAAAAGTTGCGATACGTTAGTACAAGAAAAAGAAAAAAAGAATTATTAAAATCGGACGTCATCTTCCGATCCCGCAAAGCACCTGAAAAAATGACAAAAATGAAAAAAATTGTTTTTTTTTCGTTGTAAAAAAATTAAATTAAATTAATATCTTTTAACGCTGTAGCAAAAAATGATTACAAATAGCATAGGTTATTATTTATATATGCATATTTATGACTTTTAACTGTTATTACCGATCGCACAAGATCATTAAAAATGTATAAATTTTGCAATTTAGCCGGTTTTTCAGAGTTGTGTCATAATAACTTAAGGTAATATTTTAGTCCAAAATACATGTTTGATTATGCAGCTCTTCCTTTGTTTATATATTATTTAATAATATTTAAACAACCCAGAACTCACCGCGGAGAGGTGGCTGCACTTTGAGTTCTACCCACACCCTCCATTCATCCAACCAATGAGGGTTACTGCTTCTACGATATTTAAATTTTTTGTCCTTCTTTTAAATTTTAACTTTTGAAAACTACTTTGTACTACGATTTAGTGGTAAGGTCTGGCATAATGGACCTTGATTTGAATTAGCCCTAGCCCTAGAATCGATAGCCACAAAGCTTAAGGGATGCCTCCGTTACCAATTTCACACACGGCTCCATTACTTGCGTTTGATATGGGAAGTTATAATGTCCCAATCTTGTTTATCGCCAGATTCAATGAAAGAAGCTATTTTTTCATTAGTAATTATTCTCATAGGAAGAGGTGGAGTAGATAGTTTGACTACATTCCAGTCAATCAATTCTATATGGTCAGTTATTTAGAAGTTCGTGGTAGGAGTAATGAAGTTTACGATAGGTTTGCCTTTTGGTTAAGTCTGTCGGGCTTTAAATACTCTTTTTAGCCCTAGCTCTCTAATGTGCCTTCTGTAATCAAAAGCCATCGCCATTAATACATTCTCTTCGTGATCAAAGTTAGAGTTCCGTTCAATAACAGGGAAAACTACTTTCTTTTAATATCCAGGCATGTATCGAGAGGTTTCCTTTGCTCTGTTCACACGGGCCACCTAGCATGTGAAAATAATCCAGTATCCCGGTTTGCTAAGTCATTTGGAAAGTCGCCACTTGTGATTGCTTGACTGATGTCAATAAGGTATCTTTGGTCCTTGCTCAAAATTTATCTATCAACTTGTAGAATTTCACATTCAATTGTTTGGAAATGCAGTTTGGAAGCTTTCCATAACCATTCATATTAGTCCAATTGGCCCAATAAATGATTTTTGGCCACTTGTTTCACCATCTAAATACTGAAAAATATGACAAAAGTAATTCAATGAAATGAAGTAACCCAACTGCCCACTGCAGCGGGTGTCATTGGTGTTTTACGAGCTTTCTAATAGTGCAACCTTTCCATCTAATGTTGATGCTCGTGCCATCACAGCAAACTAACTCTAAGAACTCTAATGATACTCCTTGATCAGAGAGATAAGATAGTATGGAGACAACTACATATATCTTTAGCAGACCCGGAGCTTGGAGAAACATAACTCAAATACACAAAATCCGGTTCTTTTATTAGAGAATGGTGTTCCGCTATAACTGTCCGACAGTACTCCTTCGATTCAATCATTTCTATGACTATGGTATTGTCTACCCTTCCGTCAAAGTATAACCGAGTAGCTCACCTAAATCAAGATGGATTTGCTGTAAATCGCTTATAATATTTTTATTTTCCCTTTTAATTCTACATCGGTCAATGAACTTAGAAGTATATTCTTCAGTTATAACTCCAATGTCTACAAGTGCACTTGATGCTATGGCAGCAGCTGTACGGTGAGACACCCTTATCATCGTATTGATCACAATGAAAAGTTGTACTTTGGAATTTTACCGTCATTTGCCATTATGATTTATATATTTTTGGATGTACTAGGCATGTAATCTTCCTAGTCAACAAATTTCTCCTTGATTGTTGAACTTCGCGTTGCATCATTTAAAACCTCAACATCTTCACTTTCGGTTTCAATAGGGTTAACATGCTGACTTTTTAAAGTGTAATTTTGCCTTTCAATTCTATTGGTCAGTTTTGTTGTCATTTTTGATCTAAAGAGCTAATTAAAACTTCTCAAAAATTATCCTCAAGTAATTATTACAAAACTCTGAAAAATAGGCGAAATTGCAAAATTTATACATTTTTAATGATCTTGTGTGATCGGTAATAACAGTTAAAAGTCATAAATATGCATATATAAATAATAACCTATGCTATTTGTAATCATTTTTTGCTACAGCGTTAAATGATATTAATTTAATTTAATTTTTTTACAACGAAAAAAAAAACAATTTTTGCCATTTTTTCAGGTGCTTTGCGGGATCGGAAGATGACGTCCGATTTTAATAATTCTTTTTTTGTTCTTCTTGTATTAACGCATCGCAACTTTTCCGCACTATTACGACACGAAATTTGGAACTTGAGTTTTTTCGCACCACCCTAATGCACACACTGCATGCTGTTCCAGCTTCACTTACTCTGCATTGAGCATAATTTGATCAAATACAGCTCCCATTTTGCAATAAATCGTACTGGTATGTACATGATTTCCTTGAATTCCCTTTGAATAACACAAAATATGAGTAGCCTTCATTGATAAGGTTGATTATTTGACAAAGTCAACTTGCTTTCCGCTATTTGTTTTCTTCTTGCACACATTCTAAACATTTCTATGCAAATTTTAGCGAAATTCTAATTTGCTCTCTCACTTACCCTAGGTAATTCAGTATCTTTTTTTAAAATATATTTTCCAGACCTCATTTCCAATTGTACTCTCCCTGGCATGCTTGGCTCTGAAGCATCTGCTTGTCAGAATAGTCGAGGAGGATAAATATTGGGAATGGAAGCTGCTGTTGACTTTACCAAAAGCACAGGCAGTATTAGTGTCAAGGGAGGTAGGAGGAGGGAAGGTAGGAGGTTTAGAAGAAACGGGTTCTTGAATGCGATTTGGCTATTTTTCCATGGGTGATTGCAATCGAAGCAATAAACGGAGGTCTCCTTAATGACGGGAATGAAGTGGAGGGAGGGGGGAAGGGTTAAGTGGGAAGAGTGGAGGAGGAGCATGGCAGCAGGAGGTAGAATGAAGAGTCAATATGAGGGAATTGTTGGAGGAAGAGGACGGAGAAATGGGAAGACAGGATGGAGAGATGGAGAAGAGATGTGAAGGGAAGTGGTTAAAAGGGAAGGGAGGATAAGAGAAAATGATTGGTTTAGAGGAGCGGGGCGAGGGGTCTTCCTCGTCACCTCCCTTTTCCCCTCCTCATCCGCGGTTCGGGGTTTGGAAGGCACTCCCTTGTTGCTCTGGGAGGAGGAGCGGCTGTAGGAGGAAGACTCAAGAGAGAGAAGGAATTGTTGGAGGAGGAAGAGTGAGAAAGGAGTGGATGGGTGGAGGGAGAGGCTTTTGATGAGGCAGAATGTAAACGGAACGGCGCAAATGAGATCGGCCGTTTCTTAGTTCGCCTTTCTTGACTCCCGACTGAAGCGCCAAGGTCTGACTTACTCACGCAAATAGGGATGAGTAAGTTAGTGAGAAATATTTAGCATTTACTGCATGTACTATTACTAGTGTTTTAGCTAGCAATCGTTGATTAAGATATGCGTTTACAATCAAAGTGAAGTACAGCTTATACTAAATATTCATATGAAAGGATTAAAAAGATTAAAAATAAATAAAATAAGTCGAACACTGTGATATTTTGAAATTATTTTTCAGTTTCAATCTAACGGAAGCATTATTCCGGGTTATATGGATGACACCATGTAAACTTTAAAAATTATAAATATAACACTTCCATCATCCAACAAATAAATAAAATCATAACAAAAATAAAAATATCTGGCATAAATCGAAGGATTTCAATTCGATAAAAAGATTAATGTATCTCGCGATATTTTCTGTTGAAATTTAATAATGATAAGGAAAATAATTGCAACTTTATAATCCGTTTTGTCATTCCCCGACGACCTTTTGCCTTCGTTAGAATTTAGGGTGCTTCACAAAGAAGCGGATGCCCTTAACACGGTCGACCATTTTTTCTTCTCTTTTGTCTTCCTCGAAGAGGCCGGAGACATTTTGGATGGTTGTGGGGATAGATCACAGAAACTTGTATAAAAAGTTAATGCATTGCTACCCGCCCCCACAAAAGCAAGAAAGGAGATTGTAGGAGGAGGTAGACAATTAGGATGGAAACGTTTAGGGATGATGAAAAAGTGAGACAATGAATAGAAAGAGAAGGAAAGAAAGGAGAAAAAAGATCTCTCATGCCATCTCTATTGAGTAAATTGAAGGTTTTAATTAATTTACTCCACTTTCTCATTCTTTCTTCTCGTTTTTTAAATTATCTCCTCATATCACTTCAAGGTTTCCCTTTATTTTAAACTTCCGTCAATCTTCTACTTCCTTATCCATCTCATTCATGCTCACTCCCTTACTTTACCCAACCAAGTAATTGTAATTTATTTTTATCCTAGTTTTTTTCAGAGAGGCTGCGTTTTCCCAGGACATATTAATTTTTTAACCTATTTTTCCACCCACCTTGTCAGATTGTTTAGTTTTCCCCATGGCTTCGAAGAAATTCGTATTATTTAGGCTCAGCATTCATTCCTTCTTCAATATGATGATGTTTACGCTATGAAATAATTTATTACTAAATGAAAGGATGTCGTTTCATGGAACGCCTCTTAGGAAATATCTTTTAATGAAGTGTAATGAGAATGCTTGTGAAAGATATTGTGAACGGAAAAAAACTGATTCGAGTTTTTAGGCTACATATCAAATTCCCGGGAAACTTTTGCATTTATTTTTTTTCGTCAGGAAGCAATGGCATAAATCTTATATTCCTTGGAATGACTTGGTATTATAACAGGATAAAACTGTTTCCAGTAATATGAATGAGTATCCTTACTTTAAATAAAAAGAGTGCAACGTAATATTTTTTGTTTGTGCAATTTAATATTGCTCAGACTAGGGTAGTTTCCTTCATCTAAGAGAACGAAAGGCATTGATTGCGATTCGTTACCCACCATTAGCGTATTCATAATATACAAATTATTATGTTTTAGAAATACCGGGTTAGACGAATGGCAATGGTCAATTTTAACCGCAATTGAAAAGGCCAGATTGGCGACCATGCGATGCCACACCACGTGACGTCACAGGGACCTAGTTTCTATACGAGTAGATAGGAGTTTTACACCGTCTGCTTCATCATCTAATTGTTTAAAGATCTTCTGATAATTAAGAAATAGGACTAATGCGACACCGTTTCTCTATATTCCTGCTTCTTCTTAAATTTTATTGATAACAGTCACTCACATGACAAACATTAATGCAGGATCTTAATATTTATACACTGCATCTTGTGCCTTTATGTACTTCATGCATTATATATACTAATGAAATGGAATTTTAAAATTCATCCTATCCTCATGTTTTTTATTTATATTGTTACCGCAGTCAATAGTTGTAAATGAAGCATTTTGAAATATGTAATATATTATCATAAATGCTACACCGCATAGAAGAAATATCGTTCAAGTCAAACGCATATTATGGCCACATATCACCTAGTTCATGAGGATTGTATCCTTATATATTCATGCATCTCGCTAGAACGGAATTAAATGAAAAAGGATAAGGGTTTCATTATTATGTATAAAATTGCATAATTTTAAAATTAATTTCCATTACTTACAAGGATCAGCATCGAAGCGCCGTTTTCATCAGCGATAATTACTGAACATTATTAAATTTTAAATTATACTCTTAGTTAGAGATTAATGGGCTGAGCCGAAAAACTATCTATTATTCAGCCGAAAAATGAGTAGAAATGTTAATCATTTATTATCTAAAAGAATACCTTTATGCCTATTAGCTGTTAAATATCTAGTAAGTTCAAAACATTTTTTAATTTCATTTTTCTATGTGTACTTAAGAGTATTTATCGATACAAAAAAATTATGCCTTTGGTGAAATATTCAAGCACTAAAAAGTTTTGTATCCATTATACTGGATGGTGAGTGGTCTAATATGTCATGGTAATATATCTTCCGTAAAATCGCAATATCACACAGTCTCGAAGTACCCTTTTCGGCCACTGCCCTTAAACCTTATGAAGTCGTCCGCGAAGTCGTAAAATGCCCATACCTACCAGCCCGCCTAACTCTACCCTTAAAAATGAAAGAGGTTTGGGCGAATGTCTCCCTCTAAATATACCGAAGGGAGAAGAATCGCCCTTCTACTTTGTATAGGCCGATTTTTACACCTCCTGCATAGGGGTTGAAATCTTCCATCCTGAGAAACACAGCTTGAAAACAACACAACATGCTTGAAATACGACAATTCCCCATTTCATTAAAAGCAATAAAGCTTTTTGTAATACAATTTACCAATTACTCTGTTTCAGGGTAAAGATTTCATGTCAAAAGGCCACATAGTTATGTTAGTTAAATCTTTCTTTGACTTATTCATATTTCCTCAAAATATTTTATCTTTTTATGAATAGGAGAATTTTTTGTTGAATTTCATAATATTCTCTCATCACAATTTCGCCTTATTCCCTAGCTATTACGTCTACCGCATTTATTTTAACTATTTTTAGCCCTCCTTTCCGGCATTGTATTTTACATCACCCTTAGTAAGTTTCCTTACATCTTCGAAATATATATTGCACGAAATTGCTCTTATTGTGGTTGTAGAGAGTTTTGGTCTGCTTTTATCATAATCAGGTCATTGGGCGAATGTTCGAGCATTGCTCTTTAAATTGAAAGAATCATCATTTTTTTAGGGCTATTCATCGAATGCCCTTTTCTAATACCCTATTACAAAAACTCTTAACCCTCACTACCAGTTAATTACAGATATAGGTAAAAATCCAGGCAGATTTTATTTGTGTTATTTTTATTAATTTTTAAGAGATTGCTAAGAATTAAATGGGTAACCTTTCGAAGTTTGCTTGGTTGGCACTAATTTATGGCGATAGATCGCTGTTTACAATTTCATTATCGACATGATTGACTATTCGTAGGCTTTCCCGGCGTATATAATTGTGGAAGGTTACACGAGATTTCCACCGGGTCAGGTTCTCCAACTCCAGCTCGGCCGACGTTTCGATGGGCGAGTTGGCATGCCCTGTCAGGGCATGCCCTGAGGACGATGGACGCGACGCGTCGCGTCGGCCGAGATTGAGTTGACTGACCCTGACCCGGTGGAAATTCCGTGTAACCTTCCACAATGATTGGCTATTGTTTGTGCCTATAATATTTATACTCCAATAAATTGCCTTAATATCAAATTTATATTACAATATTGAGTGAATTCATGGATGTAACTAAAATTATCAATGTAGAGAATTTTTATTTATTTACAATTTCCATGTCAAATTTAGCGCAGCGTGGACGATTGCCACGGAAGAATTATTATTTTTGCGGCATCGCTACAGCTTTATGCTTAAACAGCAGAGGGGACAGAAATCATTTATTCAATTCTGATCTTAACATTTTCCAGTTTATTACAGTTATTCTTTAGATTTTCGATTGAATTTATCTCTCCATGGTAAGATAATCAGAAAAAAAGCTGATTATTTTTCGGGTGAATTCCGCATCGACTAATTTTTTTGCGGACGGCAGTTTCGAGTGCGTTCCAGCTCACTTCTTCGGGTCCAAATGATCTGCAGAGCTGCAAAGGTCATTTGGACCTTAAACGGGAGCTAGAACGTGCCTGAAACTGTCGTCCGCAAAAAAATTAGTCGATGCAGAACTAACCCGAAAATAATCATGAATTTGACCACTTTCGGTATCCTTTGTTGTGTTATGCACGGTATCCAGCACTCGCCGATTTTTGTGTCTTTCCACTTAAGACAAGAAGATCTGTTCCTGCCCTTCTCTTCCAATCTCCCGGCAAACTCCGCTTGCCAGCCTCACCTCTCCTCTTCGACTTTTTATAGCGCCAGTCTGCTCCATAAATCTCGGCGGTCAAACTCGGTTACATCCCCTCCGCGTCCACTTGCCTCCAGAAAATGAAATGTATACGCCCTCGTACGTGAACGCTGTCCATTCGAGGGATGAGATTTCCATTTATGAGATCTAATAATGCTCTGGCAAAATAGACTGTTGGATACTTCCCCGTAATTCTCGCTTCTGACGAAGCGGAACGAAGAAATCTTGGTCACTCATAATATCTTAATGCTTCCTCCACCTTGGATGTTCCACAGACGTCGTTGGGCCATGAATAATCATGATTTAAACTTTGTTTATCAATTATGGCTCACATTTAAATGTGTTGCAAGAAAAATAGCGAGGAATGATGAAGGTGGAGAAGTAAGCGAATCAACTTGTACCGCAATCACTCCGTTTTGAATAGAGAAGTCTACTCTGAGTATTCTATCTAGCATTGGGACCGAAAGCCACTGAGGCGTTGGATGATTACATCTCCCCCTCCTCCTTCCTTCCAGCGCATTCCTATAGATGGGGATGGCTGGGGATTCGTCTTTCATTGCGGGGAATGGGTGAGATGATGTTAGGGATGCTGTTTGTTGAGAGATGACTAGGAGGACTAATTAAGGACCGGTAGTTTGCGTTTCCCCGCTCATCTCGTTTATGGGTTGAAAGGAGAAGAGGGGGATGGAGAATGAAACGACTCTCGGAGGGGATGGGAAGATGATGGTTACGCGGAAGGAGAGAGGTCATTGGGGGGGGGGGGGGGAGTGGTTTCTGGTTCTTTTCAGGAGGGAAGAGGCATATCCCTCTTAAGTTGCTGATGTTGGGGGGATTGCAGGCATGTATTTTTTCTTTGGATTTTTTTTCTTGCATGGCCAGGATGGGGAGGAAGATGCGAACGTTCGGATAGCCTTAAGGGTCTCATTGTGCATCGTATTCAACGGGGAGGGATAAAAGGTGGTAATTTCTTTGCAGCAAAGTGCAATTCCCGGTGATTCTTGTCGCCTCGGTGATCATAGTGTTGGCTTTGCCTGCTTCTAAATCTTGACGGACGCCAAGGGACGTTGGTATTTTGGCCTCCTCTTACTTCATGGTTTACTCGTATGCTCTAGAAATCGACCGTAAACTTTTTAACGTAGCTCCTTTTCAGTGCATCCTTTGGGTTCTTCAGTTCTGTGAGTTTTGTGCACCAAATTTCAATACATAACCTCATAAGTCATGATACGACCTGACAAAAGCGTACATTGCGAAGGTTATGGCGTATTATGTGGGATACATCAGTGATCTAGTGATTTCCTTGATTTTTTTGAATTTTTCAGTCATGAGGAGGATGTAAAGATGGTTTTTGATTTTCGTGTGTTGGAAATTATGCTGCTGTTTTAATATCATATTCATTTTTAAGACAGTCAATGCTGACTCATCAGGCTTTCTTATAGTTTTACAGAATAAATTATGGCTGATTGCGAAGAGTGCTATATTATTAGGTGATGTAAATTCTCATATCGTAGTTCACTATTTGGTGATTTAGTATTTTCCCCGCACGTAAAAGTCCCCGAGAGCTGCATTTATACATATTGTTAAATAAATAGAAGTTTATTCAACGAGCAAACAAGGAACCTGCCTGCATAAATTAGGCGTTACAGCATATATATATATATTTGCTTCTAATATGTATTATACCAAATTTAATCACTTTACTTGAATTTTTAGACTTTATGAGGTGTCTAGATGCGTTACAATTATTTAGATACATAGTTATCGTGACTTTAAGGCGCTCAAGAATAAAAACTGTCTCATCTCCATAATGTTTTAGCCACACAGGAAAGAGGAGAGAGGGAAAAGAACTCTTCCTCGGCCACTCTGGGTGATAACTTAATGGCTCTACGTCAAGTCACCAGTTTCCAGGCTGCGCGCCTCGTCGGCTCGCGGTGCTCGCATTTGAGCGACATAAAACGATAATGGCCACTGGGAATTGACTGCGGAAACGACCGTCTTCTTTTATTCGGCGCCCGTGAAATTGCACGCCGAGAGCGATTCTGTCTGGAACGTGTTTGATAATGTCACACGCGGCGGACAGTCGGGTCGGTGGAATAATTTAAATTCCTAGAGCGGGAGCTGGAGTTATAGCTCCCTAGTTGGCGTGTTTAACAGTCATAGAGCGTGGATATCGTGTCATGAAATCTAGGAAGGTTTATTATTTTGCGCTTGAGCTCGGTCGTTTCTTTCACATCCCAGGTTTCATTCTTCCGCAGTAACTTTGCGATGGCCATTTTAGCAGACCCCTTTATACTTACCACAGTGAACTCGTAGCGGCCTGAGGTCAATGTCAGTTGAAGTGGATTTTTAACTCACTTTAAAAATTCAATACATTGAGTTGCACTAACCATTTTGAGGTATTCATGGTATCACACGCATCCGTCCTGCATCGAAAAAAGCACCTTTAAAACATTATTATATATTTTATGCATAATAGTGCTGACTTTGGTTATGATTTAGTGAATGATTTTATACGGTTTGGGCCTTTAGATAATGTCTTTATTATTTATTAATGTACGCATGAAAAAAATACGTTCCGTAATAGCCAAGGAAAATTTACAAATCAAGTGTAATTATTCATTGGTAGCCTTGTGGCGAGTCAAACAGGAAGTACAACGCACCGACGCTGATCAGCGCGGGCAACCAGGCGAGCCCGGTCAACGCGGCGAGGCTGCCGCATCGAACCAAAAGCAGTATATCCAGCGTATAAAAGACCAGACCTTCCTATGCGTGGTGTCTCCCAGTCACAAAGGACAAAGAACCTGAACGATATGAAAAAGTAATTTAAGTGGAAAGAGGACCTTCAGTGGAGGTTCATTACCGCCCTATATATAATAATAATAATAATAATAATAAGACCAGCGGAGAAGGCACCACGAGAGGCATAAATATAAGAGAAGGTGCTAGCAGAACGCTGTGCTAGAGAGAACTGTGCCACCTCGAGTGTAAACCGATTTTTGTACATAATAAAAATCGTACATTGGAAGAGTATTGTTTGCTTGCAACATAGCCTGGCAGCCGACCTTTACATTGGTGACCCCGACGTGATGCCGGACCCTGGGACTGCTATTGGAGCCGAATCAGCCCCCGCAGGAAGCATGCTGGACCGAGTCGCCGTTCGAGTCCCACCTTTTTGGCCTGAAAAACCAGCCCTGTGGTTTGCGCAACTGGAGGGACAATTCCGACTGCGCGGAATCACGCAAGACGACACGAAGTTCTGGTATGTTGTCTCACACCTAGAGAATAGATACGCCCTAGAAGTGGAGGACATCATTACCGATCCGCCCTCCGAGGGAAAGTACGATAGGGTAAAATCTGAACTCATTCGAAGACTTTCGGCCTCGCAAGAGCAAAGAATCCGACAATTGTTAGAGCGCGAGGAGATGGGGGACTGGACACCTTCACAATTTTTGAGGCAATTACGGACCACTGCCGGCCCTGCAGGGCCAAATACGTTTTTAAAGACCCTCTGGTTAGGTCGCTTACCAGCATCCATGCAAGCAATACTGGCAACCCAAGGTGACGAAGAACTTGAAAAGATAGCTCTGTTGGCAGACAAGATACATGAGGTCACCCCTAAGCACCATATCGCTAGCCTACAAGACGGGCCCCGTATCGCAACGCTTGAGAAGAAAATTGACGACCTGGCGAAGCAGCTGGCAGCCCTGACGACCGACACCAGGAAGCCACGCCGAAGCAGATCGCGTTCTCTTTCGCGAAAACGAGATCCGGAGGAGAGGAACAAGGGCCTCTGTTGGTATCACTGGCGTTTTGGTTCGAAGGCTAGGAAATGCCCATCTCCTTGTTCGTATTCTCAGGAAAACGACCAGGGCCCTCGTTTATAGCGGCTAGCGAGCATAGCCCCATTAAAGGCCGCCTCTTCATGACCGACGCAAGAACAAAGGAACAATTCTTGATAGACACAGGTGCCGATTTCTGCGTCTATCCGCGGAGGCGCATTAAAGGGTCCCCGATTTAAGACTTCGTACGAGCTAAGTGCGGCCAATGGGTCACGGATCGCAACTTACGGTTTCGTGACGCTTAACTTAGATTTTGGCCTTAGGCGCGTTTTTGTGTGGAATTTTGTTATTGCAGACGTCGACAGACCTATAATCGGAGCAGACTTCTTAAGTTACCTAATAAGTTTTCTTTTTCAGGTTAAGTTTAAGATTATATAACGCTTTGTTCATCGGAATAGCAGCAGAAGTTATTTTACGTTTTAATCCTATTCTTCCGTAATTTCCTTAAATTTTCATATGAGCAGCCGTTTCCCGTTTCATTTATTCACTAAGTTTCTTGTATATCATGTATTGTTGCCGCGAGACTAGACGAGACGAGACTTTCGCCAGTCTCGTCTCAGTCTCGTTTTCCGTACTCCGGTATCCTCTCGAGTCTCGTCTCGTGAACCCAAGTCTCGTCTCGGCCTCGAGTCTCGGACGAGGCTCTCGTCTCGTTACCTCCAAAATAAATTTAGCACCATAAAAACTATAAACTAGCAACATAAAAACACCACAAAAAAAAGCACAATAACCTTAAAGTAAAAGCTCCACAAGGGTGAAGGCCGGTCGACAATGAGTTTTTATGCTTTGGGTCCCTTCGTCAACTCACTGGTTTAAAACGGAATATCACCGAAACATTAAAAAGAACTGAAGGTATAAAATCGCTATTAATATTTCAGAAGTCACGCTTATGCGCTCAGAAATTGATCTTTCGGCAAAAATTCTTTTTTTATAGTTTCATAATTTATCTTGCAGTTATTATTGAATTATATTTAAAATTTAATACTTAAATATAACGTAAAAGTTACTTCTCTAAATATTAACTCTTCCCATATTAAATTTTAAATTTAGTTCAATAATAACTTCTAGATAAATTATCTTACTGTAAAAAAAAGAATTTTTGTCGAAAGATCAATTTCTGACAATGAGTGCATAAGCGTGACTTCTGAAGCCATGTTAGGGAGTGTTAATGGGTGACTACATTACCTTGTTTCCTGCGATAATAACCTTGGAAAATTAATCCGGCAAAACTTGAACTATTTTCTAAAGTGGAAATTTTCAGTGCTTACTTCTACGATAAAAATATCTTGGATAGTACTCGCTTAAGTGTATAGTATCGCTTAGCAGCACTTGCAATCCTTCTCATAGTTTGCTTGCTAAGGGAAAATTATGGCCCATTTCGATTGCGCAGAGCACATTACCTCGGCAGAAAGACGGATGATAGTTGAAATAACTACGTTCTTCCTGCATGATATATCTTCCGAGGTTATTGAGGATATGTAGCATATTGTCTCTAAATTGTGTTGAGGATGTTACAATAAAAAAAAGGATAGCTACAATCGACTTTCCTTTGACTTATTTTGCTAGCCAAAGGTTCATTTAATCAAAGGTCCATACTGGATCATCTAACCGGCATTTATATTCATCAGCCACTCCTTATAACTCCATTCATCATATTTTATTTAGAAGCACTAGTTAGGGGAGAGAAATCTTATTTCAGTAGCATGCAGTTCATTCTAATAAAGGCCAGAAACCTGTAGAAAAAATCAATTTTTTCTCTAATAGCAAATCTAATTGCAAATTTTTTCGAAATTTCTTAGAGGAAAAAATCATTCGCCCTGACCGGGATTTGAACCCATATCCCTCACTTTGTGGCCTAGTTCTTTAACCTCTCGCATGTGTACGCAGTACTCTTCCTGAACTTCAGTATCTAATATTTTCTCTCCGACAGATATTGTATTTTAAATAAAACTAATTACTCTGCTTTTTGAAAAAAAAATTTCTTTACAATAAAATATTAATAGCGATTTTATGCCTTCAGTTATTTTTAATGTTTCGGTGATAATCCGTTTTAAACCAGTGAGAGAACGAATTTGGTCTTAAAAATCAACTTCTTTCTTCAACTGTACTATCATGAAAACTGCTGCCATTTTGCTTGTGAAACGTTGAGCGCTGGGGCGCTGATCGCGTCTCTTCTCCCTTTCCTGTCCCACGCTCAGGCCAAATACGATGACAAGTTCGTGTGAATATCCCTCGTGAGATGAGACCACGCTGGTAACCTTAAATGCGACCGTGCATATGTCAGTATATTTTGGGGACCATTACGGATCATGTGACATTCCATTTTTTTCCTAGTCCGCTCTCCCCAAAGCCTCCAGTTCCGTGGGGAAACCCGATATCCCCGCAGGTGTTTCTGGGCAGTCGATAACCCAATTCATCCACCGAGAAAAAAATATCAGATTACAATGTCGGAGTATAGTTACACATCTCTCTTGTATGTTTTTTTTTGACAAAGGTACCGTGGGAATCAGTGCCAAGTAGTTCTCTCAGGACTGGAAGTTGGGAGGGGAGCGTTGTTGGAGGGGGAAGCTGCGCACGCACACAAATATTCTCTATTTTTCCTCACACAGATCGCGAAATCTTTAGCACACCTTAGCAGTTCAGTGAATGTTGGTTTGGTTAGTGAGAGAGTTTCATCCTCTTTGAAGTGTTAATATGAAACATGCTTACAGAAGCGGTGCGCAGGAAAGAAATGAGAAGAAGAAAAAACTCTTTTATGTTAATAATATATCGAAACACTTCAGTGATTGGATGAAGAGGAACAGTGGTTCCTGTATCGATTATCTGCATAACTCGAGTTTAAAAACAGATTCAGGTACGTTCAAATATTCGTATTTTCATCTTAATAGTTAAAAAAATACCGCCTTGTGACTCGCTTCGAGTCAACTTCCTGTGCGGTTCTTTCTTCTGCGTTTAGTTCGTTTTATCCGCGTATTTTAATTTTTTGTGCGCTTAGTTTCTATTTTCAATATGTGTATTGCGTCAAATGCAAAGGAATGAAACGATCTACTATTTCACAACCTACGGTGATACGCATGTTACCAAAGGCGGATCTAAGTTTGGACCAAAGTGTGGGGGACTGGGCGGCTGGGGAATTCCCCCTGCTAATTTGGGATTTTTAAGACTTAAAGACGGCAGTTTTTGGCAAATTCTTTGATAAATAAAGACTACCGTGCACGTGTAGTAGGCCGTTTGGTCAATAAAAGTTTTATAGTGGTCCTCTACAGCTGCATACTACCCCGCAAGCTGCCACAATAGGCGTGTGGCGGGGGATGTCGGGAAACCCGTCGTATTCATATGAAAAGGAAATTAGTGGAAATTTCCATTTTCAATCCATTCTGAATTCTTCCATTTTAAATTATAACTAGAAAAAAACCGCTCTGAAATTATTCACCGTTAGGTACGTAGGTAATAAACACTTCACCCATGATTTGACCTGGAGCCCTCCCACGGCCAATTGCTCTGTTGACATGGATTGAATAAACTCTTCGAAGTGCGACAAGTATTTCTACGCACGCAGGTCATATTTCCACCCCCAATATTGAATAAAGTGAGATTCAACAATATTAATTATTATTCCTGTGATGCCTTCATTTTTTATTTTAAAAATTTTCTCGCATTTTAGAGCGTAAGAAAGCATTTTATTGTAATTTATTTAGTAAAAATGGGAGAATTTTTCCATGAAACGATACATTTACTTGAAGTCTGAGAAATTTTTGAGGCTGTATTTGCAGGTATCTGTAGAGTGAAAAATATCATCCATCAATTTTGTTTTATTTTTGGGCCGCTTTATTTTCGTGATTCAGTTGTTGCATTTCAAAAGTTCGTCCATCATTCTCATCTCTCCCAGTATCGCTTTATTGCCCCCGTCCGTCTCTGCAAGCTTCCTCGTCCGATTCGAATTCCGCGTCAATACCTCAAGGGGATCAAACGATAGGGATACCTATGTGTATATAGTGTGTGTGAGAGTATAGAAATCCGAGGCGGAAAGACACTCGTCCGAACATACGACTCGGTTCAGTGTGAGAATGCACCAAATAAAAAAAAGACCCACCCCTCTCACACTGCCCCCGGGGATCAATTTCAAAAGAAGGACGGACGGAACACATTCGTCCTTTGACGCCGGCCACGCGCACGCCGTTCGCAGCCCCTGACTCTTGAGCCCTTTAAACTCCAGGGCCGGCAATAACCTTCGGCAGCGCCTCACCCTATGTCCCTCTCGGCACACACGTCGCGAAGAGCATTCTCGATTAAAATAGTTCCTTTGTTGTTTGGGTGTACGTTCCAGCCACGTATACCTGAGCGGCGCGGCGTAAGCTATCTCTCTTTTCAGCATACATTCCATCACCTCCGCTGGGGTCTTCAGGTTGATGAGGTGTTTCAGAATTTAATACACTTACTTAAATGTTTGTGCATGACACCGTATCACTACCCTCTCGCTGTAATAATGGAGTCGTGTGATTTTCCAAATCTGTGCAGTGATACAGGACAGCCTCAATCCAAGAGTTTTCTTTTCTTTCCAGCCTCAAGAGTTTTTTTTTCAGCTATAAAACATACATCTTCCATTGTGAAACTCATTAAGATTACATATGGTTTTTTATTACAATCGGTGCCCACACAATGTTTTCAAGTTTGCGTTTCAACCAATTAATCAAAATAATGAATACTGTGGAATATGATGCATGAAATTGGTGCAAAAATTCGCGGAGCAAGATCCAAGCGATGATTTTTTTACCCGGCCACAGTTCCAGAAATCAGGCAATGTGATGGAATCAGGCATTGGAAGGTCTTCGGATGCTCCAATATTTCCGCTTCCCACGAGGATGTTTCTTCCTCCTTGCTTCCCGTCATTCCCACTCGCCTCGATTCTCCGAGAATGCTCCCCTTCCTTCTATACGGCGATGACAGGTGCTGCCCCAGGGCTTTCTCTCTTTTTCTGCTTCGGAAGGAGAGGCTGCGATAATGATGAGAGAATGTGTTCTCGAGGAGTTGTTGGCGTGGGGTGTGCAGAGGAAGGGCGTGAGAGGATGAGACAGAGTAGACGGAGAAATAGCAGTGAGGATAGACGTGTGATGGTTTTTGTCAAAACAGACGCCTTGCTCCCATCTTCTCTGGTTTCCACCATTTTACCACTTTCTTCTCAACGCCTTCGCGCTTGGTCATGTTTTTTCCGGTAATGATGGAGCATTCAATTTTTTCCTCCTTTAAATGTACGAAATTACTTTATCTGTGATACGTTTTTGTTGAAAGTAATGCTAAATTAATATTGCTGATGGAATAAATATTATTGACATTGCTGAATTCCCACAAAATCTCGCTTGATACTCTTCAATGTGCAAATATCCTTCTCGTATTCTTTACTTTTCCTATTTTTATTTTCTTGTTTTGGAAAGAACAGGAATTTTCTGATGCTTTCCCGGCAAATATATTCGAAAAAGGCTATTCGGGCTTTCAGCCGGGCAGAAACTCTCTTTAGCACAACAATATTTCTTGAGTTGAGGGTAATATAACTTAACTGTAAGCCACTTACGGAATTGGTAGTTTTTTGAAGTTTTAAAATAATGCTTGGGAAAATATTATATTCCAAATGATTTATTTCAATCTTTAAAATTGAGAAATGCACATTTTAGATTTTATGGCATGCAATGACCAAGAGGCTGAGAATATGCGAGAATTCCATTGAAAAAGCGGAAGCTTAAATGCATAGGCACTCTTGCGCACGATATCAATCCAAAAAATTTCATGTTGACATAGATACCTGAACTTGCCTTTTGTTTATTCTGTAATCTCATGGGATAGGCTATTGACTTCATGTGCCACGACTTTGTCCTAGCAAATTGGATAACACTGGGTGATGAATGGGATTTTGGTCCGCGAGAGAATTTTTCTCCTATCAAATGCAATTTTCAAATGTAATCATGACATGAGAGTCAATGGCTGAATATGTTTGATTTTTATCTTACTCTTATGAATTTTAGGTATTATAACATTTCAAATTTAATATTATTCCTTAGACATAAATTAGAAGCATATTCTACGCATCTCTATGCATTTGTGACGAGGTTTTGAAAAAGAAATTGTTTCAGCTATGAAGTTATTCAGTTACTCAATTTTTACTCTATCAATTTTTAAAGTGACCGTTGGGTGTCACAAAGTTTTTATACGGCTGCTTCACCCTAATGGAATTCAATTTCTCTGTCTAATTACGCATTTTATTACAATACTGACAAAGTTGGGACACTACTTATTTCAAATTGAAAATAATTTGATTATGAACTCATATACCATTCATGTGCAAAGTATTTGGTGCTACATGAAAGTCCTTCTTTTGCTTTTACAGATGAGTAAGCTGTATGTCTTACTCTCAATTTTCTAATGCCTGTAAGTATATGCCCTCGTAGATTTAGTGGAATACACTCTGAGGAATATGTGTAATATTTCTACCCCTGCCGCGTGAATGGTTCAAAATATTTAGTTGTTATAATAATATATGAGTCATGGAAACAAAGGCGTGCGAACTGTCGATTTTGATTCCCGTAAACTGACTATAGTTAATTTTAATCCCATTCAACGTCCGTCTTCATTTTCGGAAATCAAATGTCCTTATTTTAAAAATGGAATGTTTCACTTAAAACTTCGACGAATTGACCTATTATAGTTTTGTTGCTATCATCCTGTTTTTCATCTTCAAGAGGAATTCTTGATAATGAAAAGGATAGAGTAGACGGAGTTAGCTAGATGAACTTATTAGCGATAACATTATCTTCTGATTGATCAGATAATTTCGAAACGCCATTGGTATCTCAAGGTTTACTTATTAATATCAATATCCTATCCAAAGATAATTTAGCGGGTGATATCCGGGATTATACCAAATAATGTTTGAATGAATAACGCCTATGAGTGTATCGTCTCACTGTCCAATTTTTCCATGTTTAACATTAAATCAAGTCCAGACCAAACCCAAATTTACCACAGCTTGCCTTAAAAGTAAACTATCGAATTAAATAACAGTATATTTGCAATCATCCAGGATCCGTAAGTCACCATACACATAAAATTTTCAAGTTTTTGGAGCGGGGTTATTAGATTTAAGATATGGCGAGAAAAGTGAAATGATGAAATATTTCTATTAATGCAAACCAAAATGATTCAATTAAATTTGACCGAAATTTTACAGAGTATTTTAAAGCCTTCATCTGGAGAACTCGGCTCTTCCCAATTTTATTTTATGTTCTAACTAAGCACTTGATTTCGTACCATCAATAATATCTCCAGGGTATAACTTATTCCCAAAATAATTTAGTGTATAAAAAGCAATTCCTAGCAAAAGGGAACGCTTTAAAAATATGAATTTTGCGTCTCAACGTGAAATACAAAATCATGTCCAGTTCGGACCCAATCCCTCCATCAACACTTATTTTGTTCATTAATTTATACTCCTCGGAAGTAATTTGCTTTTCCAATTCCATCCTTTCCCTCTTCTTGCTTCATTTAACTCCCCGTCGAATTCCACGCCATCTACTTCTTCTTGACGGGAGTAAAATCTAACTCTAGTTTAGTGCCTTCGAACTGGGAAATTAAAAACTAACTCCAAATGCCGTAACAGGGGACCTCGTCACAGGTATAAACAAAACACTGTGTTAGTATGCTGGAACGGGAAGATTCGCAGCAGTGACCAACTCCAGCCTCTCTACCGGAAACCCTTCACAAACACTCGTTCAACAGTGAAGAAACCTTCGCTAGAATTTGGGGGGACCTCGCAAAGGTGCTCCCGTTGAATAAACTCACACCCAATCACTCTCTTAACTCCGAAGGAACCTTCGCGAGGGTTTTGGGGTGCCTCGCTAAGGCTGCTTCAGTTTAGAAATCACACACATACACAATCAATTACACACACAACACTTACTCCGTGGGTTATACTCCGGGAGAATATGCTCAAAACTGAGCGATGGAACTGCCACCTGGACGGAAGAAGCGTACCGGTTTCGGAATCCAAGATTCCCTTCTCAATGCCACTGAGGATTTAAGCTTCACTTCAACAAGTTTGAGTGATGTAAATACAATAGACACCGCTGAAATATATAGGTAGAGAGAGAGGGGGACGGTTGTGAGGTTAAGGTTGGAAGAGGAGAGGGGGAATTGTGGTTGGACGGAAGGCGTGGGGCAGGGGAGTTCTGCTTTATCTATCTATTAGTGCCTTTATTTTGTGCGCAAGAGAGATGAAAGATAAATAAAAGAGATATCAACCCCGTATTTTTACCGCGCGACTAATTTCTTCCACTGAAGGCCTCGCACTGGTTAATTACGTTAACTGCTCGGTTCAAGTTTTGGGTTTTATTTTTCACGGCTGGGGGCGTTTTTGTCCCGAGGAGGGTGAATTGATAACTTCAGCGGCGCTCACACATTCTGAAGGTAGGATGGGCTCTGGCGACAGTGATAGGGTGGCCCAGAGGTTAGGAGTCAAGGACAGTTTACTCACGGGGAGCATTCAAGTCGGAAACGATAATCAAAGCGATTGGCGCGAGAGTATTGCCACTTCGGGTACACGGATTTTGGCCGTGATTTCGGTGGCCGTTGGGTAAAAGCTAACTTCCGCAAACTCCGCCTGCGGCCGATCATTCACTAGTGTTCTCCTTCGCTTTATGTCTCCATATTCACTTTTCCCTTTTCACACGAACAATTAGTTATTGTTTTCGTCTTCAAATATTCTTCTTTCAAATATGTTGTCAAATTAAAGTTAATTGTTTTTTTCAGGTCAAGGTAATCGATCCGTTTATCCATTAACATCTTAGTTATAGAGTCCACGGCCAACATTGGCTCTTTGCCATGCTTTAAATGACGATTTTCAAGAATTATTTCTTTTTTTCTAAATCGGCCGCTAATGCCGAGCCACAGGGTTCCGCGTTTCGTAGTTTAGCCTTGACGCGCGATCGAAAAATTGCTCCTTTTTCTGAATACGCAGGATTTATTCCAAGATTGCGGCTTAGTATTCTTAAGTATTCTTAAAAAATCCCTACTTGACTGTGTGATGTAATTTTCCCGATAAGCATAGTATGTCGTGAACGAAAGACAATGTCTACATTATATCAATATTTCTCATAGATAGAGAAAACTTTTGCCTCGTGCTCAATTCATAGTTCGGTGAAACCTTTGCGAAAGCTTTTTTCTGAAATTTCTCGACTAGATTCACTGCATTTGTATATATCCATAATTCAGTAACGCGGGACTGCAAATTAATGTTATCCGAATTTTCCAAGCCCTATACATGATTTGGCTGTTTATAGAGTAATACACTTTTAAGCATTTTATTTTTGTAGATTTGAGACTTAATACGGCACCGCTAATTTTATTTTGGGATTTTAAAAAAGAATGCATACCTTATATTTAGGAACCCCCTTAAGGAAGTCTTCCCTGCAAATATATCCTCAACCTCCATCGAATTGGCATCGGTTAAAATTTCTGGGACGCTTAACAACAAAGGCTCTAGGTAGCCGTGTACTTCCAACTTCTCTAATTTTTATCATTTTCGTCTTTAACTTTCTATAACTCTATTATTAGCAATGGAGGACTGGATACTTTGGAGATTCTCATTTTTCCATGAAACCAAGGATTCGAGCACATTCCAGGACTGCGAACATTTTAGCAAGGGTTTAAGTAATTCATTAACAAAACATGCATCTGTGTTTTGGCGACTTACAGCGTTAATTCATGCTTGGCTGAGTTTCTAGTGATGCCTCGTTTTAATTGCACGTGCTTCAACGGCCACTCGCTTCGTTTCGCTACTGTCGTTACAAAATACAGAGAGGGAGGAAAATATACAGTTGAGTGAACAAAGGGCGCTTGGTGTAATTTGGAATTTTAATTTGCTGTGATTCTTCCTTCACAGTTATTATTTCTGCGACATTTTATTCGGCTAAAGTAGTTCTGAACGAGTTTGATGGTTCATAAAATAAATTAGCTGGTTCCTTTGCTTCTTGATTTTTTATAACTTATTTTGGAATAGTTTTTCACCATTTTAACAATTCACTTAGAAATTATTTCTCTTGTATCATGCTTGTTTCAAATGGATGTTAGAAATGCATTAATTACATTTCATGAATTAAAGTTCCTTCACAACCAACGAAAATATATGTTAAGTTTAATAGGTAGATGTTATATTGGGTTGTAAACTAATTAATCTGTCTAATTAATGTAGTTCAATGCTCTTGACGTTGCTATTCCACTCATCTTATTGTTAAATATATTTTATTTAGTTGAATGTCAGTTTTGCAATTTTATAGTTTTAAATGCTTTTTAAATAAAAAAATACAAAAATAACATATTAAATTCCGTATCAGGAAGTTGTTACGAATATTTTTTCAGTTTTGAATTTGAGCAATCGCGTGATCATGATTACTGTAAGTATTACGTCTTTTAATAGCTGTTGGAGTAAAGTTAAACAATACCTAACTAAAAGAAAATTTTTATGTCGTTATGCAGTACAAGCTTATAATGTTCGTCCTTCATTTGTTCTCAAACACTTGGCTTGTGGAATTGGCATTTATTTAATTAATATACAAAAATAGCTTAATTAATGGTAGTTAAAATGAATAAATGGATCCAAACCCCGTTTCTCGTAATTAACTCTATTCAATGGAGTTTAAATGAAAGTTTTCATGCATGAAAATTTTAAAAATTCAACCTTAATTATAAATGAAAATTAATAATGTGAACAGAAGAATAAATACCGCTTGACGGTTTAATGCATAGGTTTAACCCTCCTCACGTTCGGAGTTTTCAAATTTCATGCAGCATCTCCTATCTTTATTTGGTAACTGCCTATTTAACCTAAAGGCTAAACAATACTAAATTTTTTAATATTTTCTGCTCGGATAAATTTTTTGCATTGCTTTTGTCGTTTGTTTTGCGTCTCTCATTCATTAAATAACGCACCGAAGGCGCTGTCTCGCTGTCCCGGTGAATTCCTTCACCCTAACCAGCCAGATTACATTGAATATATTTGGTGCGCAATTGTCTGTGTTGTGGGGGTGGTGTTTTGTTTGTGTGAGCTGAAACTTATAACTAATGAGGATTTTTACATATACATATTTTTGATTTGATACATTTTTTTAAAATATATATATTTTTTTTAAATATCTTTTTTGTATATGGTTTATTATTTTTTGTTATTATTTTTTATTTATATATTTTTATTTATCTTTTCCAATCTTTTGTATTTTTTTTCCATGATTTTTTCTTTATATTTTGTATTTATATTTTTTTTTCTTTTCATCATCATTATTATTTTCATTAATTTGGAGTGCACATAGAAAGTTATATATAATACCTTCTTTATAATACCTTACAGTGGAAGACTATTCTACAAGAGAGAAAGATATAGGAAAGACTCATAGACGAGTGATTAGTTGAGGCAGTTTGTATGTGGTGGGGATAGTTGGATCATAATCCCATATGTTTGTGATTGATGTGTTTTTAGTTGCCCCGAGTCTGGACTTAAAGTTAATCGCTAATTTGGTGATGAATGTGTTAATGGCGGGAAGGCTATGTTTGGACCGTACGTCGGACATTCTGACCAACCTGGATTGGTGGAGGAGTTGGCGTAGGGTTTTGTTTTGGAAAACTTCCAGCTTGTCTCTTATATTTTTGGATATAGCAAATATCTCGCAGCCGTACAGAAGGACTGGTCGGATTGTTGAGGTGTACAGTCTCACTCTGTGATTATGAGAGAGAGGTGAGGATTTAGAGCATAGTGAGGCAATTGCCTGCCTAACAGCCAATGCCTTGCCGGTGCAGTACTTTAGGTGGGGTTGGTAGGAAAGTTTTTCGTCTAGCAAGACTCCGAGGAATTTGTGGGTGGGTGCTCTTGGTATTCTATTCTTGTTTATGTAAGGTGATGTCTGTGGAGGAAATTTACGTCTTTGTGAGAAGTGTATATGAGTGCTTTTTGCGGCGTTTATTTGTATTTTCCAGGTGTGTGTCCATTTGTTTATGAGTTTCAGGTGGGTGTTGAGTTTGTTAATGTTTGTGTCTCCCCGCCGAGACGTCGCTGCTATAGCGGTGTCATCGGCGTACATGTGTAGGGTAGTGTTTGATGTGTGTGGCATGTCGTTGACGAATAGTGTGAATAAAAGCGGACTTAGAATGGATCCTTGAGGAACGCCAGCTTCCATTGGCCGTAGGGAGGAGTGGGTTTTAGCTTCGGCGACTAGGAACTGCCTTTTTTGTAGATATTTTTGGATGAACAGGATGTCAGGAAGGGGGAATTTAAGTTGTTGTAGTTTGAATAGGAGGCCACTGTGCCAAACCTTGTCGAAGGCGCGCGCAACGTCCAAGAACACCGCGTCTGTTGATAGGCGGCGGTTAAAGCTATGGCTGATTTTTTCTACTAGCAGTAGGATTTGGTGTATGGCAGAAGTGCTTCTCCTGAAGCCGTGTTGTTCAGGTCTGATTATTTTGTTGTCTGTGGAAAAGAACTCGAGGCGGCGTAGGACTAGGATTTCTAGGATTTTGGACAGGTTAGAGAGGAGGGAAATCGGACGAGAGTTACCTGGGACTTTTGGGTCTTTCCCGGGTTTGGGAAGTAAAATTACCTTGGCTTTTTTCCAGGAGGATGGGAAGTGTGGAAGGGTGAAGCAAAGGTTGAATAGGTTGGATAGAAGAATTGGGAACTTTAGGCATCTACCGGCATATCTGAGTTGGGAGTTGCTAATATTATCTAGGCCGGGAGCTTTTTTTGTTGAAAGAGAGTTTAGAATAGAAAGGATGTCAGAGGGAGTGGAAAGAGTGATTTTAGCGATGGAACAGGAAGGGAGGTTGTCCACATATTTATTGACCGCCTCTTCAACTGGAGAGACAGACTTGTTAAGGGACATTGTGTTTTGTAAATGGTCTGCCTGAATTTCTACTTTTTTGCTGGGATCAAAAATTGCGTCGCGATTGTCGTCTCTCTTAGCCTTTTACCTTTCCAATTGCGAATCCTTCCAATACGCGGTGTGACGACTCCGTTGACGCAAGGGCCATTGATTCCCCTCCCCCAAAGTCTCCCTACCCCCACAGCGCTCAACTCCACTTTCACCGCCCCACTCTCCTCCCCACGCTAAAAGCTCTCTCCCGACCACACCATTTCACGCCCCCTCCCCTCACGCTTTTATCCTGCTCCCCTTCCGTGTTGTTTATTCAACCGATTGCTCCCACTCGTGAAGAGAATTGAGGACTCCTGACTCTTCCCTCATCTTCTTTCTCTCCGCCAAATGTCTTTTTCCTTTACAACTGTTTCCACCAATTTTCATTCATTTCTCTCCCCATTGTGTACTCTGATTGAGTAAGAACATAGGTGAGATTTTTGCCAATACGGACTGTTTGATGCATTGTTTTTCATGTTATAATAACTAATGCTCACTTTTACGAAATTAAAAGGCGTCAACTACCTTCCAACGGACATCAGACCCATTGGTTGATGCGTTCTGTTGCAAATTGAATATTCTTGATAATGCAGACGAAATATACCAAAGATACAATGCACACACTTTAGAGCCTTCCTATTTCAAATTTCTTCTCCGCAGCATGAGCTAAAATTTATTTTCCCGTGAGGATTCTCACGAGTTTAGCCACCAATTGTCTCACAGACCAATCTTCACCGCTCGCGTTGTCAATTACCTCGTCTATGACGGCATACTTAATATACTGATGTGTATCTTCACACATTTTGTGACAATGCGATTGGTTTTGGCTCTTTTGCTCGAACCTAGATATGTTATTTTTTCGATTGAGTAAAAATTATGGCCTACACAATGCCTACGTATGCCGGGAGGTCTCAGGGTTTTCTACTTAGTTAAATAAAAAAATACCAGCGTTACTTTCCTGGTGAAAGTTGGTTGCATATCTTCATCAGCTGGTATTCTGCCCTACACTGGCAGGTCGCAAGCGCCAAATTCGTCCCAACATCACTCTGTCCAAGGCCTCCCCTTTAGTTTCTCTGTAACTTCTTCCTAATCTACGGAAATTCGTAGAAATTTCCTTCCTCATAGGGAATTTTTTCCTTTTGTAGAAGCATTAAAATGTGGTTTCGCTAGTAGCAGGGCCCTCCCGCCTCTGTGACGGCGCGGGATTCCTCTTCCCCATCCTTCCTTCCAATCCTATCTTATCCCAGGAGACGTCACGTGGTCGGGCTCCCATCGCGGCGGCGCCTCCCTCCATTTTCCTACCTTGTCCTCTTTGGTGCAGAGGTGGTAAGCTTATTGCTTCAGACTTCGGCCCAGAAGCGCAACCCCGCGAGCCAGCCCTTGGGTTTCATATCCGCAGTAGCTTCTTCCTAACCTCACCGCATCCGCCATCTCCAGTCTTCTTCTTCTTCCTCCTCTTCTTTTTCCTCCTTCCACTGCTCCCTCGACTGCTAGACTCAAAATGCCCTTTCCTCTTGTAACACATCCTATCCAATTCCCTTTTTTCTTCTACTCAATTCTCAGCAGTGTCCTTTCCTCCCCAACTCTTTCCAGCACCTCCTTATTCCTCACAGTATCCACCCACTTTACTCTCCCATACCGTTACAAATATGTATATATTTTACTATTTTAGGTCATTAGGCCGATTTCTTATTTTTTTATTGCCTAAATCAAAAGATTATTACTCCTGGAGTACGTTTTTCACGCTATTAGATTTTTAAATGACGATATCTATTTTTCGCAATTAAATGAAAAGTGAAAATTTCAAGCGCGTGAAAACGCGACGTCTAAGAATTAATACTGGGAAAAACTCCATGTGACGTCGTTCTGGTTCCCGCTGCCGTCGTGTGAGGTGACCTTGGGGCGAGGCTTTGAGAGCCACTACGATGCAGGCTGCTAGCAGGTAGCAAATTACCCAGCTATCAGGTAGCGCTTGGCTTAAATAAGGGTTATTATTAAACCTATCAAACGAAGGAAACTTTCCGACCTTAGGCAATTTTAAAAGGGAATTATTAAGAGATGTTGCTCTGAGCTCTGTGCCTCATACATGCATTGGTAAACTCAGACGATGGAAAGTGAAAATATTCAAGCGCGCGAAAACGCGACGGCTAAGTATGAATGCCGGGAAAAGCCCGCGTGACGTCATTCTGGTTCCCGCTGCCGCAAAGTGAGGTGACATTGGGGCGAGGATGTGTGCGCCGCTGAGATGCACGCTGCTAGCAGGTAGCAGAGTACCCTGCTAGCAGGTAGTGCTTGGATTAATTAAGGAATATTAATACCTTATCAAACGAGGGAAATATCTCAGACGATGTAAAACTCCTATCTACTCGTATAGAAACTAGGTCCCTGTGACGTCACGTGGAGTGGCATCGCAACGGCGCCAATCTGGCCTTTTTCAAATGAGGTTAAAATTGACCATAGCCATTCGTCTAAACCAGTATTTCTAAAACCAAATAATTTTTATATTACGAATACACTAATGGTGGGTAACGAATCGCAATCAATACCTTTTGTTTTCTTTGATGAAGGAAACTACCCTACTAACACTAGGAATACCGGTCTTGACACCCCTCCTGGAACTACTATTTGAGTCATTTTGACTCCTACCTTATAATTGCTTATTTTTTCAGTTTTTATCTGCATTTATTGATACGTTGCTATAGTTTACCATTTTGTTTATAATTTTAATATTTCAGTCGTGGTTGTAACAAAAAAATGTAATTTAAAAAATGGGATTATCACAGAGGAATAGGATAAAACAGTATACATAAACTTTTCACCATATTTTGTTATCATGTTTGTATGATAAAAAATATTACGCAGGCTACATAGAAAGTGGGGAAATAATTTAATAAAATAAAAAATATTTTTGCTACAGTTGGTACCTCCTTTCTTTGGTACTCAACGGTAAATTTTGAATAATGTGTACTATTATTTTCTAAAACTATTTTTATCGCAAAGCCTTATTATGTGAAAAATGAATAAAATTCACTGAGTTTCAGGACGTAATTCGTAAAATATTAGTCAGAGCAGAGAAATAAAATTTCAAGGAGTCAAAATGTAGGTCGGTAGTTCTAGTCTTAAGGAATTTGTGTTTTCACTTTGGATACTCATTGCCAGGAGTGGTCCAGGAGACCGAAGTGACCGCTCATACCGCAGACGTTTAGGTCACTACTGTGGGTTTCCATGGTTGAGGTTGAGGCACAATTGACAAGGCACAGGATAAGCTCTCCCTAACCACCCGCACCTGCCAGCAATTCCTCTCCCTCTTTTCGGCTGGCCGCTTCTCGCCAATCACTCTCATATTCTATCCGACCCTTCCTCTTCAGCCATCCTTTCTATCTCTCCCGTCCCACTCCAAATGCTCTCCTTACTCCCACCCCTTCCTTCAGCCCTTTTCCTGCTATCTCTCCACTATGGATCGTAAGGAACCGCAGTCACGTTCGACAACGAGCGAGGAAGAAGACCCGTGACTCCGGAGATAAGTTGGTGCGTGTGTCCAATGGAAACTTCGTTCGCGTCGGGGATGAGGACGCCGAGTGTAGATTAGGGCTTCGGCGAGAATCAGCGATAAGGGAGGCTGAAATTGGGCTATTTTTGCTGTGTAATATTTGCCATTCTTCTGACAATATAATATAGATTCGTTTTACATGTACTACCATCATGTGCCCATCTATATTTTTAATTAGATTTCAAAGTTAAATGTTACCATTACATTTTTATTGCTATCAAGCTTTTTCTCAGAGCATAAAAATAGGGAGAGTGATTTTTTTTTGCATTATTCGTCAATATAAGGACAAATTTTTGTGGTTTGTTACCCCTACGACACTCGTATCACAAGTGTTGTTTGTAAACGAGTGATTCATTATTTCGTCCCACTGGAGTCTCTAGCGGTCGGACATGTGTAGTATGTTTCAGAGAAATTTTTTTATGCTTCAATTTATGTATTTAAAGCGAATTTTCAGAGGTTATACTTCAATGAGTTGATTAGTCCTGCATTACTCCTTAAAAGCAAGAGAATATAAACTCATGAGTAGTAGTTCTATGACAGTTTTGGAGGATTCGCCTCTTTCACACTTATGCTTTGGAGTGATAGCTCTTGTATCGCATCTAAATGTCACTAAAACTGTCATAAAGTCAAAAAAGGGAATTATGCGTCTTGATAATTATTTCCCGATCTGTTAGTCTGACCTTAAGTGGATAACCTGAGCATTCAGTCACTACCCAGTTTAAAAACAAAACATTGAACCCTGTTGCTAGCGCTGACAAGGTGAAATTATTTCTTTAAGGTATTAGTTAAGTCGATAGTAATTTTTAAAAGTTAATGAATATCGTTTATAAACTCTCTTTTTATTGTTTTAATATCCAAATTGCACTTAGCTCACCTCAATGAAAACACTTTTCTCTTATTGACTATTGTCTAATGTTATTGCGCGCATTTCTTTTTTTGTGCAGGAGAATAAATAAAACCATTCTTCCATGCATAGTCATCCTTTCACAGTACCTAAGCTTGATATGATTTATCTACATCCACGTGTTTAGGTAGGGTCTCCAAATCTAAGCTTATCGTTACTCACTTCATATCTGTAGGACTGGTGAGGCACGCTCTCATGTATTATTTCTTCCTCCTAGTCTCTTATGGAAGGTATAGTCGTGTTATTTCATTCGAAATGATTGGGATAGTTCTTATAAGGGCGGTGACTTAAATGAACCCATTGATCCGGTGGCTAGTGAATGTTTTTAGAGTGGACGAGCAGGGTGGTGGTATGGCATTGGATGAAAAGAGAGAGAAAAAAAGAGAGATGGAGTGAGAGAAGGAGGAGGGGAGACAGGGAAAGCAATGAGGAAGATGAGAGAAAGTGTGGCAAGTTAAGCAATTTGGGCGCGAAACAAAGGGCGAACGCAGCGACTCGAGGAGGGGAGTGGCGAAGTTTGTAAACTCCATTCGGCGCTTGGTGAGTGGGTTGAGGGAGCAATGGAGGTGTGGAGAGAAGAAGAACTAATGTGCATTCCAAACAAGTGTGCGTCGATGGGGTGATAAGGTACCACCCAGACTTCTGCCTGAAAACCTTCTTGGCCGCTTTCTGAGGCCAAAGAGCTTTCCGCTAATTTTTACCACCACTGTATAGCGTCTGAAGAGGATTGCTGGGGACACGGTAGCTCAGAAATAAGGTTGAAACGAATGATTATGAGGAAGAAAATGTTTCCCTTTTATTATTAAATTAAATATATTAAAAAATATTAATATAAAAAATTATTAAATTAAAAAGCTGTGCATAATACACTGAACACATATCTAATTTCACTGGGAGTTTGCTGAATTACGTGCGACCTTATTTTCAATTTCTTTGCCCTCGTGTTTTGCGTCTTCCAGCTTTCGTCCAATGCATCGTGATGCCCTGTATTATTTTTGGAGACTCGTGCGAAATGCCTCCCGAAGGCGCAAGAGAATTTGGGTGGAAAGGGGAGTGGAAAGACAGAGCGGTGTGACTGGAAGATGACGGATTATTCCCCCTCACCTGTTGCTGCTCCACGCACTGTGTGCACGCCGCCGTTGCTTCCTTTAAAGGAGTCTCCTTGCTCGGAAGAACGACTCCCTAGTCGTCGGTGACGTGTCTGAAACATTCGGCGTGGTGGCATCCCGTAGTGGCTGGTCATGGCTGCTGTCATAGCCAAATTTTATTGTAACGTGACTACTGAAATCCAAGCCACTCATTAACATATTTCTGCCATTGGAGCACAAACCTATTACCATTTGTGAAACAGATTTTATAAGACATGACATATTTTTACGTCCCTCAATTTAAAAATATCCGTGCAAATGCTGAATTTATAGAGGCATTTTTGATTTTCTCTAACATTTGGCTACTCTAAGCAAAGTTGGGCCATTTTTAGTTGATTTGAGCCAACAGTTGCTCTTTCTGATTCTTCACTTCCAAAGTTACGCCAAGTTAAGCAAGTAAAGTTGAGGGGAATAAGGCTTTAGGTTCCTTTCTTTTCCCTTTTATCGATGCAGGATTTATATGAAGATTAAATCGAGTAAACTCGGTTTATATATTTTTTTATTTAATCCTTAACCTGTGACTTGATGTCTGAGAGCCCGCTGCGTTTTTATATTTATAGATATTTTAGAAATTTCTGTTTAAAATGTTTGTAATTCTCGTAGCTTCATTTTTTTGTTTATTAAGGATACAATGCTCGTAAAATTATACGCTCTTATTATGTATTTCTGTTAAATTTCAACTGAATTCATTGAGCGGTCTGAGAGACCTCGCTTCACTAAATTGTAAAAAACCAATAAACGTAATACCATGTGACTACTTAGGTTTCCTCAGTGTCGAGGTTCCAATGTCTCCATTTTTCCGGTGCTACCGCGTCGATTGTTGGTTCAAGGAAGGTTGTTGGTTGGCTGGTACTGCTGCAAGCGTCTTCAGGTCGAATAGCCTTAAACCATCAACCGACGTGGTACCACCAGAAGATTACACATTGAAACGTAATACCGGTGGATACGACTCAAAAAGCTGTTATTGACAATTCGTAATGACTTTTCAAGTATAAGAATAGTTAACAATTTGTTAGGAAGCATATTTTGTTACACAACCTGGATTAAGTACTTTATTTTTCTGAAATACATTAGGTATGTAAAAATAAAAGACCATTCAAGTCGTTGCTCAAGGCGAATGCAAAACAAACGAAATCCGTTTTTTATCAGAAATATCACGCTTTTTGCTCTTTAAACGTTAAGATTTAAAAAATATATTTTATAAAAACTACAATAAGCCATTGTTTAATTTCTCTTACCCTTTCAGGCACTACGCATGTAACACATTTTGTAAAAATGACGGAACCCATTGAACCCCGAAATTTCGCACGCCCTTGCCTGCAGTGCAACATTCATTTGAGCCTTCTTTTGGCGGTCGGTCTCCCTTGAAGTATTTGGGGACAGATCACCTAAGCATTGCGTTTTACCGGCAAAAGAAATAAAAAGGGTCTTGGAAACACCGAGAACAAAACATTGAAATGCAAGTACCATTGCGTCTACAAATGTTCGAAGCGTATTTTTCACTCTTTTTATCGGCTATAGAAAAACCCCTGCGTTCGTAGTTTTTGAAGGAGCGCGGAAATCTGTTGAATTCCTCCGACAAATAAAACTGATAGGAAAGGAGGGAGCACAAATGATGACGGAAGTTATGTTAACAGTGAACGCTCTCCCCGAGCAAGGGCAATTTTTTCGGAAGAAATCGCCAAAATCGGTCATCAATTGAGCTAATTCGTAAACCCTACCATAATATCGTTACTCAGAAACCTGGTTTGTAGGATTTCAGGACATCACTGGGTAAGGATATTGAGCCTCTATATTATTGGTGCTATATATTTGATGAGCGGATGTTGCAATTGTTTCGCACGTGATAAACTCGCACCTTCAAGCAATAAGAGATATAAGAGGAACGGCAGGTCATAGCTACTTAACGTTAATTTGATGGAATTAAAAGCCTCTCTTGGTCTTTTGGATTACTCTGCGATTTTTAAATCTAATTATGAGGACATTTGCAACATATAAGCCACAGATGGCACTGGCAGAGAAATTTTCCGATCAGTAATGCCAGGAAAGCGGTTTACTTTATTTTTTTACGAGACTCCGTTTTGACGACCCTACGGATCCTATGACCCGATAGAAAACTGACCCTAATGCTCCAATTTCTGATTTTTTTCCCTCTAGTAAAAAAAACTTCCTACGCTGCTTATCATTGGGAAAGGTAACTTGCATTGATGAAAAGGATTAACCTAATGATTTAGCGCCATCCAACGGGAGCATAATGGGCCCTTCGCTTTACGGATTCTCGTTCCACTTGGCTCTAGTATCCCATGTCCCCAAAAGAAATAAGGCCGATTGCTTCGTTTCACCGATGTATGACGGAGTTAGCGAAGATATTGAGTCCGGGAAACCAGAGGTCATTGCATTTTACAACGCGAGTTAGGATGGCGTGAATACTTTAGACAAAATGTTCTGTAGCTACAAATCCGGTCGAAGGACATGGAGGTGGCCATTGGCAGTATTTTTCAGAAAATTAGATACTTCCTTAGTCAACTACTTTTTAATGGTACTGTACAGCAGTCTGCAAAATGTAGTAAAG
This sequence comes from Ischnura elegans, assembly GCF_921293095.1. Lineage (NCBI taxonomy): Eukaryota > Metazoa > Arthropoda > Insecta > Odonata > Coenagrionidae > Ischnura > Ischnura elegans. The sequence continues at coordinate 6,642,021 of NC_060247.1, forward strand.
GTATGACACGATTCAATTTCAAACTTCAAAAGCTGTAGATCTTGTTAGACACAATATGAGAAGGAGAATGTCGTATCTTAGATTCCCGAGACAGGTAAGATGAGGTATTGCTCAAATTCTCCATCTACCGTTCGAAGAGGCTGAAGAAGTTGAAAGGCTCGAAAGGCGGGTAGCATGCCTGCTGTTCAAAAAAATGGAAAACCTCATACTTATGTTTCCGATGCAAAAAGCCTGTGTTCTTGGAATGCACGAAGAAAATTTGCATGGACTGTGAGAAAACGAAGATATTAGAAAATAATAAAGTGAAAAAAGTAATTTTAGTCACCTGCAGAATTCATCAAGAAAAGGAGTAAGGGAAATGTGTGTGCAAAAAGTGCAAAATTTGATTAAAAGTTGGCAAATATTAATGAACTTTCAGTTCCTCCGAAGCCTGCAGGGTGAGAGTAATATGTATAGCTTTTTCTTACATTAGCATTTTTACATTTTCCAATTATTATATGTTCCACTATTGAGGAAATAATTTTTGATGTCTAAAATACCAGCATTTTCTGCTTGATTCTCATCCATTGGCTGGCTATCATAAATATTGATTTTTTTTTTATTTTCATCAATTTATTTATTTTTAAGATATATATTTTTGTTCATTTATCAGTGTAAGAGGTATTTACGGGCGGATAATGATATTTAGAGGTTACAATTGGAGGAGTTACACAGCCATAGTTGATTTTTTTAGCTCAGTTTTTGAGACACCTTTGCTGCTCTCTTCATCGCCCCTACGTCGTCATACCTTTTCCTTTATAGGCATTACTACGCAGCACGACTTTAGCTCTCTGGCCATTAATATCAGTTTTTTCGTTATATATTACAGGCCTCGTAACGGGTGCCTCCTTCTCAATCCCCAGGGGTGTATTTAACGATGGCTTAATTCGAGGACCCGTGCGATCACTCCGCATCGGGATATATCTGGCCACCCCACCCCACCTGTCCTTTCGAAATGTGTCTCTAACACCAGTCACACATCTCCTCTCTCAATCCCTTACCATTCTGCATCATTTAATCCTCTTATGCCACCCTAACATGCCTGGAAGATAAAAATAATCAATTTAGGAACACGATAATGTTTGAATATCGATGTGTAGTGATTAAAGGCCTGGTTACACGATACATTAACACGTACGGGTTAATGTCTAAATGTATGAACTCGTGAATGAACGCCAAAATGCACCGCGTAACCACCCAACTTGTGCGAATGCTTGTACAGAAAATAGAACCTGTTCTAATTTGGTTAATGCATTCGTACATGTTCCGTTCCGGTCCACCAAAATCATTCATGCAAACGTACATTAACTTGTAGGTGTTAATTTACCGTGTAACCAGGCCTTAAGAAAATGGATGTCTGGAAGCAACCGTAGTATTTCCGGGCCTTACGAAAGCACAATAAAATATCGTGATGCATCACCGAATAACGTTGTGTGACATATCAAGCATTAGTCACATGATGTGTCGTGGTATTTTATTATGCAGCTGTTATCATCGCATAATGTATCTTCCATGCTTATATTTTGTCGTGATTTTTTTGGGAAGGATATTTTGATTTTTGCCATCTGGAAATACATCACGATATTAATCAGACAAAATTATATTGCCAACATTCAGAATTCACAAGTATACTCCCCATTCCCTTACGTATCCAAATATTCCTCGATATTTACACGTGTATCCCTTGCCTGCGTCCAAGGAACCGTTTTCTCATCTCCTCTAAATCCTCCATCTTCAACCTCCCCAATTATTTTCCTCCCCTGTTAAAAACCCGCCTCTGTCTCCATCTTGTATGCCTCACCTTTATCAGAAGCCCTGACTTCCCCTCCAGCCTTCTTCCTTTCGAGTAAACAATCTACATTACCTATCGACCATCTCCTGATCGAGTCCATTTCTTTATGTCTCCGCTGTCATTTTAGGGCGCATAACGTCGATGAAGAAATTCGTGCTCTCGGTCGAAAATTTAGATACTGTGAAACAAGTAAATTTTTTCTTAGTAATTTCCATGATGAGCTGGAAATTTTTATGAATAGAATGAAGCTTTCAGGTATTTTGGAGCGGTAAATTGTGTATAAATAGCGATAGAAAATTTTGGAAAGCAACCGGATTATCAGTTTCCTGATAAAGTTTCAGACGAATAGGTAATTATGCAATCAAACAGAAAATAAAATATGTTTCATTTTGTATTGACAAGAGATAGAATTTAATTTCTCCATAAGTTTATCGTTTTATAAGAGGTCTTCAAAATATCCGCCCAATCCCTTTGACCATTGTTGCATGTATGTAGCCGTTGCAACATCTTTTTGGTCCCCTCAATCCCTCACATGTGGCCATTGGTTGGCTCATCCGAACAGCGAAGCACAAATTCGCACTATACAAGTTTTCTCTTTTTTCCTCCGTGACACTTTTACTGGAGCTGGATTAAATGAGAGAGGGGAAGAAGGGAGACATTGCTTTTAGGCGAGGATACTTATGAAAATAAATTAAATAATTGGTTATCTTTAAACTATGATTTTGTTATTTTTTCTCTTAATACTCTCTTTTTACTTTTCTACGACAGAACGATCTCATGCTGGCATAAGTAGCCTCGCATTTCGGCAATATGCTGGACATATCAATGAAATGGATTAAAATCGCTTATGGCCTAGATTTTACCTTTTCAAATGAAAATACTCTATTTACTTTGCACCATTTCGGAATTACGTACGTATTCTCCGTTGATAATTCTAAAAATATAAAACTAAGACTAGTCGAATTTTGAAAGACTTTTTGAATAATTTGAGTTTTCGAGGCCTTGATTAATTATTAGTAAACGGGTTTTCTCATATTGCAAGTCCATGTTATCTATAACCCATTCTTTATGTCACTAACTTCTCGTTAACATCGGAGGCGACCATGCACTAAAGCCACGCCACAGTGAGACATGGAAAGTGAATTAGCGTGGGAATGAGTCATATCTTTATAGATAAGTGTACGGATAGTGGAATTCCGTGTAATTACCGTGCAAGCTCACTTTTCGGCTATTTGGAGACACACACAGATACGCGTCGATTTAAGGATATCGGTGGAAAAGGATGTGGAGTGGGAAGGATGTCGGCTGGATAAAAGTGATTTCATTAACACCGCCTTTGGTGCACCCTTCGTTTATTTGAGGGAACAAGGCTTTTCATCTCCCCTAGCAACCCACCTGCGCCTCCCAACCCCTCAACCCACCGCGGCCTCTTCATGCAGCCATTTTTCATATACTGTCCTGCTCTTTTCATGCATTTCATTCATGTCCTCGCCGCCTCGCCCTTTTTTCTGTGTAATCAAAGGGTATTTTACATGTTTAGAACCGATTCCAATGAGAAAAGGGTTAAGAAAATCAATACTTTGCCGCGTGACTTCGAGAAAGATTACTTTCTGTAAATTTATATATTTCGTTTATACGAGGCGTAATACGGGAATCTGAATAAATTACAACGGCTTGCAAGTTTTATTCTATTGAAGTCACCTAAATTTTATGTGTTAAATTCTAAATTAACCCCTAAATATAACACTTGTTACTTATGGAAGAGTAAAAAGTAAATACAACGATGAATATGCTACAAAAGATCACCGTAAAATTTAGCTAAAGTCACAAGAATAATTTACAAGTCAAACCTATAATTTTATGGTTATTGAAGATTAAAACCTGGTGAAAGGAGAAGCATGGATAGGTACTTAGCGCCGTCCATCTGTAGATCTATACTTGTTTATTACGCAACTTATACTCTTCTCTCTCTAATATTGCTTTATCCTCTTTTGCCATCAATTCATTTAAGAATAAAACTCATCTAATAAGTTTTACCCCTCATCATGTTAACGTAATTAAAAACATTTCCATCTTATAGTTTTTCGTGTCTGCCACCTAAATGCAATATTCTTCAAATGTACAGAGAGAAAATCTTAATATCATCCTGATTCAGTTGCATTGAAATGCTTCTGCATAGAGCACATGTATTCCTCATTATGCGGAATTATATTGAAGTTGGTATCCTCTCCTAATTTGGAGGACATTAAAAATGGCAATTGAAGCATTTGACCTGTCGTCCACATTTTTTCAAAGAACACGTCCTTCTACTCCAAGATAACGTCACGAGAAAACTTGCAATGAGTTTCATCTTTTCAAAAATAAAAAAATATAGAATATTTATCTTGAAAATATGATAAATATTTAGGGTGGATTGTGTTTTTAAGATAAGTGAAATTGAAACCTATCTGGACAGGAGGTGAGAAGGGTGAATACTCGACAGAATATAAAGATAATACAGGATGGACAGGAAATGTGCTTGTTAGGGGTGAAAGAATTATAAATCAGTATACCCATCCATGATTGATAAAAATATGCCTTGGGACTGAAAAAATCATACATCAGGATCACGAGCCAGTTTATCACTGGGGAAAGACACTAACTTTGTTGCATGTACCTATCACGCCAAATGAAAATTTTAAGTACGTTTTGTATGCAACACTAGAATAATAGAATATTCTTGCCTTGGGTTGTCAAATGTAACCAGATAACATATTCAATGCAGGCCATGGCTTTTTAACTCCTCTCTAATCACCATCATCATCAGTTAGCAATGCGGAGATTAGCTTGACAGAACTCTCCATTCGTTTCTCCGATCAGCCAATTCTTTTGTATCTACTTGATTCTTCTGGTTTATATCCATCATCACCTTCTGTATGCATCTCATTCGAAGGCTACCTTTCCCGATCTTCCCATCAAAAAGGATAAATTTCATCTGACCATCATGTGTCCTATTGTTCCGAATTGAATTGTCACGTCTTCCTCCTAATGTTTTCAAAAGGCGTCTCTCCCACTGTTCTTGAATCACCACAATACTCAAACGATCTTTCAATTTGATCTCTATCATTCTTCCATTTCACCACTTTGCGAAAGTATAAAAACTTTACTTCTCCACCGCCGTAATCATCCACTGCCTAAGAGAGGCATCCTTCAATTGTAAAGGCCCGTCCTCCCAAATATGGATCCCATTTTTTTCTGAAGCTGGTCCATATCCCAGCCAACGGACCACGGCGTTCTTCACGCAGCGGAGGAGTGGAGATTAATAAAGGCCACAAACGTGAAAGGGCAATGTTTTGTGGATTCACGCAAAGAAGAAAAAGTACAACCGCCATTGTCGTCACACCATTCGTTCACGTTGAGTAATTTCCTGAGGCCTAAGGAAACCTTTTCTCACGCTCTCTAAAGAAATTTTCTAGCTCAGTCGAGGACATTTCATTGGCAATTTTTATGCAGTTCTTGCTAATATTAACACCTAGGATCGTGGTATCCTGGTGGATAGAGCACATGAATGTTTATCGAAGGGTTCCCTGTTCAAATGTAAGATGAAACCTTCAGACGCCTTCTAAAATAATTCCCAGAGTATGAGGCAGTCCAGAGATAGGAGCTGCGCCGCCAAACCTGAATGTGTGTCATTGACACGCCTGTGGCTAAACCAGGGGTTATCTCTACCCTCACCCATCCATAATAACCTTTTTGTTGCATTTATGAGTGAATAATAATTTTTACAAGAGATTCTGAATTTCCTGTTTTGATTTATAACGTTCTATTCGGGATTGAACTCATGGCATTAAAGCCTTTTTGACATAAAAAAAGGACTTTTTGATCTCATGAACGGAAACCTGTACATTTTAATCCCTCAGCTACTAGAGTAGAAAGCCAATATTTGACATCGGATTGGGAACATGAAAGATGACATTGAACTTGACCATAGAAGTCCACTGGGCCGGAAATCGCTCAACAGATTCCAATAAAATACGTCCATCCGAAATAGGAAATGAAAATGAAAGAAAACAAAGAACAACTAAGTCAATTAGGACTTTCATTCTTCTTTGTTTACCCAACATCAGAACAAATGAATTTCTAATCCTTCTGAAGCAAGAAAAGTACCCTTTCCGTCTCATATCGTATGCACAAATGTTTTCGCTTCCTGGTCACTCTTAGATTTTTTCCTCCGTCCCAGTTACGAATAAAATTGAGAGGGAAAAGCTCTAGCATTGAGCACATATATCTCTCACCGTGGATGAGAATATTTTGAAGCAGGGATACAGAAAGATGTATTGAAGTAGGGGAATAATGAAATAATTTGATTCATCATCAACATTACGTTTAAAGGCATGTCCTCCTACCCTAAGGTCATTCTCACGAATCTCGAGAATATATTGTAAAAGTCATGTGTGAATTTATTTAATATTTATTCATTTACAATTATAACCTACCTATTAGTGCAGGGATATGCCTACTTTAAAAGGATAGGAATTATAGAAGATATGCCGCGAAAATTTTAGAGATATTCTGCGTGATTACCGCAATAACCGTGTTTTCATATGGAGTTCACAGCTGAATGCATGTGTCTTTCATTTAGTCATTCAATAGAGAAATGAAAAACATAGCTTTAACCTATTTTTATTTCGGCAGGTACCTTAGTTATTTACATTGCTGTATTATTTTTTCCCAAATATTGATAATACCTAGCCCAATTTTAGAAACTGAAACAGAAATTAATGTGCTTAAACAAAATTATCTAGCTACAAGAATCAGGGTATGAATATGTAAAGTAATTTTTGCGTTAAAAACAGTTGGAAGTTAAAACCTATTTGATTTTTGTACCTACGAAAACTGTATGTTGCTCAAGAATCCCTCGGTATCGATTCCATGGAAATTAATTTCTGCACGACAATGTCTTAGATGAGAGCAGTCCAGAGCATCAGCTTTGGCAGGTAATGGTCGTCAGTTCAATTTCAAACCAATGGATAGAATTAGAGAGACGGAGTATAGAAATGAATTTGTGCTGCAGTCAACTGGATAGCTTAAATGAAGAACTGGATGTTTTTAGCGTCATGCCCCTCATGTTCTAAAAGAAGAAAATGGAATATTGTCATAAATAAATTTTGAATGTAGTTATTTAAATTAAAATGACGCATCACTTTTTTAAATTAATTAATCGTTCCCTTTAGACTTAGAAGGTAATTAAAATAAATTTTTTAAGTGTTTGGTTATCCAAAGACCGTCAATACATGATGCTGAGGATTGTAAAAGTTTTTAGTAGGAGTGAAGAAATAATAGTGGTCGGAAAAATAATGATCATTTGTTGGGAAAAACAGAGCTATTTAAAAGAATGATATCATGACATCATTGGCATATAAACTTTTAACTTAGATAAAAATACATTCGAAACAAGATTCCTATGATATATCTCATTAAGTTCCTATATAATTAAGAAAGATTTAGTGATTTCCCGGCGAATAGACTTCGTAAAATGTTCTCGGGATCGCCACCGGGTCAGGAACTGCATAAGTGCCGACGTTTCGATGACCGAGTCGGACATCGAATCGTCACCACTCATGCAGTACCTGACCCTTTGGCGATCCCCAGAACATTTTACAGAACCTATATAACTGTCCAAAATATTTCATTTCCCATAGTATTGCGGTTTCACACTAGGCATTGGGTTTTGTTTACTATGGAGCCTGTATGCGCAGCTCTTGAGTGTACTCTTATTTCCTGTGAGCAATGGTGTCGAATTAAATGATAAATATATATACTTATAAGAAGTCTTGAGGAAAGCGCACTAAGCGATAATATATGTATGTGGCCGATCGAGGAGAGCGGACAAAAATGACACTTAGAGAAACACAGAAACACATAAAAAAGGACACTCACAAAAAATTTCGCAGACGTTTCAGCGGGTTGACCCGCTATCTTCGGTGCCGAAGGTGAACTCAGTGCCAGAACTTCGGTGCCAGAGTTCACCTTCGGCACTGAAGATAGCGGGTAAAAAGCTGTTTCCCACATTTTTCAGTGTGGCTAATGTCAATAATGTGGTCTGATAAAAATTGCACTGAAGTGGCAATTAAGAGTTTTTGACTGGGCAGGAGAAGTTTTAAATAATGAGCTTTGGTATGGAAATACCGGCACAAACTTGAGGAAAGAGGGAGAGAGAGATACAGAGAGATCTGTATAATTTGATGAAAATATTACGATTGAATAATTACGTATTCCTTACAGCGTGGGAACGGTGCGGTGGGACTTTCTCCTCCTAGTGTGTACGGTGATAACGGGAGGAAATATGTGAATGAAGAAACGCATTATCCTCCGGTTCTACCTCCCAAGTCTCCTATTCCGTTTCGGCGACACATGGCACATTTCCAAGACATCCAGGTACATGGAGTTCATTTTCGTTTGGCTCTACACTGTCGCTTCGACTTTCACTCTCGCGAGCTCCCTCGCAAAGTTCATTTCGGGTGGAATATCGCGTTACCGAGTTACGCAAACGAACTCCCCCCTAATCAAGTCTTCCCAGCCCTTCGCCTGACGTAGTTTCTTCTCATGTTTCAGACTCCTTCCCTAAAAACTGTAGTACACCCTTGACAGCCTTATATTGGTTGTTCCGAGATAACTTCTCATGCGCTAGTTAAAGCAGGTACGTATGATTCATTCAATATTGGGTGTCTTTCAATTTTCGACTTACGTTTCTCTATGGTAGCGAGGATCGGACGTTGAAAATGTAGACTCAGTGCACAAGTCTTTGCCAACTCCGTCGATTTCTCTGGAGTAAGGAGATAAGATGGACAAAGGAGGATATTTGAGGTGAAGGATTTTCAAGTCTCAATTTGAGAAATAGCTAAACCTTCAAGACGGATCGCTGAGGATCGGTTACTGCGCACTTTCCTTGAGTGCTCTTCTGTACATTTATGCACATTGTTTATCATGAAAATGTGTGCGGTTTATAATATTTTTATAGTTCCGTAACATGGTATCAAAAATTCCAGACTGACTGCAGCACGCAAAGCTTCATCAATTCAATTTCCCTTGGAATCCGTGTCCCAGGACGTAGAGAGAAATATAGTGGGAGACTTGAGGTAGACGATTTTCGAGCGCCTTTTTAAGAAATAACTCAATCCTCAAATCGGATGGCCACAGTCAATATGGTGAATATCTCTCGCACGTGAGTGTACTTCCGAAAGAGTAGTCGAGAAAAGCGGTCGGATGACACTGGGGGACCCTCACGGCTCCTTCCGATCCCCCACATTCTTCCTCTATCTCTCTCTCGTGGTCCATTCCGCCATTATTCTTCCCATTCCCTTCGGAAGGGACCTCGGCGCCACGCGAATGACCATTCATCCTCTCAAAGTGGCAATTTCGGCGGCATCGCACTCCATCCGGCTGATTCTTAACCCATGGGTCTCTTTTTATGTCAACGGAAACAAAGAAAGTGAATCGATTGACCGAAAAAATGAGGCATTCAAAAAACAGATGCCTCAAAAAATACCTCGGTCCACAGAGAGCCTTAAAAAATGGAGAGGAAAGCAAGTATCTCTCACTATATTTGTCAATAATATTTCCATTATTTTATATTAAATTCCATTTTCAAACCGGAATATTGTAGGCATTTTGAATTATTCTTTTTTGCGATTGCATTAGATCGCCATAAAAACATTTTTTTGACCATAGGAATAAGTATCTATTGTGACTGTTAACCTAAGTTATTCCATAAATTACTACTGAACACAAAAAAGAAGTCAGCACCGCTTAACTGACCAAAACTAAAGAATTAAGTGCTAATTGAAAATAATTTTGTAAAAACCTAAAAATATTTGGCAAGGCCTCACCAAACCTTACTTATCTGCGCATGAACATACTTTAAAAACATTGAATAACTTGAGATGACGAAGTACCAAGTCAAAAATCAATTCTCCATTTTCCTTGAGGTACCACTCTCGCGTACTATAACGACCCCTTTCACATCCACCCATCATTGCCTCGCTAAGGCAGCTATTTTATTCAAATCCTTAAGTTGCAACATTCATTAGAAGATTGTTGTTCCTGTCATCATGTTCCAAATCATTGAATTACTCACGTGACAGCATAGCCGTGCCTTTATTCTTCAGAACCATTGCAAGTGTTGGGGCAAGCAAGCCTTGATTTCTTCACTGGCCATGTGTCATATTCCCGTGATTCCTAAGGCTTAATTACGTACCCATATTCTTCGTGTCCACCGTGTTTCGCATAGAATCATGAATGGCTGGTGTTGGGGCGGCCTCAGGGGGCGAACATAAGGGGTTGCGAAGGTGCGACAGATTCTCTGGCGAGAGTGATAGGGGGGGGAGGGGAGTTTGCGGCGATCCTCAAGGGCCACGTGGGACTGCATCTGACAACGCCCGTATACACACACTGTGTGGAGGGCATACGAAACGGCACCGAGTCTGACTTGCCACCGGAGGTAACGGGCAATATAGAGAAGAAAGTCCATGTTAAAAGTACACGGTATACCTAAGAATATGAATATTAATAAAAGTACAGCAAGAGTAGATTGACTAAAAAAATTATGCTCAACCTTAAAAGCGAATTAAAATCCCATTCTAAAGGCCAGTGTCTGCAGATAATGCTAATCGGAATGTTAAAAACCAGTCATGTAAAGGCCGCAGAAGTATGTAACTTTTATCCCTCCTGCATTTTAGTGAATTTATCAACAAAGTATTGACAATATCTTTCAGAATTATAATTATCGATGAAAACTAATCGATTCCGACCCAATCACCTAGTGGAAACGAAGCCGCTATATGTCTTTGTCCCGCCGATACCTTTCCCCAATTTGTCCAATCGGCTTCGAAGGTCTTCACGAATGGCTTTTACTTAAAAGGAAAATGATCTAATTATGCTGTAGCACTATAATAGACTTAATGAATGCTTCAAAGAATAGACACTTTGCTTGCCACAGGGATATTCTCTCCATCACACTTATGACCATTCCACGACGGGTTTTCCAGAACTTTATTCACGTAGCATAGTAACATAGAAGCAAGGAAGGTTTTATACTTTTCACTCATGGTACAGGGCACCAAATGAAGTGAATCGTAGGAGGTGCGGTAGTGTGGGGAGGGGAAAGATGAAAGGAGGGAGAGGGAAGGAGCAATGGATTGTCACAGGTGGAATGCCACCATGAATGGCCTGGGAGATGGACGTCTGTTTGAGAGGGCAGAAGGCTCTTGAGGATTGTATGCTGTCGTGGTTGGATGAGTAGAGCTTGAAGGAATCAAAAGAGGCGTTTAAGGGGTGGGCGAGTTGGATACTGCAGAGATGGGGAGAGTGCGGGGGACGCACAGAATGGATTGTCGAAGGCGAAACTCGGTGGAATATGCTTTGAGTGAATGGTAACGGAAAGTTACCTTTCCCGCATAAAATGTATTTGCGACCTGTTTTGATCTAATAGTGATAGTATTGTGATAATCCACGCTTTAATCAAGAAACGGAGCTTTTGAGAATCAGAAACATGTTGAAAAATGATTTTTATTGCCTAAATCGAAAAATTATGACTCCTGGATTACGCATTTCACGCTCTTAGATTTTTGAATGACGATATCTATTTTTCGCGATTAAACGAAAAGTAAAAATTTTCAAGCGCGCGAAAACGCGACGGCGAAGTAGGAATACTGGGAAAAGTCCGTGTGACGTATTTCTGGCTCAAGCTGTCGCCGTGTGAGGTGACATTGGGGCGAGGCTTTGAGCGCTGATACGTCGCAGGCTGCTAGCAGGTGGTGCTTGACTTAAATAAGGATAATTATTACCCAATCTAACGAAGGAAACTTTCCGAACTTAGGTAATTATAATGGGTGATTATTAATTAGAGATGTTTCCCTGAGCTCTGTGCCCTCATGCACGCATTGGTATTCTCAGAGAGTGTAAAACTCCTATCTACTCGTACAGAAAGTAGTTCCCTGTGACGTCATGTGGAGTGGAATCGCATGGGCGCCAATCTGGCCTTTTTCCAATGCGGTTAAAATTGACCATTGCCATTCGTCTAAACCGGTATTTCTAAAACCAAATAATTTGTATATTATGAATACACTAATGGTGGGCAACGAATCGCAATCAATGCATTTCGTTTTCTTTGATGAAGGAAACTATCCTATTTGTGCAAATCACTGTGGGAGGATGTTTACGTAGCGTGGGCACCCTCTGCCTCACAGCATTCAGCTGACAGAAGGATAACAGTTGAATAGAGCTGGCCTATAAGATAAGTCCCATCTCCCTCAGGGATGCATGAATGCACCTACGAGGTAGAGGTGAGTGGCGTGCTTTGAAGGGCCGTCAGTCAGCTGAGGTGGAGCGACCGAGGTAAAGGGGTGGTTTAGATACTCCTTTAGGGGATACGGGATCTGTTTTCGTGTGTGTGTTTATTATTATTCTTTATTCCACAAGATTTACTTGGAGGTCTGCCAGCGTCGGGCCTTGCCAAGACGCTGCCTCAAGTTACAATTCATTTAAAAACAATCTAACTGTTCTACATGTATCCAGTACTACAGATTTTTGAATGTTATATATTGTGTTTCTTTTAATTTTTAATTGCTCAATTCCAAAATTGAGTGATGAATGTATTATTCCTGTTGATGATATTACTATGGGGATGATGGTGACCACGTCCTGTTTCCAGATAGTTTTTATTTGCCTTGCGAGGTCTTGATATTTTTGTTTCTTTTCCTCGTATTTCTTCTTAAGGTTGTGGTCAGCCGGAACTGCTATTTCAATTATAAAGGTCTTCTTTTCTTTTTTTTTAATCCAGATTATGTCCGGTCTGTTATGCTGGACAGGTTTGTCTGTGTAAATTGTGTTGTCCCAGTATAATTTGTAATTTTCATTTTCTAGCACTGTAACAGGGGTGAAAAGGTAATATGGTTCATGATCCACTTTTAATCCGGTAACATACGCTATTTCTAAATAGATAATTTTGCATACATTATTGTGTCTTTTGGTGTATTCATTACCTACTAGATTCGTACATTCGCTAATTATGTGTTCTATCGTCTCACTCTTTGCATTACATTTGCGACATAAGTCATTTAATACGCTTCCGTCTTTGATTATATATTTCCTATAATTCTTAGTACCAATTACTCTGTCCTGAATGGCTACCATTGTCCCCTCCGTTTCCTTATATAGCTCACCTCTTTGTAACCAGGCATTTGATAGTGAGGTGTCTACGCATTCCTGATGAAGAAATTTGTGATGTATGCCATGTACTTGCTTGCTTCTCCATGTGTCTTCTAGCTCCTCTATTTTTTCTTCATCTATTGATTTGTCTCTGACATTAAGCTGGAGTGGTGTTGCTTTATCATCATTTTTTACGACTGACTTATAGAGGTTAGTCGTCTCGCCTTTCTGGAAAAAATAATTTCGAAATTTATCTATAATTCTGTAATGTAGGCTCTTAATGCGTATTAAACCTCTACCACCATTTTTTCTTTTAATGTATAACCTTTCGACAGCAGCATTTGGATGATGTGATTTGTAATTTGTTAATGCTTTTCTTGTCAATCTATCTAGGTCTTCTAAATCCGTATTAGTCCAATGAATTACACCAAATGTATACGTTAAAGTTGGAACAGCAAATGTATTTATGGCTTTTGTTGTATTCCTGCTATTTAACTGCGTTTTAAGTATAAGTTGAAGCCTATTTTTATATTCTCTTGTGACTTTTTCCTTAATTTCTTTCTGTGGGATTTGAGTGTTCTGCAGTATGCCAAGATATTTATATTTTTCATGTTCTTCCATGTTTTCGATTTTTCCGCTATCTAAAAGAATATCTTGCCCTTTAACGTATCTCCCTTTATTAATTTCTAATTTTCTGCATTTATCTATTCCAAACTTCATACATATGTCATTACTAAAGCTCTCCGTTAATTTCAACATATAATTTAACTCCTTCTGATTGTGGGCATATAGCTTTAGATCATCCATGTAGAACAGATGATTAATCATATGTGTCTGATTTCTATCAATTTTTAATTTGAATCCATATTTTGTTGAATTTAATATATTTGATAATGGGTTGACAGCTAGGCAGAACCATAATGGGCTCAGTGAATCCCCTTGAAATATTCCTTTTTTTATTCGGATAATACTACTTTGAATTTGACCTTGAGAGGTATTCAATACCAACTGAGTTTGCCACTTGCTCATTACTGCGTTTAGAAACTCCACAATTGAAATATCTATTTTGTAAATTTTTAAGATTTCTTTTAGCCAATAATGTGGAACCGGATCGTATGCCTTTTGGTAGTCTATGTATGCTATCAATAGATTTCTCTTGGCCTTTTTCGCAGTGTTCATAATTACACTGTCGATTATCAATTGCTCTTTACAGCCTTGTGATTTCTTTCTACATCCCTTTTGTTCCTCCGACAAGATGTCATGTGTCTCGATATGCTTGTAAATCTTTTTTGCCAAAATTGATGATAGTATTTTATAGATTGTGGGTAGACATGTAATTGGTCTATATTTATTTGGGTCCATTGTATTATCGGATTTCGGTTTTAGGTATGTTATTCCTTGTGTGAGGAAGTTTGGTGAGGATTCTGGGTTTTTAAGGATCTCGTTTAGACCAAACGCTAGACTTTTGTGGATGGATGTGAATTTTTTATACCAATAATTCTGGATTTTATCTGCCCCTGGTGCTTTCCAACTTTGTGTGTTTCTTACACTCTCCGATACATCATTTTCTGTAATTTGTATTGCACCCATTTCTTCAACTTCTTTCATCCTATTTCTCTCTTCTTTAATCCAACTTGCCCCTTCTATCCTTAGATCAGCATCGTCAGCCCATATACTCGCCCAATGGGATTCTAGGTCAGCAATGTTTGGGTGCTCCAAAATTTTTTCATTTGCTTTAATTAATTTCTGATAAAAAATTTTCTCATTGTTATGAAATGAGCTATTATCTGATCTTCTTTTGTAGCTCTGTAAGTATCTCTTTAGTCTAGAGCTGGTGACCATGAGCTGCTGTTTTTGTTTATCTAAGTACTTGGCGATTTTTTCCTGATGATCTTTTTCTTTATCCTTTGTGTCCAATTTTTGGAATACACCATTCAGTCTATTAAGGAGTTTTCTTGTTCTTACTCCTTGATGATATTTTGTTAACCTTCCTATTTCTTCTCTTAAGCATGCAATCTTATATTGTAAGCGTTTCTGCCACGGGGGTATTCGTTCCTCGCAATGTTTTTTATTCCTTCCCGGTGAGTCAATTTTTTGGCAATGCAGACGCAGCACTGCAATAGCTGCACAGTAAATCATCGAATGTATTTCTTCTAGGCATGCATTATGCCTAACTTTCTTAGATATAAGGGAATTTACGGATTTTAGTATTTCTCCTGTTTGTTTGCTAGTCTTTAGCTTTGGTAACCGGGGCCTTGCTGTTGGATGAAGACCAAAGAATTCTATAATCGCCACAAAATAGTGATAATGAGCAAGTGGCAAAGAATTCTATAATCTAAGAATTCTATTCTATTATTATTATTCTTTATTCCACAAGATTTACTTGGAGGTCTGCCAGCGTCGGGCCTTGCCAAGACGCTGCCTCAAGTTACAATTCATTTAAAAACAATCTAACTGTTCTACATGTATCCAGTACTACAGATTTTTGAATGTTATATATTGTGTTTCTTTTAATTTTTAATTTTTCAATTCCAAAATTGAGTGATGAATGTATTATTCCTGTTGATGATATTACTATGGGGATGATGGTGACCACGTCCTGTTTCCAGATAGTTTTTATTTGCCTTGCGAGGTCTTGATATTTTTGTTTCTTTTCCTCGTATTTCTTCTTAAGGTTGTGGTCAGCCGGAACTGCTATTTCAATTATAAAGGTCTGCTTTTCTTTTTTTTTAATCCAGATTATGTCCGGTCTGTTATGCTGGACAGGTTTGTCTGTGTAAATTGTGTTGTCCCAGTATAATTTGTAATTTTCATTTTCTAGCACTGTAACAGGGGTGAAAAGGTAATATGGTTCATGATCCATTTTTAATCCGGTAACATACGCTATTTCTAAATAAATAATTTTGCATACATTATTGTGTCTTTTGGTGTATTCATTACCTACTAGATTCGTACATTCGCTAATTATGTGTTCTATCGTCTCACTCTTTGCATTACATTTGCGACATAAGTCATTTAATACGCTTCCGTCTTTGATTATATATTTCCTATAATTCTTCGTACCAATTACTCTGTCCTGAATGGCTACCATTGTCCCCTCCGTTTCCTTATATAGCTCACCTCTTTGTAACCAGGCATTTGATAGTGAGGTGTCTACGCATTCCTGATGAAGAAATTTGTGATGTATGCCATGTACTTGCTTGCTTCTCCATGTGTCTTCTAGCTCCTCTATTTTTTCTTCATCTATTGAATTGTCTCTGACATTAAGCTGGAGTGGTGTTGCTTTATCATCATTTTTTACGACTGACTTATAGAGGTTAGTCGTCTCGCCTTTCTGGAAAAAGTAATTTCGAAATTTATCTATAATTCTGTAATGTAGGCTCTTAATGCGTATTAAACCTCTACCACCATTTTTTCTTTTAATGTATAACCTTTCGACAGCAGCATTTGGATGATGTGATTTGTAATTTGTTAATGCTTTCCTTGTCAATCTATCTAGGTCTTCTAAATCCGTATTAGTCCAATGAATTACACCAAATGTATACGTTAAAGTTGGAACAGCAAATGTATTTATGGCTTTTGTTGTATTCCTGCTATTTAACTGCGTTTTAAGTATAAGTTGAAGCCTATTTTTATATTCTCTTGTGACTTTTTCCTTAATTTCTTTCTGTGGGATTTGAGTGTTCTGCAGTATGCCAAGATATTTATATTTTTCATGTTCTTCCATGTTTTCGATTTTTCCGCTATCTAAAAGAATATCTTGCCCTTTAACGTATCTCCCTTTATTAATTTCTAATTTTCTGCATTTATCTATTCCAAACTTCATACATATGTCATTACTAAAGCTCTCCGTTAATTTCAACATATAATTTAACTCCTTCTGATTGTGGGCATATAGCTTTAGATCATCCATGTAGAACAGATGATTAATCATATGTGTCTGATTTCTATCAATTTTTAATTTGAATCCATATTTTGTTGAATTTAATATATTTGATAATGGGTTGACAGCTAGGCAGAACCATAATGGGCTCAGTGAATCCCCTTGAAATATTCCTTTTTTTATTCGGATAATACTACTTTGAATTTGACCTTGAGAGGTATTCAATACCAACTGAGTTTGCCACTTGCTCATTACTGCGTTTAGAAACTCCACAATTGAAATATCTATTTTGTAAATTTTTAAGATTTCTTTTAGCCAATAATGTGGAACCGAATCGTATGCCTTTTGGTAGTCTATGTATGCTATCAATAGATTTCTCTTGGCCTTTTTCGCAGTGTTCATAATTACACTGTCGATTATCAATTGCTCTTTACAGCCTTGTGATTTCTTTCTACATCCCTTTTGTTCCTCCGACAAGATGTCATGTGTCTCGATATGCTTGTAAATCTTTTTTGCCAAAATTGATGATAGTATTTTATAGATTGTGGGTAGACATGTAATTGGTCTATATTTATTTGGGTCCATTGTATTATCGGATTTCGGTTTTAGGTATGTTATTCCTTGTGTGAGGAAGTTTGGTGAGGATTCTGGGTTTTTAAGGATCTCGTTTAGACCAAACGCTAGACTTTTGTGGATGGATGTGAATTTTTTATACCAATAATTCTGGATTTTATCTGCCCCTGGTGCTTTCCAACTTTGTGTGTTTCTTACACTCTCCGATACATCATTTTCTGTAATTTGTATTGCACCCATTTCTTCAACTTCTCTCATCCTATTCCTCTCTTCTTTAATCCAACTTGCCCCTTCTATCCTTAGATCAGCATCGTCAGCCCATATACTCGCCCAATGGGATTCTAGGTCAGCAATGTTTGGGTGCTCCAAAATTTTTTCATTTGCTTTAATTAATTTCTGATAAAAAATTTTCTCATTGTTATGAAATGAGCTATTATCTGATCTTCTTTTGTAGCTCTGTAAGTATCTCTTTAGTCTAGAGCTGGTGACCATGAGCTGCTGTTTTTGTTTATCTAAGTACTTGGCGATTTTTTCCTGATGATCTTTTTCTTTATCCTTTGTGTCCAATTTTTGGAATACACCATTCAATCTATTAAGGAGTTTTCTTGTTCTTACTCCTTGATGATATTTTGTTAACCTTCCTATTTCTTCTCTTAAGCATGCAATCTTATATTGTAAGCGTTTCTGCCACGGGGGTATTCGTTCCTCGCAATGTTTTTTATTCCTTCCCGGTGAGTCAATTTTTTGGCAATGCAGACGCAGCACTGCAATAGCTGCACAGTAAATCATCGAATGTATTTCTTCTAGGCATGCATTATGCCTAACTTTCTTAGATATAAGGGAATTTACGGATTTTAGTATTTCTCCTGTTTGTTTGCTAGTCTTTAGCTTTGGTAACCGGGGCCTTGCTGTTGGATGAAGACCAAAGAATTCTATAATCGCCTTTTCAACTTCATTTTCAGCTTTCAGGTTCCTGTTTTCGTTTTCCCCCTCAAAAGCATTACAGACGTATGTTTCATTAACAGTGATGTCCGTGTCATTTGCAGGAGCATTACGTACAGATTGGTCTATAGCATTGATGTCCAAGGTCATGGCTTCGGCTGACATTCCCATTCCATTATCATTCTCATTACCACTATCAGCCTCCCTCTGGATATCCTCTTTTATTTGGTTTAATACTGTTTCTGGGATAAGGTTTCGTCTGATTATAGCTCTAACCTGATCAGAAAGTCTTTGTTCCGAGACGTTTGCCCAATGCGGGAATTGATTAACAAAGTTATTCCTGAGGCTACTGCGATAACCAGTTAGATCTGTTTCCAATGACGTTACCTGATAATATGTACGCATGATAAACGTGTTAATTTCTACAGTCCATTTTCGGCGTACTCTGGGTCGTCCTGCTTGCGTGGTCCCAAGACTGTTACCTTGGGAAGCACAGTAGGCAGTTGTGGCTACGAGTTCTTGGTTGCCACTTCTGTTTTCGGCTATCGGTTGTTCGGGTGACCCGATAGGGGCCTGCCTGTTCAGCCCACTATCACCACTGGCTCGTGTGCTGTCACTTCCAGCAGTGGCTCCAGAAGTGCCCTGGCGAACCCCAGGCAGCGACCTTTCATCCGAGGCTTTATGCCGTCTACTCATCTCCATAAAATGGGTGTTGCATTTTATACCTACTGCCAGGTGTTTTAACAGCCGCCCCTAACATGGGAACAGACACTGACCAGGATGCCGCCCAATTTGGGAACAGACGCGCCTGGATTTTGGGTTCCGTTTTGGTCCGCGGGTGGTATTTTATTTCCCACCTACCCTGCATATCTGCCGAGCATTCCCCTATCCGCCACCTGGGGACGCGCCCGATGGGGGACGGAAAACCCCACACGGGAGCGGCTTCCGTACATAACTTCTCTGTAGACATCACTTTTCTTGACTGGGAGGTCGAGTAATTTCTTCTGATAGGTGCTGTATATAAATAGACTTCTTGTCGGAGTTGATTGCGTGTTGCATCTGCGTTGCGTGCTTTGCTCAGAGAGTATGGGTGCATTTTTCCAAAATTTTATTATTATTCTTTATTCCACAAGATTTACTTGGAGGTCTGCCAGCGTCGGGCCTTGCCAAGACGCTGCCTCAAGTTACAATTCATTTAAAAACAATCTAACTGTTCTACATGTATCCAGTACTACAGATTTTTGAATGTTATATATTGTGTTTCTTTTAATTTTTAATTTTTCAATTCCAAAATTGAGTGATGAATGTATTATTCCTGTTGATGATATTACTATGGGGATGATGGTGACCACGTCCTGTTTCCAGATAGTTTTTATTTGCCTTGCGAGGTCTTGATATTTTTGTTTCTTTTCCTCGTATTTCTTCTTAAGGTTGTGGTCAGCCGGAACTGCTATTTCAATTATAAAGGTCTGCTTTTCTTTTTTTTTAATCCAGATTATGTCCGGTCTGTTATGCTGGACAGGTTTGTCTGTGTAAATTGTGTTGTCCCAGTATAATTTGTAATTTTCATTTTCTAGCACTGTAACAGGGGTGAAAAGGTAATATGGTTCATGATCCACTTTTAATCCGGTAACATACGCTATTTCTAAATAAATAATTTTGCATACATTATTGTGTCTTTTGGTGTATTCATTACCTACTAGATTCGTACATTCGCTAATTATGTGTTCTATCGTCTCACTCTTTGCATTACATTTGCGACATAAGTCATTTAATACGCTTCCGTCTTTGATTATATATTTCCTATAATTCTTCGTACCAATTACTCTGTCCTGAATGGCTACCATTGTCCCCTCCGTTTCCTTATATAGCTCACCTCTTTGTAACCAGGCATTTGATAGTGAGGTGTCTACGCATTCCTGATGAAGAAATTTGTGATGTATGCCATGTACTTGCTTGCTTCTCCATGTGTCTTCTAGCTCCTCTATTTTTTCTTCATCTATTGAATTGTCTCTGACATTAAGCTGGAGTGGTGTTGCTTTATCATCATTTTTTACGACTGACTTATAGAGGTTAGTCGTCTCGCCTTTCTGGAAAAAGTAATTTCGAAATTTATCTATAATTCTGTAATGTAGGCTCTTAATGCGTATTAAACCTCTACCACCATTTTTTCTTTTAATGTATAACCTTTCGACAGCAGCATTTGGATGATGTGATTTGTAATTTGTTAATGCTTTCCTTGTCAATCTATCTAGGTCTTCTAAATCCGTATTAGTCCAATGAATTACACCAAATGTATACGTTAAAGTTGGAACAGCAAATGTATTTATGGCTTTTGTTGTATTCCTGCTATTTAACTGCGTTTTAAGTATAAGTTGAAGCCTATTTTTATATTCTCTTGTGACTTTTTCCTTAATTTCTTTCTGTGGGATTTGAGTGTTCTGCAGTATGCCAAGATATTTATATTTTTCATGTTCTTCCATGTTTTCGATTTTTCCGCTATCTAAAAGAATATCTTGCCCTTTAACGTATCTCCCTTTATTAATTTCTAATTTTCTGCATTTATCTATTCCAAACTTCATACATATGTCATTACTAAAGCTCTCCGTTAATTTCAACATATAATTTAACTCCTTCTGATTGTGGGCATATAGCTTTAGATCATCCATGTAGAACAGATGATTAATCATATGTGTCTGATTTCTATCAATTTTTAATTTGAATCCATATTTTGTTGAATTTAATATATTTGATAATGGGTTGACAGCTAGGCAGAACCATAATGGGCTCAGTGAATCCCCTTGAAATATTCCTTTTTTTATTCGGATAATACTACTTTGAATTTGACCTTGAGAGGTATTCAATACCAACTGAGTTTGCCACTTGCTCATTACTGCGTTTAGAAACTCCACAATTGAAATATCTATTTTGTAAATTTTTAAGATTTCTTTTAGCCAATAATGTGGAACCGAATCGTATGCCTTTTGGTAGTCTATGTATGCTATCAATAGATTTCTCTTGGCCTTTTTCGCAGTGTTCATAATTACACTGTCGATTATCAATTGCTCTTTACAGCCTTGTGATTTCTTTCTACATCCCTTTTGTTCCTCCGACAAGATGTCATGTGTCTCGATATGCTTGTAAATCTTTTTTGCCAAAATTGATGATAGTATTTTATAGATTGTGGGTAGACATGTAATTGGTCTATATTTATTTGGGTCCATTGTATTATCGGATTTCGGTTTTAGGTATGTTATTCCTTGTGTGAGGAAGTTTGGTGAGGATTCTGGGTTTTTAAGGATCTCGTTTAGACCAAACGCTAGACTTTTGTGGATGGATGTGAATTTTTTATACCAATAATTCTGGATTTTATCTGCCCCTGGTGCTTTCCAACTTTGTGTGTTTCTTACACTCTCCGATACATCATTTTCTGTAATTTGTATTGCACCCATTTCTTCAACTTCTCTCATCCTATTCCTCTCTTCTTTAATCCAACTTGCCCCTTCTATCCTTAGATCAGCATCGTCAGCCCATATACTCGCCCAATGGGATTCTAGGTCAGCAATGTTTGGGTGCTCCAAAATTCTTTCATTTGCTTTAATTAATTTCTGATAAAAAATTTTCTCATTGTTATGAAATGAGCTATTATCTGATCTTCTTTTGTAGCTCTGTAAGTATCTCTTTAGTCTAGAGCTGGTGACCATGAGCTGCTGTTTTTGTTTATCTAAGTACTTGGCGATTTTTTCCTGATGATCTTTTTCTTTATCCTTTGTGTCCAATTTTTGGAATACACCATTCAATCTATTAAGGAGTTTTCTTGTTCTTACTCCTTGATGATATTTTGTTAACCTTCCTATTTCTTCTCTTAAGCATGCAATCTTATTATTATTATTATTATTATTATTATTATTATTATTATTATTTATTCCTGGGGTAGAAGGCTTGATAGTTTTATGCTCTCATCGTCTCCTCATTTATTTTCATCATCATCATCATCATTTTTTCTCCATGATCATCATTTCATATTTTCATATTTTCCTTCCCCGTGGCTGCGTGGTCCTCTCCTGACTCCCATTGGGCAGGCACCGGGGGGAGCGATCCCAAGGGGCTGGTTACCGCAAGCTCTCGCCCCCCCAAGCGCCTTTGATAGCCCAACAGGAGAAAAGATTAGGTGTTAGCTGGAAAATTAGAAAGAGATGGGAACTATTCTCTCCTCACTTGGAATGAAGAGAACCTCGTTCAAACCCCAGAAGGAATCAAAATGTTTTTGGTTGCCGTTTATTTTACTGAAGTTTTTCTCTCTTTCAATTCTTTTCTTTATTTTTGAATTTAGTTTTTCTAAAATGTTTAGATCAGTAATACTTCCCTTAAAGAAGAGAGTAATTTCACTGTAAATGACGAACTTCGTTGTGGTGATGACGAAATTAGCTAGCCTGATGGCGTTATTTGTACTTCCAGTTTTTGTGGGTTTCAATCCTGCATATATTTCTTGCCTAAGAACTTTAGGTCTTCCTGTGAGTTTTTTTTATTATTTTCGTTATGATCTTCCAGATTTCTATTGTTTTACTGCAGTCGAAAATGAGGTGATATGTCGTCCCTTCTTCTTCCTCACACCATGGACAGTCTGATGACTCCCTCATACCGGCTTTTTCCAGGAAGATTGTGTTGGCCACCGCTCCGTGTGCTATCCTCCAAGCGACATCACTTTCGTGTCCATATGACGGCCATTTTCGAAACTCCCTCCATAGAATTTCATCTTCAGTGTGATTTCCTTTGTGGGGCCACTCACGGGAGCGGCTTCCGTACATAACTTCTCTGTAGACATCACTTTTCTTGACTGGGAGGTCGAGTAATTTCTTCTGATAGGTGCTGTATATAAATAGACTTCTTGTCGGAGTTGATTGCGTGTTGCATCTGCGTTGCGTGCTTTGCTCAGAGAGTATGGGTGCATTTTTCCAAAAGGTTAGGAGATTTTCGTAGTACCGGTCTGTTTTTTTGCTAACGTCATAGGATCGAGTTAGTAGGGCTTTAATTACATTCGTCTCTTTCAAGACTTTCTTTATCCTTAAGGACGCACATGCATGCCAGGGAGAGGTGTCATCTCCATATATTAATCGCTGCACCTTTTGGAAAAAGAAACCTTGCAGTCTGGTGTTGACGTCGACCAGACCTAATCCTCCTTCCCTAACTGGGGCGGTCACTGTTCTATTGTTCACCCAGTGCTTTCTTCCTGACCAAACGAAGTTCGTTAGTGATGACTGGATAATTTTTAATGTTTTGTCCGACGGGCAAAAGGAATGGAGAGTATGCCATATTCTCGGGGCTATAAAACCATTGCATACCAATGCCCTTCCCCTGAGTGACAGTGCAGCAGATCTGGGCGTCCACAGGTTGACTCCTTTCGTAATGGCTTCTGAAATGGATTTTTCATTGACCTCGTTCCCTTTGTCGACATCATTGAAGATCTCAATACCCAACACTTTAATGGACTCATTGCTCCATGAGAAACCTAGAGGGGAGTCAGACCTTCCCCGCCAGGATCCCACCCAGAGTCCTTTCGATTTTTCTTCATTCAGGACGGCTCCTGAGAAACTAGCATATCTGTTGAAGGCGGGTAGTATTTTTTTGAGGTCTTCATCATCCTCCATAAATACCACCAGATCATCGGCATACGCACTGATGGTTAGCGATAGCGATGGTGGTAACTCTGGGTCCAGTGCTGGCATTCTCACTCCGTGGAGTGTTTTCTTCAGCGAAGTTAACAGGGGCTCCAAAGCAATGGAGTACAAGGGACCTGAAAGAGGGCAGCCTTGTCTGATCCCCTTAAGGAATGGGATCTTTTTCGTCAGTGAATTGTTAACATTAATGACGCATTTGGCTCCACTGTAGAGAGATTTGATATATTTGATGAATTTCTCTCCAAATCCCATACTTCTCATCGTTCTAAAGAGAAAGGAGTGGGATATTCGGTCGAAAGCTTTGCTTTGGTCGAGGGTTATTATAGCTAGGGGTTCATTTTCTTCGTTCCAATGTTTGACACTATCTCTCACAGTAGCTATTCCATCGAAAATTGATCTACCAGGTACGCAATAACTTTGTTCCGAAGATATCACTTTATCCATTACTGCTGAAACCCGCGTGGAGAGAGCCTTTGCTATTATTTTATAGTCTGTGTTGAGAAGTGAAATAGGCCTCCAGTTACATAGATCTAGAAGATCGCCTCCTTTATGCAGCAAGGTGATGACCGCTAAGGTGGTGGATGGAGGAAATACACCTTCTTCGAGGGCGTTAACCACCATATCGTGAAAGGGGTCCTTCAGCTCGTGCCAAAATGTTATATAGAATTCTGGTGTTAGGCCGTCAAAACCCGGAGCCTTGTTTTTATTTAGGCTTCTCATGGCGACAGCAAGTTCTTCAATTGATATTTGGTCTTCCAGGGCCAGATTTTCTATATCAGGCAAACGGTTTTCAACTAAATCTTCGTTAAAAGTATCCTGAGTATTCGTGGGCACCTCCGAGTGTATGCCGCAGAACACTTCGTGTGCATATGTGAGGAGTTCTTTTGCGTTATTAGTGATCTTTCCATTAATACGCAGGGAGGTTAAACGCTTGGGTAAACATTTTGTAGCCCATCTGGCCAGCTTTCCTTTTATAGGGGAGTCCATTTGAACTATTTGCTGCCACCCGATAGAACTAATAATTTTTTCAGCTTCGATGTCCATTTGTTCTTTTGAGTAGAAGAGATTAAGGTATTTTTTTAATTTTCTCTTCTTATAGTCCATCGTATGTTCTCTTATCAGATCCTTTATTCTCGACCATATCGAAGATGGTTTCAAAGTTTCACCCAGTTGAGAGGCGTAAATTTTCAGAACTGATTTCATGCTCTCTACGTATTCAGAGTCCAGGAGAAAGCTATTATCAAATCTCCAATACGGTCTCTTAGAGATTGGTTTTGAATGTCGACACTGGAGTGTAACGGCTTTATGGTCAGAAAAACTCTCAATTAGTTTTATATTTTTCACCCAGTGTAGCTGATTGGCTTTAACATAAATTCTGTCTAGCCTAGAGCTGGAGTTGGGACCATAAAAGGTATGTCCTTTGTCGGTTAGATGCATTGTCGGCCAAATATCTACAAGATCGTGCTTCTGGATGATGGCACGCAAAGTTTTTTCCATTTTAGGTCTTCTTTCCTGATGGTTAGTTCTGTCCTCCTTTGAGAGTACAACATTGAAGTCGCCAGCTAAAAATATTTTGTCTAGAGCTCTTAAAGGGGAGTCTGGTATAATATCTAAATAATCGTCCAGAGCGTTCAATGAATTCTCCATTTCTTCGTTTGAATGTGCGCCGTAAAACACTATCACCGTGATGACGCACAGTGGGGGAAAAACTTTTCTTAATTCGATCGCTTGCACGTAGCCTTCATAGATCACAGTATTTACGGGTTGAAAAAGATTGAGAAGGCTTTTTCTAACACCGATAGCTGTCCCGGAATATTGGGACGTAGGTCCGTTAAAGAAAAAAAGAAAATCTAGATTTTCTACGTGAAAAGGAGGTTTTTCGGTGTTTACTTCTTGGAGTAGAATGATGTCTGTGTTATTTCGATCGAGAAAAGTGATTAAGTGGGCCCACTTGATGCTGCTTCTTATAGATTTTACGTTCAGTGTGGTGATATGAAGACTTTCCATCATTTAGAAATTGGATAAGTTAGACCAAAATCTGTCTCTTCAATTGTTCTCAAGATTGTGGCTAACTACGCGCTGAAAGTTTTTTCCTTATATTGGCGTGCAATCTCGCAAGACGCACACTCAGTGCTCTAGACACTTGAGATTTTTCCGCTACCGTTAAAAGGTGAAGGATCTCTGGTGTTGATTGTGAAAATTCTTCACTGCATTTTAAGGGATCCCTCCTCCTTTTTGTTTGGTCTAGGAAATTGAGAAACTGGGAGCAGGAGATGGAGATTGAATCTCCTGCTTCGTCAAATATACTTTTTATGACGTTGACGTCCTCTGGGGCAATCGATATCTCTTGCTTATCCTGATCGTCTGAGTTGTTGCCTTGATTACCCAGCCGCGAAGAGTCGATTGAGACTTTGGATTCTTTTCCCAGTTTCCTTTTCTTCTTGGAATTCTTAGCGCTTCCAGTTTCAGATGAGGAGGAGTAAGGAGAGGATGGTCGTGAAGGTGGTAGACTGAGATTGGCGGCATTATCAATGAGTGAAGATGTTGAGGGAGTCGGAAAGGAGAGTAGCATGGAATCGGCGTCTACGAGAGGGAAGTCAGAAGGGGTAAAAGGCTCAGAGGTTATGTTCCGAGGCGCTGGTTCTTGGGTGGAGGTGAACTCAGTATCTGAGAATAACAGCGGGGTGGAGGAAATGGAGGGTGTTTCTGGTTCTTGAATGATATTCATCGCCATCGATGGAGTGAGGTGTGGGGAAGGGTCAATGGAGGGTGAGGGCGACATGTGAGTGACATCGCTCACAGGTGAAGGTGCCAAGGCAGAGGTTTGGGGGGGTGGGCGAGCGAATGCGTCTTCCAGCCGTTGCCTCTCCGCTTGCGTTGACTCTATGGAAGTGGGCCTCGGTTGTTTCTGCTGGGGCTGAGGTTGAGAGGATTCCTCCGTTCGACTGCGCTCCTGTTGCTGAGAGGAAGGCCTCTCAAGAAACGTGGGGCACGCAGCCGCATGGTGACCTGTTCCCTTGCAATGATAGCAGGCGTCGTCGTCAAAATTTAGAAAGACTCGTAAATACTTTCCGTCAAGCGTGACGAGATAAGAGTCAGGGAGCCATGTGTTTGGTTTTCTGACTACATAAATTTGTCGTCTGAAGCTTTTGACGTGTTTGTATCCTTCCCTTTCAGCTCTAATGTGAAGAGGGGTCACGCGACTAACTGGTTTTGCGGCATGTGCTATTAACGATATTAGGTCGGCATCTTTCACCTCTGGTGGCACATTACTGAATACAAGCCTTACGGATGGGGCTACCACTCGTGTTGCTTGGATAAATTGTTCGTTTACTGTTAATCCTCCATGCTCTAAAAGTTTGTCAACTAGATCTTCCGTTCGTAAATATACGCATATTCTGTCATGGGAAAGTTTGGTGGCGTGAGTAATTGAGTGTCCACCACCGAGAAGATCACCTACTGCATAAACATACTCAGAAAGTGGCGTGTTAGGAACTGCGGGGAGAATGATAGCAGTTTTATTGCTCGGCAGCATGGGGTCGGCAAAGAACCTGGGCGGATTTTGAGGGCTGTTCACGGCTTGAGTAACGTGACTCATGGCGTGGGAGTGGTTGACGGAGGTTGTGGTCGGAGCTGCGACCTTGGACGCATACGTGACGGGCTGGGAAAGTAATTCATCCCTAGCTGAAGTTGACTGGCGAGGTTTTTCTTCTTGTACTAGGTGGCGATTAATGTTGGTTAGTGGTTCGTTTATTACCTGAAGTTTCCCTCTTGAACGCCGTAAAATTGTGGTGGATGCGGAGTTGACATCTCGGGAGTGATGAGACCCCCCTCCGGATTCAGCGGTGACAGAGGAGGGGTGCTGGCTGGTCCAATTGGCGACAGGAGATTCGGTTATGGGAGAGGTAGGTGTGATAATTGAATCTAAGTCAGTCGTGGTGGATGTGGTGATGACCCCAGGGTCTTCCGGGGTCGTGACCCGCTCTTGGAGGGCGTCCATGCCGCCCAGGCCGTAGGGACCGGCCGGGGCGAGCAGCAGTGCACCGACGACAAGAAGTGGAAATCACACAAGTATTGGCCCCTGTTGTAAATCGGTGGATATGATGATAGGATCCAAGTTACGGCGCTATGTAGACCAGCAGTAGTTGATCTAGTAGGCTGCAAATCAGTGTTTAGGCGTGAAACGCCGGTAAACAGCGAAGGATATCACACAGTGAAAAAGAAACGGTCGGCAGCGCTGCGAAGGCACGTCCGTTCGCCACGAAATCCTGTGTGTGTGTGTGTGTGAAGGATGGAGCAATCGTCCGTTGACGCCTTTGTGAGCCTGCGGAAGCGGGGAGCGCAGAGAGGTAATATATCCTGTAGCGGAAAGCAGGGAGGATGTTTGATTTGCGTAGGACGGAGTGTTGTATCTGCATGTTGTTCGACAGTTGCACGAGTCCTTTAGTCTGAGTGATCGAATGATTTGCCTCTTACGCCCCCTCGGATGCAGTCTTTTACTTAAGTCAGGTAGACACTTGGGTTTCTAAGGAGCCACTGTAAGCATGGGGGAAAAATGGCAACGATTCAGTCAGGTAACTGTGATAAAGTGATCGCTCATTCGAGATTATTTTAAACATACCTGTTTTCATTTTACAATTAACCCTTAGAGGACCAAGGGAGGGCTAAAAATGTCCACCTTTTTATTTTTTCAATATTTTAAGTACTTATTCACCCAATAAAGATTTATAACTTTGTTATATTGTCAAATATAGGTTTAAAAAGATAAATACATCTTAATGTATATGGAAAATTTTGTTCATACAACGTTATGAGAGCGTAAATACGCGGTGGACACAAAGTAACCCTCCCTTGGTCCAACCTGTGACATATTTTTCGACCGAATGGAATCGTGTAATGGGACAAATAGTTTTGTTTGGCATTATAATTTATAACTTAATTAGTTTAAATTATGTATTAACGTTTGTTTTATTCAACAATAGGCTCCATATTGCATTTATGTATTTAAACTGTAGGATGTAATTACTTTGATTTTATTTCACAAATTTCTACTTTACATAGTTTCAATTATTATTCTATTCTAAGAAATTAGAATTCGTAAAAATAGTTTTCAATGTATTTATCTTACACATTGATTAATTTTCTTTAAAAATTTTGAACTGCATGTTTAAAATAAATACTCTGTTTCTATTCACTTTGCTTACTCTTATAGGCTCTGCTTGACAAAATTATAAACTGATACATTATATCGAAAAAAATGCTTCTGAATACTCTTCGGTAATGTTGAATATTGAAGTCATTCCCTCTATAATACTTTCACAAAAACCTTTTCACTGTATTTATTTTATTCATCCATGAACAGGAAAGGGCGCAAAGAGCTCTATCCAGCCATTCATGAAGCATCTATTAAAAAAAATGAATTTTTGCATACCCCGGAAACACTTTGGTTACCTATCTAATCAGACTCATAAGAATTCGAAGTATTTTACCTTCATGTCAAACTGGAATGCCATTGATGCGAATGTATGAGGGCAACAAGAACTAGCCCACTTTCTCACCGTGATATTAGTGTTTTTAAATTTATGAAACACCGGCTAATTTACTCAATACCTTCACCCTCACCCTCAGCTGTTGCGTGATTTGAACTCTCGCCATTCAAGATGCAATCTGTATACAATATAATGCAATTTATACAATCAGGATACAATCCCAAAATTACCTATCATACGGTTAGCATTTACGATGCATGGCATGCTGTCGGCAAAGCTCCTGTGAAATTTTGGTCCTCATGTTGACATCTAGAGCTACTACGCGGTGGCTTTTGAGTGAAAGGGTTTATATCTTTGAAAAGTTTTCCTATCTGCTTATCTACTTGACTGAGAGTGATGTGTAATGAGAATTGAAAATCACACGTGACACAGAATAAGTCAGTAATGAAGAATTGAGTGAAGTAGTCCATGTAGTCAATGTTAGTGAAATCAGTTCAAATAATGAAGTAAGGCAGGTGAAGGAAGTGACTTTTGCAGGAAAAAAGGCAGCTAGGAAGATATCGAGTACGTTGCAAAAATGGCAAGGAAAAACCTGAGTGATCCTCCGCGCGTGACTAGGTGAACCATTCAAAATATATTGCGGAAAAAGCAATGTTTACTACCTGCTGGTAAGGAAAAGGATATGCGCAAGTCATCTGAAAAAATTTCAACCCTGAAATTCTTGACATGATTTTACGGCATACAAATGAAAAAGCAGAACGAGCTCGAAGTCTAAAAATGATACGGTAGAACTAAAATCCTTCGTAGGAGTTTTGATACTGTTCGGTGCGAACGGTGATAGCAAGTTAGAATTGCGTGATTGGTGGTTACATAGATTTGGAGGGTCCTCCTATGCTGCGAAGAGTTGAAACGGATTTCAGGAACTATTGCCTTATTTGATGAAAAGTCTACGCGGGGAAAGACAAAGATGAAAAGACAAAGTTGCGCTTATTTTTCGGTGTTCTAAATGGTCAATGCGATATCACCCAAATATTACATTTGTGAACCCGATATGTTAGTTGATGAAATATTGTCATTTTTTAGGGGAAGGTGTAGATTTATAGTATTCATGAAACAATAACCAGGGTAGTATGGGATACTTATAAGAATGTTCACCAACTGTTATGAGAGGTATGTGCTCAACATGGAAATTGTTGCCTCAGAAAATAATGAACCATCAACAAGCAGAGGTTCAAACGAAATAGTGAACGCCTGGTGGTCCCAATCAAGAATTCCGAAGGAAATGTGTCAATGGGTATATACTATAATTCTGTGGAGCCAGCAGAAGAACTTTATGGATTGACTATGGTTGGAACTATGCAGAGTAACAGAAAACGTATTCCTGAACAATCTAAGGGAACCAGCCAGAAGATTTTCTCAAGTTTGTTTGAATTTACAGACCCGAGATCTGGGAGTCCACCGGTGACTCTTATCATTCATCACCAAAGAGAAGCCTAAGAAAAATAGCATTTCTCTATCCATACAGCATATAGAAATCTATTCATATCCGATATAAATGTCAGTAATTGTTTCAAAAATAAATGTGACGTAAATTTGCTCTACTACAACACCAAAGGAGGAGTTGATGTTATTGATCAGATGCTATGCAAGTATTCCACCAAAAGATGTACAAGAAGTTGGCCAATCTGTCTTCTATGCACTAATGGACATTGCTGCCCTAAATGGATTCTCTCTTTTTATACCCATTTTCCTCAGTAAAATATCAAAAAAATTAAAAGGAGACATCATTTAGGCATATTTGTTGGGCCTTGAACCTGTGCGGCCACAATACAGTATTAGTTGGAGAAGACAATAGGTTTACAGAACCACATTTTATTGATGATGGAAGAGGTCGCGGATAGAAAAATACAGCCGTCATATGTTGCTGTCAAAGTAATTGGCACAGGAAGTTTCCACGCGTGCAGCAACGCACTCACATCAAAAAGAGAAAAACCGAACAAATTATAAAAAACTATGATTCGATGTACTATATGTAACAGTTATATTTGCAGTAAGCATGGCATAAAAACTAACGTATACAATACAGGCAATAATGCTGCCTTATCAGAAGATTCGAGTTGATAATTCATTAGTGATTGCTAATGTTAATAATTTTATAACTTTATCGGAATGAAATGGTTATTGATAAATAAATACTACGAACAACATAGAACATAATTTTTTTAATTAGGAGACGTATTATGATTTACCATGCATTTTTAAATTAGGTAACTGAAAACGGAGTGGAAAATTTTAGGTTTATTTTAAATAATTATAAAATTGTTGTCCTGGAGTACAGTTGCTGAAAATTGACTTAAATTTGAAATACTATGCCTTATTGTTATTTTAGATGCACAGTTATCGGTGATTTAGAAACTTTATTTTCAAATACGAGCAGGAAATCCGGAACCTCTGTGAAGAAGTTTTATCATAATTTTGTTTATCATCATTTAAAAAAGATTAGAAATTTTCAATATTTTTAATGCGATTTTATGACTTTCAGCTGGATAAATAACTTTTAAAATGTTTTAACAATGTAAAAACACAATTGTTGAAGATTTATTCTGTTTCATGGTTAGTTAAAACGAAAAAATATGAGTGGACATTTTTTGACCCTCCCTTGGGCCACGGTGTAACCGGAAAAAGCTTGGTCCTTTAAGGGTTAATACAAGTTTCAAAGCTCTAAGATCTTCTCAGCTCAAAACTACACTTCTTACACAAATTTTCAGTAAATTTTGTTACGAAAATTATGGGAATGATACCGACAATTTAGGAAGGGAGAATTCCTCGTTACAATTATCTTAAGCGAACCTTCTCGTATAAAGTTTATAACCTATTAGCATTAACCTTCGTATTGACGAGAGATTTCCGGTAAAATTTCTGCTGTGTTCGGAATCTGGTTGGAGTTGATTTGTGAGTGGTAGAGCTCAAACCATACCAAGCCAAGTCCCAGATATCTCCCTCACGGGGCGGGCCCAAGGAGCCCGGGCCCTTGTCCAACTACCAATCCAGGGCCACCCACCTAGCATTAGCTTTCCACCAACACAGACGCAAATTTGACAAAATCGAAAAAACAGAAAATAACGCCATGCATGACGGGATTTGAAATGACGCTGGGTTGTTTATTTAGTTATCTTATAGTCTTCAACATTGACATTAATAAATGTCTAACGCTTTGTATTTTGGGGCTGTCCATGTAGCTCTGAATTCAAGAGGCGCAGCGAGGGGGGTGGGTTTGGGGGATAAAACCCCCTCTCAGAGCACAAGAAATTTTTAAGTTTAATCCATTTCACTTAATTGGATTAATATTTCTTATAGAATAGCGTAAATGTTCATAAAATATCCCTAAGAAGGCCGTAAAACTCACCAATTTGAGCCATTTATCTGATAAATTTTCTTGGGGAGGGCTCCCGCTTACCATGGTGAGTATTCCACACCCTCAGACACCACAGTGTTTTGCGCCTGAAACCTTAATTCGCCCCCCCAGCCTTAATTCCTAGCTGCGCCCCTGCTGAATGCAACCAGTGGCACGCCAAGCGGTATCGTCGGAAACACGAGTTGCGCGCGCAGCCCTTAATGTATTAAGGGAGACGAAGAGCTCAGTTTGGTTAAGGCAGTGTAAATTGCGGCACCCTGAAACAGTAGGCCTCCCGCCAAAATGAGTCTCGGGCCACCAACATCCTAAACCCTGTCCTGCTCCCTCATCATCCAATGTCCTCCACTCCCTGGTAATGGTTGCCTGGAGATGAGATTGAGAGCATTGCGTTCGTTTGAGCGAGTTTCCATCGCACAGCCTCAAGAGCGATTAGAGAGGGTCTCACACCACCAGCCCAAAGCTGTACGTCCGAACACGTCCGTACCACCCCTCTCCCCATCACTACATGGCGTATCCAATATGAATCACTTATGTGTGTGGCACAGGACTTTCTCTTAGGCTCATGATAAAATGCAGTCGCTACAGTTCGACTCACGTTTCACGCATGGCATATCCCGCCTTATCAACTTTATAAATGCTTACTCTAGATACTGTACTAAATTACTGTCGATTATTTTATCACATTTTCCAAATCGATCAATAAACTATGGCGTATATTTTTGTGCAACTTTGTACATCGACTTTGGTATGAAATACTGAGCTGTATGAAGGGCAACACTGCTTTTGGACGCCAGGAAATATCGTAAACAGAATAAAAATCATCAATAGTAATTCAAACAGGAGAAAGACAAAAGTCAGTATGAAATAATTAAGTTCGTGTAAGAGTGACAAAATTGGGGACAAAAATGCAAGATTTCAGAGTACGTATATATAAAGGGGATTTTGAAATTTAACAATGACCAAAAAAGTCCTATTTTAAGGTCACGGTTGAAAATGTCTTAATTAATGGCTTTTGGATCACAGTGGAATCTTAAGTGACCACCATCAAGTTGGACCACTATTAAGCTGGAAAACCAAATTTTCGGATTGAAAAAACGCCCCTCACCGCAGGCCATGCTTTGTAAATATATCCACACTTCCTCACACTGTAGTGATTTCTTCGCGCAGATTTGAAGAGTCCAGAAATAACCTCGTAATTTATGACCAGAATTTTCGGAAAATATTTCGTTTGCGAGCTGTTATCTCTCCCGAGTTTTCCAGCCTCGGATTTCATCTGGGTGTCTAAAGCGAATTCCAGTGGGGAAAAGGGAGGGAGGTAACAGCATTTGAGAGAGACAGTGACAATCAATAGTTCATTAGCTATCTCTGCACTCTTGTATCATTGCCAGGTTCGTCCATGGGGACCAAAGTACAAATGCTTCTGCCTAATGGATACGCTTTCGCTTCGTAACGTGATTTCATTTAATCAAAAATACAATGAAAGATCAATACAAAGCTGCAAAAAATGAAATAATTGTTTGTATATCTATTCTCATTTAATATTTTAATTTAAACTTGTCAAACGCGGGTTCATCGATGATAGTAAATAAAATTTTCTTCCAAAACACATTTCGAAAGCATTCTTGCCGGAGTAATATTGGTTATATTTCGAAATGCTTCCATCAAAATATGGCAATGTCGGAGTAAAATTAATGACTCATTGAGTTTTCTGAGAATATTGAGGAACGTACTTTAGGAAGTTACATCTCTTATTTCATCCCTTCTTTGTATTGTCAACTTCCTTATTTTTGTCGTAAATGATTTATTTTGTTTGTAATATAGGTGACAGAGACTAAGACACAGGAATTTTTATGTAAATATTTACTTCGAATGAAGAATGCCTTGAGATGAATGGCAAAGATTGGTTGCATGGCATTAGAAAGGGGATAAAAGTAAAAAAGTATTAGGAAAATTAGGAGTAAGTGGTGCTAGAGGCATGCCTTTCTTGCGGGTGGTGGCACGGGAACGGAAAAAATGACGTGGCTAGATCTTAAACGGATCCAATAATTCACTTTCCGGTGCAGAAGGCAAATTATGAGTTAGAGGGTTAGAGAATGCACGTATTTTTCCTATAGTTGAACAGCAAATAAGCCAAGGCCCTTATTGGCCAAATCAGGGGCGAAAGTGTTGAGGTGTGTCAGTGAAAGTGAAAGGGCGGTGAGGGAGGTGGATTTTTGGATGTGGCAAACGGAGATGGAAGAAGGATGACGGGGTAAAACTGACGAGATACTTTTAGGATGACCCTCGGTAATCAGTTTTTTACTTGGAAAGGTAAACTTGAGATAATACCTGAATAAGCTGTTCGTTCATTCTTTTACACTATTCGTTTACAAGTAGCTATCCGGCTAGCGCATGTACGTAGACACTAAGAAAACTGTTTCGTAATTTCCCAGGACTCGAGGTGGAGCATAATAGAATTGTAGGTATTTGTATTTTTGATTAGAAAACTATAAATTTACCATTTTTCATCACAAATATTTCATTTGAAATTTATGCCTTCGATTGTTTTATTTTGTTAGGTTGTGAGTCACACTTTATTTTATGGATTAAGCTGTTTAGAGTTACCTATCATTGTATAACGGCAAGGAAAGCAAGCAAAGCAAAGAAAGGAATTAAAATGCCACGGGAAGGTAGGCCATGTATTGCATAACAAACAAATGCCTTTTTTAAATCCCGTATGCTATAAAATATGTTTTACCACGGCCTGAAGGGGAAAAAACAAGTAGAATGGCTTATTTTCTATCACTGCTTTAGCGTGCAATGTTACAAACCTTTCTTCCATTAGAAATGCGCTTCACATGTGGCCTGGCAAAAGGTATTTCACAGCGACGTTTTATGGTATGTTTTCTCTTTTGGATGTCTTCGTTCGAATCGGTGGACGCGCGTGATATTTATCTGTTCCACCGGAGGCAGGGTATAGATTGCTCGATTATCCTGATGTCTGATTTGGTGCGAAAAGGGATAAAATAATAATAGACATACGTTTGGGAATGAAGTTAACCGATTGTAGTAATTTCAACTTACGTCAATCGAATGGTGCGCTTAAAGCGAAGAACCGTTAGCGATATGCGCACATCAGTTTTATAGTATTGTGAATACCAAATAACTCAGATAGGAAAAACCTATTTAGGTTTAATTGGATCCAATAATTCATAGAAGGAGTCAAGTCTTTCTTGCCTAATCAGTAAAATGTTTTGTTGCGTAAATGGAGCTAAGCTAGGTATTTTAAAAACTTAATTTAATCGATATTCAAATTATTCCCTTCATTTTTGAGGGAAGAATTTAGTCTTCCCGTCCATGGCATTTTACTGCAATCGATTTGGTACATAATTACCATCAAAATTCTTCAATTTTCCAATTGCTAATTTCGTATTGTTTCGGGTACGCGCTTCAAATATCACCTTTATTGGTGTCCAATTTTTGCCATGCATGTTGTAATTATTAGCATGAAAATTGCCTCGCATTTGAAAATGATTACAAAGAATCATTTGGCTGATACAATTACCGTGATTCAATGTAGTATTTTTACCGTTTGAAATGAAAAAGTCTACCTTCCTGAAAATACAATCCCTCTGTATAATCTCAACATTTGAGTTTATCACAAAGTGTTGAGTTTGAACGAAGTTATACATTTAAACTCCCCTTCAAATTCCATCGACACTCTTTCCGGTATTCACTCAGATTTTTCAATTGTAAAAGGGTGTTTTAGGGTGGAGAAACACATTTTATTCTGTTGCATGAAAATTGCCAACTAAGGCAATTTTACAGC
The DNA here is from genome assembly GCF_921293095.1 of Ischnura elegans. Taxonomy (NCBI): domain Eukaryota; kingdom Metazoa; phylum Arthropoda; class Insecta; order Odonata; family Coenagrionidae; genus Ischnura; species Ischnura elegans. Next base: position 6,678,827 of record NC_060247.1, read on the forward strand.
AGCAGTACTAACCATATAAAGATCCAGTAAATTGAAAATCATCAAATTAATTTGGAATTCTATGAAATTGAACGATGAGAAATATAACATATTTTTGGATTATTATAGGTCAAGGGATATTTTGGATAAATCTGGTATCAGTTAACCTTTCCATTTTCATTTGCAAAAAAATGTTACAATACTCAATCAATTTATTGTCTCAATTAAACATATCTCGTTCAAATAATAGTTTTTCTTTTTCAGTGCATCTGTACTAAGCTGCGTTGATATGTTCGTCTCAATACTTCTAGCCATAGATAAAAAAGCACTGATTGGGTTAAAAATATTAGGAGCCATGTAGAGACTTTTGAATTTGTGCCGTTTTTCTTTCGTTATGACTTAAGCTCATTGTAACCTCAACTTAGGCAGGTGGTATCTCTGAAGCTCTATAAATATCATTGAGTGATTTAAATATGCACATCATCCTTTCTATGGTAGAAAACAAAAGGTCTTCTAACTATTTAAAATTATTTTGCTGCTTCCCCATGCATTAAATAGTCATACTTAATTATAGAATCTAAGTAATGAGTGTACATTATGTCGTTGCAATTCAGTTGCCTGGGCTAAATGATCATTAAGCTGATAAAACATCCAACGAGCTATTAATTATTTGGCCAATGATTGACAATGAGGTTAAAAAATTTTATTATGAACCTTATTTTTAGCTACGTGATTTAATTTTTTTTTTGAATTTTCAGTCGACGGTAATATTTATATAGATTTGTTTTGAAATTCATTTTTCCACTGATACTGCCCTAATAAACCCAATATCCTATTTGCAAAGAAATTTAGTGAGAGAATCTAGTATTTCATAAGCATTGTACGTCATTTTGTCATTTCATATTAAAAATAATGAAAATAGAACATTGTTTTAAGGATTCGTTCAGAATTGAGCCTTTATTGCTTAGAGAATGATATAAAATTGAATTACTTGCGTATGTTTTGGCGATAATACCATCTGCTGCGTTGTGGCTATGTGATGTCTTAAATATGCATCATTTCGATGACGTGTTCATATCTGATCGTACCCGTTTTTTTCTCTCCTCAGAATTCGGTTCCTGTGCAAGGCTCTTTGAGGCGCGGAAATTGAGACCGTGATGCAGCTGGACGTAAGCACTTACTACCCACTGCACAACGAAACGTCGCTCAATTTCGGGAGGAGCAAGATCTGCCTCAAAGGTTAGATACGTTGTAGGATTTATTATAAAAGTTTACACCACGGTAAACGCAAAATGGAATATTTCGATTAGTGCTTTAGGATATTAGGATATGGGTTTCGTCTTGATGATGACATGATTTGGAGTAGATTTCAACTATTCTAGGTGGGGCTTCGATCACATCACTCATAAGTGTATGACATTATTCGACTTCCTATTAGAAAAACCTTATTTAAAGTCTCTTGGTGTGGCCTTGAAACAGAATTAAATCGATTAATTTGTGTGTAGCATCAGAATGAGGTACTTTAACTCAACTGAATATTATTATTCAGGTAACGATTTTTTGTTTCGTCACTCAGTCAAGGTAATCAACTTCATCAAAGTAATGTTTTTGGTCAACATTCATATTAAAATGACGTACCATATAATATTTCTTACCATTAAGAGCCATATAAGTAAACCATCAACCCTCATGTAATGAATGAACTTCATTTTAAAGAGGCAATCACAGTTATTTGAAGCTAAAATGGATTTTTTTGGTGCAATGTGAATGTCCCTTCAACTCTCTTTTTTGAAAACCCTTTAAGCCAATATTAGCCAAAAGAATACTTTCAAAAGTGTGGTTGTACGATACATTATTCTTTTTTTTTTTTTAATTGGGCGAAGGCTGTGTAAAACTTAATATAATCCGTGCTTGAGTTTCCTTGAATACTTCCTTCTTAATATCCTGGCTGATTCTATTTCAATCTCTTCTGAACAATAAATAGTTGTGGTACTTTATCACACGATTTATTGTTCGTCGCAGAGGCGACACCGGTCGTATTGAATAAATCCTGTGAAAAAGTACCACAACTATTTATTGTTTACAATAGATTTTCACAAAGTAAAGCCAGAAACAGTGAAGTTTATCAATCTCTTCTTCCCATCGTCCAGATGCACACTTCCCGCATTAAACCAATGCGAGCGGCGTCCAAACGTTTATTGACGAATTATTCATTGTGCTGAAACGGAATATTGGGGCTGTCCACAACGTCAACCTTAGTGTTAACCAATTAATGATTTCAAAAGTTTCAACCTCAAAAAATGCTTTTTACGTGAGGAAAGGAATCAAGAAGGTGAGAGAAGGGATCCATGAATCCCTCTGGACTGACGAAACACCCAGCGATTCGTTATTTTTAAGCAGATGGCCCGCGGAGTTAACCTTTCCGTTCGAGATTCACAGCCAGAGATACATATGCATATACATATTCTCTGTCATAGCTTTACCATTAACTTTATATATTCAAAAATTAGTAATACCTTAATTTATTAGGAAAAAACATTAGATGAGCTAATTATAATTAAGCTCTTTAGAAATTTTTATATATTTTAAAAGGTATAGAAAAATATTTTTCATGCAATATCTGCGAGGATTCAGGGAACTTTGATAATTAGTGATTTTGTGGATTAATTTGTTTTTTATTCTTCGTAGTTAAACGACGAAAGTATTTCATTCAAATTATATCATTATCTTTTCCGGATTTTAAGTAAATTGTTTTCACTACTTTCACTTTACAGACTCCACTCATGATGACATGTACTTATATTGCCTTAATAATGCCTCTTAAATGCTTTTCACCGATTGAGATCTATTTTTCACCTGTCTTGGTAGAATTGTTGTAACCTCTTCGCCATGAGAATTCAGCAAGTCAACCCTTTTCACCAGCATGTGTCATATGATTTTATTTACTTTGCTAATGGATCTAATATGGTATCCTAAAATTCAGGTAACAAGGAGCAGGTATTGAGGGAACTATCGCTCTCCCATTGCTGATTCACCACATTTGTAAGCGTGTATTCACACACCAGTAAAAACATATTTTTACCTCAAGAGAATAGAATTGAATGATAAAAAGCCTAATCGCCCTTCCCTTTTACGTCAATCCAGCGATGGCAATGATACCTCTATTATTCCTTTCTCTCCAATAACACTCGGACCCGGAATTAGTTACCCATTCTATCGAGCGCATGGGCTGAACCACGGGAAGCAGATAAGTGAACTCGAGCAATAGACTTGTGGCTATGGCATGAGTAGAGATCATCCCGGACGTATGTGCATTCGCGACCGGCATACGGACAATGTGACGTCGTGTACTACTTAGGGTGGGTGGGGAGTGTCAGTTATCCGGGTGTTAAGGGAATGCAGAGAGAGGGGAAGGGGCTCCAATGCGATGGATTCGATCCCCTTCTCCATTTGCGGTTTGTAAATCAGAGCAACAACGGATTGATAGTTCTCTCAATATGCAAGTCGTCACCACCCCGAGCTGCTGCGCCGAGTGGGCTTGACAGTCATCCACCTCATCCCACTCCGAGCGACATGGGCGCCCCTGGTGCAGGGGCGGCGTTATTCCAGTGACATCGTAGCTGAGAGCGGTTGCCCCGTGGCCCTTGGTACGATTCTGTCCAGGGTAAGGCCATTGATCTCTTGCATTCCCTTTAGTGGATGCTGTAATATATATCGAAAAACTCCGAAATTTTGGAGTTGTGGATGCCTTTAATGCACCTGGTAGTTGAACAAAATGGAGCGATTCGAACTCTTCTGTCTTTAAGCATGGACAACTTTTGTCATACACTAAAAGCATGAAATATATCAGGCTTATTATCGGATGCTTTTAATTTGGTGAATATAATGCCAATCGTCCTTTAATTACGGATTTTTTCTTTTTTGCTGGCAATGAATGGATATTGTGAACACTGTCCATAAAATTATATTTTTAATTAAAAAATTACATAACGCCATTTATATCGTGGATCAAAATTGCAGTGGTAGGATTAATTCTCAATTGCCACCCATTCCCTAAAAGGCGAAAGGTAGGAGCCAGACGTAAGGTAGTCCAAGTAATGAAGGCATACTGACTGCACGGTTGGGTTGGGTCGTAATAACGGAGATAAAGATATGTACGTCCTCCAAAAATGATCGTCGGGGTTTAGAACAAGTCATTTTCGTGGCCGAAGTCATTGGGACCGAATGAAAGAATCATCTGTACATTTCATATCGAACATTCTTGCTAAAAAGATTCGAAAAACAACTTTATTAATTGAATAGACGCTTCTTAAGATTCTTCTATAACAGATCCACGGGAAAAGTTGAGTTTTATGCCCTGAATTCAAACTTAAATCCGGTTGTGGGAATTTGGTAACAGCCATACAGGTTCGAGTTCCTGCTTGTTTTTTACAGTGCAACGATGTGACATTTCCGCGTGGATTTATTAAGTCTTCAGAATCACTCGGAATTAGGCCCTTATCCGACCCTGTGACAATATCGGCTGTACATATGCAAGCTGATTTTAAAAAGTGTCTTCGACCCGAAGATCGGGAAGTTGTCGGACATTAATGTTCCTCTGTTTTAAATATTTCCAAACCTATGGAGAATAAATTACCAAGTCCAAATAATTGCCCGTTTTGGCAATAAACAGAGATAAATATAGTATTCATATTTATAGTATACATATAGCATACAAATTTTAAAGTTTATGGAAAGAATTTTATGGTTTTACGATGAGTGAGAATGATCAACAAATGTTGAGCGTATGCAACCCGCGTGCCACCTAAAATGTCTGCCTGGGGTGGGGCGCCCTCACTCTTCATCTACATCCACATAATAACCCGCGAGCCGCCTAAAAGGCGTGTGGCAGGGGGTGTTAGGACACCAGCCGTTTACAATGGAAAAAAATGAAGTGCTCTAACGAGGTTGGGACTAGCGTTTATTAAAGTCCTTTATGGTTAGGGGGAAAAACGAATTCCCATATCTATCCGTTCGACAAAATATCTCTCGTAATTTATCGCTTCTATCGGACCTGGGAAAATTGTGTGACTCTAATATTATGTTCTCTGTGTCGCTCTTAAAGATATCCATTCTAAATTGTTCAAGCAATCTATGCCTAGCGCGCAGCCTCCGAGTCTCCAACGGCTCCCAGCCTAATTCGCTTAACATCTGGGTAACACTGTCTGTATGCCCGTAGCAGTTTTTGACGAAACGCGCAGCCTTCCTTTGTATTTTATTCAGTTCGCGGATTAAGTCTTTCTGCACCGGATCCCATACGTTCGCTGCATATTCAAGGTGCGGTCGGACGAGAGCGAAATAGCACCTTTCTTTTACTTTCTCATCCGAAAATCTTCCCACAATACGCTTGACGAATCCTAATTTCTTCAGGGCTATGCCGCAAATATTCTTTATATGTGTTCCCCACGTGAGATTCGAGGTTATCGTAACTCCCAGGTACTTCACTTCGTCTGTTGCCTTTATGCTAATACCATCCACTGCATAAACATGGATAGAGTTAGACGAATTCCGCAAGAAATGTACCGCCATGCATTTGCGTTCGAGTCCCTACTCTTGGCTCCACAAATGAACGTTGTTTAAGTCAAATGTTAGAATTTCATAGTCAGAGTGATCACTGATTTCGCGATAGATGACAGCATCGTCAGCAAATAAACGTATTTTACTGCTAATGCGGTAACATAGATCATTAATGTAATTAATGTATATAATGAACAACAGGGGACCGATTACGCTTCCTTGTGGAACACCTGATGTAACTTTTACAACATCAGAGCTAATTCCGTCTAGAACTACTTTTTGTTTACGATCTCTGAAAAAGTCGCGTTCCCAGTTTACAACTGTTTCGTTTAATCCGCATGACTGTAATTTGTATAAAAGTTTGTTGTGAGGTACAGTGTCGAAAGCTATCTTAAAATCTAGAAATAGTACGTCAACTTGTCTTTTCGATTCACCAGATTTTATAACGTCTTGAAGAAAGAGCGCGAGCTTTGTTTCGCATGATCTACCTTTTCGGAATCCGTGCTGACAGTCATGGAATTACGTCTGTCCAAGAAAGTCATGATATTGCTAACGATGATATGCTCATGTATCTTACCTATGATCAATGTTAATGAAATCGGACAGTAGTTGCCTGGGTCATGTCTGTTTCCCTTTTTGTATATGGGTTTAACACTTGCAATTTTCCAGTCTAGCAGTAATTTCCCTTCGGAGAGTGACTTCTTGAATATGATCTCTAAGTAAGGTGCGATCTGTGGAGGTAATTCCTTGAGGACACGCGCGGGTATTCCCTCCGGACCCGGAGATTTACTATTCTTAATCGATTGTAGTTGTTTAGTTATCCCATCACGTTGTGTAGATATTTCTTCCATCGATTCCTCAGTATATGGAATATCTAAATTGAATTGAGTATCGTCAGTAGTGTGTACACTTTCGAAGTGGGAATTTAAAGCGTTAGCTTTGTCAATATTTTTGGTGACAAGTTTACCATCTTTATCAAATAACGAATCTACGGTTGAATGTTTTCCCTGAAGCTCTCTCGCGTACGACCAAAAGGATTTCGGATTTTCTTCGAGTAATTCACCGAGTACTTTTTTCTTAAACTTTCGGATTGCAATTCGCATTGATTTCTTGGTTATTGAGCGTTGAGCAGCGTAACTTTCTCTAGCTTCAAGTTCGTTCGATTTATTACGTGGCGTAATGGACTTTCTGTATAAGTTGTGTAGTTTTCTCTGTTTCCTAAGTTCCCTTCTGACATCGTTTTGTACCAGCGAGGTTCCTTATTATCACATTTCAGTTTTTGTGGAATATGTTCGTTGATTCCTTGGCGCAGAATTTCTAAGAAATGTTTCCATGTTACATATGTGCTTTGGTCCTTTGATGTAACTACGAATTTTTTGTTGGAGTCATTAAGCATCTCGCCAAATTTAGTGAAGTTACATTTATCAAATAAGTAAATATTGCGTTTTGGTTTTACGGCTGGCATTACATCAATTTTTAACGTTGCAAGGATTACTCCCTGATCGCATATACCGTCAATAATATCGACTTGTTTTTCATGGTGAAACAAAAACACAGCACTATTCCACAAAATTTATTTAAGAATAGTACTGTGTTTTTGTTTCACCATGAATATTTCATCGTTCCTCCAAGGAACGCCCAAATCAGTTGATTTTATCGACTTGTTTTATCAATTTAGAATGGCTTACTACTAAATGGTCTAATATCTTATTTCCTCTCGTAGGCTTGTCAACTACTTGGGCGAGAGAGTGATTTGCAAGTATGTTGAGTAATACCTCGCTGATTTCCCTATACCTTGAATTCGGTTTTACAGTGTAAGTATCCCAGCTTAGGGATGGAAGATTAAAATCTCCCCCGATTACTATTACACTTTTACTGTCTCTCTGAGTAAATGCGGATATTTGATTTTCTAGAAGGTACATAACATCGACTTCGGAGTTCGGCGGTCTATAAAAAGAGCAAACATGAATACTCCTTTTGTTTCGTTGTTTAATTGTACACCATACGCTTTCTATTTCGTTGTCAATTATTTCGCGGGCGGCGCTGTGTAAATGTGATTTAACGGCTATAAAAACTCCGCCACCAGTTCTATTGCGTCGATCGCATCTGTAAATTTTATATTCTGGAGGAAAAACTTCGCTGTCGCTTATATCTTCCGTAAGCCAGCTCTCTATCCCCATGACCACGTCTGCGTCCTGAAAAATATACTCGATTTCGGCGCGCTTGTTTTTTACGCTACGGAAATTAACTACAACAAGGTGAATGTCATATTTTGTAGTTATAGTTTCGGTTGGTTCTATTCCAAGGTTTTCGATACTCAGCGGTTGAATTTTATTGGCAGTACTAATAATATTTGACATGTTTTCTTTCTCTGGAGCACGCGTTTTGGGAATAATGACGCTATTTTCCGGCGTTACCTCTCCTAAGCTTACTTTATTGCATCATTTGCATTGCGGATTTCCTCGGAGACTACGATTAATTGAATCATTGATAATCCCGCTAGATGGCCTACCCTCTAGTATAAAAAATACCTACAGTGCTAAAAAATCCTACTGGGGCCGTATCTCGGGAACCACTGGTCACAATTGGAAAATATTGTAGGAGCAGCATGCCAATTGTCCATTCTATTGTTAGTTACCATAGAAAATTAGTTGAAAAATACCAGCGCCTTTTTATCGCCATTCATATCCGAAAAAAAGCCTAAAATACCAAAAATTCTCAACTTTGAGTGCGATGCGGCACGTTTTCCCGTTATCCAATTGCATTAATATTTTACAGGATATGTTTTTACACCAATTGGCATAAAACGATGGGGCTTCTCGGAAGAAATTCGAAAAATAAGGACCACCCTACTGTGACATATGTCCTCTCAGAATGGTACTGATACTAGCGCTGAGCTCCATTCCCTTCATTGTCTGGTCCGCCATCTTGCCTGCTTTTACTTAATTTATTTTTCGAGGCCTCTGCCTCCTGCGTGTGATATTGGCGTTGCAAATTAATAAAATAAATTTTTGGTCTTTCACATGGGAAATATCACTTCGATTGGGTTATTCGCTTTCTACAACGTAAATGTTTCATTTTTTGTCCGGATGTTAGCTTTCATTGTCATAAACTATGATGGTGTTTTCTCCAGGGTAACTCCAAAGTTGAACCAATTCTTCCCAATGAAGGTTTCCTGGCATGCAATTTGGTAAAAAAATAGCGGTACTATAGAAAAGAATCCATTAATTCAAATTTCAAAGTAATCTCATTCCACAGATGTAGTGTTGATTCGTGTTTCGTCGGAGCTAATTACAAATATCGACGAGAGACAAGCACACCGGATAAACGACTCGTCTCCTGCGAGGAATAATTTGGTGTCGTGATATTTTTATCTTTGGATTCAATCAAACTTTTGCAGCTATCCTGTTACAAAGCAATTTGAGGGTCTCCCGACCAGCGCAGTGGATCGTGATAAACAGAAATCCATCGAAGTGAGAAATTCTACTCACTATTCTAACTCCCCTATTCCCTCTCCTGAAAGCTATCTGCAATCCCACTTTTCTTTACATCTGCTGTCCCTTTCCAACCAGCTGCCTTTTCCTTGGGAGTCGCAACCTCTTCTCTCCCATTTTTCCTTTATCCCGGTTGCACCATTACCGCAGTTATTTCCACTCCTCCTCTGTTTTTTTAAATCTATCTCCTTATTGTACTCCCAGGGCGCGCGTGTGCAGAGGCGCCACCAGTGCCATCTCTAAGGCCCCTATTAGCCGAGGCAACCAGACGCGCAACCGGTGGCGCGTCCGGTGGAAATGGTCAGTCGCGGGGCATAGAATCAAATGAGTCCTATTAGCCGAGGCAACCAGACGCGCCACCAGACTTTCCACCGAAACCAGTCGCCTGAGCCCCGCAACCGCGCCTTCCACTTTGGGTTGCTCAGAATCGTCCCGGGGCATTGGAGTATATGTAGCCTATTAGCCGAGGCAACCAGACGCGCAACCGGTGACTGAATATTGCATGCGCGCGCATCATACTGCCCGGACCACGACGCTCCAGGCAGATTATCGACACGGTAAAATGAATTATAAAAATGATATAGTGTGTTTTCCATGTATCCAAAAGGATCATATCAAAGCTAGATGTCCAAAAAGGGGGTGTTCAATATGTAAACGAACTAATCGTTCAGAAAAGGGCTGCTTTTTACGAGAAAAATGTTGTAAAATGTGAAAGAAAACGAATCATTATGAAAAACATTGTTCTTTTTTTAGAAATAAGGGATCGTCAAATGAAAAAGGGTATAATATATAGGAACAGAAAGCCAAGATAAAATTAAGTAGCATTTTTAGCTTAATCTGCGTCTTATCTTAGTAGCAAGAATACATTTGAATTTGTAATGGATAGCGGAGCGACAAAACATATGGTTAATTCCACCGAAATAGTAGAAAATTTGCGTCCATTTAATGATAAGTTTAAGGTTGCTAAGAAAGATGGGAGTATGTTAGTCAATGGAGTAGGAAGTCTAGAAATGAATAAATGTAAACTAAAAGAGGGGTATGTGTACCTGAATTATCTAAAAATTTAATGTCAGTTTCTGAAATCACAGAAAATAATGGAAATGTATTATTTACAAAAGATAGGATTAAAATATTAGTAGTTGATATGCAAATACCAAAACAAAATATTGTAATAGAAGAGAAGAAAGGTTCAAATGGATAGTTTGTAGTTGACTTAAACGAAACCGAAGCCATGTTAACTCAGGCAGTTAATTTGGATATGGAATGGCTCAGAGAAATGGGTCATTTAAATTTTAACCTTAAAAAATTTTCATCACTATGTCGTGGTGTACCTTAATAAATTTCAAGGACAAATGGCAGTAAGTTTAGTTCTGTTTGCGTGAATGCTAAACGAACCAGATTCCCATTTAAAACTGAAAGAATGAGAGCAAATAGAATTTTGCAAATAATTCACACTGATGTTTGCGATCCATTTGAGACAGAGACTCGCGATAGTAAAAGGCATTTCGTATTATTTATAGATGATACGATATATTATGTAAAACTAGACCAGACCTTGCATTTTCGGTTAATTTTGAGAGTAGATTCGTGTAAAAACCTGTCAAAGAAGTTAAAGAGAATTTGAAGAGATGTAGATGAGATATCTACAAGGAACACAAGGGTTGGGAATGCATTTCCGCACAACAGAAATGGAAGAGCAAATAAAGCTGCAAGGATATGCATAGTGACTCAGACTTTGCAAGAGATCTATCTGAAAGAAAAAGTACAACAGGATATGTAATTTTGTTCGGTGGTGTGCCAATCCTGTGGTGCTCATACAAACTAAGCGTTGTGGCACTATCCTCAAATGAAGCAGAATTAATTGCAGCATCTGAGTGCTGTCAAGAAAAAAAATGCTAAGGCTTTAATTGGGGAGTTGACAGGCAAACCAGTATTTGTAAATTTAGATATAGACAATCAGAGTACAATAAAAATGATACAATATGATCATATGAGTAGGAGAACAAAACACATTGAGGTGAGGTACAGATTTATAATTTGGGAGTATTCGGAAGGATTATTTGATTTACAGTTTTGTCTCCCAGAAAATCAAGTAGCCGACATTCTAACGAAACCGTTGTTAAATGTAAAGTTTGAAAGATTCAGGAATTTCATTCTCACGTGTAATGAAACAAATATTTTATTTAAAAATTTCAGTGATTACTAGAATATTTTATTGTGTTAATCAATGAGATTACTTTAATTGAACAATGTTAATGAATTTACACTCCTGATGTTTATTTGAAGACTGTTTATGAAAGTAGAATTAAGTTTTAAAAACTGCCAAGACTGATGTAAAATGTTATTATTATTGCAACTACTGCTGTGCGCAGGGTAAAATTTAAAACCGATGTTGGTGGCACCACCGGTGCCCTGGGCGGAATAAACCCGAGCAACCAGACGCGCCACCGGACGCGCGACCGGTTGCGCGTCTGGTTGCCTCGGCTAATAGGGGCCTAATCGCCACTCTGGGATGGCTTTTTACACGCCCCTTCGCCCCGGCCCTGTCCCCCGCTTACTCGCCAGAGTCCTTATCTCCACATGGAAAGAGGACATACACTTGAACAGGAGAGGATTAAAGAGCCCCTTTCCATACTATCCACTGCTCGCGGCTTTGTTCCGGCCGCCGAAATAAAATCCCCATTTGAATTGGAAAACTGCTTCCCTCTCCACCCTCGTAAAGTATGAATAACGGTTACATATCCGCATTTTCATTTTTTACGATTGCCGAGATTATCTTCAGCTCCTTGTTTTTCCTCGGGCGGAGTGGCTGCCGATTACAAGTACTTATAACGTGAATATTTCCTTCCCTTGGTCCCTTTTGGAATGAATATGAAGCGTCAGAGGAAGTTTGAAGTGGGTTAGGTATAGTATTTCGGATTAGTGGTAATGCGAGCAAGTACGTATACTGAAGATTTCAAGGCCTCAGATGATATTTCATATCTACTCTACGGCCAATGTCTTCAAATTTATCTCGCATAATTAGAGAAATTGGTTTAATTTCATGGAAAAAGAATGTATCTCTTAAAGGATTAATACATTGAATTCGGTTCTTCTTTACGATTTCCCTCCACATTTCAGTTTTTTAAATGAGGAATTCACTTATTTCCAACAAGTGAACATAATATTTTAATATAATTTCCTTTCTTCTTCCTCGACGTTATTATTGTGAATAAATGATGCAAATTCGACTGCAGTTTATTATCAGTCATCTATGCATTAAGATTTTTGCCTTGAATTCATGTGAAAAATGAGGCTTCACGTTTCAATTGCTACTACCAAAGCGGTGTTAAGTACAATGTTCTATACCTATGATCTACTTTTGAAGTAAAATGAATCAGTCGAATACGACGAAGAACTATCTGTTCGTTCAAAATATTTTAATACATAAAAAAATGTTCCCGAAGGGCCGTCATAATTTATTTTTAAGTAATGGTTTCATATTCAAAACAAAATTGAAGGTGTTCTGTTTACTGAAATGAATGTGAGAGTGAATTGCGTGTCATTTCCTCCCTTGGAATGGTCTTCTTGGTTAATTAATCTCACTCCACTTCTTTCTTTCCATTCCTTTTGATGTAAACGGAAACCTTGAATGAATTCTCAGAACTGAGGAATCTCTTAAATTATATTTCATTACTTTCCATTCCCGGAGAAATAAACGGTGGTTTGAGCTTCTCCAAACATAAAGTAAAATATTGGGCATATGTTTGGGTACCTATTGGGTATTTGCTTTGCTTTTTTATTAATAATATGCACAGGAAAAATCTTGCCAAAATATTGAATATGTCCCGAAATGTTATAGAATTGGAGAAAGAAGTCACGAAGAACTTCTTTTTAGTAATCTGTATGATCGAAAAGCTGTATTTACTTCCATCGCGATGATTTTGTCAATGAATCAACAAATTAAAAATGATAAAATGAATAAAACACTCTCTTTGCTTCAAGTCAGAATTGCTTCTTTCATTTCTGTAATAAATTATGTTGTAGTACATTTGTACATAGTACCTATTTGTTCACCCCCTAAAGCTATCGAAAGTTCTTTTTATAGGTTTCCTTATACTTTAGCTAAAATTATTTATAATAAAATGGCTCAAATTGGTAATAAGTGGCAAATGGATTCGTTATGCACGATAATCTTTCATAATTTAGCACGAATTTGGAATTAGGAATGATAGAATGATCATTGTTTCAAGTTGTTATTTAAAAGTGGGAGGTAGATGTGAAAGTAATTCCAAGCTGTACTGTTCGCCTATAAATTTCTAACTCAAAGGGGAGAGGATGGGTAAAATTTCCTTTCTTTCATCCCCCTTAAGCTCTGTGTCACAAAGGGTCACCTTATGAACGCCATAATCTCCTTAACTCATTTAACATAATGTTGGTTTGACTCAGCTCTCCTTCACGCTCTCCCATTTTCACATTTACGTATACGCTCTCTTTCACATCCTTAAAAACTTGCCCTTGCCAAGTAATTATTTCGTGTCGTGAAATAACTACTTCTGCACTTTTATCAGACAAGCGATGCATTCAAAGTGCTCGTGTCTTACGAAAATTTCTACTCCATCCAATGTGAGCAAACGAGCAGAAACGATTTTAAACTAATCACAATTTTAATGAGCGATTCACCAAATTTGGCAACACATATGTGTGTGTGTTAATCTTCTATATTATTCTACTGTATAGATACCTTTTTCTAAACTTATACGCAACCAAACTCTACAAATGAGGTACCAAAATGCACAGAATTTATCAGAGAACATGCGACGGCATATCTTACTTCCTAAATATTGCTATTATTTCCAAAAACTGGTTTTTAAATAATTAAATAAAAACAAAAACCGGTTAATATTCCTGACGTTAACGGCGCACAAACTGATGCATTTATTCATTTGCAACAATGTCCCGCATTCTTTAAATAACTTTTATCAAAATGCGGCTGATTCCACGTTCAAGTCTCCTGTTGATACGTAAGTATGAGTCCGCGTGTAACAGAGGATAGTGTAATTACTTCCAATGCTGTGTTTAAAGAGGTCCTCTGACCTCAATTTGTACATGAACATCCCAATTAAATTTGTACATAAGACCCTGCCTTTTTTCTACATTTTAAAATTAGAAACGCGCCTATCCCTCTGTGGACCTGCATTGAAAAGAGCGGGGGAAGCCCGCTGGGAGCGGGCGCAGCACGCTCGTATTTTATAGAGTGATACCCCATTGTAATTTTACCCACTATTTACCATGCAAAAGACAGCTTTTGTTTTACTAGGTCTCGTGAAAACAATGATTATTAAAACTCGGGTCTGAATTAAAACTCTTTATTTAAATTGCTTCAAACTGGTCATGGTTCCTTTTCATTTTGATATAATTTCATTCAGCTGGCGGAAGAGGATGCTGAGTCACTCTCAAGGGAAAAAGGGAAATACGTCATGCGAGACACATGCACCACCCTGAAATGTTCCATCCTGCAGGCGCGGCATCCTTCATAATATGTGGAATAAATTAGGCATACCTTCACGCTTGAAGACAAATTAATGTTTTTTCTTTTATTTAGCTTTCTATCGGTGAAGGCTTTCACATTTCTTGACTTATCGTAGACATTGGACTGTTATATTGAGAGAGCCGCGGTCAACTTTTGCTGTTCAAGAATCAAATATTTTGTAAAATTTCTCACTTTCTTTTTTAAATATTTTGTAATACGTGAGTGGTTTTCCTTCCATTCCTTAAGGCTACTTCTTTAAAAAATTTACCCGTCACTGCCCTATACAAATTTCAGTTGAAAGTCAAGAAGAGAAATGGAAGGGTCGGGGTCTATATGTGGGACTAAAATTGCCGGCAAGCAATGGCGATGTCTGTTAAAAAAAAGATATAGAAGGTCGAAGGGAGGAAAAAGTTGGCTGAGGAGAGGTAGTAGATCCATGCGGTCCAATAACAGTCCCCTCCTTCCCCCCTGAAGAGAAGTAAATACATGAAAGACTCGCGAGGAATGCGAATCCATCCCTTCTCTTGATGACACAGGACGGGTTGACGGGAGGCGTACACTCGGCGGATCCCCAAAATAGCCACTGATTGCAAAGTACATTACCTAGAGCAGCGTTTGAGTAAAAGCGGAGGAAGGAAGGGTTGATGACCGGCACTTAGGTGTTTTTAAACAAAAAAGCACGAGGAACAAGCAATTTTGCATTTTCAGTTGCGAAAATAATAATACGGAAACTTAATGATAGTAGTTCTTCTTGTCGCAAATGAAAATAAAAACTTTGTAATAATCCACTAATTTATATTCCGGTTCAACATGTTTTGACCCATCGGCGTCATCTTTAAGTGCAGTCACGGTCCGGAAGAGTTCGGCCTTTCTCGCTATGCTCGCGTTCTTGATTATCGATGGAGAAAGGAGTGTAAGGAATTTGAGTAGGAATGTGCGAATAGTATTTTTTGACCTCGAGTCGAGTATCGAGTCGAGTTGAAAACTAATCGCGAGTATCGAGTCAAGTCGAGTATGGCAATTCCTTAACTAGCCAATACATCAATTCATGCTCCAATAAATTCTCATTTTTTTCGAATCCCCTTGCTAATTTTCTATTCTGAATGCTCAGCTTGATGTAAAACGGAAAAGGTAATGAAGAACGCTGATGTAAACTGTGTAAGAATTAGGATGTGAATTAAAATTAATGTGTCTTAAACATTACCATAAGGACAATTGAAATGAATTAATCTGTATAAGTATGTCGTCATTTTTTCTATGTGAATCTGAATAAGTTTTAAAAATTCTCTCCGCTTTTGAGCAAAGAAAGTTTGGTAGGGACGGAAGACGGTCGGCCGCTGCGGCTGACGAAATGGTATTCCGCGCCCAGCTACTATAGTGGTTGATTGTTGCGCATACCACGAACTGAATATCCTAGGCATATCCTAGGCCACGGGATCAGAACGACTGATCGACTTTAAAAATGACGATTTTTCTGTTAGCGCTTCCTGTCGGCAGATTTCTAAACTTACTGGCCTAGACAGCTCTGTAACCGTAACGACTCGACTCGACATTTGCAATACTACTCGAATCATTCGAGTCGAGTACCAACTACTCGACCCGACTCGAATTTTAGAGTACTCGCACATTCCTAATTTTGGGATTTCGGGGAAAGTAGTGGGGACTTTGGCGGTGGTTTGAGAGGCAGAATAAGGGAGGATTGGAATTGCTGAAATGGCGAATTCTGAGTTTCCTGTGCCTGAAGCCACCTCGTACTCCATCTTTCCCTGACTAGATATGAAGTTGAGGGAGAATCGGGCTGGTAGGCCAGGTGAATACTAGATATTCCCTTCTTACTTTCTGCTGATTCCAATTTCCAAACATCCTCCCTTTGATTCAACCAAGCAGACTCCCGGCACGACCGCAGTTGGGATGGGAGATTTGCGCACGAAGAAACATTCCCAACTCCCAGCATCCTACTCTCTTTTTCTCCTTTCCATCTCGTTTCCTCCCTCTACTCACATGCGATCATTTTCTCCCTTTCTCTTCATTCCTCTTCCTCGTCTCCATTACCTACTCACTTACCTTCAATTCCTATATTTGAGTTTACTCCCTTTGCTCTACTTCTAATTTATTATATTTATAAAAGTGTTTTACTAAAATGGAGGGGAGGAAATACACCTGGCTGGGGAACAGCTCCTTGATTCGCTTCCCTTTTTACTTGTGTCTTCTCACAAGGTTCCTCGTGGGATGAGGAAATCATTCAGATGAGCGATTCGTAGACATGGAGAGGATGGAAATGGATACATGAATACTTGGAAGGAGAGAGATGATTGGAGAATTGTGGAGAACTAATACTTGTTGAAAAGTGTTGGTCGTGAACAAATTAGTAAAGAATGGGTCTTTCTGAAAGTTGAGGTTTCCAATGTGCTTGTAAACCCAATGGTTCACCATTTTTTCTGTAAATATATTGAATTATAAATATTTTATATACTTACGTCTAACCTTCATCAATATTCCTGATTATAGCACTTTTTATTTATATCTCTCACTGGTATATTTTGTGGTTTAAAAAAAATAATATCCATATTATAATAATGCGGCTCATAATTTTAATTATATAGGCTGGTAGAGATTTGCGATATGTTATGAACCCTGCGTTGGATAAATTATTTTTAATGTGTATTTCAGCTTAGGCTGCATTTGAGAGATAATAGCGTTTATTGCTTGAGCAGAAGTGAATGGAAGCTATTATTTTATTTATCATTTTTTAGCATATTGCATATTTTTATTCATACAAAGATTTAAAAATGATGCTGCAAAAATGTGGTGGGAATTATTTGAAAATTTTGAAACGTGTTTTTCTATTTTTTGCATGATCATAAAATGGTCTACCAAAAACTAATCACATTTTCGAATAATTTTAATTAAAGGAATTCCCAATTTCATTAATCGGCTCGAAAATTAAGAGATTAATTAAAACCAAAATATATTCACCACAACGTTTTCAATCACCCCACCTCCCAATAACCGTATTCCACACACTATTTATGACCACCTGAATTTGAGACCTAAATATAATTTTACGTTTAGTGTTCATGGCGTGAATGTAGGATCTATTTTAAAACAATTTATTCTTAATGCCATAAATGCTATAATTTTTTTAGTTCTTTCGAAGTGTGTGATAAACTGGAGATCATCTAGTAGGTATTTCTGAAATTATATAAAAATTTTTTAGCAGCTCTTTCAATCATATTCTCAAAATTTGATCCACTTGAACACGTTTAAGATTTTTATCAGTAAATAAAGAATTTGTATGATTATGAGGTAATCGTTTTTAAGTTCATATACTTTTCTCTCTATTTTTGATGGCTCATTCCTGGATCCTGGCATTAATTTTCAAGGCCCGGTGTAAAATAGCTGAGTACCTATATACATCAGAGAACTTCACCATAAAGAAAAAAATTCTTCAACACGCCACAGTCCTCATCATTAAGTTAATCCAAAGGATTTATAAAATAGTTGCGGTTAGTTAAACTGCCATAGAATTTCACGGCATCCAGTCCATTTTGCCACAGGGATAGCTCCATCAACCACCTACACGTCAGAATGATGACGGAGGCTCAAGGCCTTAATTTCCGAGTGGAAAATGCCACCGAATCACTCGATCCTCACAAACCTTATCTCCTTTGGCCAATAAAATAGCTTGCAACTGTAATATTATAAGGGCAAATCTATGGTGGTGTACTGTCGTGTTTTCCAAATTGTGTGAAATCATTTTGTACGTAAATACGCATTAAAAAATAAGAGTAAAGTAGCAAAAACGAAAAAGTGGAGAAATATTTAACCACATTATCATTCTCCATATCTTCCTATTAATATTATAATGGTATCAATCCCGTAACCACGCCTTTGAATCTCAAATTTCATAAATTCGTTTCCGTCACATTTTTAAATAATTATATTTGATCACCAATGTTGATTTTGAGAAACGTGCTGATCATTTTGAGAGTACAATGAAGGATGTGCAATATTTCAAATCCTGCCGCGTGAATGGCGTGAAATATAAATTAATTACCTAACATCTAGCGCCTTGAGCCTCGGTATAATTTACCGGTTAATAATCCTGGACAGCGTAGTGGTCTGTGCAGTGGCCCAAGAAGCTAATGGTCTCGGTTCGATCCCCGGTCTAGGGAAATTTTTTTCTCATGGCATTTCATGCATATTTCACCGCCGCTCACGCGGCAGGATTTGAAATGCTATATGTCCTCGATTTTACTCTCAAAATGACCTGCACGTTTTTCGGCATCAACATTGGTATTATATAGCAGTAAGAAGTTTCAGGTGCCGGCATCGGTGGCGGCGGGGTAACGTCATCGCCTGCCGTGCAAGAGGTCGCGGGTTCGAGTCCCGCCTGGGTAAGTTTCCCCGATTAAGAGCGTTGTTGTTCGTGTACGTTTAATTGTTACATTTGTTAACTACCCCGGTGTAAAATGGCCTAAAATAGCTGTATCCGGTGGTTTGAGAATAAAATAAATAAAATAGATAAATTAAATAAATTAATGACTTCAAAGGGATGAGAATTAGCTTTAAATTATTTAGAACTAATTATTAATTATTCTTAATTATATCTAATTCACTTTTTGAGGCAGTACCGCTGAAGACGATGCTTTTTCCAAATTATTCGAGTGCATGTTTTTAATGCTTTTTCACACTTCATCAATCGGTAAATAAATGCGAATTTCGTGATATAAGTCTTTTTTAATAAAAAAAAACTAACGAAATATCGCTGTGGATGACAAGGAAGGGTATTTTACCCTGACCATTCCATCGCTGACCTCATGCATATAATTACCCGCCGAAGTTTTCAAACTTAGGTTAAATTTTTGTGAGCAATCAATATATTTCAAGAGGTGGTAACCAAGCGTACTCTCAAGCATTTATATTTAATATGAGAGGCTCTTTTAATTTTCTTGCTCAATAGCATTGAAGAAATATCCATGATTGTGAACAAACTTTCATTGCCTTCTTAGGAAAATAAGATCGTGCGAGTATATTCATACCGAAAGTTGTCGTTCTATGTGGCACAAGATGCGTTGAATGCGTTATTGCTAAGGTCGACTCAGAGGGGATTTATCTCACGCCCAACTCAATGTATCAAAGCGATTATGGAGGAGAAATACTACAAAATCACTTGACACTATTTCATCTTTCTTTATCCCTTACATATCAACATGGCTTCTCTCACAGCAATCTCTCTGTAACCAAGGCACCAGCTCAACACGAAACACGAAAAAACGTGAAGCAAATGCAACAAACAACAAATTAACTTCAGAAAATGAAACAAACGAAAAGAATGGAAAGGTATGTAACAAAATATATAAAAGTGATGTCATTCATTCAAAGTAGGTACGTGCATAAAACTTTTCCGCATACAAACTCCATCTCCAACAAATTCCTCCAAGCGCATGCATTGATCTGCTCCCACTCATCACTCCCGAACCCCCTTCATCCCAGCCACTCTCCGTCCTCATAATACGCACATTAATCTCCTTCGCATCGCTCCCTTCTCTTCAAACTCCCTTCTCTGCACATTCGCCATATCGGCCTGGGGCCATCTCCTCTCCATACTCACCCCTGATTTCCAATTCGCCTAGATTACCTTGCTCTTTTCCACATTTTTCCATTCCTTCTGTTTCAAGCTTCGAATTCAAAGCCTTAGTATTTTAGAGGCTGATTTCTGAATACTCCCATATCACTACCCTATATTTATTAAGTGCAGGACGGCTGTAAGCAGTGGCGGTTCTATAAGGGCTAAGGGGGCTATAGGCCCCCTTGCATATCCAATTTACACTAGATGGAACGGTAATTTTTGTTCGGACCGCCACTACTGCTGGGAGTTTACCCCGTACTTAGCCCTCCGATGTAAATTTCGTTCCTATTACAATGTTCCTATTCCGATGTAATAGTTTTTTTATAATAAAGCGGTGGATTTGACTTCCAAATGAGAAAGATGGAAATGTTTTGATTTGGAGAAAGAACATAAGTGTATGCAAAAAGTAGTGAGGATGGCAAAGGAGGTAGTATGAGTTGAAGACGGAATGGATGGTAAGAAAAGAGAATGGGGATGATGGAGAGGAGGGTGGAGAGGGGAAGTGTTTGAGGTGAATGGATGGGGGTTGAAGGGTGCTCGCGCAGGACGAAAAATGTGCGAGCAAAGCTCATTGGCTATGCAGATATTAGGACGCAGAGGAGGAGAGGAAGGGAGAGCCGTAAATGTTAAAGGTCCATGGGAAGGTAAGGGATGGGATATTCGGAGACTAGGGAAGGGAAAGAGAGGAAATAGAATTGATGCTTGCACGGAGGATGCGAAAGAATTAAACACTTGAATTCTCGACGTTGATTAAGTACTTATATACCTTCTTACGGTGTGGAAGCTGCCTTGTTAGTATGAGTGGGTTATGGGTGACATTTGTCGCATTTATATCACTGAGCATAGGTATCATATTGTCGTCCGTTTAATGCGAATATTTGACTTAACCCCAATTAGCATGGCTGCTATTCTCTGATAAATTACATTTCTGAAAATATTATCATCTTCATGAGGGCCACACGTATTCTCTTACGTCACATGGTCAAGAGATCTACATGTATTGCCTTATATCTCCTTATTAACACAGTCAATGTTTTGCTCATGCTGTTGCAGTATAACCTTACTGAAGAATCATAAGGAATTATGTAACTTTCGTATTTGACCAAGGTATGTGTAATGGCTTACGACTAGTAATGGCCGTGTCTGTAAGGGTCTAATAGAATAGAGGGTCAAATTGGTATATTAAAAATAGTTCCTTATTTTTTCTGGCTTAAAGAGGGCGTCATTGCAGAGGCTGGTTCCCACCCTTTCCGCTTTTATATCCCCTCCTCCGTTCTTATTTATTCCATCGCACTCTCTCTTTGGTGGATGGCGTTGCTGTTGGGGAATCCTGCGTGATTTGTGTGGAGGTCGCACTCATTTGTCGCAGCAGGGGCGAGCATTGGGTAAAGGGTACTGCAAGATAGTGGAGGAGAGCGGGGAGAAGAGATGGCGAATGAAGATATGGGGAGGTGAGGTGGTTGGGAGGAGTGGAGTGGCGAAGGTATTTTGGTGGTTGACGAAGAAATGGTTGGCTGGGAGCGTCAGGAGAAGATGCCGAAAGAGTTTAGGAGGTCAAATTTACGATAGGAGGAGAGAGCATCTTAGAATCCCCTCTGGAATCAAAATGTCCTCCAGAAAGACACGAATGCGCATGTCTGAAGAGCATTGCTATTTATTAAGCTATCAGTTTCTATTTCATTGCACTAACGTACTGCGCTTCCTGAGTATCCAATTTACAAAACCGGTAATATTCTATAGTCGAAATTGAAGCTTAATGATGTGAAAAGAGTACTTTACCTGACCGCTGTTGCTTAATATGTTATTTAGCGAAAAATGGATCTAATTATCATTTTAATATGGATGAGAATCGATGCATTGGTTATCCTCTCAAATTTACAGTTAGAGTGAGATCACTAACCTTTGGAGCAGGGATAGTAACCAATAATGTTAAAAACATTTACATTTTATATCCATGATAATTTAAAAAGCATAAGAAGCATATTTTCATGTCTTGAAAACACCATAAAAATGGCCTTCATTATTTAGATAATAGAAAGAAGAAAATAAAATATTTATTAAACATTCACTGATATATTTTTCACAGATTTTTACGAGATAAGAATACTTAGGAAGTAAAGAGATGAATGATAAAGATTGCCTGAGAAGAAGAGGAAACGGATAAAATTAAATAAACAGTAGCTATCTACCGTAGGTCGGGGTTGAAGTGGCTTGAGAATAAAGGAATGACTATAGCTATTGAGTCAGTTTGCGTTGGAGTAATTAAGGTGTCTGCCGTGAAGAAAGGGCGAGGAGAGTTTCTTGGAATTGAGGCGCTTATCGAAGGGGAGACGAGGAGCTTTAATGCTGACTTATTTTTGCTTACTGCTGACTGAATGCTGACTGAATTTGGCCTTCAGGCCAAATATTTTGAAAATATTCTCTGACAATTTGACCGTGGTATATGTTGTCTCGTAATTACAGACCTCTATAAAGGTAAATTATTTGGCCTTTGCCGGTAAAACAAAGTTTCCGAATTTTTAATGCAGGTATTTTTCGGTCATAGAGAATTTAGTTACTATTATCCATATCAGCATGTTCTCTGAGATAGAAACTTGCACTAGGTACATATATAAAATGAAATTAATTTTAGATAACTTTTAATTTGACTTGAAAAATTGGTACTAACTGAACTAGCTGTGGTTGTTCTTATTGGCAATGACCTTAAATACTGTTGGATTGGTCAGTTAACGTTTGTGAATTTAGATCCTCGAAAAGCTTGTCTGTAAAATATTCTAATTTTTAAGTTTTCAATTCGAGTATATTACTCGTAATAGACAGAGAGAGGCATTTTTAAGACACATTTAACGAAATGATTTATGCTTCCTCATGAGTCGTAATGAATCAAAACGAATGAAATATTTCCGGCATGTTGATAATGTCGGTCTTGTGACGTATATATTAGGTCTACCCTGACCTCTTACTGGTGAGCGGTGATTTTTAGCTGATGATATTTACATGCAATTTAAAATGAATGTTTGGAATACATTTAAACGGTTAGAGCAGACGCAATCATGAAATTTAGAAATTGATTCTGCTACTATCTGACATTTGATTTTAGCTTAAATCACTTGCGCAAAAATTTGGTGCAATATAATGCTTGTATTATTTTTCTAAGCATTATTAATTTCTCAGGAAACATAACCTCATTGATAAAATCTAGTAAACCTTTCCACAGCTTGCTTTGAAACGATGATTATGTTTTCGAGTTGCAAGCTATCATTTATTTTCAGAGCATGCAAAGCTACTTGAAATTTTAGGTTTTACAATAATTTAATGAAACAATCATTTTTTATGTCATTCCTTTTCTTCTCCTTTCTTTCTTGTAAACCCCATGTGTTAGGGACGTATCAGATGAGAGCGGTTAGTGAACGAGACGGCAATGTCGGTGTAGAGTCCGGGCTTGCTTTGGCGTTAGGGCGGCGTTCTACATCAAAGTGGCGTGCGCAGACATTCCAATCCTGTGGGTTTTCTCTGCTTCTGGTTGCTGTGGCCCTCGCTACTGCTGATATCCAAGAGGCTATGCTACGGGAAAACGACTCGCAACTGTGAGTAAAATAATCATTTTTCAGAGAAGACGTTGATGTTTATATGGGTATGCTATTTGAAGGAGGCGACCCATAGCTGAAGTCATTTTCGCCATGAGGGAAGTGCCTCTTAGTAAAAGGCGCCAAGGGGACCACGGCTTAACAACCTATCCGACGGATGGAGTGGTGCGCTTATAATATCCTCCACACAGCATTCAAGTAGGGGTCGGGCAATCTCCGGAAATTCCCTGCTACCGCCGGGATTTGAATCCAAGCTCACGGGGCGGGAAGGCAACACTTTAGCCACCACACCAACCTGATCACCTAAATGGAATATTCTAGGTTTAAAATCGTGTAAGAGATGAAATCTCAGCATGGAAATACACAATTTTAATCGGGGCCTCATGATTGCTCCGTTAGTAACTAAAGTATGCTGTCCGTTTCCAAAACAGCTGATGCGAATGTGGCCTATTTTCTCTATTTCATACTCTCGAAAATACTCTATAGTGATAAAAAAATCAGCGTTCGTAATAACGTACATATTTTATTATTATTGAAAATTTCACGTTTTATAAAAATTAATTGTATTTGGACACCAACATTAATAGTTTTCGTTATATTCTGAGACTTCCTAGAAATTATGGTTGATGTAATCCATTCTGCTGATTATTTGCCTGAAAACCAAATAATCGGAGACATTTTCAATTCAATAAAATGTGATGCTTAGAGTAAATACATGTGGTTGAGGGAAGGCCGATTCCATCCTTCTAATCCGTGATTTGGCTAGAATCATCGTGCTGATAAATGTTTTATTATTATTAAATCAATAAAAAGGAAAGAATTAACTTATAAAAATAATCAGATGACGAGAACCACAATAAAACCCGTAATTCTTACCGGTTGATGAAAATTCTTTTAGGATACTCTGAAACTTAATGCCACCACTGATTTCCTTAATATGAATGTATTTTAGGCGTTTGGGGATAATAAATAATTAAACATTACAACTTTGGCTACATAAAACTGTTCCATTGCTATTTAGTTATATTTGGGTCGGGCAATGTTTCGAGTTTCAGTCTCAATTCCTTACTAGGCCTGCAATTAACATGCATCGTGAGAGAAATCACGTACGCATTGATTGGAGATAGATAATCTTTGTTTAGTGTTTGATACCTGTTCAAATGATGAGAAAAAGTGTGAGCAATTAGAAGCGTTGATTTTTCCTGCTACTTGTCAGAATGTTAAGGCTGAGGTTTAAGAAATCTCTTGCCTACTTTTTCCTCGATATGCAAATACTGCCTATCAGTAATAGGCCATGTTGGTATATTGCATTTAGTTATCTCTTGAACTTATTAGCCCGTTCTGAATTAATTACGACCGTTTCCCTCGTCTTCCTATTTGCCCTGGTCGGATCTCATCTCTTCGTAATCTCATTTCTTATTCCCTAATCCCTACCACCCTCATTGCTGTATCACTCAGCATCCATCTGCCTCTCTTAAGCATTCAGTCATCAGTATGATCTCTCGACTTCCTCCTCTACATGAGTCTTGCTCTCCCATTGATATTCGTTAATGACTTGGGCCATTTTCTTGAGCGCACTTCCTCCCTCCTCTGCACCACCCTCCTTGCCATTCCCTTCGGAGGTTTCTTTCCGCCGTCCAATTTTTATGGAAAGATAACAAAGATTCAAAAGCTACTGTAAAAATTGAACTTTTTCTACAGAAAATAACAGCATTTTGACATTTGTTCCATTTTCTTGTGATATTTTTCACACAAATTTACATCGTTCCGCAATATTTTTGAGTGTGTGTCGATTATTAATTTTCTCACTGAAATAATATTGACAAATCTATTCAGTTTGCATTTTAAATTGCGAAATAGATTCATTATACTCACTGGAACAACTACTTATCAAAATATAGGCATGGTATCAAAACCTCGCATTTTTATCTGATATAGCGTGAAACAACTTCATCCAAATCCACTTTGAGGCTTGCCATGCAAAAATAAACCTACGAAAGAAACGCTCTGTACTATATACTGATTTTTAATAACATTACTCCTTAAACGATAGTAATAATGTGACGGAATAAATGCTCTGCAATAAAATGCGAATACAAAAATTGCTCTGCGAATGCTCTGTATTGTTGAGAGAAAAGCTCTGCGCTGTAAACCGCTATCTAATAACATCGTTCCTTAAACGAAGCTTATAGTGGGGAAAGTTACGGGATACAGGTTGTCTGGAAGATCCTCCGCAAAGTGATGTAGCATTCTAAAACTCCCTTTTTTCAATGCCCTGCCTTCGGCGGAACGAAATATCTCTGAAGATTTACCTCGAGGATCGCTGATATACCGCGGTTAGGGAACATCCAACCCACTTCGTATTCGAACGGTAGATGTTCCCCTCTCCTCTTTTACCCCCCCCCCCCCTCCCAGACCCCTCCCCTCCAATGACTCTCGTCCATCCATCCACTCCCCTGACATTTCCGCGTTTATCTGCATGTTCATCGCTCGAATCTCAATCTAGATTTTACTTCTCCCCATAAATCGAGGCAACTTACACATATGTTCTTCTAGCTTTTTGGCATCCTCCTCATAATGGCTTGAACCTCAACTTCCAGTTGCTATAGGAACCATATCGATAGCCACGGCAAAGTGATGACGTTGGATCATTATCATTTCAACAAATTGTTTTCAAGCTCGAGCTTCTTCGAGACAACTCAAGCGCATTATTTATTTTTATGTCACATGATACGTAATAGTGTGCGTTTTATTACGGTAAAATAATTGTTATTTATAATTGTCGTCAGATTATTGTCATCACCATCTGCAACACACTTTTATGATTGCAGTCCGATTCTAGAGTTCAATTGACGCGTCATGTCGAGCCAGTTTCGCTTTCGTAAGCGTTGGGTCTCCTTCCTGAAAGTTTGATTCTTCAATTTTCGCTGTAATTACAAGGAGTGTAAATGAAATAGTTATGGAAGTTCATTTTAAGCGAGTGTTGCTAAAGCCAAAGCTTTTTAAATGCTGTGATGGTATTTATCGTAAACATTTCAGCCAAAATATAAGTTCTGATAGTAATGACCACGGTTATTCGGTTAATTATGAATTATATAATAATTTTGATAATTATAGAGATTTATTGGTGAATAGTTGGTTTAATAAGGCTACTTGCGACGTTGTTCTTACAAAGCCTATGGTTAGGTGTCATTTAGTGGAAAAATTATCTACGCTCTGCTAATTTGAAAGTCATTTTTTTTATCTAATATTGTCTCAATTTTCCATTATTTTTGCTTCCCTTTCAGTCTAAATTTAGTGTGTGTGCTTAGTAACATGTGATTCTAAAGTCATAACTTTATATTTTCTTGATAAATGTATCTTAATAAATAGTTCAAGTGGACAAAAGTCTTTCTAAAATCACAATTCCTAGTTATAATCATTAGTATTTTTGGTTTTCCATTAATATTGTCAAGATTTTAACTTGAGTAAATACCTTCCGGGATTGGGAGAAATTTAATGTGAAACAGTTTCTAAAAATACCTTTGAGCTCCTGTTTTAACCCTTTTTAACCCGAAGCTGCTTCTGAGAGAAATTTAATTTTAAGATTTATCCTTTAAAAACTGTGAAAATTTTCAACTTATTCATAATCACTGTGGAAGCTACATATTTTGCAAAAAAACTTTTCAGCTCAAAAGAGCACGCATTTTAAATCTTTCCCGAATATAGCCAAAAATGTATTAATTTTTGAAGTTGCTTAGGTTGGGTTATAATGGGTCAATCCCTTAGACCGGAATGCGTAGAAGATGTGAAATTGTCCAGGTTCCTTCCTTGAAGCAAACCCTACTTTTTTGCACTGCTTATTATAGCAATATCAATAACAAAAACCGACAAATTAGGAGATAATCTAGAACCCCACGGTTACAAAGGTTAGGGCTGCGTTGCAATCGTGAGTAGTTTGGCATATGGATCAAACTAGTTGGAGAGTAAGAGGAGCATGTAGGAAGTGCAACAGGCCAGAGGAGCGAGGCGTAATAATATGAACTGTAGGGAGACTAGCAGGAAAATATTCACCAGTCTGAAAGCAACATAACGATTTCAGTAACGATACTATAAACGCGACCATTCAATTTGAAAGGTAAATAAACGTATCTCCTAATGACATGGATTTTGGTGATTTTTTCGCATAATTAACCCGCTCCGTTTCAAATTCGTGTGAGTATTGAGGGCATTGGGCTATTTTCATGCATAGTTTAGTAAAAGTTTCTTCCAGAGACCTTTTTCCTTCAATTTATTCTTTTTTCAAGAATTAACTTATTGCCCTACTCTTTACCTTGTTTTTTGAAAAAATACGACTATTTTTGTAACTCTATGTTACGATAAATGAATTATTTGAAGTACCACTGCTGCGTAAGTACTGAAACTAAAAGTATCAGTCAAAAATGATAAGTATAGAAAATTAAAGTAAATTCCGTTGGCTAAGTCCCCAAAACGAGATTATTTCATTCTATCTGTGATCTGAAAATAAGTACCTAATTATCTCAGAAAATATGATTTCAAAGGATGAAAGTCTTTTCAAACATACAATTTCAAAAGTCATTCAGAAATTGTCTGTGGGGATGTGCTATTCTTTAAAAATTTCTGCAAACACTAAAGATAAATGGGAATTTAAAATGTAAAACTCATTCTTCCAAACTTTCCCCAACCAATCTTTTCAGGGTCCTCAAAAACATCCCTCAACCTACTTCCTTTAGAACATTCCCTATTATTTCGTCTGTAGGCGAATCGATGGAGACCATTATCGGGATGATAACTATACTAGATCGTGAAAAAATCGAAATACCAATATCGTTACCATCACGAACCTTAGTTTTTTTCCAGTTACTCATAATACTCTTGTAGCGAATATGCGACCGCAAAAAATCTGATCTCATTCTAACCCCTTTCATTCGAGTCATTGGTTTCTCGTTTCTACCTCTAGCCTTTCTCTCCTTCTTGTCTTTCGCAATCCCTTCCCAATAATCAATCTCCCTGTATTTCCTACTCGAAAGATCCCATCCACAGGAACTAACTAGACATTTCTCACCCTTCGTCACAGCTGTAGTGTTGGTTGCCTTGACACTCTGGTCACTCTCGCCCGCTCACCATGACAATCATCGATAACTGCCCATTCTGTCTCCATTGTTCCTAACCGTTTTCAATATGAAAGGAAATAATTTTGCATTGAGATGGCTACTTGATCAAGAAGACCCGATATTATGGTATATTTGTGACATTTCAATTTTAAAATTCCAAAGGTGAGTTTTTCCTTCTGTTTCATTTCAAAGTTCAAATAATGGAAATGCTAAATGCTTGACTAAAGAAGTGTCCATTTAATTAGTCTCAAGTGTACTGTCAATTTGTCAGCTACTGAGACGATTTGAGTATTTTACTGGATCCATAGTCTCAAGTGTACTGTCAATTTGTCAGCAACTGAGACGATTTGAGTATTTTACTGGATCCATAGGAAACTTTAAAAAACCGCTTTATAAGAATGCTGGCCGTCCTACTGCGCAATTATAAAGTAAATGATTTTTCTGTTATTTCCTTCCCTTGCATGCGTTTACCACATCATTTCGTAAATTAGAATCACTTTGACCCTTTACCAGCATTCATTTCAATATATTTTTTACTACAATGTCATACATAAGATTATTTTAGTCTCTTTCTCTTAGTCTTGATAATTTTTGAGCTAATTCTAAAGCTGAGTGATTTGTAACCTATATTCAAACATTCATTTTTCCCACATGTTGTCAGAGTGCGTCATTAGTAGAGCCCTCTACCTTAAGTTAACAATTTATTCAGCTTCCAGCGATGGTTTTTCGTGTCTACGTAAACATTTTCATATTCTTTCGATATATTAGAATTAATGGAAAAAACATTTTTTTATTTGTAAATTTTAAAAAACCCTAAAGTAGAAGGTAATTTTTTTAGCATAGAGGACACTTTAAAAGTGGTATTTAAAGGAAATATTGGCTGAAAAGAATGGAAAGGATGGAAGTACGTGGTCGCATCTCTGAAAATAAAAAGAGAAAGAAATAGAAGGAAGTATGAGGATATGGATGCATATCTGACGGTCTGGGGGAAAAAAAGGGTTCAACAATGCCTCCATGTGGTGTGCCGTAGGAGAGAAAAGGCTTCGGCGGAAGATAAGGTTTTGGGTAATATGTGATCCTGGGTCTAGGAGGTAGGTGGCTTATTATCGAGGGTTTTGAGAAAAGGAGGTTACGAACCTAAGAAAGTGGGGGATGGGTAGGTCTCCGAACTCCACGGCAAGGAGACAGGCGGAGGTCGAGAAAGAGAAGGGAACGGTTTGCTCTCCAAAAAGAGCGTTCCATGGATGAGCGCGTTCTTCTAGGAAAGGCTTCTTGGAGAGAATATGACTCGGAAATTCCTGGGATAGACACACCCAAAAGGGACCGTATAAGGTCAAGGTCGTAGAATATAATTGGTCACAAGCGCCGGGAAGTATAGGATGACCGTTAAAGCTTATGATGTTTTAGTTTAAAATGCGGTAATCAGAGTGAAATTTGGGAAATTTCAGGAGTCCATTGAATATTTCAAGAACGTCACTCTGCACTCAATGACTTTCAGCAGAACATTAATCCACCCAAATATTTCTATGAACCATGAAGCTTTACTCTTAAAATTGTAAACAAATTTTTATATTTTCTATGCATTGTAATGTAAGGGAATGCAAGAAAGTTGAAAAAAGTGATACTATATAACCAGTTCTCGTTGAATTCTTCAGTTAGAGCTCATCTCCGTAAATATTGTGGAATAAGAGTGAGTGACTAGTTGCCTTGTTATTTACCTAATTTTCAGTTTCTTTGAGTGAAAAGAAGACTAGGGATTACAAAGGTTTCTTATATCATTCATTTGGGTTTCTGACGTACTTGCAAAACATAGATACTGAAATTTATTGAATACTTAAGTTATCAGTTCTATTCATTGACATGAATGTCTTCTACTTTTGTTAGATCGATAACTAAGAAAGGTGCAAGAAGGAAGGATACAATGGTTCGGTCATATTTTAAGAAAGGATGAGTATGTGGGGAACAGAATTAAAAATTTGCAGGAAGAAGGGAAGAAAACGAGGGTAAGACCAAAGAGAAGAACTGTGTCGATAACTATTTTAGGGAGAAGGAATTGACTGAAAGGGATGTCCAAGATCAAGTGACTTGGAGGCAAATTGTTAGGAAGAGCGGGAAGACCTTTGACGGGAATAGCTGTGGAGAAAGAAGAAAGAAATAAAGTTAACCTTTCGTGAGGCTTAATATTGGAATTGCTGAGTTCAGGCGTAATGTGGCAAAAGGCAGAGATGTGAAAAACATTATTAACTCTTACCACGGCTCAGTGGTACACCTTTAAAGTTAGCCATTGTTATTTATTTTGCTTTATTATTTATGTATGGTAAATTATCCGCCGCTGCTCAGTCGACATGTATGCAAAAAGCGTAAGGCTGCATAGAACTCGTCTGAACAAAAAGCTAGTGCAAGAGCCAAGGACCTATGCCGCCTAGTGGCACGGAGAAATAAAAAAAAAACACTCGCGCTGTGTCTGTCAGATCCATTGCGTCCGACTGAAGGTTAATTCATGTAAGCGATCAAACTGGTTTTAACTTACGATTGTATAAGAAATTGATCACTACCGTCTCATTGCCTTCATGAAAATGAAAAAATAAAATTTCTGATAGTAGTTGCATGCAAGAGAACAGATGAAGATTTTCGTTACAAATTTGCAGAATGAATCTTCGAAGTGCAAGACTATAATTAATCTCACTTCAGACGAACAAGAGAGCAAGTTTAATTTGAGTCAAGCATGTAATGTGAACAGTCTGTAAGCAAAGTCAAAATTAACAGTTGTGGTGGAGATATTCATATGTGCTGCAACAATCTTTCTCACGATCTTGTCAGTAAAGACACAATTTTTGTTCCGCCGAATCACTTATTTACAAATGTATAAATGATTTTTTTTTAAATTTATTACTTAATGATAATAATATGGATTGCATAAACCAATTTTTAAACCCTCTCATGACGTATTTGATAAACTGAAACCCTTACCATCGAAATTAGTGCAAACCATTCCTTGTAATCATTAAATATTCAGTGAATTATTCACTCTTTTGTATCACCAGCATTGAATATTTGGTATTTAATATCATCACGATCATTTATCAATCCATGAAAACGTATTTGTTTCATATCGTGCATACTTATTAAAGTTTGTGATCCAATCATTGGATTCCTAATCCCTGAAGACGATGGGCGATTTGTCCATCGAAACGTTGGAAGGAGAAATGGAGGACCTGACCCGGTGAGAAACCCGAGAAAACTTCACTGCAATTGTTCGCCGGGAAAAAATCAAAAATTGTATTATTCTTTATATGTGTTCCCCACGTGAGGTTCGAGGTTATCGTAACTCCCAGGTACATCACTTCGTCTGTTGCCTTTATGCTAATACCATCCACTGCATAAGCATGGTTCGAGTTGGACAAATTCCGCAAGAAATGTACCGCCATGCATTTGCTCAGATTAAGTTCGAGTCCCCACTCTTGGCTCCACAAAGGAACGTTTTTTGAGTCAAATGATAGAATTTCATAGTCAGATTGGTCAATAATTTCATGATAGACGAAAGCGTCGTCAGAAAATAAACGTATTTTACCGCTAATATTTACCGCCAGCCGGCCTCGGTGGCCTCGCTTGCCAAACCGAAGGTCGCGGGTTCGAGTCCCGCCTGGGGAAGTTACCCTTATCCAGGGCATGGGCGTATGTCAATGTCCTTCATTGTTAATCGTTAACTCCCCATTGTAAAGGCCTGAAAGTGTGCTAAAGGCCTGATAAGTTGTTTATGGGGTAATGAAAATAAATAAATAATGCGGGAGCAGAGACCGAACAGGGGGCCGATTACGCTTCCTTGTGGAACACTTGATGTAACTTTTACAGCATCAGACCTAATTCCGTCTAGAACTACTTTTTGTTTACGATCTCTGAAAAAGTCGCGTTCCCAGTTTACAACTGTTTCGTTTAATCCGCACGACTGTAATTTGTATAAAAGTTTGTTGTGAGGTACAGCGTCAAAAGCTTTCTTAAAATCTAGAAATAGTGCGTCAACTTGTCTTTTCGATTCACCAGATTTTATAATATCATGAAGAAAGAGCGCGAGCTGTGTTTCGCATGATCTACCTTTTCGGAATCCGTGCTGACAGTCATGGAGGAAGTTACGTCTGTCCAAGAAAGCAATGATATTGCTAACGATGATATGCTCAAGTATCTTGCCTATAATCGATTTAAATGAATTCGGACGGTAGCTGCCTGGGTCATGTTTGTTTCCCTTTTTGAATATGGGAACAGAATGGACAGTTAGATGAGATGAGGCTTTGGAAGGAGGACACTATTCTGGGAAAAGGATGAAGGGTCCAAATTGGCTTCCATTTGGCTACTTTCCGTGTCCTCCGGTCATTTCCTCCCAAGTACAGTGCGTTCCAATCCGATGTACGTACATCTCTCGGAAAAACTCGTTACTCCATTCTGTTCCCTCGCACATGACAAGTATTGTTTCCCGCTTGATATGCATGAAAAAAAGAGAATGCCTGGGTTTTCATTGGACCAATAGAGGCAATGGCCCATTTCATTCATCCCTCGCTTTCCGTCGTTACGGATGCTTAAATGAGATATATATCCTTTTCTTTACCTCGGCATATAAAACAATACTCACCTACGCGGTCGATCGCTTTCATCGTTTTGCGAAAATTTATCCAATACTCGAAGTTGAAGTTTTAATCCGGAGAATGTTATCATAAATAATTTTGATGAATGCTCTTTACTGAATTTAAAATGGCCCGTTTCATTTTTATATTTGTGTTCCGGAGTTTTTGCGGCAGTAAGTGTGTTTGTATTGACTTCGTTCGTAGAAGTACGAATAATTATCGCCGTGCCTGAATGCTTTAAGTTTTCAAGCGGCCGCCTAAAAACCAATGTCATTTTTTACTTTGATCGCATGGCTTTTTGATTAAAATTTTAATGTCAAAGAGCCTTTGACTGAGTTTCGTAATAATATATTTCGAATAACGCGGATTTAGCTCCATAAATGTTGAGTAAAATTCATGTAGCTTGATTAATTGTAGTATTTAACGAAGTAATTATCGGAAAAATGCTAAAATCTCGTCTAAAGTCAAAACTTGTATTTATTGATTAAACATTATCATGTGCATAGTCAATCTAAATTATTTCAGCGTAATATGTTATAGATCCAATAAGAAAAATTAGCTTCCAAGGAATGATTGTATTTTGAATCATGCTTGAAGTACGTGAGCTAATGCTATTAGGACTGATTTATATTGAACAATTTTTTATTAACTTTTTATTAAATTTAAACGAAAGGAATCACGATGGAAGTCGCTCATTGATTTAGTGAAAGAGTTAGTGGAGCCAGAAATAGTGTGACAAAAGAGATATAATGAATGCAGAATCCTCACTCTTACTCGAGGAATTAGGGAAGCAATCACCTCTTCGGGATTTAATCGACCGCTTCCAAACGGTGGAGAAGATAATAAAAAAGACCAGTTGTCCAAGAGAGTTAGATCGAAAAATTAATCTGAGTTCTGAAACATGTGGAGACTTTGTATGCAAAAATACATATCTCGAAAAGCATATGAAGAAATGTGCTTAATTTAATTATACAATACACGAGTGTTTTTTTTTACGATAAAAATATTCTTTTCTATGTCATGCAATGTTCCTATAAATGTGACGGAAATTAAAATAAATCACTTCAAATAGTTAACAACAATTATTATTTTGCTAAATGATAATATTATTTGAATAAATAATAAAAATTAGAATGCATTGCTCCATGATTGTACTTTATGACATGGGATCACGTAATAAAACCCAGGTGGATCCCGCGAAGTTACTGAGTAGGTGGTGGCTGACTGTTGAAAAGTAGGTGCTTCTAGTCACGGCGTTGGTGTTTGACCATGCTTGTTTTGATATATATGAATTGTCCTTTCTTAGACATTATTTCAATCAAAATATTTTTTACAACATTTTCCGAAGCTCATATGTGTTTTTACCGTGTATTTGATTATTTACGTGTTTTTTTCTTTAATTTTCATTAGTCCTTTCCAATATACTTGGTTGCCAGTAATTAAAATGTCAATTATCTCAAATTAACTGATTATAATCTCTCATAATTTTAGGCTATCACTACATTTTCGGGATATGATTTGGATGAACTATTGCTGGGATGTAGGAGTGCTTCTCACCGAAAGTGCGTCAGCGGTAAATTTCCAAATCTCACACCCAATTAACCCTCGTGAGTTCGCAGCAGCGTTCACAGTTCTCCCCATTACTCCAGACGATTTTATCTCCGAGGACAAGGGAACATATGTGAAGAGGGGATCGTGAATAAGTATGGTCTTTATGTTACGGCGAGAATGAAGATTCATTGATGATCGCATTCTGTCCCCGAACGTCACTCATGTGCTCCTTGTCTCCGTCCTCCACCGCCGCATGTCTAGCCTCCTCAAATCCTCCCGTTCACCCTCGCTCCCCCATCACTCCACTCATACTATCCTCGTAAGACGTCCTTTGAATTCTTTTCTTGCACACAGATGCATTGCACTTTTATTTGCCTCTGCTGCATTCATTTTATGTATTGCAGTTTCTTTGAGCTCTTTGCGGTAATAAGCACTCCATTGCATATATAATTCAATTATTTCATCAATCAGCTCACTTTTAAAAATAGCTTGGGTCCCGGCGTGTAATTGCGCAGCTAAATGTTATTAAAAATTTTGGCGAAACGCAATTGGTCACTAAATATATCTTCAACATTTTTGATGCCTTAAACTTAGTTAAAACTTTTTTTGCAGTTATCACAGTGCCAAAATGTTTTATTTCAATCATAATAATTGATATGTGCGAGAAGTGAATTAGTATTCTCGAAATAAAAAAAAGGATTTTACTTCTGGAAATAGATGGCAGATGAAGAAGGTTTTCTTGATGAGTGTTGTGCTCTTTCGAGTTTCCAGCGTTTGCAGGAGGCTCCTCTCATTACTCGAGACAATTTCCCATTTAAATCCCGAGCACGGTGGCGTGCACTGCCGAGTGAATCGTGAATTAGTCCGTTATAAGTCTTTATGTCACGGCG
Organism: Ischnura elegans; assembly: GCF_921293095.1. Lineage (NCBI taxonomy): Eukaryota > Metazoa > Arthropoda > Insecta > Odonata > Coenagrionidae > Ischnura > Ischnura elegans. The sequence goes on from NC_060247.1 coordinate 6,714,758, forward strand.
AAAAAGAAGAAAAGAATTGATATGTACTACTAGTGACTGGCCCAAGGAAGCAGCGCATTCTGTCCCAAAACGCCTTCATGATAACTCGCGCGCTCGTTATCCCCATCCTCCTCAGCATTCCTAGCTTTCCAAGCCTCCTCTTCACTCTACAAATCCACTCCAAGTATCCTCTGAAATCGTTCCTCGGATCCTTTTAATGCAAATCCCGCGACTTAATTCTGGAGATTTCGCCTCCTTCTCCAAGAACTTTGCTCCAATGTGCACGCTGCACGTTCCGCCAGTGTAAGGAAGGAGAAGGGGAAATAGCCGGTCGGGGAAAGGAGGTTATGGTGGTAGTTTAACGTCTCCTTCTGTCCATTATGCACCGGAAAATCTCCTAAGGTCTTCCTTGTAAAAGTGCGCTTCCAAACTTTGGTAATGGGTATTTCGTTGTGCATGAGGTCCCCAACTTTTTCTCTCTTAGTGCGCTAATATTCCCCATTTGTGACTACGTATCCCTTGCAACCCTTGCAGTTATCTCATAACAGTTAATGAATTAAATAGATAATTTTTATAAGAAAAAGAGCTGAAATTTTCCATTGAACTTAATTCAACCATGAAATTTGAAATAAAATATTTTTTCCTTGCATCATTTGAACGCTGTTTTCAAAAATTTGAAATCATTCTATATCTTTACAAGGTTTAAAATAGTTTTTCAATGCTAATGAAAAAACATTATTATTTAATCTTTGGTATCAGGATTAAATATTTTCGTTTTTTTTCATACTTTCGCCTGGTGCGCTGGCGTTGGTGTTGTAATTATTATTGTTTGTACTAAGCAAAACCTTGCTATGGAATGCAGTAACAGTAAAATAAATGCATATTTTCAACGTGTTTCATGACTGAATGAGTGCTTTGAGTTGTGCAACTGTCAACGAAATTGTCAACTTAGCCTTTAACTATACCATACCGTATGATAAATTGTTTGTGTGAATCCCATGCTTAATCTTTCTCGCAACTTAAGAGTAAAATATTTCGTTCTATGGAAAGTAGAAAATATTGTAAAGTTGCGTGAATTGTGTACCAGTTTCTGTACCTATCTCTGAATCAAGTTTTTTTAATTAGTTTTATTCGACTACACCCGTGGGCGTAATGAAGCACAGACTGCGTGAGATAGGTGGAGGATTAAGCGTAAGGAGAAGTGGGAAAGAAGAATTGGCGATGTGTCCACCAAAGACGTGAATTGATACGAATTGCGCTGCCTTACGCCTTTAATAGCACCAAAAGAGCTTTTTCGCGTCTCCACTTTAAGAGGAATTGAGGTTACTCCATGGCGTCCTCCTCCTTTTCTTTTACTTCCCTCGGGAGCGAGAAATTGACCTTAAAAAAGATTTACAAGCCCTTCGGGTGAGTCTGAGGGTGCATGGCGCTGATTTTCTCCCATTTCTCTATATCCAGGGTCCTTTTCAAAATGAGGGGAAGATTTTTGCGGGATCCGCTGGTTGCCATGGTGATATGGCATTGAAACTGCTACTTGTAGAAAAGATATGTGACCGCAAGAATGTGGTATCAAGGTAGATGATCACTGCGTGCATTACTTATCGAAAGTAAATTGAAACTATATTACTTCTATAACATTTAATTTTGGTGCAGGTTTGATGTATGTTTTAGATACCAATAACATTGTAACTCATTTTCCATAGGAGTGAGTAGGATATAATTTGAACTGTGTTTTCTATTGAAGAGAGCATTTTATTTAAACCCGCTGTATCATATAGTTCAAAAGTGTGCACTACAATTTTTAATGTTGTAGCAAATTCATCGGCGGACTTCAATAATAATAAACTGTTAGTGATTGGCTTAACATGTATAAGCCATTGGGAATGACAATTATCTTGTAGATAAATATGGAATGTAAGTAGAATATATTTACAGAAGCGGTAGTGAAATGTTGTCGTATTTTAATGCCATAAATGCTAGTCCTATTAAACGGCGAAGTTCGTGGCTTTGCTTCTTTTAACGTTGTCTCCTTACCTCACACCAATTCTAAAATGCGCAATACTTAGGGTACTAGATCTATATTCTGTGCAGAGAATTAGATGAATATGATACCGACTTCCTTAAATTTTATGTCCATGATCAACCGTGGGATTAAGTATGCGATTTAATTGCGACTTGCTCCTTTTTTAAGTTTTTTTTTCATTTTCTCACTTTCTCTGAAAATTTGGCATTTCTCATTCCAAGCTAATCTTTGTCATATCATTTTCTTGTATAAGATTATTTTAACATTATTTGAAAGAGATGAGGCGATAAATGGAAAATTTGGGATACAAGGATAAACAAGTTGAGGTTCAGGATTTTCAGAGTGTTTTTGTTTCCATTTTGAGCCCCAACTTTGGTTAAGTAATGTGCCATTAAATATGCTGTTTTTCTCTTGATGCAAGCAATTTTATGATATAAAATCCATAACACTAATAAGAAGAAATAATTATTGATTTAAGGCGATAATAACCATTGCGTTTCATAGGAATTGAGTGTATTTGAGTAAATGCATTGTTTGTGATTATGACCCAAAAGTCCAGAATCAAAATTTTGCTCCGTGACAATCCATCTACTAATGTACGCAAATGAAATATTATTCATACAGGTAACGATTTTGTGGGTGTTGTTATATCCATTGAGACTTATAAAGTAACTCAGGCGCACGGAGTAAATTTGACCTAATATATTGACCGCTGCTATTCCAAACTATTTAATTAATTCTGAAGTATTCAGGAGCATGTTAACTGTTTCTTTCACCCTTAATTGTTTATCACCTCGGGTAATATTGGTCTGAAATTCATTTTTTAACTTGAAGAGAAAGATTTTTACACTTTACCCGTACGGTTCCGTTTCCCTATTCTCTGCACTCTCTTCCGCGATTCAGCTCGACGCATCACGTCGGAGGTGAGCACAGTTCGGGTGCGTGTAGATCTTTATCCTTTCACGGGTAGAGGCTGTTCAAGTTACTTTGAGTAAAATGCGATGGATGATGCAAGTAGGAAATAATAGATCAACCCAGGTAAAGAAGGAGTATCTTTACAGCTGGAATTATAAGCGTTTAAGGTACAAAGCAATTCATCAGGATTTATATTTGATACACGGTAGTGAGGCATGGAAGATGGCAGTAGCGGAGAATCCAAAGTAGGCCAAACTTTCAAAATTTAATGCTGTCAAGAGGAATGATCAAGATCAAATGGATGGACCGTGTGAGTTAAGTTCTGATAAGATTAGGAGCGATGAGAGGCCTTTTGAAAACAGTTGGCATTAAATTTAACTTTAAGTATATGTTATTCATTTGCTGCATTTATGATGATATTAATCCCTTTTTACACTGGAAGAAAGACTTCTTGTTCTTGAGCTCTAGCTATCAACGAATTTCATAGGAAATAAGTCCACTTGAAAGAATGAATGTCTTTTGATTGAGAATTAAGACTCAAATGTCCCAAATTGAGCTATCACTCAGCCATCAACGATAATTTTCATTTTAATAAATTAAAATTATCGTTGATAATTAATAAATGATTCATTATATGAATCTTAAATTATGAAGCATTTGTGAAAATAAAAATTATCGTTGATGGACTGGTGGAGGAAAAGAACGGCGGAGGAGATACATAGAGCCAGGATGTAAAGTAGAATAATCATGATAGTGTTAAACGGTTACCGGATATGAGAATTGTGTGGAGAGCTGCGTCAAATTGTTCCTCACTTAAATGACTTATGTTGTGTACGTTTTTACGGCTTTTTTTTACGATGTTTCGGTTACGAGTTTTGCGAAGAGATTCCAATTGGTTTGTCTATTGGTTGGAACTTTTGCACCCTGTGACTGAGCTACAAATATCAAGCCATAAGTGTGGGATATGTTATTTAAGGATAATTTTTATAACATCGTCGTACGTCAAATACGTATCACAATCTGAGATTCCCATATGGATTTTGGTTGAGTAATAGTTCGATTCTGGACCCTCGGGTCTTAATTCTCAATCACAATCCAACAGCGTGGGAAACTGAAAGACTGCGTGAAGAGTTTTTTTCAAACGCACCTCGTTATCTCGCTCAATAGGCACTTCGCATCCAAAGGATGTCTTCGGCCTCCGCACCCCGTGCGTCTCTCATGCGCAGTCACCGTCTACACCCGGCGTGGCCCCTCCGCTATGCCTCCCCCGCCAACTCCCCTTTTAAAATCGCTCCTTTGAAAGTAGCCGATTCCCCGCATTTAATGAGTCAACCCCTCACATACTTTGTATTCCCTAGTGCAAATTTTCGCTTGGATGGCCTCCCAAACGCCTAAATATTCGCTTGAGTCACTCCAGGATTCCCCTCAATTCACTATCATTATTCCGGAACATTGGTATGCATTTTAGGAAGTTTCCTCCAAAATTTGGTGCGAAGGTAATTTAAATATTCATAATAAAAATAATTATTTTTAAACGAGAGAGCAGCAGACAACGCATACGAGCGAAGAAAACTCACTTTCGCTAGATTTTGGGACAACGACTGACCCGCCTGTATGCGAAGCGGTAGATGAGCTCAAAAGAATTGCCATGGGAAAAAATCCCCTGGACCGGGGAATCGATTGGAAGACCTTTAGATTTCAGAACCACTGTGCTGACCGCTGCGCTATCAATTAATCTAAACGTTGGCGGTTCGATTTCCGATCCAGGGGAATTTCTTTTCATGGTTCTTCACGTGAATTTTAGCGCCGTTTGCACGGCAAGATTTAAATATTACGCATAAGATGAATGCTTAGCATTGACTAATTATCAAGTTTTAGATAATACTTTTAATTTGAAAAACATGTGATAATTGACCTCGCCGTAAATTATTCCGTTTCAGTTATATGGGAGTATAGATATGATAAGGCAACCCCTCGCCTAATTATCTGTAGTACCTTTTATGCTAAAATATTTGCGATTCGCTTTTTTATTTCTTTCTGTATTTTCTTTTATCCTGTAAATTCTTTGCCACTTAGGAAACGATTTTTAGTTCAATCTTAACACCAACTTCATTACGGTGCGAATAAAAATTTCAATCCAAATCCTCTTTTCTTTAGAACTTTTCTCGTTCCTTCGATATTTCTCTCAGCAATTCTTCCTTTTTGAGAGCTCGATACTCTTGACACTTTACACTATCCGACTATCCAAATAACTCTACCCTGCTTAAAATAAAGGTCTTAAGCAAATCCAAAGAATCATCTCATCTTTTTTCCCCGAACTCGTTTCACCCCTGCCCCGCTCCCCAATGAGAGGAATGTTCCCCCCCCCCCCTGCGTTCGCTGCTTTCCTTTCTGCGGAGCGTATATTTCCCTCACAGCTCATCCACCCTTACTGCACCCCTGTCTCTTCTGCTCCCTTTGTTTCCCCCCTTTTCAAACACTCTGGTCGTCCAGGCAACGATGAAATCACGGCCCAAGAGACGCGTTTCCTCGCTTCAACCGCTTTCAGACCACACTCCCTCCCCTCTTCCTAGTCTACTCCTCCCCTTATCAGCCACACGTTCTATCTCCCTTCCTTCTGCGCAGAAATACCAACTTTTATTTGGGAAATGAAAACTTAGATGATTTCCCCCTTACTTCTTTGGGTACTTGGATTTTTTACCAGTTAGCATTCCCTTATGTCAAGAAAATCGCTCGAAGTGTAATATTTCGAAATTTTACGTTGCCATTGCCATTTTTACCTTGTAAATAGCAATTTTTAGAACATAATGGGAAACATAGGTATTGCTAAGTAGGGTGTTACTCATATCTCACTGTAAAATGTAAATTAGAGTTTTGAAAAGTAAATTGAAAGCCAGTAGACAGGGCTAACGAAGTAGGGAGAAGCAAGTAGCTCAACTCTAAACCGTGGTAGAAAACTCATTCACGCTTCAATGAATTATAGGCTCTATTTCTCAAGACACTAAAATCTGAAAACTTAATTTTAACGTCTAGCACCAGGGTAACCATTTTATTCCTCCTACCCTTAGCCCTTTGAAGCCGCCCCTCTTTCTCTCCCGAATTTCGGCCAACCTCTCATCTCATGCCCCGCCCAACCCAACCTAACAGCACTTCATTCTGTGTTCGATCTCGCTACGCAATATCCAATCTGCATTTATTCTCAATACAATAAATTGTGCCATAATCTCCAACACTCTCTGTTAATATCAAACTGCTAAATTACCTTATGCGTGGCGCCTTATGGTGCTCTTGCTCTCTATATCATCTTACGGACAAGCTTGTAAGTTGTCCAGCCCCTATACTCTAAAAATTAAAAGTTTTTAAGCGATCTTTGAAACCTTCATGCAATTCACTGACATGAATCTTGAGAAATTTCTTGATATTCCTATATGATTCCTATATGATTAATGAATAACCAAGTGAATAATTTCACATAAAGTTCACTGAAAATTCCTTGAAGATCTGTTTCGTTTACTCAAAATTCACTTATGAAACACGTAAAAGCAACGTTAAATTACACTGTTCTGCAAAAAAATAGTTCAAAAATTGCCTCGCTACAATTTAGGGTGTTTCTGGCTAATTTTGGGTTGCTGAATCCGGAAATGACCTCCCGTTTTTTTCTATCGCCCTCCATTTTTACGCAACCCCTAAATTGGGGAAAACAACCCCTTATCGAAACTTATCGCTTTTCAAGGGACTTTTACTAATGTTATCTGCTTCTGATTAAAAAAAAAACTGACGTTTAAGGGCTATCAGGGTCAAGATAGAGACTAACTTCACCAGGTTTGAAAAGATTTAGGGGGTGAAAATTGAAAAAAAAAAACTTAAAAAAAATTAAAATAACCATTTTTCTACGTTTTCTATGACATATGATATGGAAGCTAATGGAAATGTTTTTAAGGGATGAATACACTGTTCACCCCCTCTATTTTGTAAAGGATTAATATAACATAAAATATAAGAGGGGAAGGGGGGTATATGAGTTATACCACTCGCATACCCCCCTTCCCCTCTAGGGAAAAAATTTGGAATTACACTGTAAAAGTTACTCACCACATGTTTTGACATTCTTGGACACGTTTTAATGTGTCTTCATGTGTCTTGGCAGTCGCACTTGCTGGTGTTCATCTATGAAATAAACCAGAGGTCTATTCAGTACGTCACACTTTTTCCTGCGTGCCGGGTTATAATCTTCCAAGTCTTCTCTTTATTTTTCTAGCGTGCGTTCGATTTAGCGTGTTATTTTGCGAGCGATAAAGTTTTTTCTCGCAATCATTCAGCGATCCTGCAATAATAATGCCAATTCATTTTGTAACATCTGTGGAGATTTAGTGTATAAAAACCAAAGGAAAGCGATGGCTGAAATTGTGCGGAAAAATAGTCACTCTCCTGGAAATATTGTCAAAAGAGAGAGACCTTTTTTGACAATATTTCTAGGGGAGTGACTTTTTGGAAATGTATTACACAAATCTATTTCCATTATATTGCATCGGATCACTCAGTGGCCGCTTCCTCATTTATCATCATCTTCTCTGTAATTATTCATATTTTCTCTGAGAGCCCATTCTTCTCGCGATACGAACTTATCTCTCTCTGGCCGCAATGATGCAGCCTCCTATCTCTCTCTCTCTCTCTCTCTCTCTCTCTCTCTCTCTCTACATGGTTATTCTACGGATTCCTCCCTCTCCGGACTCATCTCTCTCTTTACATAATTCCTCCCTCTCCGAGCTCATATTTTCAAATCCCTTTTCTACATCCAAGTAGACTTTTCTCGTTCCTCTGTGTCTCTTTCCTCTCTCCGCAATTTCCCCTTCTTCCTTGTTCCAACGATCTTCCATTTATTATGCATGTTCTCTCGTGTTCGTCTCATTTTGTGCCTCCACTCGCTTTTTTCCTCTCTTCTCAGAGCTACTCCCCCCAGTACACTCGCCCTCTCTTAACTGTTCCCATCTTACTGCTCTCAATTCTTCCAAGCTAATTCGTCGCCTTAGCATTCCCATATGTTGCCTAACGAAACTCAATCTAACTGCGGTCATCCGACCGTTAGTATCCGACTACATCGACCTAGTTAGCATGCTGTAGACCAGATTTCTTTTTTTCCCCAAGCCATTTCTCCGACCGTCCTCCCTTCCAGATAACTCTCCTGAATACGACTGAATTTCGCTCATTCTTCCTCTAAGTCACTCTCCCAACTGTTCACCGTCTTATGACACCTTATTTACATTTTTTTGGATCTCTGCGGTCAGTCTGCAAGTTTTATGCGAGGTCTCGTTTCCTTAAAAACTTCCTTCATCTTTTTGCGGTGTCTTTGCTAGGTGTGGCACTGCAATGCGATTGGAGAAAGTTATATGCCATTACAGTTGTCAACGTTAAATGCTCTTAACAATTCATACAAGATCTTTGGAGAAGTAAGATTTTAGCAGTTTTTTTTATTTCAGTAGCTGTTACGAAACCCATGCATTGAAAATTACGCAAATAATTGATGATAATAATAACTAATTATGTAGGTTATTTCAGACTTGAGCATAATGACGTTCGAGTAATTTAAGAAAATTTAAAAACTTTTAATGGTTATTTGCTTTGGAAAAAAAAAGAAATTCCATGCAGAAGTACGATTTTATTACAGTTTTAGCCAACGTTAACCAGAGTCAAACGTTTTCTTTTTTTAAAATTGCCAATTAAGAAATTCTCTTGAATCTAATGGTTATTATAACTCCAGTTTACAGCGCTTATACTCCCATCTACCGGCAGTTAATTTTTCTTTTACCCTTGCATTCTCTGCCATGCGCCTTTGCACATCACCCATTTCATTTCCTCTTCTTTGTTCCAAACGCTACTTTCACCGCCACCTACATCGCTAATTTCTTATAATTTATAGCTTTATTGTTGAATCTTATATGCATATATGACTATTTTGGTGAAACAGGAAAATTGTAAACGCACATATTTTCTGCTCCCTTCCAAGAAGTACCAAACAACAGTAGGTACTTATTACACCTTACCCGCATTTTTTTGATTGATTATAACTCTTCTTTGCACCGATAGACCATTACTTGGACATTAATTGTAATTCACTAATTTTATTTCCAAGTCTTTTCGATTGTTTCATTCATTCCTGCTAAGATCATTTCTCCATTCACCGACTATTTCTATCCTTTTTTTCTCCGTTACTCTTCCCGCCATACACCTTCTCACCCCACTCTCTTCTCGAGTCTTTCATGCTACTCCTTCCTCCCCCGACTGCCTCCTCCATCGCTAATTTGAATTCCCTTTTAACCCGTGAGCACGATTACCATATTCCACTTACTCTTCTTACCCACAGCCCGCCTCCGCCAATCCAACGCCTTCCTCACCGCTCACCCATCGCCGTACATTTCCGCAAAAAGCCTTCCTTCTCCTCTTCCTCCCTCACAACAATCGCAATTCATATTTCCTTCCCCCGACCCTCTTCCTTCAAGTGAGCAAATCCTCCCAATGCCTTTGTGTCGTCTCCCTCTGCAGTCTTTTCCACCTTCCCCCTGCACTCTTTTCCTTCTTCCTCTGAACCAGCTCCTTCCTCTCACCATTCCTTCCTCCCCCTCAAAGCAATACCTCCCTCCCTTCTCACCCGCAGAAGAGAAAACGCTCTCTCTTTCCTTTCATCCTCTTCCTCCACGGTCGCTTTCTTACCTCGAATTTCCTTGTTGCTACATCTCCCCTTAACTCTCCATCGGACGCAATGGATCTGACAGGTATAGCACGACTTTTTTTAATTTCCCCGCGTCACTAGGCAGCATATCTATGGCTAAGTTCTAACAAAACGTATCTCAAAAATAGCAACTTTTCAGGAGGGCAAAAGAAACGATTCCTTTTTTTACTTGATCAATGAAATTAAAAAACAAAAGTTCATAGAACTGAAAATGAAGCATTCATTTGCAAACAAAGAGTTGTTTTTTCAATGTCTTTTAATGTTACACTTTTTTAAGATACCTGTCTCAAACCGGCCGACTTTGAGATACGTGTTGCAAGAACTTAGCCATCGATATACCTTTGACGATTATATAATAGCTTTCTGTTTTGAAACGCTCATTGTAACTTTCATTTTTCGAATTAAGCTGCATAATTAAGCATTATAATGGCACAATAAAGCAAAATGAAAGCATTATTAGATTAATATGGTAGCAAAATAATCACTCTTCCTATAAAATTAACATCCTAAAATGAATTACATATAATAATATTTAATAAACTAAATATCATGTTGAATCGCACCCTGCTGGATCGGTGTTGGGCCGCATGATGGCGTTCAAAGGGGTCTATGAATTGCACCAAAGACATCGTGTAAGTGTTCGACTACATTTATAATTTTCCTTTAAACTCTGTGCCACTGAGCAGCCAATCCTCCGTAAAATAAAGAAACACAGGAGCCTTGAATGCAATGTTCACTTCGTGCCCGACTTTACGGCCCGTCAGAGAAAAAATGTAATGCATCATGTGAAGCCTCACTACATGGCACTCATTTAATTAAAGCAAGCCTGTCGTGTTTTTTGGCAGCGTGTAGTTGAGGCTATTATTGATTAAATGAGTCCAATTAATTATTCCACCGTCCTCTCGTAATATGGTAGTTTCCTTCATCAAAGGAAACGAAAGGCATTGATTGCGATTCCTTACTCACCATTGGTATATGCATAATGTACAAATTATTTGGTTTTAGAAATCCCAATTTAGACGAATGGCAATGGTCAATTTTAACCGCATTTGAAAAAGGCCAGATTGGCGCCCATGCGATGCCACTCCACGTGACGTCACAGGGACCTAGTTGCTATGCGAGTAGATAGGAGTTTTACACCGTCTGAGATTACCAATGCATGCATGAAGCACAGAGCTCAGGGAAACATCTCTTAATAATCACCCATTAAAATTACCTAAGTTCGGAAAGTTTCCTTCGTTTCATAGGGTAATAATAATCCTTATTTAAGCCAAGCGCTACCTGCTAGCAGGATACTCTGCTACCTGCTTGCAGCCTGTGTCGTATTAGCGCTCAAAGGGCATATCCAAAGTTCGCACACCTTCATTGCCACTGGAGAGGACTTTTCATAGACCGTAGGCTTCTTTCCTGCGTTCTCGGATCTAAAAATATTTCATCACTTCTCTAAAAGTTGGTAACATCGATTTGTTTAACGCCGACGAGGCGCCTAATAAGGGACAAGTCGTCTCTCTACGCTTTCTTTATTACCTTCTACCATCTTCCGATTTATATTATAAAAGATAAACGACCTCCAAGCAGCATACGCGGGATGAATTTTGCTATATTGGAGGGGGAGAAGCGAGCGGGGAGGGGAAGGGATCGGCCTGCGGCTCTTGTATCCGCGACGCTGCGTGGGCGTTGGAATATTTTCTTCGCGGACGCGGACTCAAATTAGGCATTTTGTGGCTAAACGGTGTCAAATACGTCAAAATGCCCGAAATGTTAGCCCTAAAGGGCAGTAATTCGGCAACATCTATAGGAAATGACCATAAAATACTATATTTTTCGAATTTCGACCCTCCCCCCCTAAATTGCATTTGAGCGAGGGTCAGGGGTTCACCTAGAGGTCTCCAATTTTTCAGGCCTTATTTTTGATCGTTCCAACAACTTTTTTTCATTGGGCCAGATGTATTTGAAAAAAAAATCGATTTTTCCGATCCGCCCTATATACAGTCTACCAAATCATCCTCTTCCCCTGGATTAAATGCCGACGGGAAATTTATTTTCAGCCATTTAAGCTGAAGTATGTATGGTTTTAGCAATGATCGAGGTTATTTTTATTTGAGAATAGTTGTTATAAGACATGAAAGTTCATGAAATATTTGATTTGAGGTTAAGACGGTATGGCTGTATAATAATATTTAGGTGAAGTTTAAAATTACGCATGTATAATAGCGTCATCGGAATTAAAGTCCATTCGCTCTTCTAGAGGGAGCCTCTGGAGATATCCCTATATAACTAGTATGGTAAAAAAATTTTTGCCATATTAATCAACCCTAAAGATAAAGTAAGAAAAGTCGTTGGACCAATATAATGAAATAGCTTAAAATATGGTTTTCATATGCGTTTGAACTCGAATTTCTATACCTTTGGCACGGACACTATGGCAATTTATCTTTCATTTTGCCTATGTACTTGTTTATTCTTATTTATTTTTAGTTATCGAAATAGATGTAATAATAATAAGGAGCATACACCATGAATGAAATTCACGATTAAATTGTTTTGTCATGGTGAATTATATCCTTGGTGTACATTACCCTACTCTCGTGCGCGTGAATGCGTACGAAGTTACTTGTTTCATGCTGTGGTTTTAGAGTGTAAGGAGCTTTTCATAGCTTAGATTTTGGCTTCCCAATTTGATAATACAATTAACTCTACTCCTGAGAACGTTGTTGTAAATCTTTTACCGGGAGAAGCATTAATCTACGGCGTGATTGTGGGCTCCTTGCGAGACCAACCCAAGGATTTCGGTTGACTAACTTTTGCTTAGGACACCGGATTAAGGACATCCGATTGAGGCTTCCATTTTAGATTGTGAAGAAAGAGATAAAATAACTAGATTGACTGGGGTTTATGTGGCTACAGTGGGAGTGCATGGGGCCATGGCAGATGCGAAGTAAGGGATGGAATCTCTAAAGCTCTTAAAGCCCTTTCGTCCCTGGAATTTATTGCCCTTTGAGTGTCAGCGGAGAGGGCACAAGGACAATCGCAACTTCAGGTCTATCGCCGGAGAGAGAGAGTGGGACGAGATTGGGTCAACCCTTTCTTCGCCTTCGGCACACATAAGGCGCAGTCCCTCCTTGCTCCAATTTCGAACCGTCAACCACATTTCTTACTTCTCCATTGGAGGGTGCAGTAATTGTGGCCTGGAGCAAGGGAGGCCGCATTTCCTTCTATGGCATTAAGTTTTCGCCTACTGTCACGATTGTGCATTTTTACTATAGGCATGTCGCTTCTAAAGGTCGTTGCGAAACTTAATGTTGTAGTATGAAGATAGTCTCCGGATATCATTAAAATATTTTACCCTCCTTTCGTGGTTTTGTTAGAGTTCATTGCGATAGATAGATAGGAGATTTATGTCTTTTTGGTATATTTTAAGTAAGAGGAATAATATTTACAGTTCCTTATGTGAAAAGTTTATAAATATTTGTTACATAAGGCTTCGATGATAATAACTTCGATATTTTTTTCTTTTTTACACCTCGGAAATTGAAATCTAAATCTGGGCCGTTTACAAAATCTAAGAATGGGTATAATTTAATTTGAAAAAGCTACTTGTAATGCGAAGATGTTGTTATCTCCATAAAAAGTAAATATTTTGCCCGTGCTGAGATGAAGAGGACGACCACATCGCCGTCCTCATAGTTTTTCGCATTGTGTTCTTCTTCAATCTTTCCACCGTAGAAGCTAAGAGTTTGCGTTAAAACAATTTTTAATGATTTATTATTGTAGCCAAGTAAACAATGATTAAAACTATACATGACACGACACTCTGGCGCTTCGGTGGAATTTTATACAGATGCTTAAAGGTCAGCGTTCTACCTTTTTTTGCGTCGATAGAAGGCAAATTTTTCTTACATTAGCACAGAGGGCATTGTGTGACAAGCTGATACATATTTTTCGAGAATTTAAGCACTATTTTATTCTTTCTCTGCGGGGTGAACTTCGAGCAGTGCTTATATGCTTTGATCAGAGGGATCTTCGTAAGGATATTTCAGCCTCATAATTTGCTATAAATTCCCTTCAAGTCCCGCCGTCGTGTCGTCTCTTGTTTCCGTCCTTTCCACCACGAGGCAGTATTCTCACCTATCAAGACACCGCGCTTCTCTTATCCATGTGACACCTGCCTCCGGATAGTATGCTACAACGCCCCTCACAGCCCTAGATGATAAGTTTTGAGCGAGAATTTTTTAGCAATTCTTTCTCTCACTGGGAAGTGACATATGGAGCAAAATTTCCATGAGAAAGGTGAAAAAGGAATTGTTTCAACCGGATCCGGTGCGATAAAAGGTTTAAGAGGTCACACGGGAAGCAGTGGTGGACGACAGGAGAGTGAATTTAAACTGCGTCGAGAATAATGGTACAAATGTTTTAGTATTTTTGAAAGTCGATTCGAGGTATCTCAAATTTAAAATTTAATATTAAATTATATTTAGGGAGTATTTTCCTTTAGATGTCCGTAATCTTTGGGGAAATTTCACAGAAGTATATCGTGGTAATTGACATTATTCACTGTACTGCTGTATTCAGAAGCGAAGAGATATTCTGTCGTGTGCTTCTACGCACGAGAAAAGGTCAAGGGAATAGGATAGATTATAGGACAGAATTTATTAAGAGCCATGGGTTTGCTGGAGAAAAGACGAAGTTGGAGGCGGAAGTGGTCGGAAAACCGTTATTAGCCGATTGTTACATAAATATGTAGTCAATAATTTAAAGAGACGTTTGCAAGGGTTCAAAAACGGTAAACACGAAAATTACTACCATTGTAAAATTTCCTACAGAAGAATGGCTGCACAGTAGTTGAAAAGGGCAAACCAAGAATGTAGAAACAATTTAAGTTCTTGAATTATGGATGCCCTTTGTTCAAATATTCATTTATTTCGTTAAAATATAGTTTATCAATTTCTTTGACTGTATTTCGCATTTTCCCTTAGGTTATGGAGATAATATGTCGGTGAAGAGAACTCAAAATGTCTTCTTAAATATATTACGTATTTTTTAGAGAATTCTCTAATGTGATCTCCACGTATCGTCGTGATTTTGTCACCATACGCTGCTCAAAACTCTTGTTTGGAACGTTTACCATATTATTTTCAATTTTTGCACGGTTGTGTTTTATCATAAACGAGTAAATCATCTAGTGCCTTCCGAGATCATTCCTGGCACGTTACTAACTTGATTTAAAATTTTAAGGATTCCATGCTGTCGTGTTGGTTTTAGGTGCGTTCACTCAATTTTTGGTAGATAAAATGAATACATCTTTTGAATGTTCCTGAATAAATGTCATCTTAAGCCCAGAAGTGGGCACTTTTTTCCAGTAAATATATAAAGCTTGGATAATGCACTAATTTTAAAACATGTTAAGAATAATATGAAAATCTTCCTCTATTAATATAAAACATGTTTTTATCATACCAACCTTTACTGTAATGAGCACTTTTTTCTAAAGGTGGTACCACCCTATTGCGGCACTACTTAATGAAACGAAATAAACTCTTTTAAGTATGTCACATGCCTATGTGACTTTTTCCAACTCGCTTCCTTATTCAGCTGATTCTTGGACTAATAAGGAAGTCTTTTCTCGAGAAATCCATGGAACAGTCTTCAATTTTAAGGAAAAATGATTGAATAAGTAATTCCTTTGCATTCTTGGAGTGATAAATTTAAAAAAATTGCACTGATATAAACGTTTAAAGACCAAATGAGAATTTGTAGCGTTTCAGTGAATTAGGTCGTTTGCCCCATTGCCTCTGGATGTCTTAGCGTCTTAAAAAAGTTTCACAAGTGTCCTAATTAGAGAAAATTAATCATCTTTTCAATGGGATATTAAAGTCGAAAATATTTCAAGACCCATCGGTGGCCAGAATGTTATTCGAGTTACTAATGGAATCTTGTTCGCTTCAAAACCCCAAGTTCCAGCAAAAAAATAAGCATCCAATTAAATGTTTGTATTAGTATCCTTCTTATTAATGGATTTATTGCGTTAAAGCTTCACGCCTCGTCTTTAGCATAAACCAATGCATTTGTGTTATCTTACAATATACATATAAGTACTTAGATATACAACCAAATGAGAGACTCCATATTCCATCGGTATAGTTAGGTTTCTCTCGTTAACCCTTAGCAACAAATTTAAAAGTATTAAAATTAAACAAATCTGACTTCGAGGAAAATTGTAGTATTCAAATTTCAAAATTCCGAGTATTTAAAGGGTGGAATCGGCTTTTGTCAGCTCCTATTTGTGCATATTTTCATCTCGGAGGGACATGACATAATGGGGAAAGATTTATTTTTTTACAATTTAATTAAACCCGTAGGGAAATTTCGAGGAGAAAATATTAAATTTAGTCTATTGATTTCCTCCCTCGTCTTTAGTCTAGTTGGTGGAGGATAACGAGTAAGATAAAACAGGATGAAATTAAACGTGCTCACACAGTCGTACGTAGAGACAGTAATAATGTTCAGGATTCGTTTGTTCCCGAATTCATTCGCTCCTCTACTCAAAGGGGACTCGTTAAGCCAATTCAGATCTGATTTTGTGCGCCACTGCCTCGCATAATTCCCGCCCACCATCATAATCATACGACCATTTGTTCCCGCGTTTTTCCCCTCCCCTTGCGGCTTGCACGAAGGCGTGAGAGGATTTTGAATGCGGCTGCAATGAGCACGGATTTTTTTCGTAAAAGTAACGTGAAGAGTGAATCGGTGCAGGGGTTTCGTGCAGTTTGTAAATTTGGATATAAAAGGTTGAAGTGTGGTACTCCAGTGGTGTTTCCTGGAGATTAACTCTTTCTGTCTTCGAGTGATTGATTTTCGTTTTTCCACATCTGTGAATCACCTTATACGAGGATTAATGAGTGATGATAATTAGTTTATGACTATATCTAGTGCATAGTATCACTCAATCGGTATTTGATCTTAGAGGTTTTAATTTTATCAGCTCCTAAACTGTATTTAATTTTTCTCTTTTTTCCATTAGAAAGATATTATAAGCTACATTCTTTTTCAAGAAATTAAAAAAAACTAATAAGTTACTTCTCGGATAAAAATTCCTTTGCGGGCATTACGGATAAGGATCAAGACGTTATCTGGCTAAATAAGGGTGCAGTGGTCGCACCCAAGAGCCGAATATGAAACCCGTAAGATTAATGGCCATCCACTCCTGCGAGACGATTGACTAAGATGAATCAGTGGGCGTTAACGCCGTCAGAGCCGCATTTAATGCCTCATTCATTTCATTTTCTCGCCACTTATGTCCCTCATTTGATCAACCCCATCTCGAAACGGCTTTGATGTGCTCCCGACTCTTACGAGTCACAGTGGGTGCGGTTGCGGTAACGTAGGGGCTGTTCATTGGTGGAAAGAAGGTTAGGTGGAGGCGACGTAACGTGTTTGGGAATTATGGGTGCGAAATGAATATCGGTGGCAAATTGGTGATGAAGAAGAATGAGGAGGAAGAGTGAGGGGTGCAGGAGGAAGGAAGGGCTTGCGGTGAAAACGATTCGATTGAGGACGAAGGAAGTGAAATGGGTGATGATTTTGGGGGAAAGGCGAGAAAATGCATGAAAGAGTGACGGATGGGATAAAATTGTGCGGGGAGGAATGGTGAGTGAATTAGTGGAGTGGATTCATGTGTAGAGAAAGTGGGAAGGGATTGGGGAGTGGTTATGGTAGGATAGAGGTGGACACGGAGTAAGGGAGGGAGGTTTGGCCCGGCCCACTCAAAAGGGGAAGAAAAGAGGATTCATTAGAGACGGGAAGCGAATTTACGGATATTTAGCGAGGTTTGAGTGTTTTCCCTTAGCTCTATTGGAAAGACAACCGGAAGAAGCTAACCTACCGAAGTAATACAGGACTTTGTAATCATAGGCTTTTTTATTATCGATAGTGGCGAGATAGAACAATAAACTGAGTTTTCTTAAAAGAAAAATACGTCTAATACGTATAAGATGAATGACTATTTTTTTATATTTAAAGGTTTGTAAAAAAACAAGCAAAATGTATCGTTAACGCGCTTATTGCATCATGCAGCGCCATGTGCACCGCATTTGGTAGACATCATTATATCTAATCATTAATATTCGTCAATCCTAAGATTTTTTATGCGTATCTCAAATAAATTATCCCACCGGCTGATATTTTGACACCAAAATAAGTCTTCTGGTCTACATCCTTCATCACCATGTGCATCATTATACTACAGGCATACTTTTAAATGACATTGCGAATTGTTCTTTTAATGTCATGCCGTTTTAAATGGCCATTATTTTCAGAAATTCCTTTCTTTAGAGAGATTGGTAACCATTTAATGCCAATGGACCGAATTATGTAAGTGAAATTTAACCATGGCTTGCATAGTTGACTTCTCAAGGATGTGTGGTTAAAAATTTGCTATTTCCCCATTTTAAGAAATTAAATTCGTCAACGTAAATTATTTAGTACACACTCTTAACTTGATTCCTGGTTATTTGAAGCATAAAATAGAAGTCATTCTTTTGCTCGAGGTAAAAAAAATGACCTATCCTCTACTCTGCTGACATTTTGAGAAAGCTTATCTACTGTTTACACATCCCTCTGATTGCCGTGGCAACCGTGTCGAGAGATAAAACGATGCTCATTTCCTAATTTAAAGGAAATATGTTCACTTTCTCTCGAAACAGCGGCTTCCATGATTCGCTACTGGCAGCATTTTGCGAAGCAATTCCTTTTCAAAACATACCAAACTTGTCCAAACTACGGAAATTTTTCATGTTTATCACAGTAAGATCCCGGTCCCTCAATTTTTCCCTAAATCCAGTTTTTTTAAGCGATTAGAATAAAACATTCGATGTCTTGGGAAATATCATGATAAGAGTTATTGTTATTAAAATCAATCGGATCATGCCCTTATGTTGGCAGAGATATGAATTATAGCATGGTATGATTTTCTAGTTCACCCTTTTATTACCACGGGCCGTTACATCGGCTTTTGCTTCTTAGCCGAAAAGTGCCACGAGCTGAAATATATACTTTGAGGTTGGTAATTATTCTCATGAATAATCGTACAGCCAGTAAAATCTTGAATAAAATACCACGATAAATTATGCAATAGAAAATTTAATACAATTAGCGTGAATTAAAAAACACCATGTTGATTTACCAAAAAAAGACGCAGGTTAAAGAATTTTTTTTTCAGTAATTACGAAGTTACATTTTACATAAGTATCTTTGTCATTTCTCGCCAATGCAATTCAAATTAGATGCCAGTGAGAGGTTTAATATGGCTAATTAAAAAAAAGTTTGTAATATGAACATAAAATCAAGCTTTTTGAGGAGGCAGAGTAAAAGAGTGGATGATTAGCGAAAAATCATGATAAAAGTTGTCTTGCTCGAATCATCCGGGTGAGACGCACCTGGTGGCAGAGATGCAGAAGATAACATGGGTCGGTTTTCTGATTAATTACGAGGGTTTAGATGAGGTCGTTTTCATTATATGCATCCCTAGGAAAATGGTGACCACAGGTAGTTTTCCAGCGTTAGGAGAAATTAAATTTTTTCCAGTCTCCAACGTGTAAACCACAGAACTTCTTTGCAGCACTTAGACCTACTCGTCCTCCATTCAACGTCACGATCTATCGAGAGATGGTTATTTTTTGTGCTACAAGAGGTCCCACTTCAACCTTACCCATCCGGATAGAGAGAGAGAGCCCTTGGTGGGTGGGTGGATAAAAAGTATAGAATCCAAGTTCGCAGTCCAGCCTGTCCCTCACCGTCCCTCCACGAATCCACTGCCCCCTTGCGGTCCGTTTCACGCGATTCCTCCCTTCCTCCTTTGCCTTCTCCTCTCCTCCCACACGGCCGTCCTCGTCAAACACAGGCGAAGAGTTACGAGGAAAGAGGAGCACACGTTTGGCGTCCGACTCTTTCAGGTCTCCGCGCAAACAGAAAGGAGGAATGATGACGGCTGAAATGGGATCCGACTCCTCTCTCCAACATCCTTCCAATACCAGCACGGTCTCATTCGAGCGAACAGACTATCTTACCAGTTCACTTGGTGATGTTAATTGTTTGCACCGGCATGTCTGCGAATCCAAATAACTCCATCGCATCTATCAATAATGTTTGTTTTTATTTACTCCGAGAATTCATTCCGTGGGAACTAAGGGAAAACTTTCGGGTATATCTCACACACTCATTTTATATTCGTCAAGGAAAGATTCATGTTTCATGACTTTTAGGCCCTTATTAGACGAGGTAACCAGGCGACGTCGCCAGCGACGGTAGCTGGCGACGTCGCTGGCTACCAAACTTAGTAGCCAGTTATGTAGCCAGTTCAGCAGCCAGAATTTTTCCGTTTTCTCTCAGTTTGCTGTGAACTATAGTGGACTGCGTTGTGTGAGTGGTAACGTTATCTTAATTTTGTAACGGCCAACTTCAGGCACTTTTTCACGAGCTCTTCATGCTTTTTCTTTTGGGCGTCTTTCTGCGGCTCTTCTTTTTTCTTCTTCTCTCCGCGTATCCCTTCCACTGAATCAGAAGATGTAGGCATTTTATCAACTGGCGTGGACATATTGAACAACTCACCCACTCACAACAGAACACAACACAACAGTGAGCAGTACCAAGCGAGGTGTACTGACCGAGTAGCCTGGCGACCTCGTGTAATAAGCTCCGTATGCTACAACGCAGCGTCGCCAGTATGGGTAGCCAGTGGCGACCGGAGTGGCGACGGGGCTCGGTAGCCAGTCAGTCGCCAAAGTGTGGCTACGTCGCTGGCTACCCTCGTGTAATAAGGGCCATAAGAATCAATGACCCACGACAAGCTGGGTAGCCAGGTTCGTCGCTGGCGACGTCGCCTGGCTACCTCGTCTAATAAGGGCCTTAAACTTGTCTGCCTTTTTCGATTACCCAGGATCGTTTGATTGGAATAGTATGTGGATTTGCAGTTCAGTAAATGTTAAGAGGACTCGGGATCCCTTTCGGCTGTCATGTTATTTAAGCACCAACCTGTCTCCAACACTTACTATCTTTCGTTTAACTTTCCTTTTCTACTCCACTGCATCTGTTTCCTCCGGCGCGATCCAAACAGCAGTGACAAGCGCAACCGCTCTGATACCTCAAAAAAACAGCTCCGTTTCACTTTGTCCTTACTTCCCACAAAATTCCGACCACTCACTCATAAATCATGGCTTCGATGCTGTGTTAGGTAATTTTTGTGCAAAGAGGACATTTTTGACCTTCAAGAATTTGTAATTGAAGCTACAGGAAAGTAATTAGTACCTTCCATTAACGACAATCAAAGAGTGAAGGTGAATGGCAAGTACAGCACTAATAAAAATGTATCATGCATTCTAAAATGACGTTCGCAGACTCGTCTCCTAAAAATAAAGTAAAAAGGGTCACGCAGTATATTCAACCTGTTACAAGGCTTATAGAAATAAACTTATTTTTATGAGATTTAGTAGCTTCTTCAATGATTATTAAAGTATTTCGTTCAGTTAAATGAGTGATTGAACAATATTTCAATTCGTACTAACGACAAATTCTGAATAACTAGAAAAAGACGTTTTGAGACGAAATTAAATTCGGTAAATTTTTTATTTTGATATAAAAATGGGCTGGAATTATTCAGCTTATTTAAATTTTCCTTACGTGAACACTGCGACATTGAAATAAGCAGTACCATATATCACCGGAGGAAACAGTATAGACCCATGAATGCGCAGTGGCACTTCTGTAATTCCCACACCAAAGGCTCAAACGTCTGACTGCTTCCCCGGCACCCTCCAATTCCAATCCAACATATGGCTTCCCTCTCTCTCTGTCCCTTGTTTCCCTGGAGATTGGAGATAAGTTGTATTATGATTTTCTCCGCGAAATCCCTGAGTTTGATTCATTTCCCTTTCCTAGGAAATCCTTGTTATCCTACATCTCCAAAAAGCGGCGGCAGCAAACGAAAGGGAGACGATGAAGGGATGAGGTGAAAGGCCCTCGTGTGACAAGGGAGTGAGTCAAAGGGCCGCTATATCCTCTCTAGAAGCCTTGTTTGCGTCTCCAATGTCGGCGCTGTGTTTCACTCTAAATATTTTCTCCTTCATTCGTTCACATGCGCGGACATTTGAATGTTATGTTTTACTTGTTACCGAAAGTTTTGTCAGCATGTTCTTGATGTACCTTACGTTTTATCAGGGGTACAAGGAATCATAACATACATTGTTTTCTGATCAAAAATTGCGTCAATGTCTTTGTTTCGGAAATTGTGGCACTATCGTTGAAAACGATTGTCTCAACATTTTCATCTTGTTCTCAACAAAAGAAATATAGTCACATTTTATTTGTTACAGAATCTTTCAAAAGGAAAAATAATTATTTTATCCCTAATACATTCACGTAGGTGATCATGAGATTTTAATATTATGAATTACGCCGGATGTTTTATTCGAATGTTATCAGTGTACCTTTTGCTGTGTAGGTACATGTCGTAAGAAATCGTAAACTCCACAATGTTTTTGGTAATTGACTACGTCACGATTTATTTTTCAACCTTGGAAAATGATGGATCATAATTCCTCATGTGACGAACCCTTGAAGAAATTCTATCTGGGTACACTGAAATCAATCCTCCCATTAGAAAATTTGAGCACAATCAATCTGGTAACTGGAATCTTCCGGCGCACAGTGGGCTGAAATCGAAAAAAGCTGGACAAAAGTCCAAAATGACGTTTTTTGAGATAGAGACTTCAAACTTGGCGTAAATACTTATGAATAATTACCAACTATAGATGTATGTGCCATTTTACATCAATACGGTCCGTTACTGAGATACAGTGGCCCAAACAAGATCAACTTTTTAAAAACACGCGCGGTCTCGTTTTTCTTCAGAAACCTTTGAATTTAAGCAGGTGGTGTTGCGTTGGCATGATTTTTATGGAATAAAAAACGCAATATTCCTTTTACTTGATGCTTTGCCTATACTTTCCGTGATTTTTGAAGATTTTGGTTCTCATTTTACTAGTTTTCAACGCAAAATGGCGGACCCATTTTTCACGTGAAATTTGACATAAAGTAGACATTATCTTTCGTTTACGAAATATATCACTCGGGAAATTCACATCACGGTGTAAAGTAAAGATTTCTCAAGAACACTAAGCAGAAATCTTGGAAAAAAGTCTGCGACGAAGGAAATGAGAGCGATTTTTCGATCGCGAGTCAAGGCTGAGCTACACGCCGCGGGACCCTGACGCTCGGTAACCGAGGTTGATGTTCCAAGTTTTTTGAAACTTTATTCTTGAAAATCGTCATTTTAAGCACAGAACCTAGTCATTAATGACCTAAAACACTACACTGATGACATTAGCAAGGATTATGGGTCGACCGAATTGACCATTTAACGCGTTACTCGAGTGGGAATGCTTGGGATTGGATGTTTGTCGGAACCATTCCACGCATAAGAAATATGCTTCGGGTATTGAAGTAGGGTTAAAAGATTGATTTGGCATGCTAAAGAGAAAGAAAAACAAACTATTTTCGCGAAATGCAACTACCGTAACCTTTTTCCATTTCTACCCTCGCCGAGGTGGGTCGCGCGGAGAGGGGCGTTTTATGACAACGTACAGCCTTTTGAAGGTATTTAACAGATTCTTCCTCAAGGGTTTTTCCCTTTTCTCTACAAAAATACGTTTCAACTTACGAATACGAATACGAATTCATTGGGGTGAGTTTGATCCAGTCTTAATGTTTACATGCATGGAAATGGTAGCAATAACTATTGCGGAAATGAAAATACCAGTGATACAATGTTTACAAGAAGATAACACCTTATGATATAGGTGAGTTCTTCAGGTTAGTGAACTCTTCATCAGTGGCAATCATATAAGTGTTAAAAGATATTTTGCATCTATTATACTGTAACATAACATAAACAAGCCACCATATTGTTTTTATATAATTTAAAACTGACAATGGTAGTGAGGGACGGGGGGATTGTTGTGAAGGGAAACGGGGAGTTGTGTATAGAGAGCTGAAGGAGGCAGACGTGTTTAAAGGAAGGATCGGGATAAGGACTAAGAAAGGTGGCGGTGTAGCAGAGAAAGGAAGAGAAAGCAGAGAAGGGGAGGCGCCTACGAGAGGAGAAGAGAGCGGGAGGAGAGGAATATAGCGGAACTCAGGATCCACGCTGATGCAGTTCATGGCGGTGGTTCAGAAGAGTGGTGGTGGTAGATATAAATGGAATTGTGATATCATGGTGGCTTTTGATGTTGGTTTTATGCTCTAAGTTTCAAAATATAGAGTTTGTTTCGAAGTGTATTGGAATTATTTGTTTATAAAGCAGCGAAGATTTTTAAAAAGTTACAATACCTAGATAAAATGGCCTAATGACTGGCGAGCAGATTCTAAGATTCAGCCTTTTCTAATTTTCCATCGGTTTATAGGTAGGTACGAGTATTTTTGAAATAGCGTTAGCCTCGGTCTCTCCAAGAAATTATAATAATTCGTGTATTAGCGGAAATCCATGTATAGGTGCTTAGATGCTGGGAAAATTATTTGTGGGTATCAATGGATATTCTGCGTTGGTGTAGTGATCGATAATTCCTTTAATACGCCTTAACTTTGCAAAATCTCGACTGAAAACTGTATTATTATTGACCTAATTATCCAATGTGTTAAATAGTGATGGAATTCCAGCAGAGAAAAATGCTTCAGTGGAGAATAAAATTTCTTCGTGGAAGATGTGAATGAGACCAACTGAATATCAGGCATAAGTGTGACCTACATTGCTTAATGGCCTTGGTAAAGGGGACGAAGAAATAAATTTCAGATATGCGTCTGAGATAACTACACAAGGAATTGTAAAAATTACTTTAAAAATACGATTTTTTTCTGAAAGAGAATTTAGATCTTTAAAGGCACGTTTAACTGCGATCCTCCGGGAATGATCTAGTACCGCTCAATCATATTGCTCAATGCGACACTCGTTTGAAGAGGGTATCTCTAATTGGGAGGGAGAGACTGCAGAAATGAGAAGAACTATGTGTACTACTTGTCAATTGAATGAACGGAATAGTCTCCATGCGCACGAGAATTTTTTCTAATCAGCAGAATGTTACCATTTTCATTTTATTCCATTGATAAATCGTGACGTAGAAATCTCAATACAATGGGATAGTTTCATCAACGAAAACGAAAGGCATTGATTTTGATCCGTTACCTACCATCAGTGCATTCATAATACATATACAAATTATTTCGTTTAAGAAATCCCAGTTCAGACGAACGGCAATGGTAAATTTTAACCGCATTTGAAAAAGTCCAGATTGGCTCCCATGCGATACCACTCCACGTGACGTCACAGGGACCTAGTTTCTATACGAGTAGATAGGAGTTTTACATCGTCTGAGTTTACCAATGCATCATGAGCTCAGGGAAACTTTCTTAATAATCCCCTTATAAAATTGCCTAAGGTCGGATAGTTTGCTTCGTTTTTTTTTAAATTTATTTTTTTGTATAAACACATTACAATACATCAAAAATACATATCCCAAATATTAAAATATATGTTATACATTAAAAACATTCCCTTTACAAATTCTTAACACGCTTTTCACTATATAACCAACACATATTCTGACTTATTGGGCAAGAAAAGATAAAAGAGAAAAACCCTGATATTACAATATTTTAGAACAAAAAAATATTTTTACAATTAGGAGACCTTCTGAGCCAAAACAGGCTGATCAGCAGGTTCTCCATAATTCATTTACAAGAAGTTAAAAACATCTAAAACAATGAAAGAAACGATAAAAAACTTATGTCTTTTGTTTGATAGGTTTAATAATAATTTTGTGATAATTTATTTGAAATCATATTCCTCTGTCGCTGCTGCCGGTGCAATAGGGTAGTTTCCTTCATCAAAGAAAACGAAAGGCATTGATTGCGATTCGTTACCCACCAATAGTGTATTCATAATATACAAATTATTTCGTTTCAGAAATACCGGTTTAGACGAATGGCAATGGTCCATTTTTATCCTCATTTGAAAACGGCCAGATTGGCGCCCACGCGATGCCACTCCACGTGACGTCACAGGGACCTAGTTTCTACACGAGAGGATAGGAGTTTTACATCGTCTGAGATTACCAATGCATGCATGAGGCACAGAGCTCAGGGAAACATGTCTTAATAATCACCTATTAAAACTGCCTAATATCGGAAAGTTTTCTTCATTTGATAAGGTATTAATAATCCTTATTCAGGCCAATCGCTACCAGCTAGCAGGGTACTCTGCTACCTGCTTGTATCCTGCGTCGTATCACCGCTCGAAGCCTCGCCTCAAGGTCACCTCACAGGGCGGAAGCGGGAACCAGGGGCCTAAGTCTGTAACTTCGTTTCTCCCTAGTTGGGAGAAAATAGACTCGTGAAGCACCGGTTTCATCCAACCGAAGTCTGTAACTCGTTTCTCCCGGTAACGGAGAAAACTTTCTCCCAGTAACGGAGAAAGTGTTTCTCCTGGAGAATATCTTTCTCCCGACTGAAGTCCGTAACGCGATTTGGAGAAACTGACGCACCCTGGACGGGTGCTTCGGAGTCACCCGCCTGGGACCCGCCGACTCATTTTCTCCCTTGGAGAAAACGAGAAAAATAGCAATGGCGGTACGTTGTGGACGATCGAACTGCGGTTCTATCTGTATTCTCATACGTATTTTTTACGTATTTGTGCCAAAGCAGAACACGAAAATCCATTCTTCAAGTTAGGCAGGCAACGTATGTAGTGTAATTATTGACAGGAATTGAAAGTTTTGTATGGCTGCATTTGCAAGGGAACTACGTGCAGTGAAATTTCATTGTGCCTCTAGTGTAAGTGAACAAAATTTGTGCCCTTAGTGTACCCCCAAGTGAATTGATTGCATATAGACGATGAAGTAAAGAGTGAAGTGAGTTGTGAATGTAACATCTTCGACGAAATTATTTCGTACGCATATACCGTAGGCTACGAATCAACCGTATACATTTCGATCAAAGGTGTCTAACTAATGCGAAGGGGATATGTTTCATATTTGAAGTAGTTGTACTTAAGGGATACATCGAACGCCTGTTAATGTTCATTCGTTTGTTCGCCTCTAGGTTTTGTTTGATTTTATTACGTATTGCATCTATTACCAATTCCCAATTCATTGTGAGGATTGTGAGCTTTTGCCAGTGTTTACATTTAACGCATTTCTTTGCGCTGTTGTTTGTTTTTGTTTGGTCATATTTTGGTTTGGTAAGAGTGATAGTGAAATTCCAAGTTTGTTGATGTTACAATAACTGGTTTGGCAATTTGTTTCAGCCTATTCATTTCATTGTCTTCGCAATATTAATGTGAAATTACGTAATCTGATTTTAAGTCGCTAGTGATGAGTAGGGAGTGAGGTGTGAAGAATCCTTTCGAACTTCAAGGAGTGCAATTTCTTTTAGTGTGAGCAAAGTGATTGGAAAACCGATCATCATGTTTTATTAGTGTTACATAATAGTGTTTTATATTAATTGTGAGCCAAGTTTTTCATTTAAACAGTTGATTCGGAATATATTGATTATAAGTATCAAAAAGACTGCTAGTGAAATGTGTGCGTTTTTGTGCTATATGTGATATGATGAGCAATAAATATGTACGAGTAAGGGTAATTTTGCTTTGTTTTTCACTTAGAAACACCTCAAGTAAACCATTTTCCCCATGTTTTCGCTCTTCTACGCTGTCAGTATTTGAAAATTTTAAATGTAGCGAGGCACGTTGTTGTGTTTCCTTAACTATAACATTTTGGGAGTTTGTAATCATATGTTACTAATTGCTCGCACGTAGGTATTTGCAATGTAATAAATGTGTACCATTCACACATTTACCGTAACGTTATTTTCTTTACGATTCTTTTCTGCATAGTAAATTTTTTCAATTTTCTTGTTCCACTCCAACATTGTGTATTTCAGCTTTTCGAGTATAAATGCATATAATACTGACGTTGCTAATTATGTTTTTCCATACTAATCACGCATTCACCAATGAAAGTAAGCATCCGAAGTGCAAAAAATATGCAATATATATCATCAATGAATACAGCGGCCGTTTGTATACAAGAATACCTGCATCTAAAGCATACAAATGCTTTGGTATTACGCATTAGTCTCTCCTTTTTCAATGGTATAATATGCTTCTTTGTGTGTAATAATGAACAAATATATCTGCGATGGATTTAAATCGATTTATCCTTTACCGATTATAATTTCGATGCATCAATTTCTTTTATTTGAAAGTTTGACTCTAATGATGAATGAATAGCCTTTATTACAAGTGAGAATCGTTTGATTTCCCGCTCGATTTTTTATTTGAAACAAAGCATTTTTATTGGTTCTTCACGGTATCGCCGGCTTCGGATTCAATATTTTTCATACCTAGCTGCTCTTACTATCCGATACCGAGAATTAGAGTTTTCTCCGGTAGCGGGCAGGAACTGATGTTTTCTCCGCCAAGTTACAGACTTTAGTCGGGAGAAAACAACGGTAGAAAACACTTTCTCCGCAGAGAGGAGATTTCATGTTACAGACTTAGGCCCCAGAATGACGTCACACGGTCCTTTCCCATCATTCATACTTATGTTAGCCGTCGCGTTTTCGCGCGCTTGAAAATTTCCACTTTTCGTTTAATGGCGAAAAATAGATATCGTCATTAAAAAATCTAAAAGCGTGAAATACGTACTCCATAAGTAATGAATCTTCGATTTATGCAATAAAAAAACAATAGGAAACCACCCAATTATGAATAAATAAATAAAAATAATTTTATATGTGATATAAATTGAATTTATGATTATTATATAGATGACACTCCACTCACAAGTAAATTTATGCGTCCTGGAATATAGTTTTTGTTAGTATAGCAAAAGTTAACATAAGCAAATATTACAAATCATTATACTTAATCGCATTATTTATGTATGTACCTATTTGAATTATTCTTGATTCATGTTTTACCACATTTTTTTGTAAGATTTTCTTGAAAACAAGTGTAGCAAGTGTGATATTATCGGGTAATTGCTGGATTTTACGGAGCGAAAAAATGAGCGGCCAGAGACTACAAATAGATGAATATTGGTTGAAAATGATTTTGTTACGCTGTAATTTTGTAATTCATGCTCTTCATGAGAGGATATGGCTTAAGTTTAACGCGGATGAACCGATTAAAGGCGTTTGTTTCATATAGATGGTCGATTATTGGATAAATAGTTTAAATATGGAGCTATTCATAAGCGGACGCGTTAAAAATTTGTCGGCGGAAATAATGCGATTCATTAAAAGCCACGTCTTAACTGTCACTGCCACTCAGTTGACCTTCCATTAAAGAATATTCGAGATAGATATGACGCACAAGGATGATCGTGATGCGAGGAATTCCCCCAAGGCATCAACCCCAGTGATAGTAATCAACCTCTCTCGTGTGCCCTCCAACAATAGCAGCTGCCATCTAGCGGAGTTCGAGGAGACGAGACGAAGCGATTGAATCCCGGGAAGTGTGATTTTCGCTTTAGAGACCCAGACTGCGCGGGCGGCGGCGTGAATTTTTTTGTCCAGCTATACACGTCGGCAATTCAGCACGTCCGCCTGCTCGAGACGCGATCCATCGACAGCGCCGCCGTCACCGAAGTGAAGGCGAGGAATCGGGCGATCTCACGGGGAGAAAGGGATCAAACTGTGTCACGCCACCTGTCGAACTCACGTCCCGTCCCAGTGAATGCACTGGGACTTTGGAACCGCTTTGGCTTTACTTTCTCCCTCGTACTATACTTTTGTTTTACATATTTATTATAATATGGGCATGGGATGTTTAAAACAGTGGTAAACGTCGTCAGGTGTCGTAGCAAAGAATGTTGTGTGAGCGGGGGAGGGTAGGAAAAGACTAGCATTTTTAGATTGAATGAAGTGGGGTATGCCTAATTTTGAATTGATGAGGGAACTTTACGTTGGTATATTAGACTGTCCTGGGTCGGCAAATTGCTCCATGTAAAGCTTTTGTGGGTGGTAGAATACTTAAGGGCCGTATTCTTAGTCGACCCTACATATCTGCCCCTACATAACAAAAGTCCCCTACATGCGTTTCTCAGTCGACCCTACATAAGTGGGGGGGGATGATTCCGTCGTCAAGTTCTCTGAAATGACGTAGATGATGGCACAGCGCCAATTTACCACTCTGGTGGCGTAATGGGAACTAACTATGAAAAGACGTCCGATAATTTTCGGGCGTATTGTTAGGGCAACGGCTCAAGGTAAATAAACAATCGGTGTCGTCCGCCAGGTCGTGTCGGTACCTAAATTATCACTACAAATACTCTCATATCGAGCCAAAAGTAGAACCATATTGTCTTTAAATTACTTCAAAAGCGGCCTGTACAAGATGTAATAAGTACGGAGCAAATACGATTATTGACGTGGGAACTTACGTTGCATTATCAAGGTTCGTCATTCGCTTACACCTTCCGTAATTAAGTTTATTGTGTGGCAAATAGTGGCATGAAAATACGTTTTCTATGGTTATACGTAAATGAAGTATCGGTTTCCCAAAAGTATACCAAGTGCCAAACGTGAAAAATATTATTATATATTCGTAGAAACAAGGTGCTTGTATACCGCTATATTGTTCTTATTATTTCAGTCAATTTTATAATGTATTTAGCTTGGTGGCTATAAAGTGGTGGTATTATTACCTTTCCGCTGTGTTACTATACACTTTTTAAAATTTTTTGTGAGAGCTCGTTTCCCTTAGTATACATTGTAACGTAGATTGTTAAATCGAAGTGATCAGCAGACGATATTTGGCCGCCATGTTTTTGTAGGGTGTAGGGCTGGTTCGGGTACCTTACATCAAGTAGGGCCCGTTTAGTTCCAAAAACGGCCATATTTAGGGCTTGATGTGGCGTGTGTAGGGAGAGATCGGTTTATGTAGGGGCTGATGACGTATCCAGGGTCGGTTGGCCCTACTGGGTCGACTAAGAATACCGGCCTTAAATAATGAATAACTATGTTTTTATTTATCGATATAATAACGATTTATTGAAACTTGGTACGGTACCTGGAGGGAGCGACCAATAGCTTTGGTTAATTTTTCCAAGAGTGCGTCATGGCGTGATAACCGTGCTGGAAATGTTTAGCAGGTAGTAGTCAAATAAGGATAAGGTAGTTTCTATAAAATGTCAGCCACCACCCGGATTTGAACCCGTATGCACTGGAAGAAACACCAATGCTCTATCCACCAATCCAACTCGATGGCGATGGGGCGGAATAAGAATATTATTGAATTTTTTTAACTTATGTAAAACTTTTAGGAGCATATGAGTGAAAAAGGGAAATACGATGGAATAAATGGGAAAGATTTTTATTAAGAATGAAGTAACGTTTCTATTTCCATTCGTGGGAGTTATTTCAGGAGCGCAGATGGAACGCTTTCTCTCGGAAAAGAAGCGAGCGATGCGCGTGGAATGTCGTCATTGAAGCACTCGTTTTGGGACGCACTTATTTTTTACGAATGCATGGTATATTCTCTTACAGTTTGTAGGAGAAAGGCTCTATCAAACGATCAGAACTTCTCTCCGGCCTTTTTTCCACCTGGTATTTTTTCGTTTTCTGCAGCACTTAGGAACAGCGTCCCAAAACGGCAAAATAAAATGGAAGCTGCGGTCGAGAAGATAGGAGCCAATTGAAAGTGGAAATAGGGATCCAAAAAACCTCAGGGAGTTTTTCCATCAAAGAATTTGTTCGACATGGTTCCCCGTAAAAGTATTTTCGTGGAGAAAAAATGATAATTTTCGTCCATCCCTGAGTATTCTCTCTCCGACTTGTTCTACCTGAAGGTTAGTTTGACTAGGCTAGGGTAGAGCTCACCCAGGACTAAGCCAAGGGCGTATGAATTTCACTCATTCACGTTATGGGGGTAACTTCTTTTCCGTGGACCGCCTCGTGTTACGAGGATTTTATTTGAGTGTGTACCAAGGCATCACCCGAGATTTGAACTTGTACCCCCGAAACAGCAATCATACGCAATACCCACTAGTCTAGGGAAAAGTATAAAAACTCACAAGATACAGAGCTTTGAAATAAATTTCTTCACACAAAAAATTGCAGCCATCGTTATACATAAATAAATTTCAAGCTGAAATAAATGTGTAGTTAAAATATTTTCACCTTGTGATTGTAAATCTCTCTCGTTTTAAATCTATCCATCTAAAATACCTGAAGAAAGACAAATTCCTGATTTTACGAAAACATTGGAGTTGGGATGATATTTTTGCATAGAAAAGCGCATTATTATGTCGTTGAAGAGTATTAACGTTAGAATATTGATTTCAAACTCGCTGTTGAAAATACAATGAAATAGATTTGGTAAAAAGTATCTGTCAATGAAAATCAGATTTTAATTCACGATGATAGTTCCCTGTGTAAGCATGAAATATTTTCGAGATAAATCTATTCACCCAGAAAAAATATTTCGTCGTCATATCCAAAATGAGAAAAAGAGTGTGGACGCATGCAAAGAAAGGGAAAAGCGACGAAAAAAAGGTCGGGGAATCTGGAGATGTGCGATGGTCGACAGTGATTGGTCGGAATGCGTTAGGGACGAAAAGGAATCATTTTCTTCCGTTTAAACTCCATCCCCTCCTGGCTTTCATTCAGCTCACTCACTCTAGCAATTTTCTCTCTATCGGAGAGAGGAGGAGAAAAAAGCAGACAACGGTTTACGGGAACAGTTGAGGGCGAATTGAGCGCAAAATTTCCTCTTCAGATTCCGTCATTGGCACTTTTCCTTCCCAATCAACATTCTCCACCCAGGCTCTCTATTTGTTGGTCTTATAAATAGACTTGACTGAGGATGTATTCAGAACAGAGACGAATTACCACGAATAAGGAAGTAAACTGTCAAAAATCACCATAATGTTTCTTATATTATTTAAAGAAATGAAAGATGCCTTGATAATTTAAAATATCTATATATTATGCTGGTGGTTGATGAATATAACCCAGTATGTATACGTTAAAATTATAAATTCACTTAGGAGAAATCAGTGTGTACAATTGAGATTCTAAATCTAACCATGGTATTGTATTTGGAGGAGGCGACCGACAGCTAACGTCATTTGCGCCATGAGGTAAGGGTAGATTAGGTAGGGTGGAGAGAAACCCGGCGTCTTTATTAGCCTGCTCTTAACGAAATGCGCCAAGGGGACCACGTCTTAACATCCCATCCGACGGACGCAGTGTTGCGCTTGAAATGTCCCCCACATAACACTAAAGCAGGGATCGGCCAATCTCTGGAAATTCTCTGCCATCGCCAGGATTTGAACCCGAGCGCACGGGGTGGGAAGCCAACACTCTAGCCACCACACCAACCCTATCCCCATCAAATTATTCGATTGTCGAATAGGAATGACGCTTGCTCAGGAAATAAAGTTAAGTAAGGGATTGGTAAAAATATTCCCCACCCCTTGACGGCGATGTTCTATTGAAAGATAAAACGACGCGACGCAAGACACATACGAGAAGAAAACAGATGAAGATTGGGTATCTTGCACAAAAAGTTTCCTTCAGATTTTGCGAATGGTACTTTTCTCATCCAATCAACTTCCTCACTTCATTTGTCTGTGAGAATGAATCTCTGAGAGAAATGTCTACGTAT
This sequence comes from Ischnura elegans, assembly GCF_921293095.1. Classification (NCBI taxonomy): domain Eukaryota; kingdom Metazoa; phylum Arthropoda; class Insecta; order Odonata; family Coenagrionidae; genus Ischnura; species Ischnura elegans. The sequence continues at coordinate 6,748,115 of NC_060247.1, forward strand.
TGATCGGGAAGTAAAGAATGTGTATTGATATCAATGCGACTAGCCAATTTTATAATTCCATCTACGTTTGGCATAGTCTGGGTATTTGGCGTTTCGACCGATGCGTGGTTCTTATCATATTCCAACGGTTGAGGCAGAATGGGATGGTAGCTTCCCAAGATATTTTCACTTCTGAGATACTTCATCGTTTTTCACATTTTTTTTATGTGAACCAGTGCTCCACTGAAACTATAACACGTTTTTTTATGTTTTTTAAAATTTTATTAATTTTAATTTATTTAACTTTTATGCCACTAATGACCAAAATTTCTGATGATGTGTTGGTCGAAAACGCACAATTTTCAAACTACGGAAACTTTAAGCCAAGCGCTCCGATTGGCTGTGATTTTGCCCTGATTCCAGATGCTCTGGACAACTCATGACTTTCGGATACTTGATCTGCCTGGCCTGCCGGAGATCGCGATGTATCCAAGGCAACAGGGCAAACTCGCGACCAATAGGAGCGCTTGGCTCAATGTTTCTGTAGCTTAAAAATTGTACATTTTTGACCTAAACATCGGTGGTAATTTCGCTTACTGATGGTATCAACTATCTACGGTTAAAATTTCGTGACACAATTTCCCTTCGCCCTGACTGTATTGACTTCTCTTCTACTGTTGGGAACAGGCCAGCAGCACCCTGGTGGACCCCCGTGCCGGAGACCTGTCCGAGCGGCTGCGCCATCTGACGGTGCCGAGCACGAGCGTTCGTCCGCACACGCTGTGTTCGTGCCCTTCCGGCCCAAGAGCAGCGGCGGGGGCGGGGGGAGCCAGGGGAGCAGCGGGGGGCGGAGGGGGTCGGCCGGAGGAAGGGGAGGGTACCGCTCTTACGGGGGCGGATCAACCACCACGGACGTGGAGGCCGACGAAGAAGACGTGTTCGTCAAAACGGTCACGGGTTAGTATTAAGGCTGTTTTACACTGGGCACGCAATCTGACGTGTGTACGAAGGGGCAGTCGAAATTGCGTCTTGTGAAGCGATGAATTGTTGGAACGCATACGAGAATGCATGGACGTGAAATGGTAAAATAGCCCTGTTCTGAATACACACCATTACTATTATAGTTGTATTTAAATATTTAACAAACGTGACTCGAATTTTCTCAAAACCACTATCACAAATTCAGCCCTAGGTTAATTTAAATAACTAGCCACTGGTAATCGCTAATTTTTAATAGATTTCGTTAAAATAGTGAAAGGAAAAGGCTATTAATAAATTTTACAAAGTTATAGTTGGTTGCATGTAAAGTCTTAGCTTTAGAATTAAGCATAAGTCTGCGACAATTACATCAGATTTTTTTTCCGCAAAACGATCTTGAGGGAATTTATTTTTAGGCGAACCCATGCAGAAAGCTACGCCAAAAGTTGAGGCCTAATATACCACCGTTTCGAAGTCAGTGTGCATCTATGCTCCTTTCATTGACGTATCAATGGCGAGTTTTTGGAAGAAAAAACTCTGGCGTGTTGCGACACAGTACGCAAAAAAATTGGCACTCGCTGGAAGAGCCTTGCGTCGCCGAGAGTCGATGAGGTAGGCTTGAAACGGGGCTAGAGAGTTTGAAGTCAAAGAGTAATGCCCTTCCCCCAGGAAGGCCTCCACTTTTGGCCTATCCTTATGCATCCAGAGGAAACCTCAAAAGGTAAATCGCCCTCCATGCTATATGTGCTGCTGCAAATATTCTGCCTAGTACACATCTATGCTGGAATTGCATGGAGAATATTAACTAACATTCAGCAAATTGTATAATGATATGAGTATTTTTTATGTGACTGACTGATTTTTAACATGATGACTGATACAACTTTCCTCCGTTGATTAATATATGTGAGGTCTTCTTGAACTCGTCACAGGCTAAAATACATCTATAATTTTATGTTTGGGCTAACATAAGATCTTTAGCGCCTCTTTCTAAACCCTTCAATAATAATTTATTCGTGTGCATTAATTATAATTTATTCGATGCATTGGTTTCAAAGCTGGTTTTAAAAATACACATGGTATTTACACATTAATTTTTGGAAATGAAATTGGAAGCTGTAGTTTTATCCATTTTTTGAAAGAATTCATTAAGTTGCTGAATTATCTGATTTATATTTGACCGCTGTACGTGGTACATGAGTGGTTAGGGGTAATACATGTGTTTTATTACGTTTGAATTTAAAGGTTCCTTCAGCGATGTCGACTCAGGGGAGGAGAAGAGGAGGAATCTGTCACTCTGATGACCCGTGATATTGTAGACATGGGAGTACAGGTTGCTCTAGCACTTCTCTTTCTTCATAGACCTTGAATATCTCGTAAGTCTTCATACTGCATTTTTATCATAATCGCGTGGGTTTATTTTGATGTAGGCATATCGTAAATTATGGTAAATACTAATTTCCCATAATTTGATTCCGTATTCGTTACTAATATTTCGAAATAAAATGCAGTGCAATGGCAGTTCTCAAGTGAGTTAAAATGCACTGCAGCTGAGTGGCGCAGCGAGGGGGAGGTTTTGCGGGATAACCCTTCCCCCTAGAACTCAGAGAAATTTCAAAATTTAATCCATTTTACTTAATTGCATAAATATAACTCGCAGAAAAATATAGGGATTAATAAAATATCCCTCAGAAAGCCGTAAAAACTCACCATTTTGAAGTATTTATCTTAAAACTTTTTTGGGGGAGGGCGCCTGCACCTCCCGTATTCCATACCCCCAGTATTAGTTACTACGAAACACCCCCCACCCCCCTAGCCTTAAATCTTATCTGCGAGACTGCTGCAGCTAGGTATTTATCACAGCTATTTTCAAGCTTCATGTATGGTGTTGTGACATAGTATTTTAAACCTTGAGGAATAGATACATAGTAGTATTCGGCACAAAGTAGTTTGGCTACTTCAATGTAATTTGATCGCCTGGTTGAATTATATTCATGATGCACAGTGTGGAAAAAATATTACTGTTGGCTGCGGATTGACCAGTTATTTAATTTTGAGTTATACTCTTTGGAAATTGAGTGCATGATGAGGTTAAAAATTAGCGATCTTATTATCTTTCTTGCTAGGCTTTAGCCAGGGGAAAATAAAATGTGGTAACGTAGCGGGTAGAGCAACTACTTGTGATAGAAGAGTATCGGGTTCAAGTCCCGGCAGAAGCCTTTGAACACCTTCAAAATAAAATCCTCGGAGTATGAGGTAGCCCAGGGTAAGTCACACTGAAATAACTGGCCCTGGAGTAGCCTGAAGTACCCTGAATATGTGATCATCACACGCCTATGTTAGTGGTCAACAATACTCGCACCTACCCCTGTCAGATTTCCGGTCGCGTGAGATATGCCTTAGGGTTTGAAATCCTTATATTGAATAAAGACGCTGACGTAGATGTACTCTTACATAATCTTGAACCTTGTGTAGTGAATTTCCCTTTCCCAATGAACTTTCCTGATCAATTTCATCCAGATTCCCTTGCTGTTTTATTTCTTAGCTATTTCAATGGCTTGATCTCCTTTAAGGTTCGCTGTTATGGCTTGCTGTTGGGTATCCTCTCCGGAAGAGCGGCCATCTGTCGTGCAGCTCCTTCAAGACGTCTACACAGCACAGTCATATCATTTTCCTGGATGAAAACTAATACCACCTTTTTGTCTGAATAGGCATTATAATTTGAACCAGAGTTGATGGAATTGGAACATTTGGTTAAAAATGATTCGTTTGAAAGTGGTGCTTAATATTGTGCTTGAATACAAAATTTTGCAATCCAGAATATTTTGCTATAATTTCATACTGGGTGTGCTCCTCAGTATTTTTACTTGTTGCAGGTACATGATGGTAGGAACGGAGATGAGATGGAGTTTTTGCTAATATTGGTTTTATGGCAACTTGCAAGTCGTAACATAAATTACGCGCCACAAATTACATGCCCAAAAAGACAAATTTTTAAAGGAATTACCGTTATGATTAACAAAAAGAGTTGTAAACTGTGTTTTTCTCATGATAATTGATGTTACACACTTATTTATAGGCGTGTTGTGTGATTATTGAGACACTTTGAAAGGTGATAGTGAGGTGGCTGTTGTGTTGCTTATAACCAGGAAGTTTACAGTCTTTTGAGTGGAAAAAAGGGTGTTTTGTTGCATCGAAGTCTAACAAAAGAAATAAACTTTGTATTTAAGGTTGTCTGTTGGTGTCCATACTCTACACTCACTTTACTTCACTACACTTTTCTTCTCTTTGTGTCAAACAAAGTCTCATCTTAAAATCTTCTCTCAGAGTTTCCTTGCCCTAGTAAGCTTGCTCTCTTGAAAAACATATGCCTACATGCTTCGAAACTCTATTGTTAATTGCCATTGTTGTGTATATTTTCTTGGTTCATGCTGTGATGGCATGGTAAGAAGTAATGAATTCTGAAATCAACCTAAACCAAAGATGAAGAAGAGTGTGAAGAGTCACTACTTAAGTCCATGTATTCCCCATATTCTTGGTGGAATTTGTAAAGGGAATAATATTTATTTATTTTAATGAGGAAAGTTTTGACAGAACCACCTGACTACCTTTCAATTGCAGTCAAGTCAAATTTATCGTATCAAAGAGGTATTAGGTTGCTGTAATTCCTTTCTTAAAAGAGGTTCTATAAATGTCACTTATTATTTGTTGCTCTAAGAATAATACTAATTAAATCCGTTCCATAGAATATAATGCCTTTTTATGCCAAAATAGAAGAACAGATAGAACCGTGCTTATAGAAAGGTCTTCGTAGTATTTCCTTTATGAAGGGTGGAAAGGAAGTGAACTTGGCAGACACATTCCACGACTCTGGTCAGAAAGTTGTTAGAACGGCAAGGTTTGGTACTGGGTTGAAGTAATGAAATGAAAGTGGTATTTTTTTCTTCGGTAACTTATAAGTCACCCAAAATAAAAGGTGCTACTGAAACTTACTGAAAAGTTTTAGTTCCGAATTATATTTCCTAACATATTCTTTAATCATGAAAAATGTACTATATAATTAATTTTTATCACCTCTTACATGTAAAACAATGTTTGTGGTTTAGGATACTTTTCAAAGTAAAGAAAAAATACTGAAGTCAAGATGTTAGGAAACGCAGTGGACCACTCTCCCAAACAAGGTGAAATTACAAAACCCATTTTAGAAAATTTGATGCAAATGAAACGGACACAACACTGAGTTTACATTGAACGCAAGATATGCAATGTTAAATGTCAGCAAAAAGAAATGATAGGAGAATATTAAAGTAAACAAAAATCTCAAAATAAAATATGCCGTACAATAATAGCTTCATTTTCAAGTGGTGTACATAAATATTTATGTTGTCAAATAATGCTGGAGTCGCGGACTAATGCTAATCATATTCTATCGTGATAAGAACGTGTGTAGTGTTCTCTGTCTCCACTTATGTAGACTTTAAAACAATTAATCCATTTTCCGTCATCGGTGGAATCTAACATAGAAACTTATCGTACTACACTACATGAGGGGGTACTTTTTAATGCTTCGTGTGTTAAGTAAACTGTATTTTTCCCCTTTTTAGAAAAATAAAACAGAGGACGCAAGAGATGCAATCTGTGTACTCAATTCGTCTTACTAATTAGCACGAGCCTTTCACCGCCAGTTTCTTTAGTGAAAGGTTGTATGGAATTCGAAAGAGGCTACCGATAACACACGTCATTGCACCCACGAGGGATGAAAAGGGAGGAAGGGTGGAGAGAATCTCGGCGTCTCGTCATTAGGTTGCTGTTATTGAAAGGCGCCAAGGGGACCACGGCTTAACGTCCCATCCGACGGACGGAGTGGTGTACTTGACATACCCTCTACAAGGAATTCAAGAAGGGATCGAGCAGTCTCTGAAAATTCTTTACAATCAACGGGATTTGAACCTTGACATTTTGGGTGGAACACCAACATTCTGGCTACCAAACACATTTGATCCCCGCAGTAAAAGGAAGAGAATTGAGGCTCCACGTTGCTTTGGAATCGAAAAAGCGCGTTAACTAATGTGTTAGCGAGTAGGAAGAATAAGTACAAAATTGACGTACTGCGCCGTTTGGGGGAGGAATTCAATATATATAAAAAATGTCAGTACATCTTGGTCGGTGGCCATTGTACGGAAAAAAACAAAAAAAGCCAACTACCACCTTCTAATATTATCTAATTATACCGTACCGTAGCTAATTATATTGTACAAGTTACAAGTTGGGTATTTTCCAGGTGGTAACAGTTTATGTAAAATAAAAAACAAAAATGTAGTAAATGAATAATACATCACCAAAATGAAACTAGATAGTGAATATTTAAAATGCAATGATATTAATTTTCCAATATAAATCCTTTACACCTCTTCTTGAGAATCCTTACGTTGTCAAGGTAGAGCTTAAACAGTTCTGCAGGAAGTCTATTCCATCCCGTAATCGTCCTGTTGAGTTACGAGAATTTCTTTATGTTAGTCCTTTGTGACCGGCATTTCATCTTGTATTGGTGATCATTCCTACCAATATAGCTGGGGTATTCAATCTTCTTCCGTAGTTCCCTCCATGCCTTCAAGTGTGCGGAAGAGTGCGAAAAGCCTATTTATTTTCCTTCTCTGTCCTAATCCCATCCCAGTCCCTTCCCAGTACCTTCAGAATTTTACTGACATTTACAGTTCTTTTTATGTTTCCCCATTACGTACTTTGCTGCCTTTCTTTGCACCTTCTCGATGGATTAGGAACTCCGTTGGCATTACTGTGGACGATATACTTAATGGCGAAGAAAAAATAACGCATTCGCTTCTCTGTGGCAGAGTTTGCCTGATTCATTCTGCCATTACGGGCGCTCAGACAACCAGTCATCACCCTGATCGAGTGCGCGGTATCCTTGCGATAAGCATGGCATTGCGTTGGGGCGAGTAGCTCGAGGAACGCGTCTCATGTCAGCCGTTTGGTTGGCTTTCCACCCTTGGATTACACTCCAGTTGAATAGCAATAATTCTGGTGGTGCGCGTGTCTGTTTGGCTGCCTGAGACGAGGGGGAATTTCTCTAATGCTTCGCGCATCACTTGCTTGTCAGTCAGTTGCGGTCGGGAGGTGCTAGGACTTGGTGTCGATTTCGTGACGTTTAAGGCCTCAGCTATTTTTGCGTCGCGCGAAGTAACGCAATGTGTTTTCTTCCTGAACAATCACTGTCCGGCAAGACGTTGAGGATCAGCGGAATATTTGGGTTATCGATGTTTTAAAGTGATTCCGTGAGTTTAAGGAAACATACTAAGAGTTCTGATACTTAAGTATTCGAAATAATACATTTGCATGAATTAATTTGCTCCTCGCAAATTCTTGGTATTCATAGGTTTTTTGGATGAATTTTTGTAGTAACTTTGCAGCAATTAGTGATTCGGTAGATATTACATCATAACTGGAGTCTCTTCGTCAACATTCAAGGATTATTCATCGTCGATGTGTGACTGCACTAAGGCCCTTGAAGTTCTCCCAACGCTTGAGACCAGTTCATGAAGGTGAGTTGATCTTATTACATTCTTTTCTACTTTTAAAATTAATTTCTGTGCACTGGTTAGTTGAAATTGGGGAGCTAAGTTCACAGAGCCTAAAGCCATTTAGTCCATGCATAAACCATATGATATTATCTCTGCATACACGCTATTGTAAAGCACTTTTGACACACAATGCGATGAGAATTGCACTCTCAGAAACAATTCCCAGAGCATAGAATTCCGGGCGCGTGTTTCCTACCAGAAAAATATATTAACTAGAAAATTTACTTCAACGCTAATTTGAATTTTTAGTCTTATTATCGGAATCATTTGCTTACAAATAATCGCCAGTACAAGAGTAAATGAGAGAATTTTGAAAAATATTTTATATGCCACGAATTCCGTTACCAACGCCAAAATGTCAAGTCACGCCACACGCAGCGAGACATGTTGCCTACATCTTGTATTGTCTATTCTTGCGAATCGCAAAACAAAGCAAGTCCTCGAATAATCTTTGCTTTTACTAATATAAGGCAGAAAGTTATGGACGGATATAGGGGGTGGTGGGCACGGGTGCGGGTCCCTCCTCCCTCCCAGACGCTTAAAATATAGACGAAACTATTCCCGTTATCAATACGTTCCTTTTGCTTCATGTCAGCAGTAATAGAGTTATATTTAGAGGGTACTTGAAACACACGTAAATTCAGGTATCAAAAGTTATTTCCCTAGTAAAATAAATAAAGTAGTGGACCGAAATGGTATTAAGCGAAAGTCAGGAAACCATCACAATTTAAAGCAATTAAGAGTGTACCATGCAAAGACAAAAATAATTCATACTGATTTATCAGCTATTGATCGCGAGTTAATTATAAAAATATAAGCTGTCTAAAGGAAGCATATAAAAAACTGTCATTATTATGCATGGAATTTATTAATATTTTCATATTAATACTTTTATATTACAATAAGAAGTATAGTCGTACATTAATCGTTAAATCTTGTTCCAAACACCAAGTGTGAGAAGACCGTAAGCAATTCGGTCCTTGTGCTTCCCCCTACCCCAAATAAATCTTGGATCTGCCCTTGGTTATATTCATCATTTTTTATGACCAATAGTGTCCTATTTAAAATGAACTTTCATTCATAGGTGTTAGCTTCCAATTCGGTCTCAATTTTCCGAAATATTTAGCTTGAATGCTCTAACGGCAATGATTAATATTACCTAACAGATTTGGAAAACCTTTAGAATTTGGGACTCTGATATTAATGGCAACTTTTACTCGCAAAGCAATTTAGATTCCTAAAATGGTAATTTTTCGGCCCACCTTAATATAGAGTACACTCTGGTCAGTATTTGCCTCTAAGTAAATTTGAAACTTATGCGTCGGCGTTTTCTAAGATACAATTTTTCTACATTTGAGGACTATGAAACTGTTGAAATGACGTAAACGCTTTACATAACTGGAAATTACAACATTATGTTGTGATTTTTATTAAGTAAGTCGTAATGCATTGTCCCCGAAAAAGATGAATTGCGTCCGGTAGAGGCTTAAATCTCCTTTAAGCTGGCAAGGGCAAGAAGGTATTGAGAGCGGTTTCCCATCCAGAAAAATCTCGCAACCAGAGAGTATCCAGCATTCTGGCGCCATGACTCCGACATCTCTGTTTTGGCAGTCCTATTTCCGAAGTTGCCAGTATGAAGAGACGGCCTCCGACCTAGTTTGCCCGCAACCAATGGGACTTCAGAGAGACCCCCTTGCTAGAGATTATCGGTGCTTTAAAGTGATTTAAGGAGCGTGAATACTTAGATTTCAAATGTCTCTGCAGATGCTTTTCCTTAACGCGTTTACCACCTTGTTGCCAATACCACACCCGTGTATTTTTTTGCGTTGGGATATAATACCAATCCCCACAACGAATGGTATGAAAAATTTCATACCTGTATTAAAAGGAAATAAAAGATATGATGATGTCCCACTTTTTCAATCATGGTTCTCAAGCAATAGCAAAGCGTAGAAGGTGAGCTGAATATTTTTTTCTAAAACTCACCCTCTTTCATCATTTATTTACTCATCCATATAATAGACGATAATGAAAAGCTCGTAGTAAAGCTGCAGTGCTGAGCGAGCAGTATCACGTTTTAAGGTAGCCGTGTTTCCCCTACTCCTGCAAATCGACCTACCAGCCGTTCTAAGGAACCCAAAGAGCTTGACCTTGAGTCTTTGCTCAGGTTACCGAGGGACCGCCCAACAACTTGATTCATCCTTTTTTTGTTGTGAGTGTTTTGTTTTGCATGAGGGCCTCACTCGGCTGTCGCTCGGTAAGTCTCTTCAATCGAAATCTTCGACTACACTTTGTTTATATCGCTAAGAAATGATAGTAAATATTTTGCTCGTAAAATTGCGCACGGGCTAGAATATTTTCTCGTCAGAGTTACGCTAAGAGAAAAATTTTATTTTGCCTAAGAATGCTTCAAAATTTTCTTTAGCTTCGCAAAGCATGAGTTATGTTAGGCGATTTTGTTACAAAATTAATCATTGTATACTACAAGCTGTAAATAAATAATGCTAAATGAATGAAATTCTGTGGAACACTCTAATGGGGAACAATTTAACTCCTCGTGCGACCCGAGTTATCAGCTGTAAACTATATGTTTGGTAATGAACCTTATGAACATTTATTGGTCCTCATGTAATGAATGAAAAAATAAATTAACTAAAATCCGTGTCAATGTGCTTTGGTTTCCCTTTTGTATGCAGGATGTGTGATTCGAAGGCGTTTCCGGAATTCGTCACGATGCCAGTGTTTTTTAGTGAACTCAGCGTGAATGTAGGTACAGAGAGTTAGTTCGAAAATCAAGCATTCGGATGTTTTTGGGGCATTGTCGCACCGGAGACTAATGGATTCGAGCTAACTGTATTGAAGGAACTTACTTTACACAATACGCACACTCCAGACACCGAGGTACTATGGGAATTAAGGCACACGTTTTCCCTTAAACAGCATGTAGGGAATGGGGGATACTAAATTATTTGATTGGCCTTAATGGTGGGACCGTTAATGACATTAGGAGGCTTTGAGACTGGGAACTGATTCTTTACATCAAACAGACTGACGGATCGGTCCACGGTTTTGCTATTTCTAATGAGAATTCCAGAAAAAAATATTACAAAAGGGCACGATATCTCTCGGAAGAGGCAACTCGAATCATTTGACTTCTCATTCTCTCGTTTTCCTTTCTTTAGTCTTTTTAATTCTAATTTTATGAATACTATGGTGGCATGTATACATTACAGTTTTTGCAAAAGGTTCTTTCTCATATTTTTGGTGCATATGATACTGAAATTCTATATTGATGATATCGTCGACAGGAATGTTAATCAGATCGTAAGAAACGTTATATTCCCGTGGAATTTGATTAGTGATTCTTATTTTAAAATCGTCAAATTTAATTTTAGCGAATAGTTGAGCAACTATCGCGGGAAAAACGAAGTCGTGATTCTACTGTCCTGAAACGTTTATAGTAATATTGCAGTTACCCGGCGTATATTTTTTTATCTCAATAGTTATATACGTAAATCTCAAAAAGAACATTATTCACGGAATTCAATAGAGACAAGAGCAAGTGAAAATGTGAACGGAAAATAATATAGTGACATGTTGCTCAGGTCGAGAGTTTCTTGATTAAGGCGCCACATCTTGACCCATAGCCATGTCAACTTTCTGCTCCACCTGAGTTCTTTGCTATTCTGCGGGCCAGTGCAAGGGTGATTTAAAACTGATGCTCGCGGAAAACAGACTTTAAAAGTGTATATTGGAATAAACATGTTAACTTTCTTGTGAATGCGATCGATGCGAAGAAATTAAAGTAAACTTTGGATGAAAATGATTCTCCAAATATCACGAATCTATAAAATAATAGCAATACGGTAACCGTGCTGGTTCGCGCCGAATACCTCTGGAGAGCGCGATCTATTTGGTTCAATTGTGTTCGTCAACATAGCTTGTTCCATTCAATACGTCCAAATTACTAGTTTATGGATTCCTGATGTAGTTTTTGGCTGTTTATGCCGTTGAAAGGGCAGGTATAACCAAGGTGTGTTTATGCTTTTATTTATAAACGGCTGGTGTCCTAACACCCCCTGCCACACGCCTTCTAGGCGGCTTGCGGGTTATCATGTAGATGTATATGCTAATAAATCGGAGTGATTTGGTTAATTAAGCGTTTGAATATATCAACGTGCACGATAAAATTAGCCCTGTCCAATCTGCTAGACTATAAGAAGGTAGCCACTAAAATATCACGGCGCCAAATTCAAATGAATCGATACGAAAAATATGTCAGTGTGTACCTACATTATTTGGTGAAGTGAAAGTCACCAGTGAAAAATCATTCAAAAAGAAATAGGTGCAAAACTGAAGTTCATTCTTAGACCTTACGAAAAGAGTTGCAACAATAGGAATTAATAATGCCCATATAATAACATCTTTAATCATATAATTGATCATTTGTTTTGTAGAAACCGAAAAAATGTTGCAGGTGTAGAATGAAAAGTTTGGTCAACACAGGTGGTCAGAAATATGGGAATGTTTTCTGATCAATAGCTGTAGTTTTTTTTTGCGATTGAGAAGAATGTGGGCTTATCCTCTGTTTAAACTTAACATATCAATGTCAATTCACTTATATTTGAAATGAAAGATCTGAATGGGTATTGGGATGCCAACGTCAATGATGAAGTCTTCGAAGAGATGACTAAAGAATAGTTGAATCAACCGCCTTCATAAATAAATTCGTAAAGATGTGTTGATGAATAAGATTAGCCCATAGATGCGGCAGCGACAAATTTTCATTGATGAAAGAAATTCCATTTGCTACGATTTGAGCCAGGGTATCCTCATTTCTCACAAACAACACCCAGATTATCTTGGAAAGGGTTGTTGCCTCACGATTCATTTTCCTGCGATTCTAATAGGTCTAGACTCTCAGATAATACTCAGTTTCATCGGAATGCCTTAACATCATGAGGGGAGGAGAGGAGAGTACTAACCGACGCTTTTTGTTTTTATACCGTCCATAAATTTTGTTGGTTAATTGTTTGCAAGCAGATGCATTCCGTTTAGGCGCGCAACTAGCAGATGGGGACACATGCTAGGAGTTTTGCTATCCAACACTAATCATCCTATACTTTCATAGCGCTCTCCCTCGTGGCATAGAGACGATTTATTCCCTGCTTCGCCTTGCATTTAATCCACGCAACCTCATTTATCTATTTTCTCCCCATGGAATTCTTCCTTTTTGTAATTAAAGCAACGCCCCAGAATTCGCCATACACTCTGAGGTTCCCCACCAAATAGCTCTGTTTTCCTCCCCATAAGATGCTCCTGTATTAATGGCGTTTTATTCCCCACCCGCCCTAGCACACACTAGATGAGGGTGAAACGATGCCCTCCGATGAGCATTGAAGGGGAATAAGAAAATGATGGATTAAAGCTCTAGGCAGCAACATAGTACGTGAGGATGCCTTTTTATTATTTTCGTGGATGAATAACACATTTTTTATATGAACCTGCTTATGGTTCAAATATAACTTAAGCTTAGAAATGAAATCCTGAAAATCCAATCCTTGTTAAATGTTGTTAAAACTGTTATTACCTCTGTATCCACTTGTATAGAAAGTAGTAACTTTGTTCATCTTCACATAATATGCAGTGATTTGATATTTTTGTCGTTTAAATTTATCGTTTTTTATTTACTGGGAATCTTATGCCGTTTTACTCTGTTGCCTCCCTTGGCCTTTTTTGCTGCTCCTTTAATCCTTGCTGCCTCAGTTATGCTGTTTTATGAACCTCCTGAAAGACCATTTGCAAGATAGTAGGCTAGTATGTTAATATTAGTGGTTTGGAAGTGAGAGGAATAATTTCACTTGTTGGCTTTATAAACATTTTGAAGAACAAGGTCACATTATATCATATCAAATATTTAGAAATAGGAGCAACTCAAAGAACATATTACCTTATCGATATTCTTATAGGAAATATGTATTATGGTTGAAAGCCTTATTGATAGTAACCGTTTTCAGCAAAATCGTGACTAAGAAAAGGATCAGGATTAAACATTTAAAGTAAAACATTAAAGTCGGAACACGCATGTACGCTATGGCTTATTGAAATTATTTTGCGAAGAATGAGAAGCTCTTATTATTAAGCAGAGGCTGAACTCAGCTTGAGTTGTTTAATTCATTGTTATTCATGAGATTCAATGAAGTAAATTGTACGCGGTGTCTCAAAATGTAATCTCTCCCTTTCTTAACTTCGTATCCGCGAAACTTTGACTTGGCGACGTCGACGGAGGTTGAATATAGTATGAAACGAATTCCTTCCCCCGATACGTGTCCATTAATGTTTCCGAAAAGTAGTGTGTGTGGGGGAGACACTTGTAAGCGCCAAGGAAGAGAAAGGGGGAAGGATATGCCGAGGGAGAGGGGTCTTAAGGTAAAGGGCGCTTAAAGAAAGGGGATTTATAAGGGTGTTCCCAGATGGTGTGGTGGAGGACGAGAGGAGGGGAGAAGATGTGGAATGTGGCGTTTAGCGCCAGCGAATAGTGTATCTGCTTCCCCCTTAACGCCCTACTCTCCTCTTCTCGGTGCCATGAACGCAAATGAGGACGAAAAGAATGCAAGAGTTTAAAAAGTTTGAGGGAGATTGGGAACATTGCGAGGAGTATTGATCGAGAGAGTCTATTATGTTTTTGATGCATCATGAGAAGAATCTTTAAGAAATCGTTTACAATAAATTTTACCTGTTTCCATAAAATCGCGGAAGAACAGCGCGATGTGTTTTAGCCGTGCTCTCCCTGCCGGAGGTGAGTTGATCTTATTTTGCCCTCTTAAGTATTGCGGCAAATTCAAAAATACAACTATGAGTTATGCCATGCAGAGGCGGATTCAGATAGAGGCAATAGGCTATCCAATTTACTCTAGACAAAATGTTAATTTTGATCGGACCCCCACTACTGCTGGGAAGTTTTACCCTAGCCTCCATCCTAGCCCCCCTTACTCCTTGTCCCTATCCTGGATCCACCACTGATGCCATGTGAAATATTTAACGTCATCGTCTAGAAAACGGCGTATTTGAGGCATTTACAGATGCGATCTACGAATAACAACGCAAGACGATAAAAAAATCCCCATGCCCTGGATATTTGCAAATTTCCCCGGCGGGACTCGAACCCGTTACCTTCGATGTGGCAGACCACCCGCTTCCCAGCCTCCACCGAGGCCGGATGTCACGTATTTGCTATTTACTAGATAGAATAATATAACACATTTTGCAGAATAAACATTGCAATATACCATGCGCACATTCGATTTATTGCGCTATGAAATACTTGCAGACAAGCAAGAGGAAACTCACAGGCAGAAGGAATGAAGTTATCGTCCGCTTGATGAGCTTGAGCCTGTTTTATGATTGTTGCCTATTTCAGAGAATTGTTATTCTCTTGCAGTTGAAATGAGGCTTTCAGATAAAACTAAGTGAACAAGGATTCGATTGAAACAAATTGGAATATTATTTTGCCAGCATTTAAATGGGATAATCCCTCTCTGTATCGTCCGTGAAAATGAAAGCATTTTGGCGATTGGCCACCCCCTGTTAAACACCCTATGGATGTTTCATTCATCCGTTATCTTTCCAATTGATTTCGAACTATTTAACTATTTAATGCTGAAATTGAGATCTTGTGTTCATTACGCGGGTTCTTTTGCGTTCGTACCGATTTAAAAATAATTACGTGCTCTTTGTATCGGTGACTGAGCGATCTACGGCCGTTGAATAGTCGAAAGAAAATAAATTCCCCAAGGCCGTACCCTTAAGTTCCGTTAGTGGTGGGAAGTTGCAGGCCTGACGGTGGGGTAATACAAGAAAATTAGGCTAAAACATTATGAAACAAAACAATCGCGCAGCTCACTCACTCACCTAGCAGATTTGTTCTAAGGAACAATTTACCGCGTAGGTCTCAATCACACACACACACATTCAGGTTTGCGAAGCTTTCGCTTACGCCAGTGACCCACTCACACGCAAGAGATAGACAAAATTATAAAATTGGTAAATCACGCTCATACTCACGCACCTCATGGATTTTCTCAAGGAACAAATTTCCGCAACTGTCTCAATCACACTCCGTTTCTCCGTTTAACTTGCGTAATGTTCGTGTATTACCCCACTGTCAGCCCTACAACTTCCTACTCCCCACCTTTGTCCAGCAAAGAGTACGGCCTTGGGGAATTTATTTTCTTTCAAATGTGCTCTTTTTGACTCGAGATTGAAAGGGAAAGTATAGTTAGGTAGTGATTCTGCCCATGCTTTTACGGAGTGAAGAGAATGATCATCCTTAGCCAGTCGGGAGGTAATAAGAGAAACGAAAAGAGTTTGATGGATGTCATGATATTTTTTGCCACCTAAAGAAGTGCCGCGGGGTGAATAGGTTCGGCGCTCCTGAAGGCTGAGGATAAGGTCACGTGCGAAGCAGACGGCTAGGTGATGAATCATTTATGGACTGCGTTAGTGTTTGTGTATGCCTATGTAAGAATCTAGGTCTAGGTATATTAAATTTCATAAAATTACCTGCGTTGTTGTGCACAAAATAATAGACTTTTTGGTGAAAGGAAAAATATGTATTCGGTAGTTGCATCGTATACACTCGCTACGCGCCTTCGGCGCGCCAATAATGTGTCGATTCCTGAACGGTCTGAGGATTTCTTCTCCGTACATCTTTCTCTGGCCATTGCCCTTTCCTTGCCGTGGTCCCGTGCTTATACCACGGTGACCATATTCCGTGGTCTCGCTCCCATCTCATCCCATTGTCACCCTATCCTAGTCACCCACTCATTCGATAGTTCTACCAGAAGGTTAGTTATGATAGGTGATTATAGAGCTCAACCCTGAGGACTAAGCCAGGGGTGTGTGTAAATTTTACAAATTCATTGTATGGGGGCCTACTACTTTCCCTGGTCCACTCCAGCGTTGAGGATTTTATGTTTAACCCTCATATGGATTTACAAAATTAGTTACGTCGTTGGATTCTCGGCGCCGCAGCGGCGCCGCGTCATTTTTTGCTATTATCTTTCAAAGTTAGCCTGAATTTACAAGTTTTTTGATTGATAATGGTAAATACATCTATTATCTTTATTTCTTACCGTGTTTTGCTAGATTTAAACCCTTATTGTTGAAGTAATAACAAAAAAAATTGAACGCTGCATTCTTTTCCATTTCTTGCCGTAATGCTCTTTATTTCAGTTCCCTTTGTATGTTATTTTTAAGTGAAAGTTTTAATTTCGTGAGTAATTGTTGTTTGAAATATTTTTCTGATATGAAGAGCTCGGTAAACTCCGCTTTTTAATGTTTATATTGTTTATAATTTTATGTATCTAAATGCTAAAAATGATGACCAAATAAAATTCGTTTATGCCCATATGACATAATTTTGCTTCAACGCGTCCACCCATATGTTATATCTTTGCAGTGTATATAGAAGGATAAGTTATTAAACGTTAATAATGGAACAGATGTAGGTTAAGTGTGAAGAGACGAGTGTAACTTTCGTGATTTTTACAAGATTCTGGCGATCAAGACAAATCTTACGAATATTCTGGGAGCTTATGTCCTGAAATTAAAAAAATCAAGTCTTATGGCTTTTGAAATATAAATAATATGGGATGATAAGCGGCGTGTCAAAGAACTCAACGCTTCTTTGGAGATGGAGCTAGAAGAGACGGTACTCTTTTCCTACCACGGAGCCCCATTCCCCCACTGGGGACGTGTAGCCCAAGCGAAAGGTTTCCTTAGATATGGACGGGTAAAAAAGTTTTGCGTGGGAGTGCATCAGATTAGGTTTTACTCCTGGATTGGTGGGAAGTCCAAAAAAAATAAATTCTTAGAAGTATGTGTTATTGGTGGTAGAGGAGAATGAGCAGCTGCCTTTTTTTCGTCCAAATCTGCGTGAGAAACTGATGATAATATGCTCTGGGGTGACAAAAATACCCTCACTTTGGAAGGACTTCCCTTACATTTTCTTTCCGTTTCCTTTCTTAGCGTTTCACTGACCCAAACATTGAGACTCTCCATACTTTCCCACTAAGCTCCCTTATTCGTCATTCACCACCTTCTTACCCCCTCCCACAAAACTTGATTGAACTTCTCACTACCCTAATGACCCACCGAGCTGGACCTTCTTGGAATGAAGGGAGGGCCACCGCGGGGCGTTTTGACAAGGCTTTTGTTCCCTGTCCTTCATGCAGCGTTAGAAGGATGAAGAAAAAGCAGGCTTTTGTATCTAATTGCCTCCTTGCACTCCCAACCTTTTTTCCGATAAGGATTTTCTACTCCTACCTGTCCTAACGATCTGGGTATTCCCCGATCCTTGGCAGTCTACAAACTACCGCTCCTTCACCTCAAAACAACCTCCTGGCATTCCTTCTCCTTTCTCCTTCTCACTCATCCCTTTACGTTAGTAACACCCCCAATGCATAAAACATCTGTACATTTCAGTGCACATAGAAACGAGATATATGTTTACAAATTTTCACCTCATGGTAAATTGTCTTTTCATCTATTCATAATGAAACGATTTTTACCATGTAAAGTCTAAACTCATCGTCAGGAAAGAGAAATTATTTTCTATCACGAAATTAGTTGGGTAGTTATCCTGATTTCACCTCAATGGTAAACTGTCACGTCATCAGTAGCTATATAAACGCCAGCAATTTTGTATAGACTATCGTAGCCGCAAAGGGATTTTTTTCGAATGAAAAGTACAAGACATATAACAATAACTGTGCGATGTGTTCTTCACGGTATTCGGTGAAACTTCTGAATCTCTTGGTAAGTTACAGTTACTCATTCAGCGAGAAATATTCACACAACGGTGAGGAAGCATTATTCTACGAATTCGGATAATGCATTGTGTTAAATTTTTCTTAGAATTGCTGCTTGGAGTAATTCTAAACAGAGTCACTCTAGTATTTACCCAAAGCTGACTATCACCACGGCAGTAACGTGGAAGCGAGGCGGAGAAGGTGCCCAAGCAAAACTAAGTCGGAAGCCATGGAAAAACAACTTTGAGTATAATTCCACCGAATTGGCATTTAAGCGAATTTCGAATAGTTCCTTTTTTTTTCTATGGATATGATTATTTTCCATAATGCTGGGTACTTCCAAGAGACGCTTTTACAATTAATGAATTCTTCAAGTCGAATTGAGCCACTTTAAGTCAAAGTCACAGAAGCAGGCGAAATATAGTGGAATTACATCCTGTAATTATTACAAGAATAGAGTGATGGCACAAAATTCAAGTGTTTTCACAAAACCTGTGAAAAAGTGCCATCTATCTATTCTTTTGGTACTTCCACTTTAAGTCGTTGAGAACGAGTAACCGGCCAAGTCAAGTGTTCAACTCCACAGTTACGCCTAGTTAAATTGTTGTGAATTGCGATCGCTCCCCTCCCCTAATTTTTGCCAGTTCTCATGAATATTAGTTGTTTGGCACAGATTGCCAAAATATAGCTCTATCCCATTATGCTCACGTTTAAGCCATTGTCTATTTTTTGTCTTTCACTACCCATTTGCTTCAGCCCATTCTCCGGATACTACAGGGTGGAGAAAAATTGTGACATGAAATATTAGCCCTAGATAGCTGATGCCAGTTGGAACCAAAATTTCTAATCCTGTTTCGGTACATTTTTTAAACTTTGAGGGGATCGCTCCGATTGGCCGCGAATGTGCCCTGTTGTTGACTGCTGTGGACAAAAGTAAAGCTTTCGAAGGCATGAGTTATCAAAGGCAGAGCATCCGGTAACTGGGCAACCACGCAGTCAATCCGAGCGCCTTCCTCTAAGTTCCTGTGATTTAAAAATGGGGCGTTTTCGACCAAAATATCATGAACGAAATGGATTCCACCTGGCATCAGCTTTCCAGGGTTAAAATTTCGAGACGTAATTTTTCTCCACCCTTTATATATCTTTCTCTCAATTGGCACTGCCCTTTCCTTACCATAAGCATGAGCTTTCACCGCAGTCTCCAGATTTCGCACCCTCTCTCCCCCTGCGGTTATCCCACCCGCCCCTCTGCTCTTGAGGTTGAGGAAGGAAGATTCCGTCGCCCACTCTTCGCCTCCACTTCGCCTCGCCCTTTGTGGTCTCCGCCTCGTCGCCAACCGCTTTAAAAATGGATCGACCGAGATGCGCTCGCCTCCACTCCCTTTGCAACCCACTGCATCCCACGCTCACTCCGTAAAGTTCTCTTTTATTTTCCTTTGCCATTTAGTCTTGCTCTCTTGCCTTGCTCCCCTTATATTCATTTCGGGAAAAAGGGAGCCAGTCTCACCCTGTAGTTACCAGTGCCGTCGAGCGTTTACCTAATATTTCCGCCGCATTGCGTTGCGCTTTTTTCTTTTAACATAACTCCCCTCGCTTTTTCTCCCGCATCCGTCCTTTTTTTCTGCGCTTCCATGAGCAAGAATCTTTTATTTATCTTCCATTCCCTAAAGCAAGAGGGTAAACTGGATAAATTCTCAGAAACCCTTCTTAAACTACACTCCAAAGTAAAGGGCCTATTTTCTCAGGATGAATTTTAAGTCGCAGAATTCATTATCGTTCTTCATTTTTTGTTAAGAAGTTGGAAGATTTTTAATTGAAAATAAATTATTAAATTATTGAAATAAGAAATGTCCTATTTCCGCGGAGTAACAAGAGTGCAAAAAAGTTTGTCTGAAACTTCAGCGTCAAACGTTGATTAAAATTTATTGTTACTTTATTGAATAATGGCATAAGTTTGTTCGGTGAAATTGTCGTAATTTGAAGGATATATATATTACGTAATTTTTGTTGTTAATTATGAACGATTGTAGGTCTTTTGAAGCATAGTAATTGTGGTTTATGGATACATTAATTCTGTGAAGGCCATTTTTGGAAACACTTCCTTCTTAACTTGTAAAAGCGTCACGCTTAGAGTAAGACGACTCGTTTCACATCTGGCGTTTGGAGAGCCAAAATGCAATTTCACTTCGAGTACATTTTTCTACGCCGTATTTGCCTTGTGTAAATCATATCCGGACACAAACCCATCCCATGCTTGTCTCTTTTGGATGTCGACTTGACCTCCTTAGCACACATGACGAGGTTTCCGCGCGAACGTGTTTCCCTGCGTGCTGATTTACTGAGGAGGACTTAGAAATTTTACCCACAACTCCCAGACAACGAAATATATTCCATGCTGCCGAAGCTGTGGAAATTATTTGAGGACTATCATGATTCATATCACATTATGTTAATATGAACCACCTCACAAATTTTTTTAATGATGCTGGGATCAAGTCTTAAAACCACTTTCAGTGGACAACCCAGGTGGTTTGAAATAACCGTCGAAAAGTAATGATGAAGTTGATACAAATATAAGTACCATACTTCATCCAAAGAGTGGACATTCTTTCTGTAAGTCATGTGAATTGAAGCGAATGATATAAGAGTAGCTAATGAGTGTAGCATATTTGATAAAGTGTTAGTGTCAGATATTTTTAAAGTTATTATGCTATGAATTAGACTATAATTTCTATCATAGAATGAAGAATTATTTGTTGGAAAATGGAGTGAATGTTTATAGAACGAAAATTTTACTCGTGCAAACCCATTAATGAGACTTACCTTACTATCCACTGTCATATTATGTACAATTAAGAGTAAATGAAAACCAGATTTTTGGGATCCTATGGCAGTTGAGTGACGTATGAGCAAACGCGGCGAATAACAAGCTGTGAGTTATCGAACCAGTTACGTCAATGTGGTCCTCTTCTGTCGGGAGGAGTCGTAGCGAGGAGGTCAACATTGCAAGGCTGAGAATCGGGTTTTGCGCCCTGACCCACTCATGCCTCTTCACTGAAGAGAAGTCAACCTCGATGCGGATTTTGTGAATGGCTCACTGTGAGACATCCCCTGACGGAGTGTGACGAGCGCCGGCTTACCCTCCACAGGCTAGGCGTCAGCACCAGCTTAGAATGTATTCCGGGCGATTACCCTGATCGCCTTATCCGTGTCACAATACCTTTTAAAAGAACTGGCCTTAAAAATGGAATTTTATTGGAAAAACTGTCATTTACTGCAACTGATTCCGTATTAATTTGGGAATATAATATAATTTATGATGCAATTAGATTGCGGGTGGTGCTAATGGCCTTGGCTGTCGACGCACCCGTAACCCCAATTCTACCTGCGGGTTGTTGAGAGTAGATTTTTCAGCTCAAATTTAGCAACTTAACTTGAACTCCAGGAAAATAAATCTTTCTTTTAGCAAGTGTTTTGATCATAGATAAATAACACGCGGCAGAAGATTGGGAGTAAGATCCTAACTCCTTGGTTCAGTTTTAGTGGCTGAAACAAATAGTTTTCTTTCGCATGTTTCTCGATGTAATTTGACTTGGCTGCCATATTGTGCATAGGATTTATGTGTGAAATAACAAAGTGCAAAATAGCCTCATAAGTTCGAGCATCCATCAAACCAGGTCTACTCCCGCCCGTGCTCACCGCGTCTTCACAACAGGCTCCCCGCCCTTCAACTCCACCTTGAACTCCCTAGGCGCCTAACACTTCCATCATGCCACCCTGTGAAATACTCTCCGTAGACGTCTGCTCCATTTCCCCACGTTAATGCTTAAAACTCCACCGTTTGTGGAATGGAAGTCTCCTCCTTTTTAGCTATGCGCATTCTTTTTACGGGGAGAAGGGTCTCCTGTGTTCAAGGGGAGGGAGTTGACGGGGTGTTGCAGTGGGAGGGGATGTGGAAATACATGGCGGCTATATCGGGCATTATATTTTCCCACAATTTCGGGAAGGGATGGAAAAATAAATTTCTAAAGGTGGCAGGACGAATGTTCCAGGAAGTGAGGGAATGAGCGTAGGCGTGGGAAAGTGGGTGTATCAAATGGAGAGGGGAACATGCTTTTGGACTAATTGAATTAAAATCCATTGTGTTTTTTTTTCGGGTTAAGTCTTAAATTTGATTTAATATAGCGTGGGCCCATGATTTTTTATCCAGCGCTAAACAAAATTTGTTCAGTCACAGTAATTCAGGCCCATTATTTTATTACGGGAGAGAGGACTTTTTTCATATTAAATCCTCCTAGACTAAAGAGGTTTCTTTCAATATAACTTGACTGAAAAACTGAAGGCCTTGCGGAAATTTTTTTCTGGTGATATGTGGCAAAATAATTTTTGAAATAACTTATATTTGAGCCAAACAACTTAATATCTTGATAGCCATTTATTCACCAATTTATTTTATTGTGTACTTCAAATTCATTATAAATCTAAGATCGTGTGATATTACTTGGTATCATATGGTGAATAAACGCAATAGATATATCCATGTATCAATTATGGTACCTCTTTATAATAATTTATCTTAGAAATTACGATGACTCGAATAACTCGATGCCGAGTCCAATGTAGAGTAGGAGATAAGTTTTTCTCATAAATATAATTTCCTAACCGCTTCTCAACAACCTATAGTAAGCCTGAAAGCGACACAAAAATATATTAAGCTATATGTTTTTAATGTCACTAGTTAGTGCAGCTTAAATGAAGTTGACTCATTTCCTTAAACATTGAAATTGGGGATGAAATACAGCCATATATCTCAGAGATGCCATAGGCGTAGTTAGTACCTGAAAGATATTAACTGGAGTCTTTTGGCTTTGAAAGTAAACTAATCGTAACTATTTTATCACACAAAATAAAAGCATACACGAGAGAAATTATAATATAACATTCATTACCAAATTTCCATTAGTTTAATTAAATATATCTAATGGAAGTATATTCCCTAACGTATATTTACCATTAAGATGATATCACAACCATTATATTATAATCTCAACCACTATTTCCACATTTTTTTGGCTTCGATGCATTTCAATCGTCATTGATACATTTTTTATGAATACTCCCACTACTCTAATTTATGGAGTTTTTTCCTTTCTCCTAACATTACACGGCGTTAAGTTTTCTTTCTTCCCTCACTTTTTCTGCTTCTCAACTTAAATTTTGATATCCTTGAGCACTTTCAAAAAAAAAATCTCCGCTCCGTCTGTATGACTTCGAGAAGAGTCAATTTACCGCCGCACTTCGCTCTCTTTGCCTCTCTGCAACTTTCTCATTTATTACTTCAATTATGACTTCTATCCCAGACTTGGCTTTCCCCAGTGAGGAAGCGTTCTGAAATTTTTCTTGCATTTCATATACTCTTTCGTTCCTTCCTAGAATAACGCGGCGTTAGTTTTACTCACACTGACATTGTCTCACTCACACTCCCTTTAATTTTTGTTCTCTTTAAGTGAGCAATTGCTTGCAAATCTCTGTTCCATCTGCCGTGCTTCAATGAGTGTCACTTTCAAGGGGAGACCACGTCAATGCCGTATTTTTTATGGCATTCGGAACGGCGAACGTATCTCTGAACTGAGAGTGATTCCATTGAATAGGCCTAATTTTGGCTGTAATTAATTAATTTTCGAGCGGAATTTTCACAAGTGGTAGGCATATAATCTTAAAACAACATGGGTCCACTCAGACCGTTCGGTTGGTCTGGTGATGAGCGTCTCCGGCTCTTTTCCGGGAGGCAAGGATTCGAGGCTTTTTCACGGCAGTATATTTTGTATCTTTCATTTTGATCGCGCGGCGACAAGTATTTCACTAATTTTAGCTGCAGTAAGCATAAGCGTGAAAAATTATTTTTAGCATTATAACGGCGATTAGGAATTTAAGCAGTGTCATTACGGACGCGGAGATATAACGACTACACTAGCAAGGGTTGGTGTGCAATCAAATGTTAATTTTTCGTATTACTTACACTGATAAACTCACAAATTAAAAATGAAAAACTTTTCTTGCGAAAGCACATGCCATTAAGGCTAGCGGCGAGCAGCAATGTGCGTGCATATGTAATAAATAAGAACACAAAACAAATACAAATTGCCGTATTTCTGTAAAAATTGTAATTCACATTACTCCAAAGTTTATTTCAAGTACCCACATACTAAAAGAGCCATTCTGAAACATTAGTTCGATTAAAATATAGTATGGAATTAAATTTGATTGTTTAAAATCAACAATTACGCAAAATGAGTCTTGTCCTTGACGTTTTCCAAAATCTTCCGCAGCCCTCCAGCATAATAACAAGATGATCTCCTACAAATGTATTTTCTTCGAAAAATAAGAAACCTTCATTTCCCACCGTTAATCTTTCCGCATATTTTTGAGGATGGTAGCAAGTGTCGTCTGCATATCTCCGCGTTCGAAATGACACTGCTTGAATTCCTAATCGCCGCTATAATGCTAAAACAATTTCTCACGCCTATGCTTGTTGCAATTCAAATTAGTGAAATACTTGTCGCCGCATGATCAAAATGAAGAACACAAAATATACTGCAGTGAAGAAGCCACGAACACTTGTCCCCCGGATGGTAGCTTATCACTAGACCAACCGACCCGTCTATGTGGAACTGTTTTATTTTGAGAAAATATAGGGCTTGTTAAAAATACCGCTCGTAAATTAATTAATTACAGCCAAACTTAGGCCCATTCAATGGAATCACTATCAGTTCAGAGATTTGTTCGCCGTTCCGAATGCCATAAAAATATTACGGCATACGGCATTGAAAAAGGCGGAGCAAGGTACATATGTGGTCTCCCCTTGTTAGTCACCACTCTGTTTGCCTCTCTCCCCTTCTACTGTAGTTCACTCTTGTAGTTCCTCTACCGTAGTTTTTTTCTGCATTGGTTTCATATTTCAGAGTTTATACATCTACGAAAAGTTTATGAAGAAAAAATTAAAAAGGTGAAAAATAGGTGTCTTTTTGTTGATCGGACATCGTTAAATTGTGAGGGAAAAGTCAAGGCATAAATAATTGGGTATCAATAGCCAACCCTGACACATTTTTAATAGAATTCATCGAACAAGACGACATGCGGGCGTCAGGATTTCTATACCTGGATACCAGGATTTCTGCGAGCCATGTTCAGCACCCCTTCGCGTAAAGACCTGATTATGTGAATGAATTCTAAAAGGTTTAATGTTACTTATGATTTGGTGGCCAATTTTTTAATTCAAGTTGTGCATCTTAAAATAATTTATTCCCGATTGAAGCCTTCGGACACTTGGGGGGCCAAGGAGCTGGCCCTTCAACCCTGATTGCGTGATAATCACGCAGGCCTTTGGCTTGGTTCGTAGTGAGCTCTGGCCTCATTAATAAAAACCAACCTTCCAGTTGAATCACTGAGTTAGAGTTGATACGTCTTCGGCTGGATTGGCTAAAATTCTGTTTTCTCGGATTATTTCCAATTAATGCCGGCTTTTTGTGGAGCAGGTGAAATTCCTCCTCGTGTAAGATCGTATATTCCTTTCCTTAGATTCAATCACACTTAGCTCTAGAAAAATATAATTTGTTAATATAAATGCATGAATTATTACCGTTTTATAGTGTATTCACTGAACAATTATGTCATTCTGAATGCAAAATTCTTATTATTTATTACTTTATTCCTGTTAACTTTTTACCAAATTATCGTTTTTTTATTCAGGAGTAATTTATGGATGAACTTACGTTAAAGGGATTAAATAAACACTTTTTCCTAGGGTGAAAATTGTACGTATGGTTCAATTGATCAAGTCTCATTGAAAAAAGAATTCATGAAAATGTCGTAAATATTCCAGTTCGAAAATGGACTTTGACATAAATAAAGAAGGCATCAAAGAGAGGTTCTGCTTATCCTTTCCAATTTTTAGAATGCTTTGTGTTGTCCTTGATATTTCAAGAGGTTCCTTCCTCCTCACTACCAATTGATTCATTTTATTTGTTTCCGTTGACAAAAAGAGACCCATGAGTTAAGAATCAGCGGAATGGAGTGCGATGTCTCCGAAATTGCCATTTTGAGAGGATGAATGGTCATTCGCGTGGCCTAGGTCCCTTCTGAGAGGAATGGGAAGAATAATGGGGGAATGGACCACAAGAGAGAGATAGAGGGAGAATATGGGAGATCGGAAGGAGCCGTGTGGATCCCCTCGGCCAATGCGACCGCTTTTCTTTACCTCTCATTGGGCAGTGCCGTCACGTGCAAAAGATATTTACCATATTGATTGCGGCCATCCGATTTGAGGATTTAACTGTTTCTCAAGGTGGCGCTCGCAAAACTTCCTCCTCAACTCTCCCACTATGTTTCTAACCAGCCTCTGGTCAAGGGGCACGGATTCCAAGAGAAATTGAATTGATGAAGCCTCGCCTCCAAGAGGTAGTCTGAAATTTTTGATACCACGTTTTAGAAGTATAAACATAACTTAATCCGTACAAATTTGGTGATGATAATAATTTTCAAAAATGCATTGGTAGCTGCACTTGAACAAATCCCCAGCGATCCGATCAGAGGATTCATCTATTTATCAAATTGAGACTCGAAAATCCTAAAGCGGGATGTTCTGGCCAAGTCGGCGATCGCCCAGGGCCCCGAAACGCTCTCTCGTGAAGCGGCTGGCATGTGCTGGGGCGCTGGTCGCGCCTCTTCTCTCTCCCCCCCTCTCCTGTCCCACGCTTAGCTATTTTTTCCCTCCTTCACTCTTCCCAAAGTCGCCAGTTCCCTAGCGAAACTGATATCCCCGCAGCTGTGTTTCTGAGTATCTGAGACCCCAATTAGGTCACCGAGAAAAAATATCAAATTACAATGTATGGGTACCATTACACATCGCATTTGAGCCTTTGACAGAGGGGCATGATGAACCGAGAAACCGATAAAGAAGGTATGATCGTACTAAGGGGCAACTATTCTGCATTTTTCCTCACGTAAATCGCAAAATTCTGCGTAGTTCATTGATTCCTGGTTTGGTTGGTAATAGAGTTTAATGCTATATAACGTATTAATATGAATCGTGTATTCAAAAGCAGTGCGCACGAATGAAGCGAGAGGAAGAAAAAAACTCTCAGTTTAAATACACCGAAGAATGAAGTTCGCCATGAAAAAATTGTCGCCATTGTTTTTGTAGTGCTTTAAACTTTTAGATGTTAATAATATATCAAAAACTTGATTGTTTGGCTGGACAAGAACAGTGGTTCCTGTGCGCAATCGAAATCACCACACAACGAGAGTTTATCATCAGATTTTGGTGCGTTGGAATATTCGTATTTTCATATCAAGAGTGTAAAAAATACCCATAGAGAAATCAAAGACCAATTGTCCATGAAAAAAAGGTTAAATCGAAAATTTTAAAGGAAGCATGTGGTAAATACCGTTTTCATACAATGTTCAATAAGAGAATAGCAAGAAAAAATGCCAGTCGTCATTAGGATTCGAACTGGTGACCTCCATATTGAATACCAAGGACGTCTTCATGTTATCATATGATAAAAAATGAAAATAAAACAAAAATCCAAAAGGGGAGGACAACGAGTGCATAATCCCTGTGAGCGTCCGATTGAAGGTTGGCAGCTGACTTGCCTCTCGCAAGAGGCGCTGCCATTCCGCTATCATAAATCCCTCCACGGGACACTGACCCCAGGCCACGCTGTCCTCAAACAATTACCACGGTAAATCATTATTATAAAGACCAACCAATGCGATCACCAAGGTGATTCTCCCCAAGTAAAACGTTCGGTGGCAGCGCTTGAGTTTTCGCGCACAAAATTCTTTATCATTCCATACTGTGGGTGAGCCTGAGCCAAAAGCAGTGGCCATATGGATACTTTAAATTACTAATTAACTTCACATATTCGGCGGGTACAGTTTACATGCACCCACAGGTTTTGGAATCGTTGAGTTCGCTCCCGAGACGAGAAATGCATAAAATCTCATCTCCACTTATTTCTGCCTATCGCTTCTCATCTTTTAGACACTGTTTGGAACATAATTGAAGATTTTTTTAAATGGAAACAGCCCCTATTTGGCCAATTATTACAAAATAGACAATCGCCCCCAACACAATAGGAACCACCACTGGTCGCTGCGCCTATGAAGGCCACAGACAGTTTGACTCGGACGCCACCACTCCCATTCATGTTGATGAGTCAACGAAAAATAGACCATTATTTACCAAGGTGCGCCCATTCATTTAGGATTGCCGTTCACGCGGTAGTCAGCGTTGCCTTCACGCGCGCGTAGGAAGCAGAGAAAGGATTATTCCAGGTCTCTTAAATTGCCGTCGATTGTGGCAGCAAAAGTAACCAATTCATATTACTCACAAATATTTCTCGGGTTTGCATCCAGGTTAAAGCTTTTATGTAAGCCGACGTTTCGGAAGACGACTTGTCTTCCATCCTCAAGGCTGTGTTACTCTATCGAAGTTCAATTTCACACTGAACTGGATCGACCGTTTACCGAGGACAACAATACGGCTCAGGTGTCGTCCGATTGGCTGTAGGTCTTTTGAAATTCTTCACGTTTAACCCTTATGTTTTTCATACAGCTGATTACAGGTCTCCATGTAGTGCTTAGATGATAGCCGGTGTCCCGATTGAAATTTTTGGGATTGAGGCGGATCTCTATTGCTTCCTTAACTACGCGGTCCCAGTAACGTTGAGCATGGCAAAGGATTTTGGTGTCGTCCCATTTAATAGCATGGTCTTCAATAATGCTGTGTTCCGCCACGGCCGACTTTTCTGGTTGCGCTAATCTGAAAAATCTCCGGTGTTCTTTCAGCCTCGTCTCAATCGTTCGGCCTGTCTCCCCCACATACATTTTACCACATTCACAAGGTATTCCATAAACCCCTGGTGTCTTCACCCTCACCAAGCGGTGCCTTAATTTAGGTGGTGGCAGATGGACAGTTTTGATATTATACCGTCGTAGAATGCGGTGGATCTTACCAGATATGGTTGACACATATGGGATTAAGGCTGTTGATAGCGGTTTTTCAGGCGGCTCATCCGGGCAACTCTTTTGTTTTATGTTGAATCTGCTTAGGGCCTTAAAAATCTCTTGTTTTCCATAGCCATTCCGTAAAAAAGTGTCTTAAGGTGGTCTAACTCGGCTGAGATTCTTGTATTATCTGATATTAACTTGGCTCTATGGACCAAGGTAGATAATACAGCGGCCTTCTGCGATGGATGGTGGTGGCTCTGTCCGTTGAGATACTGTTCAGTATGCGTTGGCTTCCTATAAACGGAATGACCTAGGCTCCCATCTTCTTTCCTATGTATTAGGATGTCCAGGAAAGGAAGTCGCCCATTCTCTTCTACCTCACTGGTAAATGTGATGCTCGGGTGTTGGTTGTTTATATGTGTCAAAAATTCCTGCAATGCAGCTGTACCATGTGGTCAAACTAAAAAGGAATCGTCCACATATCTGAAAAAACATTTTGGACGGCAGGGAGCGGTATTGAGGGCTTTTCTCTCAAAATCTTCCATGAAGAAATTAGCAATAGCCGGTGATATTGGTGAACCCATTGCGACTCCATCCATTTGCTCATAAAAAATATCCTCACAAGAAAAATAGGAAGACGTGAGCACATGATGAAAAAGTTTGACCGTCTTCGCATCAAATTTGCTCTCTAGCAGACTCAAGGTGTCAACAAAAGGGACCCGCGTGAAGAGAGACACCACATCCAAACTAACCATCAAATCGGTAGGATCTAAACGAATATCCTTAAGAGTGTTCACAAATTCTAGTGAGTTTTTTACATGGTGTTCAGTGAGACCCAAGAATGGTGTTAGGATACCCGTAAGATATTTGGCAACGTAATATGTGGGAGAGTTAATTGCGCTGACAATCGGCCTCAACGGTGTTCCTTCCTTATGAATCTTGGGCAACCCATAAAACCTAGGAGGCACTGGTGCTTGAGGTAGCAGGTTCTTTGCTGTCTCTGGTGGCAAACTCATTTCTTTAATTAACTTGGAGGTCCTTCTGGCGATTATATCCGTAGGGTCTCGGGGTATTCTCCTATATGTACTGCCACTAAGTAATTCCAGTAATTCATATTACGTTTGCTTCAGTTGGTAAATTTGCAATGGCTCTGAAACAATAGTTTTCTTAGGCCGTAATCTGCGTTACTGGTGTTTATGTGCTGTGATTAATAGGAAGGATGAACGTTTAATTTGTCAACAGTTTTTAACCGCTGTATTTTTCGATACAAGCGGGTCAAAAGTGCCACAAATATTTGAGCAATGGTTCTCAAAAGCACCCTATGACGTAGCCATTGAAGACTAGACAACGGAGGGATAAATTATCTCTTTTAAAGCCTAATTGGTATCAATTTTTTCCAGTGTTTCAAGACCTTCCAGCTCGGGAAATTGGGTGGATGCCAGGGAGATGATGTCTTAGTGCTCTTAATGAAAAATGAGAGTCGCACCGTTTCTCAAAGCACCCTAGCTGGGTCTGAGCTTCATTTGAAAATTTTCAGCTACACATGGAATTCGAAGTTGGTTCCTTCCGAGATATGATGCAGACACGTTGGCCACTAATCCATCTCTATAGGAGGTGGAGAGAGCTCTCGCTTAGTGGGTTTCATTGGTGCGCATATTTGGAATTACTGGAGATAGCGGAACTGGAAACTGTGTGCTGCGTATACCTTCACGGTGAGTACACGCTAATTCATTTTTATTTATTTTTTAAAGAATTTTAGGTACAGAATAAGCATTGTTCAAATTATTGAAGCAGAAGCAGGGCTGTGATGAGTCACATTGGGAAACAAGAATTTTGGAAAGTGTAGCTTCCACTTAAAGACATTATGAGGCTGCAGAGTTAAAGGTGTGATTGAATACTAGTCAGCATCACGGTCGGACTTTTCATAGTCAATTCATCATTGTAGTTAATCACATTTGAGTCTCGCGAAGCTTTAATTTTTACGCAACTGAGGTTTCTCGTTGGCTGTAACCACTTTCAACGTGAGGAGGTAAAGAGAGGTGGATTCACAGTTGCTTTAGTGTCGTGTGGGAATGAAATCATTCAAAAGATAGTGCCTTAAATGCTTAATTCTACTTCTCCATTTTAGTATTAGAATTAAGTTTTATATCATTAATATAATATCATAATTAATAATTCATGATATTCCTTGAACTTCATCTTATATTTAGCATCTTTCACAATTTGGAATCTTTATTTTGTTACCTACACGTGAAAATGATTTCTCAAAATTTGAGCAATGAGTTTAAATGAATATTATATTATCTGCACACAGGTTCATTTTTTTGCCATTATTTAATAAAATTTATCTTCCCCTCATTTAGGAAAGAAGAAGCTGTTTAACAAGGCACTCAATTGCAAGATTTCTGGGCTAAATTAGATTATCTCACTTTAATATTAACACTATTTTGCTTGCTACATGGGGGCTGCACCTGGTCACATAAAACTTCCTGCACTTCCTCTCTCCCACAAAGCAAATATTCTCTAATTGTGCCCTGGTCATACCTCCTCATCTTCATCATTCATGGTGCGATCTTAGTTCGCTGCTCTCCCGTGGAAGTGATAGTGATAAGTGATTGTGCTCTGTTTTGCTCATGGTCATTCTGTGCAGTGAAAGTGTTAGTGCTGCTGTGAATGGGTGCGCGGCGTGGGATCGTCGATGGAAAGCAGAGTTTATCCGCCGTTGGAAGCCTTGGTGTGCAGGTAGGGAATCAATCATTTCATTTCTCCTTGCATGTGTCTGGGGTCGGTGGGCACTCGAAAGACGGTTAGCCAGTGGTCCACCAGTCGCAAGGGCCTTCATGAGCTTTAACATTTTCCTATTCAAAGATTGCATATTCTTACCTTTTCTCACACCTACCACATAAGCATATCTTTTATCCCTAACCTTATGGAGAAATTGTTTTCCTGGGTTTTTCTTTAAGTGTACACCGTAGTTGAGATTTTCTGCTTGCATGCAAGCACCCATTTACACATTCTTGATAAAATATAGAAAACAAATGACAATTTCCACACTTTAATATATAACTCTACTACTAACCATGGTTTCGACACCATGTCATTTTCAAGGTCAAAAAATTGATATGATAAATTGACTGCTTGAATATGATAGATTGATGTGAAAAAAGGCAGAAAAGCCTTAAAAATGGCATAGTGTGGAAACCGCGGTCAGTAGAGGAATTACATATAAAATTGTGGAAATTACCATTTGCTTTATATATTTTATCATGCATATGTCTCATTTCCACCACTTTGAGGTTTAAAATATTTCAACGTACGCATTTGCTGATGTTTATTTTTTTCAGTTAGGTTTGGCAGGGCCCTTGGAGTCAGCATGTCTATGCATATTCCCGTGTGACGCTCCTTTCTTTGGTGTTTCTCGAGTATTTATGGGCCAATTTGAGGCTTCGCTCTGTTAGGTGGCCTCCTCTTTGCTCGGGGGATTTCAAAGGCGGGAGAGGGGGTTTTAAGGTGATGTAGCTGTTGCGGTAGGTACATAGGTCAACTACGCTCTGTCCAATTAGAAAATTGTTTTACATGCTCTTTCATTGCGGCTATATGCACGAATACGAACTCAAATAATAAATAGATCAGAATGGTCTCATAGGAATGCGCTAGGCTTGCGTGTGTTTTTATTACTATTGGTGGAGTTGGTGTGCTGCCAGTGCTGCGTAAGGAATGCTGTTTCTCAAGAATCAGTGCAATGTTATGAGTTTTCTTAACTACTCGTGGTTAGTAGTTTAATTTTGCATTGAGTAACATCCAATAAAATGTGTTCACAATAGTAATTTTTGGTTCGACTGCTTATTATTAAGTTCATCTAGATTCTAGAACCTGAGAATGTGTGTATTAAAATAGATAGATTCAAACTTCAGGTGAAATTCCATCCTTTCCTTCTATCATTACCTTATCCTTTCATTAACAAAGAATTTTCCAGGAATACTTTTGTAATTTATTTACGTTAAAATGTTTCCAGTGCTTTTTTATACTTTCCTAGAATTTTTGTCATCATTAGTTTTTTTGCTTTTATATTAATTCTTAAAATTTATAATTTATCACTAATCGAAGTATTTCATGACTGATATTAATGCTAAAGGCCACAGAGCTTTATAAGGTGTTTTTTTCAGCCGTAATAATTGGAATGTGGCACGGTACTTAATTTTTATAGCCTGATTGTAACTTTAAAGTAAAAAAAATACTTTTACATGCGTATGGCACTTAGTAAAACTTGCAAAAGAGTTTTGCTGTACTTGACTAGATCGAAGACAGAAGTTCAGAATCACATTAATATTTTCTATAGGCCTCAAGTACATTTCTATGAAGGTTTGGGCAATAAATAAGTCTAAAAATTTCTACTTCCGATATTTCAGTGAAAGGAAGAATCCATTCCGCTCTTACTTGAAGGTGTCAATGCATATCCATGTTATGTCTTCAATGTTTAATGTCAAAATTTAATTCTAGTTCTTATTTAAAAATCCACTATTTAGTTAATGACAGATTTCATGTATAGAATGTAGTTAAAAAGTTCATATATTGGATATTTTTGAGCAAGATCTAATACATTCAATTTAATTAGAGTAACGCTTCTATGAATCAACTTCATAATGAGAGTCATTTTCAAATCAGTTATGCACAGCTAAAAGGAATACATGGGCAAGTTTAAAAATTTTAAGGTACAATGGAAATAGTACCGTAAATAAGTAATTTACCAGCCTTTACAATTATAATGCTTGTTTCATAGAGTGAATATATATGTGCAATATAGCTGACCAATCGAATAAAGTCGAAGGAGGGATAGTTTGATATTGGAGTACGCATGCCTCATACGGTTAGAGAGATAAAAAGTAGAAGAAATCTGAAGGATGTAAGTGTTGGGGAATAAAGCTTGTTGAAAATAGTGAATATGCGCTCATCCAACAAAGCCTTATGGCAAACGACTGATGCAATAGGATTAGTGACCTGAAGGTAACGAGATCGGTGGTGAACAAAAACAGTTTCTGATAACAGTAACTAATAAAATACGAGCACCAAGGACAGCACCATTAAGACCTCGGATTGTGGCTTGAGAATGACTAAAAATTTAGTAAATCATCCTAGACTTATGATGTCTATCCAGTTTTTGATTGTGAAAGTCATCAAGATTCCTAAGCCATTAAAATTTTTTGAAATTAAAACCTACCTATAATAGAGACTCACGACGCGATCCAGCCTTAAAATTGGGACAATCCGATCTAGCATTTGCTAAGCACGCCCTCGAATCGTCCGACTCACGTTGCCCCAAAGAAGTCCTTTGATGCACCGTGGTCCTTATTTGAAGGCTTTCCATTTAACCTCAAAGAGCAGAGATTTCGATTTTAAATATCAATTCTAGCTTAAGAAATGCAATGGGTCAAGGCTTTTATTTAGGATATCCTGGAAATTTTTCGCCTTGAGAGTTCACTATTAAATAAGCAATACACTTAACCTCAACTAACTACTCTCCTGTCACTAGCCTCGCAAAAAAAGAAAAAACAACAACACTGCCAAAAAAAAATAGCTGACTGCCTACGGCAATCATCCCGCTTACGCCTCCTCGGGACGACTCCCTACCAAGGGGGCGACAGAACTGCGATATATCGTATAGAAAACCTCTTTCGATTCGATTTTTCCGGAGCCCCAGTGGTCCAACGGCCTACCCAACATAGAGGCGCTGGTGTAGCCTGTTTTTCTGTGCAGTAATGAACTGGGGGCTGCCATATTGAATCTCGATGTAAACAAACGTGATATTGAGGCTTATTGATAGTCATTAGTGTTAACTGCAGACTTTTTTTATTGCTTATAGTGTCCCTTACGATTTTGGAATGTGCTCGATGAAGGATACGAGTCTCAATGATCTTGGTTATTGCAAAATTGCATGGGTATGAAATGTATTTGGTGATGAAAATGTGAGTAATTCTGTTTCCTTCATTATTCCATTTTGATTTCAACCTGTGATTAGCTAACCTTTTCTCATGTTTTCAAAATTTTATGGTGTCTTGTATTCCTTATATTTCAATATGTTTTTCATTGTACTTGCAGTTTTTCTAGTGTTCAAACTACTCATTTATCGCTAGTGCTATGCTTTCGTTTGTTTAATGCTAATCATTTTGTTGGTTATGTATGTAATTTGCTATTTCAACTCTGTCCTTTCAACTGTTTAATTGTCATTAATTGAGCATTATTCATTAAGTGTTCTACGATGTTTACATTTCTTAAAACTTTAATCTCTTTCATTTTGAAGTAAGAACTTAATTTCTACTACATTGGTATAAAATATTCTTCACTTTTCTCGTTTTCTACTTTTGGAATACTTTCTTTCGTATAAGTGATTGATATTAACTTATAAGAACCTTTCATTTTAAGACTCCTCTGCCAAGATATGTTGCATATCTTAATGGGTACTCATCATGAACAACTTCCTACGAAATAATGTCCTCCTTTCATAATTAAATAATTATCTTCCATGAAATGATATCCAAACTTGCATGCTTATTTCTAGTGAAGTATTGTTATGGTCTATGGTTTCAGGATTAGCATTGTTTTCCCTGTACCAGAGCTATTGCAAGATACATCTACCTCAAGGAAAATTGGGTCACCCTCTTTGTCTATAACTGTGGAGTGTTTACTTAAGTAATGGAATCTTTCTCCTATTACGCAAAGGCTGCTCATCTCATGTTGTCATTGATATTTGTTGCTTGTGCATCTCATGTGCTTGTAGAATGGTTAACTTTCTCAGATTTCATCTCTAGTATGTCATATTGAAATTGTTATTGTTGTATTTCTTTTGCCAGTTATTGTATCAATAAATACTAATGTCCACTGAAGTAAGTTTCCGAGATCATTATTCTTACCAACCACCAGATCGCCAGTTGACTTTGTACATTAATCTTGTATTATGGTTACTGCTTTAGTAACCTGGGGAAGTTCTTCAGGAAGATTTTCCTACATTCACTGCTTTTAAGTTTCTCGCAATTGCAGTATCATTATTAGGCCTGAATAGCACGCTCTATCGTGACGCGTAAAAAAAATTGAAACACGCGCCGAGATGTGCATTCAAACTTCGCGGCAGCATTGGACCACTGGCATAGATGGCACTGGTGTATCAAAACCTATACGCATTATCCTTATGGGTATGTCGCCCCCTTGTCCCTACTCTCTGCCGCTCGGCCTACACGTTCCGTCCACCGCCCGCCGCGCCCTCCGCGGTCGGGGGTAGAATCCTATGAAGACAAAAAAAAGAGGCGAGCGTAGAAGCGTAAGGACTGGCAGCCGTCACAATAAACAACGTTATGCAAACTATTGAAAAAAAAAAGCGGATCGCATTGCACTCATCACCGCGCCGCGGAAAATTTTGAAAATCAATTAAAATGCGAGCGAAGTGGCAAAAGAAATCAGCCTTCTGTGAGATGGAATTTGGTCTCTTCTATGCAGTCCCCTTGGTTTGGGGCATGGCGTCTTATTCCCCTTGCGTCTCTAATACTACTCCTTCCTACTTATACCTGTGCTTCACGATAACTAATGTTTCTGTAGATGATTACCTAAATGAATAAACCTCCAAGTTTAACGCATGAATTAATTGGAGCCCTTTCTCTGTGCCCACTATAATCTTGATATTTTCCTTGGTAACCCAAATATAGAACAGCTTATGAACGTAACTTGGTGAAAAGGAACTTGCTTAGGTAGAATTTTAATCCACTTAAATGATGACTATATCGTTCAATGCTTGGGGGAGCATTTTAGGACGACGAAAGCAGGGGAGAGAGTTTGGAACGCATAAATCTTGGGAATACATATGAATCACAAAATGAAAGCCGCTGGATATTAGATAAATACGACAAATTTCAGGATGTGTTTAATTGTTACTTGTGCATTTTGAGGTGGTAATAGTATATGAAATATCTTCTTTTGAAGGTAAATTATTTGCTAACTTCTTATTTTCGGATAGTTTGAAGGCAGGCCGTCAAACTTTTCCAGAATTAAATTGGTATTCAAATCATTAAAACAAATGTATTTTTATCCTTGAAAGGTAGTACTTCACGCAAAGATACAGATTTCACGCAGATAGATTACCCGAATGCATTTTTAATGCTGAAATTTCGATTTTGCATACACAAAGCGTAGCAAATTGATACCCGATAGACTCAAAAAAAAGTGCATAATGCAATCTGGTTGAAATGATTCAGACAAAATATTTTTTTATATTATTCTGGATAGCGAGGATAGGTTATTTAATACAATAAGGTGAGTTAAATTAATTTTGATATGAATATTACATTATTAAAAGGCCTATCCTTGCTCCCTGGAGTAAAATAATGAGGGGTCAAAAACAAGAAGGCTGTATTCATTATTGTGTTCACTTTAATATTTTGCTATTCGTTATTTCTGTTTCGTTTTTTCTATCCTTATGTGTCGGTTCTATAATGTCTGGTTAGCGTTAACCGGGCATAATTAAGCCAAAACCTAAATTTGAGAACACTTAAAAACTGCAAAAAATGAAATTAGTTCAAAATGGCGTTTCATTAAACCGGCAACCGTATATGGAAGCACTCGTTAATAGCGATTTTCAAGATCCGAATAAATAATTTTAACAGGAAATTATAAAACCGGCCCCATGTGTTACACATCGGATAGTTCTGCACTTTGTAATTATCAAGAAAAACCATGGATGAATGCCAAATGTTCATAATCCATTACGAAATTGCAACGAATATTGGCATACGGGGAGTGGGATAGCCATGTGGGCGGAGCACTTGGCTGCTGCCGGGTTCAATCCCGGGTGAAGCCCTCGGACCCACCAAAAAATACTCTAATTGCGAGGTGACGTAGGGAAAGTAACTGGCCACCGTACTCTGGATATGTGAAGTTTACACGCCTGAGTCCTAGCTCGGTCTGAGATGTACTCTACCAAACTAAGCTACGGGGTGAATCACTCATTCAGTGACAGATTTAGTTAATAATATTTTTTTATTAATTGAATGAAATTCTTTGATTAAATGGAAAGTTGTGAAAGTGGTCTTGGCGGCGCGATATCAAAATGAGGACCGTAAGCAAAAAATGTCCACGTTGTTCTCTGAATCATAGATAGAGAGGAGGCGATGATAGTGGCTTTGATTATCGGTGGGAGAATAGATTTCTCTGTTGAGGAAGCATCTGATGTTGCCTTGGTGACGGTCCCTGCCTCTCTCTCTCTTTCTCTCCCTCTCCAATCAGCCGGTTGCAATGAAATTCTCCCACCTCGTCCACTAATACTAAGGCGTCGCAAGCGAAAACGATCACTGCCGCCACCCCCAGCAGCACAGTCGTGGAGGCCCAAGTGTTATCACGCGAGTGTCGGTACTACGTCAGAGGCTGTTTCGTATTTATTGGATTAACAGCGTTACTTGACAGTCCTTCATGAAGCTTACGAGGTTGTGCTCTTCACAAAATGAGTCTAATGTTAGTGTATAATTAAATTCCTCCTATCAATTACCAGCCAATTCCTTAAAATCAACAGCGGAGAAATATGAGAGTAATTTGGTTGATTGATAGGGCCAAGTGGTCTTAAATCAAGAAGCTAAATCGTGAATAATGGCTGAAAATACTTCTGTTCGACCCTTCTCTGTAGGTAGACACATTTTCAAAGGCCTCGAAAGCTACCTTCCATCTTTTAAGCTTATTAGGATGTTAATGGAAAAAGGAAGCTGGTGATCACTGAAATAAAATGATGCTTACAAAAGAATTTGAAAATGTTATCAGTTATTTATATTTCAATTTGGAGGAATTAATAATTCAATCAGGTTAAAAGGACAATTAAAGTCTACCCTAGAATATGCGAGAGGTGGTAGGGTGAAGTATGGCATTAATGAAATAATGAAACCGTGACAAGGGGATGATGACGATGGAAATAGTTGGCAAAGAATCCCGATGGGTTGAACATCGCGGGTGAGGGAGATAAATGACCAAAGAGATCCTGAGAACAAATTCGGAAACCGTGTCCCAATACATTCCATGTGGCACCTTCTTCGGAGATTTCCTTCTCTATTGACCCATTAGTCTTGAGAAATCCACTTACGCTAAACCAGTCATTTTACTTGCTTTTTCTTGACTTTCGTCTGTTTTATCGATGGAATCTTGCGATTTATTTTTAACCTGATTCCCATTGTCGGATAGGCTTGAAATTTTGTGTGATCAGAACCAGATTTTAATGCATTCATAAGGCTTGGTTACACGGTACATTAACGCGTACAAGTTAATGTACGCTTGCGTGAACGATTTTGGTGGATCGGAACGGAGCATGTACGAATGCATGAGCCAAATTAGAACAGGTTCTATTTTCTGTGCATGCATTCGCACAAGTTGGGTGGTTACGCGGTGCATTTTCGTGTTCATTCACGCGTTCATAGATTTAGACATTAACCCGTACGTATTAATGTATCGTGTAACCAGGCCTTTACACTACGCCTATATCTTCAAAGGTATTATAAGCCACCTTTTTTGACAGCTAACGTTTGCATTAATCTTTCCGCTCCTGGGTAATAATGACTTAAGTTTTCATTAGTACCGCCACGCCGATGTCATCTGATGTAGCGGTTAATGCGTCTGCCTAGCGATCACAGCTCCGGATCCCGAAAAAGTAGATTGTTCTACTCATATTTTTAAACGTTATTTACAAGTGGACTCTTCATGTCTTCCGTCGTTTTATGCTTTGCTGTTTCGCGCTTTATATTAGGAAGTTTTTGGTAGCACTATAGGTGTCAATTTTATAAATTAGACTTATGAAAAAAGTATTAAAATGGATTAAAAAATAATTTGAAATTCACATTTTTGTGCCAGTGGAAATGAAGAAAATGAAAATGAAATAAATGTTGAGGTTTTTTAAATAGCGTTTTTTCCAAAAACAGTATAAAAGTCACAAAAAAGTGTTTGAGTCATATTTTCGAGTTATTTTCGAAATTATTTTTCAACCATACAACTTGCGGCTGGATTGCAAACGCCACGACAGCGTGACCATGTGTTCCCATCTCTCAGAGCATCCTTCAACTTCCTTGGCCACACATCTAACATCTCTCCTCCCTATCTCAATGGATACACTTTCCCTAGCTCAGATTCGCCTTCCTCCCAAAACACACTATCGCCTGACATCTCGCCGGCGACAATTAGACGCGCATCATGTGATGCTGCACTCGAAACCGAGGGCGGTAGTCGCCATCAGAGTACTTAACCCCTCTCACACAGCTAACCAACAAACCCGTCGACCATTTGGCCACCATCCTCCACTTGCTACTCTAGCAGGGAACATACACCCCCTCTCCCTTCATCTCCTCTTGGCTTCCAATTTCAGGGGGGAGGCACGCGAAATTCGGTTACTGCGTCTTCGTGGTATAGAGGCCCTTTACCCTTCTAAGGGAGGGCCCTTTGATATGTGCAGGCTGCCGCCGCAGCAATGAAATTTCTGGAGTTTGTCGGGGTGGAGGGGGTGGGTGGCTGGGGGTGAAGGTAGTGTGGGAAATGAGGGGGTGGGGGGGGAAGGAGTAGCACCACGGAGCATTTATTGGGCGTATTGGGTTGGGCGTGGAAACGGGATTTCGCGGGAAGCCATAGCGGATATCAACTCGGCGTGAATTAATTTGTCGTCTTCCCTGTTTTACGCACTTTCTTGGGGATTAATGTCTTTTAGCAGTTATCGAAGCGTAAGGAGAATTCTGGCGCTGGTGTAAAATTATTTTTCTCTTCAGATTACCACTTTTTTACTTACGCAAAATGTTTTATCCAAGAAAACATAACATAGCAAGCGATAGTAGCATAATCAATAGCCATGAAGAAAGCGACACAAACATGTCAATTCATTTTAAAGTCTGTTTACGCGAAAATATTATCTCCCTTCTATCCATTTATTAATTTTTCATTTTTCACGGGATAAGTTTTTGCTAATCAAAAACGGGCCATACCGGTGACTTCAATTGGTAGCTCCTCCATTATCTAATTTAACCTTACCGATAGCAGAACTTTACAAATACCAAACGCAATTGGCAAGGAAAATCGGATCGGATACGAAAAATTGATGATATGTAATAAAAAATTACGAGATACTACCTGGATGGGCAAAAGAAATCGCCCATTAGTTCCATGGCCATTTATTCTTTGAGGTTAAGTTCTCTTCAGTCGCTAGCAACTATTTCAAACCCAACAGCAAAACTTGAGGGGAGTGACAACATCCTGTTACAGACTGCAATGGTGCAATGTGGCGGACCTACTTCCACGCATTTCCGTGATATGCTATTTGCATGATTTTGTTCTCGATATCAAGGATTATTGTACTCACTAATGAGTGATTCTATATTATTTGTATCATGTATTTGGGTTTAGGGGAATTATTTCATAGACTTTTTCGATTCCACTATCTCAGAGTGACATACAGTTAACCTAAATTAAATGAAGAAGGAAGAGAGACTAAGTTATTAAGAAGCGGTTTATTCTGACCACGTTTAGTCTTCTGGCTTAATTTATTTTATAGTTGTAATTTAATTTTAGTGATTAAAATTTGACTTTCGTTGTTTACACGAAGCTTATATTTGCGGTAGCAATTCTTGGTATATTTTCTCAAGATCAATTATTCCTAAATTCAAATTGACTTGATTGCTGACCTACCTATCGCATTTAAGCGATGGATTTGCATTACTTTTGCTCCCTAAGCTTTCTAGTCTAACAGCTTTGCTTGGATATTGGGTAAACCTTCATACGCGTATGTATTTATCATATTATTTATCACCTGCTTTTTATCTTCTATTGAAATTTCCGTGAAGAACTTGTGGACTTTAAAATACCCTACGTGTTGTTTTTAAGTATACCGGGTCTAGCCACGTTGATAACTTTTACGGGAGTCACCCGCAATGCACAAATTTTGCGAAAAATCCACAGAGAAAAAAACCATTCGCCTTGACCATCCCGGGTGACTCCCGTAAAAGCAATCACCTTGGCTAGTCCTGGTATACTTAAAATTAGTCAAGGGTGAACACTTCTATTTGTTCCGAGTTAGGGCTTTGCTCTCCGGCTGCGGCGCTGTGCGCATGATTTGGACCGCTTGTAGCATCATATGCTCAGCAGTCCATAACACCTAGTCCGGTTGTTTCCACAAATATCCACGGAGGGGAATAACGCCGTGGTGGCTTAACTGGCTAAAGCACTCGACCGGAAATTGGGGGATCCGGGTTCGTATCCTGGTCAAGGAGAATGATTATTTTCTCTGTGGATTTTTCGCACTACGTGTTGACTTAAGTTGTTACGTATGTTAACGCGAAAAGTCCTTTGTGATTAGGCGATCTTCACTGCAGTAATGCTTGGCAAATGTGATTGCTAAGGGTGTAACTTTTTTGTCTAATGAATTATATGTACTAAAATTAGCTCTGCACCCTCTATTAATTGCTATGCCTATGATGTGTAATCCAAAATGTGAGTTAATTTGTAGGACAACTTAGTTTTACCTAATATTATGTATTCAAAGTTTTCCCGATAAGTCTAGGAAAGAAAGCGGCATAATAAATGTATAAAGTTGAATGCCTTCGATACTTTGCTACAGTGAGATTCGTTGGGTTGGGTGCTCAAATCTACTAGAAAAGGCTCGTAATAGTAATTCCTGCCGTTGCAAATGTCTGTCGAGTAAGCAATCTGACTTTCAGATTTGTAGTACCTGTAATTATCCATTTATCAAGGAATTGAAATCTCTGTTCCCTTTACACTACATTCCCAATCCAATGACATCTCAATCTGGTGTGTTCCACATGTTTACTCGGGCGAGGTGTCCTTGTTGTTGCGTGTTTGCCGGGGTTCGAACAGTGGTCGACTCCTTCCATAGCGAACAAAGTCCCGATGTTTGATCTCGCACTGCATGTTCTCCTTCCTCTTGTTTGTGTCTCTGAGTCAACACTAGTGGCATCTTGTGTTTGCCACCGCGCGCGTGGATGGGAGACCACTATTTTGGGTGTGCTTGTGCACTTCGGACCTCTCTATATACTCTGCAATTTACTAGAGATGGTAAATACACAGATCTCAATAGTCTCCTTTAGCTCAAGCAAAAATGAGGGTGTCAGACTCATGCCGGAATCACAATAGA
The DNA here is from genome assembly GCF_921293095.1 of Ischnura elegans. Lineage (NCBI taxonomy): Eukaryota > Metazoa > Arthropoda > Insecta > Odonata > Coenagrionidae > Ischnura > Ischnura elegans. The sequence goes on from NC_060247.1 coordinate 6,791,641, forward strand.
TTTAACAACAACCGTCATCCATGGTCCTTCCTTCTGTTATGATCTTGAGTATCAATGGTTATTTTTGTATGGCTCTTTGCCGATAATTGTTATTAAAACATATGTAACGTTTTACAGTCTTTCAGGCACTTCTTTATTTCAGTTTGCTCTACGGCGAGCATCTATCATTCAATTACTAACTTTAGAGCGTACAGAGATTTGAGTGTGGTGGTACAGCCTGCCATGCTTGGCTAAATTAACTTCTGTCCTATCTGGGGTTTACTGGCGAATACTGGGGTTTAAACGGATTTTCCACGACTGCATTAGTCTCCGAGCAGGCACGCTACTACTAGTCATTCCCCCTAAGTTTCCCGAGTGCTACTACGTTGTGCTACGAGGTTATCCGTATATAAGGTATAAAATTATAACTCGTTACTTGAATTTAAAGGAAAATGGACATTTTTGGGACATAAATATGATTCACTACCCCTTTGAACAGTTTTACAGTTCTTCGTTAAAACTTTCGTGGGTACTCGTCATGTTGAGTAAAAAAAACTTTTGGGCTATGTCGTCGCGTCAATTCTTGGGTGGCCCCAACGTTAAAATTAGCCGTACTAGGCAACCCATGGTAAGAAAATACAATCAACAACCCACTCCTCCAACCTCCCGCTCCCCTCCCCCCACCACCTGACACAGATCTAAACCCTTATAATAATATTAAATCAACCATTAAAATTGACTTTGAAATACTTAATTGATGTAGTCAATTTTAATGGTTGATTTAATATTATTATAAGTGTTTAGATCTGTTCCAAAAACAATAGAAGGGAACTTGGCCTTAAATTATAAATGGTGATGGAACTAATGGGCTAACTCTTTTGCACATCTAGCCAGCATCGCGCATATTGTGCGAGAGTTTTTTATTATATATCATCACTTTTTCATATCTTAATTATCCAATTTTCCTTTGCCGATTGCTTTTGGTATTAAGGTAAAAATTGGATAATGGACGTGCTACCAATAGATGTCACAGTTATGTCCCGTTTGTGATTCACTGAAAATAATCCCGTGAAATATACGAACTGAATAAAGGGATAGAAGAATCATAAAAGTTTTGCGTAAACCGACTTAAAAATCGATTTTGAATAGTCTGTGTCACTTTTTTTTATTCCCATCAGTAAATTGTGAAAGTTTCTGAGTAAAGCGCCATTTTCAAACACAATTGTCATAACTACACTAAAATAAATTGTCTCTGATCTCACTTTGTTGCACAGCAGATGTACCTACAGTAAGTGAGAAAAATGCCATGACCTAATTCTTCGGACATAAATTGAACATTACTATTGTATTTTGATTTTATTTCAAATTCCAAGTACAAATATTTTATGTGTATTCGTTAAATAATGAAGTCAAATTTTTTACAATGCTTGCTTCTTACTCAGCGTCAAACCCTTCTTTAACACTCGCATCAAACATCCCGCCCTCCCACTCCATTTCCAAGGGGGTCTCTTCGATTTCCAACGCACAATTTACACTTCCTTTCATCCCATGCGTTCTACGCCCATTTGCTGATTTAAAATATAAAGTATACTTGACTGATTTCACGTAGGAAAAAATTAAGAATCTATAATCCGTTTTTGAAACTTCCGTGCCCAGGATATTTTCGACCCACCGTTCTTTGTAATCAGTACCGTTGTTTCAACTACCCCAATAGGATTTTAGAAAATTACGCGCGTATTAGATAAATTATTCCCTCAGTATCATCATTTCATCTTTGAATTTGTAATTAATCATAATTCATGGAATTTAGGTATATTATTGCATTTTATAGTTATATGTGTGTGCATATTTGATTACCTGCCAAATATTGCATCATAGCTTGGGTTGAATTAGGTAGAAGTTGTTCCAAGTTGTTGTGTTGAAGAAGTGAAAAACCACGGTCACACCCAACTCAGGACTTCCTGAGAAATGGCCCCAGATGCAGCATAGCTCAACTTTTCGTACTAATGATAATAACACTTTTTTTTATTTGCTCCAAATATCTACTGTAGTCTACCGTTTTTTATGATACTACTGCAGACATATTGGATTTCGTATCTTTCCTAGTCTCTCAACTGTAGTCCTATCTTCCCTAGCCACCTGCATTCCCCTCCATTCCCCTTCCATAATCCGCCCGCCCTCCTCCCCATCAACAATATCCACTACGACGCGGCACTCCCCCTGGGCGGCAATTTCCGAGCGTTAATTCTCCGAACAACCATCGGGGGCGTTCACTATCGTCAGGCTAATAACAGCATTGCTCCCTGCGGCGACTCCATCGCCTTGTTCTCCCTCAATGCACCCTCTTCTTCGGTGGCATCATGCAATGGAGCGACAATGTCGCCATCGGTACGGAAATTGGTGGTGATAAAAAAAAATTGGAAATATTGGATCGAAATGAAAGCGATTTATGAGCTTCGATTTTTTTCATTGTCTTTACTTTAATCAATATCAATAAATTATTTTTCTTAACGCCTGATTTAGACGTTGAATTATACTACCATTGCAATAACTCCAGTACGATATCTCGCTATTATGACCAGTAAAGAAGTGTTCCAAAGCATCTCTCCATTCCACTGTCCTATCCGCTATTCCTTTCATAGTGATGCATATCTTTTCTTTTACGTTCTTTATAACCTATCCTATCCAACTCATTTAAAGCCGTCCCTTGCTCTTCTTTCCTTTATAACGTCCTTATATCATCGCTTACATCTGGCCATCATATATCATGACACGGCCAACAAAGTCGTTGTGTCTTCTCCTTAAGATTTTTGGAAGACTTCTCTTTCCTACCACTCTTCTTAGCACTTTCTCATTACTTCCTCGATAGAACCATTTTATCTTCATTATTCTTCTTTAGCAACACATTTTGAATGATTTCACTGTAGACTTCTCCGCAACTGTCAACGCCCAAGCCCCGCTGTCATGGAGACACATGAAACATAATGAAAATACACTTTTGTATGTTCCACAAGAGTTTTTAATACTGACCCAGGTTTCGGTACAAAAGTGTATTTTCATTATGTTTCCTGTGAACAAGTTCCACCAAATATCGCCTTCCAACCTTAAGCTGATAGAGACACATGATCCACATACAACATTTGATGATTCGCACCGCATAAAAGTAACTAGTAAATGTGATTAACATATACGGAAAATAAATTCCTTAAATTGGAAATTGTAGGCATAGGTACACCGAAAAAATGTCTGTGATGGCGAATGCATCACACATACTTATGGTAAGCCATGCCAATGTGGTCTATGTTTATGGTTAAAGGGACTCCGCTCAGAAAAATAAGGAAAGCAGCTCCGCATTCTCGGGAGGATGCTTGAGGCGTAGGACGATTTATCACCAAATAATAATGACTTCCAGTTTTAAAGCTAGAATGCGTGATGGGAATAATCCCGCCCACTCCCAGTCTCCGCCCCATCCACCCGAATATACTCGGCAAACCATCCATCGATGCGATGGCATTAAAGTACCTGACATGGTGGACTGCCAGTTTACCTCTTTTTTCACCCCTATCGGTTAAGTGCGTTTCCTGGGCCCATGTCGCCGATGGTCTCCAGTTGGCACCCTCTTGGAAGGGTCACTAATCCGCAACCCTTTCCTCGAATCGCTCACCCCCGCAGGCCTCTCTCCTCTGCAGATACACTCAGCTACATGTTGGCCAATGGCGGCTCGTGAGTCAAATTTTGGGGGGGGGGGGGAAGCACACTCCACCGTGGGGTCAATATTTTTTTGTATTTCGTGTATTTTAGTGAGTTTTTAAGACAATCTAGGATGCCATATGTTCCGTTTTTTTTCAACAAAAATATCTTCTTTTCCTGATAAAGCTTGATTATATATATTTGATATACTATTAGATATACTAAAGGTTAAATATACTATTGGCATCTATCCATTTACTTAATATGTAACGGTTTTTGACATTTATTCGTTTAATTTTTCAATTCTTAATCTGTACGGACTACCGAATTGGACTCTTATGTCAACTTTGCCTAACACGGCATAATCAATGAAAGCATTAATATGTTTAACACTCCGGTGCGGCGATTTCAACTCACTGGATACGTCACTATGCGCATGCTCGGGCGGCGTCCCAAGACTTCCATAAGGCACGAGCTTAGACGCGTCATAGCACATAGTCCTAATGGTCAAGCCGCCACGGATGTTGACGTCTTGACGCAATAATTAGGCGAGCGGAAGTATTGCTGCTGATTTAATATAAAATTAACAATTCACATCCCCCAAACAATAACAGGCTCTGTCACCTATATGCGTGAGTTCAGCCTATGATCCTTCACTCACGCTGCTTTCTCTCTCACAAAAAGCCCCTAAATTATTTATTTTATTCTCGCGCGAATGGTGATTCAAAACATTTTCCGCCACAAGTTCCTTTGGGGAGGTTAATAAAGATGAAAAAGATCAAAATGCCAAATTCATTTTATAAGTTTTTTTTCTTACGACATTAAGTTTGATTCTGGAAATTAATGTGGAAATTTTGATCTAAATGGAATTGAAATTTTAAATTGCACCGTAGCTCATAATACATTATATTGATGTAATATTACCAGTAAAAACGTTTAGATTTAATATTATCTTCCAAAATCATGATAAAGTTATAATTTTGGCAGATTACTTACTTAAGGATAAAGGAAAGAAAAATTCGGTCAATAATTAGTTTTCCTCTCAAATACTTTTCTTTGATTTTATTTCCTTTTTTTACTTAAGATTTAAGGACGATTTCATGAACGATAGCAGCTTCTCTTTAAACTTTTATCTAAGTATCTTGAGTGACGCCATTTTTACTTGCAAGGGGTCACTTCCGGGTAAAACATGAGTATGTGCTGTTATTGAAGAGATCAATCCCTTCACGTTATTTTTAATACTCTCCCTTCTCTTCCTCTTAAATGTGCAATAAGTAATTATACTGAACAAATAAACATGCCAGGCCGCCTATACTTTAAGTACCCTAAGGTGGGTTTATTTGTATGTAAGAATTTCAACGCGTTCATAAATCCAACTGGGAGGAAATAGTCCACGTTGGCGAGGAAGTGGCAATAAACTAAGCTTCCACAATTCGTGTGACAGGTGTTTATGAATTTCCATTTGCTTTTTCTTCGTGAAGGAAATGATACAGACTAAGGAGTCAACTCTTAAAATGAAAGTTAAAACCATTGCGTGGCGGTTGGAGGTTGTGTTGGCTATAAGTAGTTTTGTCTTCCCTTCCTAGTGGCCCGGGTTCAAATCTTGGCGGTAGCAAATATACTCAGTTATATTCCGATCCTACCTGGACCATTGAGTGGAATGGACGCCGGACTTGTTTTTCCTTTTCTCTTCCTACTTTAAGATGGATTTACGGAGAAATAAAATTCCTCAATTTCGTTGTTAATGTCATAGAATAAAAATGGATTCTTTAGGCATATTGCAGAGGACTGCATGGTAACATTTGTTCGACACGAAAGAAAGCGAAGTCTATGCCTACAACCGATTTCAGTAATGCATCGAATGATGAGGAATTCCACTCTCTTTCTTTTCCCCTTTGCCCTCTTGACCTTGGAATGTTTCCAATCTCTGTTCATTTCGTGAGTGCCCGGCAGAGACTCTCCCCCCTATCACCCTTCTTATCACGACACTCCAGGTGGCGCTTCCGTAGCCATGGCGTCCTAACGCATCACCACATTCTCTTGTTTCTCATTTATCTCCCTTTCTTTTGTGAAATTGTCGTCTGTGAAGTGCTGGCCGAAAGGGCAAGAACGTCCTCACTCGGTGGATAATGAAAATCTCTTTCATTTCCTCCTCTTCCCATGAGGCATAGTATGGTATGGGATCATATTCTTTTCATTTTGATTATAAAATTCCTTTTCCCTCAGGGCTGTGGAGAGGACAGATGGAAATAGTGTCGAAAGAATACATAATATTTGTGACCTTTCTCCGCCGGAAAGCATGCAAATACAACGCGAGTGTCACGCACGTCGAGGGGATACACAGGCGTATACAATTCATGGAGATTCTCTGGTATTCTTCAATATATCCGTAGGAATTGGGAGTTGATGAGCTGGAAAGGTTTCGGCGGAAAGGTATTAAATTTTCTTAAGTGTTTTTTACCAGAAAAGTAATTTATACCTGAGAATGTTAACAATATCACCCAGGTCGGAGTAACATCTCAGTTGTCGAAGAAAGATTTACGGGAACTCTATCTCTGCGAATCCTGAAAAGTGTTCCTCTGATTCTCATTAACGACGCACGATGATTCTATAGCCTTCATTTTCCTCGTCAAGACTTGAAAATACCAATGGCACGACCTTTGAGAAGAGCTTCAGGCAACTGGGAACTATGGCTTTAACATCACCTGTGATATCTTCTTGGACTCGGACTAAATGCGAAGCAAATATAATTCATAATTTGATGACAGGATTTTCCTGCAAAAAGGGTGGAAATGTATCATTCAATTTAATTTTTGTTTTTGGGTTTAAAATGATGTATAGAAAAAACTGGTTTATTATAACTCTAATTTAAGTTAAACTCAGAGTCACTCTACTTATTTATGCATGCGTCTTTCTATAATGTTAATGGAAAAACGACGCACATGGAAGAAAAAGTGAAAATCAAGGAATAAATATATCAGTACCTGGCAATTATGGGTGAGATACGAAAATAACAGTTTTTAAGATTATGTATAGCTGATATAATCTTTTTTATGTTTGTGCAGCTAATTTTAAATGAAAAGTCTAATATTTCGATACTTCACTAATTCTTCCATGACATCCCTTGCATCATTTTTACATGGATATGTATCTTTATTTTTGTATGATTGGAGTGAAAAGTTCATGGTACCATCATCTGGATCTTTTCCACGATGTAAAGATTTTCATTGTTATTTTCATTGCAGGCACTCTGTGTACCTATAATCGCCAATTTAAAAAAACTTCTCATTGGTGGGATGTTATTAATCATGTCAAATTAACACATGCCAGTGCAAATAAGTCATCGCTTCGTTGAGAGAAATTAATTTTGCATTTCTGGCGACGGATTTTCTCTCACTATTTTGGATTTCATTGGAGCGATTGGAAGTAATGGATAAATACAAGACAATGAAAACTCCCATTGATAAAATAGCACCCATAAAACCCTTATCATCACTCGAATATGTACTATGCTTTCCTCACAAATGCGTCGTCGTACTTACTAATTTATCATTGCGTGTAACTCAGCGCAGTTTTTACTTATATTCCGTCCATTTGCAAAGCTTTTAAGCATCTCTTTCATACGGGATATGAAATGGATTGCTAACTAACCTTTTCAATACATGATCAATCTTATGTTCATTACATACTTTACTTTTATAATTGAACACATCTTTTGGTTTATTTTTATTCTGCCAGTCTTAATTCATAGCGGCGGAAAAAATAAACGTAGAGCTCATTGGCGTCTGAAAGCGGCCTGTTTAGCAACTACTCGAAGACGTCCGTCTTCCAAAATTTTGCCCTCGTAAATCTCGCATACTACCGGGAATTTTAAAAGCTACATGCACCTCATACTAGGAAAATAATGATATCCATCACATTATCTATCTCGGCAGGATTATGATAATGCCTAGTCTCTTAAAAGCATGAGCCGCCAGCAAAGCTCCTTTATTTAATAGAGACGAAATGGTTAACTTCCGCGGTTAACGAGTTCGGTGACTTGTAGTTACCGAGTTGGATGACACTTGTTGGATGAAAATGAAGGGCGTTGCTAGTTGGCAGAGTATAGGCAAAAGGCTCCCTCTACATGGAATTCTCCTCAGCACATTGCCTCTCGCCTCGTCCTGCGCATAGCGGCAAGTTATTTCATGCTTCAACTGCTCCCGAAAGAGGCTTCCTAGGGCACTGATGCGAGCTTGCCATAGGCCTTTTAAACACGACATCTCTCCCGCCCTTCTTAACTTTTGTCCTCTTTGCCTTCCTCGCCTCAAACCTACTTTAATAACCACTTACTCCGGAGTTTTATCATTCTCAACCCTTCCCAGCTTGTGGGAGCCGGAAATTTTGTGCAGAGATTATTTGAGGTCGTTCCTCCGTGATTATGACTGACATTTTCTCAGCGGAGCCGCGGAAAATTAGTTTCTTGCCCGGGCGATAATGGAATGAGGATTGAGTGCTGATTGACAGGGATCTGAGGCCCACTGCGAGTCGCAAATACGCGAATATACGTATTTGCAGCTCACAAAAATGCATACGCCTGCTGGCTTATTCAGACCATAGAAGAGTTAGCTCTCAATAATATTATGTACCATGCAGTTACAAAACCATATTGAGTTACTTATCAATTGCATTGCCCTTCAAGAAATTGAATTTTCATAATTTGTATGCAGATTTGGTAGCTAATTTCCTCCCCGTTGGTTCCCTTCTATCGATGCGTAATTTTAATAAGCTCGTGCAGTCTTAAGTCCTACATTATTAATTATTATCTTTCATCAAGTGTCATCAAACAAATTTAAGTAATCCATCTGACTTTGGCTCTTTATCCTTCACTAATTAAAGAAGGGATTTAGTCAGTATTACGATTTTCTTTCACCATGCGGTCCCAAAAACCGAAGGAGAGCGCATGACGTATTATCCTCTCACGGCAATAATTTCTCTGAAGTCGGTGCCCGAGTCGGGAGCCGAAGCGTTGGATGCTATTGAGCTATTGACAATGCTGGACACCCGAGAGCAATTCTTGAATATCATAACACGGGAAAATACCGAGTCAAATTTGTCGGTCAGCTCATCAGAATACCTATCAAACATGCTTTGTCAGTTGATGGGCATTATTTCTAATAATTTGTCGTAGAATAAATTAAAGTGGGGTTTAATGACTATTTTCCCATCATATGATTTCATGAATGTGATTGATTTATATTCCTATTGATGGTATCGAATAACATGCAATTAGAACTTATATCAAATCAATTAATTGCGTTGATAGGACATTTATAACAACCCTTGGGTAGTTTTTGAAGAGAAATAAAATCGTCAGTTGCTTCTTAAGGAATGTTAAGAAATTGAAAAGGATTCTTTGGAAATGTTGAAGCGAACTTTTGGGTAACCACCATTCGAGTCAAGTGAAGGCGTAGTGAATGTATCTGATTTCAGTAATGCATTCAGCTAAACATGGCTATTTATATTCCTTTCACTTTTTTCCTTTGTTCTCCGGCTTTAGAATATTTCCAATCTTTTTTATTTCGTGAGAGCGCGACAAAGCCCTTCTTATCACGACACTCCGCTTTCGTCCTCACGCTCCACCGCATTCACTTCTTTTCTTGTTTTTTCCCCTCGCTCCCGTTCTCTCGTGATTTTGTTGCTTGTGGAATTCGGGTCGAGAGGGCAACATTGCTCTCACTCGGTTGGGCATTGAAAACCTTTTCCCATTCCTCCTTTGCCTCCTCATGAAGCATCGAGTAAATTTTCATTTCATTTTGATTATGAAATTCCTTAGCCCTCATGGCTTTGCTTTTTGATCATTCTCGCCTAGGAAACGGTACGGATGGGATAATGTTTCGAGGAATGTGTAATATTTGTGGCCTTTATCCGCTGGAAAGAATGCAAAGATAGATGGAGTGTTTTAAAAGCCGAAAATATTCATAGGCAGGTGTATTTCTTTGATGGAGGTACATCTCTACTATTAAATATATCCGTTTGAATTGAGAGTTGATACGTGCGGAAGCTTTCGGCGGAAAGGCGGAAACTTTTCAAAGTTTTTTTTTCATACGATAAGCAGTTTATGGCCGAGAAAGGTATCAATTAAACGAAAGTACAGGGGTTTGATAAGGGTCTTCAAGGGTTTGGCTCAGTCGGCGAAAAACTTATGGTGGAACTCCTATCTCTGCGAACACAAACAAGTGCTCGTGGGATTCTTAGTTCGTGTTTTCTTCGATAGAGACTGTTGTTGGCCGGCGCGGGTAGAATACATCGTAATACATGTAATCAATATTTAATTTTTATTGAATAAATAAGTTATTTAATCCAGCTGCTGAGAGCCACGAGGGTGCTGCATCCATAATGCCCTTAGTGAGTAATTAACTATTTCCGAAATTGAGGTATGTATACCATTTACAGTTAAATGTGTCGCTTTTTTGGGAAATTTCAATGTAATTGGGGAAACATTTAAAATGAAATTCCACTAAACCCACTTCCTGCAGTGGGTTTTTTCGCTTATCCTCATGTTTTTGCCACAAACAGAAATATTTTTTGCTCAAAAATTTCACGCGTACTTACTTATCTTTTTTGACATTTCACACATAGTTTATAACTTTTGTATCTAAATGCTTGTATAGGATTTTTAAAAATATGTTTGCATTGACGCTATCTAGGGGTTAGGTGGTCTTATGATGATGTACAGAAATTACTTACTGATCACCATGGCTGTCATTCAATGGCACTCAAACGGTCTCGAGTGTATGGTCAAAGGATAAATTTGGTGAAAAGACTTCCGAAGTGAACAGACGATGAAAATTTAATTTTAATAGTTTCACCGCGGGGCCATTTTGTACATCTAAAGCCATTAAAAGCATATTGAATATTTGTTTGAATTATTATGAATAATTATTTGAACGCCAATCTAGTTGATAAACTGAACTTTGTTAAGTTTACGAATTATAAGTCAGCTTTTATCCCGTGCTCGGTCAATTCGTTTTTCGAAGGAGTTGAGCATGATACTGAAACCCGAACGGATAATCAATTACATCCTAAAAATTAATGTTTTTCAAATATAGCGAGCTATACTTTTATCCTTTGACCCATTGGAGAGCGGGAAACGTGGTAGCTTAGTGGGTTGGGTTTTTGGCCGCTGATCGAGGGGTTGCGGGTTCGATTTCTGGGTGTAGCACTTGCGCTTCCCCAACCTTCCCAATACCTTTTAATTGCGAAAGGAAAATGGGAAACGAAAAAAATTGGGAAAGAAACTGGCTCACCTTGCCCTGAATATGTGAAATTCACATGCCTGTGGCTTAGCTTTGGGTGAGCTACCCTGCATCAACCTTCTGGCTGAATCAATGTCTGAGTCACCCCTCGTACTTCTTTGACTAAAGAAACTCTTTTTGACATTAATTCAGCTACCTTACCCCTCGTGGATCCTCTATCCTGCTACTTACGTTTGTATTTCACACGTACGTTCAATGTGTTTTGCATTGCAACACATTTTCCCTTTTGAAAACAAATGAATGTGATAACCCTGCTTCCCTATATTCCTTTCTAACCCATTTTTCTCAGTCCCGACGACGGCTGCTTGGATTGGCAGTGGCGGTGAAATCGACAAACATTTTCGCGGTCATTATTTCTTTCGGTGGCCGCTAGAAGTCGTTGTGTGTCTCCCGCGTTGTTCCACGCTTGACACGCGGGTCAAACCATGCACGCCATGCATGACTTTTCTCTTAGCAGCTCGCTCCTCTCACCCTGACGACTTATTTCTCTTACTCTTTAAATATTTTTGCACTAAAATTTTATCGGTTGAAAAATATTTCTACGATCCAGCCTTGAAGATGTTAATTTTGAAGGGAATGGTTATCGTGTCTTCGACAAAGACATTAGTTTGCTTTTTTTCTCTTCTGGTATAAAGCGATGGGTGTTCTACTTCACTGCTCTTTTTCTCTCTCATTCAACTAGCTTTATTGCCTGTTAAAACGAGTTTTTTTTAAACTTTTGAATGCATTTTATGTGTTCAAAGTTATTTATCTTATAGCTGTGTATTGTAATCACTAATAGGTTAAACTCATGAAATTCCATGGCAGTATCAACATAAGCAAAATAATATAGAATTACAAACAAACAATTTTGGAAATAGTAGACCCATCTAAAATACTTAAATCCTCTTTCCTGATTGTAATGCCAATTTTCACAGCAAAGTTAGAATTTACAATTTGATATCTTACAGTCATTACTGTTAGATGGAATGCCTTAAATATACACGAGACATGAAATGGTATTATTTCCTTAATGACGTTTTATCCTAACACTGCCCATTCACCATCTCTGCCTCACCATTGCTATTTGAATGTTTTTGGTTGGAAATACACTGAAACGGAGGAATATTGTCATATACTGAGAGTACGCAACACAATATCTGATGGGATAGATTAGATTTTGCTAGAATTGACTACTTATTTAGAAGACGGTGTTTCAAAATGAATGACGGACACGATTTATGTTGGAGTTGTAAGGGCAAAAGAGTATTACAATAATATTGAATTGTTTGCCTGATTTGGAGGAGATTGATAAATTTGATATTCTTTTATGGTGACAAATACTTTAAATTAGTACCCACAGTTTGAGATCTTATCTATGTAATTTTAATGGAATTTTTTACAAATGTCGAATCACACCCATGATTTCTTTTTTTATTTCTAAATACAATATATGTAATAGAATTTATAACATTTGAAACAAAATTATTTATCTTTCATTAAAAGCAAAACACTTTTTACAGTTTAATGGGGATCTACAGGAATTTAGATTTTAATTGCGGTCTATCTTAACAGTCCTAATCGTCAATTCATATTTTTCATTTAAAGGAAATGAATGAATAATTCTATGACGGTGAAATCCGTTAGGCAAAGGCCTTCGCCTCAACTCCCTCTTTTATTTCACTTCACATCGACTCGCGTAATTCGAGGGCTCTGCACTCAGCTTGGACTATCACCGTGCCTTTCCACAAAAGAGATGTGAAAGAATCAGGCATCCTATGCCAATCAGGGGCGTGCGAATATTACACATTCATGTTAGTTACTTTTCTTGGACCACCTTGTACTTCGAAAACTTAATCCTCCGGATGGGGACGTCCTAGTGCTTTACCCAGGATATTTACCTGTCACCTTTTTTTAAGTTGTCAAGCACTCTATCCACTAATACCCACTCAAAATCTCTTCCATAGTATTAATTTAGCAAATTTTCAATACAGGTATCATCCTTGTCTCTTCGGGATCTCTTAAGCTCATTATATCTGAGATTGATAGATCCGCTGGATGCGTGATTGCAGCTCCAAGCCGCTGCAACCTTATAGTCGCTATTGGATAGCTATGAATGTGATTTGAAGGTACTTTACCAGATGATATTCAACTTCTGCGAGTCATCTCTAAGGTGTTTGGCAGGGTATGATCACAAACACGTAGTAGAATTCCCGCATGCACACCACACGGTCATAAACAACACTCACAGTCACAAAAACAATATGAGCAGATTAATGCAGTTGGTTTACTGTTCCGTTACAGCTCTACTGATGAGTGACCTAGCAATCGCCATTAGATTTCTATGCATGCGATTTGGTTGGGATGGCTATCTCCATAGAGTATACATACTCTATGCTATCTCCCATGAAATCCTCCGTACCAATTTGCATTCTCCCATCTATCAGTGGTTGCCATCCGATTTCCCGATGTCCCTCTTCATCCCCTCCACCGTACCACGCCCCATTCGGACCATGGAAATCACCTCTCCCACTGCATCTCCGCTGCTCCCGCCCTCTATCCATCACCACATCCTCCTGTTATTATATCACCTCTGACTCAAGCGTCCCTTCCTGAAACTGAGGGATTCCCCACCCTTCCTCCAGCCATGTGGCTTCACACCCTGAGGCTTTCGGTACGGTCTTTAGCATTAGAAGTGGCAAACCACTTGCTAATCCCCTGGTATCCCCATTTAGGTGATTAAATGTAAATTAAAAAATGAATTTCAAGTGATTAACTCTTTACACGCACTTTAGTACTCGACATATTAAATGTTGAAGAGAGTGCAATGTGCCAAAATGGGATTTGTTATTTAGATGAAGTGCGTTTAATACTTCGTTTAAATTATATTTTAACATACCTCTTATTAAAAAAGAATCACCATACTCGATCCAATTCATCCTAATGAAAATGAAAAAGTACGGACACTATCCTTCAAGGCTGAAAGCAAACTTGCGAGCAAATATGAGGCGAAATTGTTGCAATAAAATATCACTAATATTTATGTCACCAATGAGAACTAGGCTCAATAGCTCTCTCAACGTTTGCATTTATTAAGTACCCGAGTACCAATATCTGTGGTGTTGAACATAGGGTGAAAAATTTAGAAACGTGCGTAGTTTAGTTCTCACGAATGCTTGCAAATCGACTATATTAATCACTTTTGTATAATTAATCGTAGCGGGCGTAACTTGGTGGAAATCCTTAATCGCAGGAATAGAAGGATAAACAACTTTGCTATTTCCACATAGTAATTTATTAACACCGGCCATGGTTTCGTTACAGAGTAACATTATCAAGGTGAAAATTCAAGTAAATTGACAGTATATATAGCAGAAGGTTGGGTAGGGTTTTCCCTACCCAATTTACCTGAATTTTCACCTTGAAATGTTACTCTGTAACGAAACCATGGTCGGTGTTAATAAATTATTATGTGGAAATAGCAAAAGTTGTTGATCCTTCTATTCCTGCGCTTTTGTATATTTTGTTGCTTGATACAATTTTTTTAATAATTACATATATTTTCTCCATGAGTGCACAAAAAGTTCCTTAAAACATTAATGCGCCTTAGCTATTGTCATTTATTACAGACTGTCTGTAATTGTATGTCTCTGGGCCCAATAGCCATTCCTGTGCTCTCTCTTGCCAAGCCTCCCTTCTTTGTGATTTCACACCCTGAGGATTTTGGTTCGATCTATAGCCTTAGAACCTCTGGCTTCCCCTGAAGCTATCAGTTGGGCTAATATCAACTTTGTATATAGCACAGGAAATGCACGAGTGCGGAGGGCGAAAGCCAGCAGGCAAGCACAAGCGATGCGGAAATATTGCAAAAATTAGATCATTTATTCGCATTCCGCTCAGCGTCACCCTCAATCAAACTTCATCAACCACTCTACTATCTATCCCTTCGAAGTTGGGCAAGGGGCGAAGCCTCCAGGTGACGAACCTAGTTGGTGAGTGATGATACAAGACTAATACGCGATTTTGATGCCTTTATTTAGTTATCGAGAGGGCATGTAAGGCGAATATGGAGAATAAATAGAATGCCTTGATCACTTTTTTCGATATTGTATTGTCTATTACAAATTTTTTTAATGAGTAGACTTTCCGAATGAATGCTGACTAGTGGCTCACATCGTAATGTGTTAGTACCATGATCCTTTATTGTAGGCCGTGCAGGCATAATTGAAGAAGGCGGGAAGTAATTTTTATTCGAAAAATAAGTGATTACCATATAGTGAAAGTAACTATTTGAGATCAACAAGAAATGTTCAATGTTCCAATTTTAGGTGAATCACAGAAACAGTACCAGTGTACCCTAAGTTCTATCAAATGAATAGGAAAAGTGTTTTCGAGAGCCAGAGAACTGGATATTTACGATTACATTGCATAGATTCAATTAAGTTTTAACTGTAATCACTAGTTTTGTGAAAACGGTTCTTAACACTTATTATTGTTTTATTCAAAACCAAACTTTGCTAACGGATTGTATTAGATCACCTTTTCATTAGGGTTTCTCCAAAATGTCTGTTTTAAACTCTCAACTTCTAAAGTGCAGCAATTGGTGGTCATTAAAAAGTGTGATGCAAAGTTATATTTCGAATTTCAGCAAGCGACGGATGTCAAAAAAAGTTCTTCTCATGGTAATGGAGGGTAGAAATATCCAATTTTGAACATGTTTTTCCATATACATCTTCAATTTGATCGCAGTGTCATCAGAGAAAAGCAGAAAGTTGCCAGAATATTTGTCCATGAAGAGTGAAATGTGAATTATCTGTGTAATTATGTAACTCAACGGACAAATATTAGCATACTTTCATGGAAACATTTATGGCAATTTCTACTATCAACTTTTGAACATTGTCATTGCGTTCGTCTCTCGGTTATCATCGTTGATTTTTCGAAAACAATCTGAAATGTATAAATACCTTTTCAAAGCTTTGAAAATGGTTTCTCGTCAAAGATGAATATGCAGATTTTATTTCACATCCTTTGCAAAAAAGAAATCCCCCATTCATTCGGTCTTCATAACTATGGTTTTATGGGGATGATGATAGATGTTTTTTTTTTCATTTTAAGAGCATTTTACTTTCAGCTGCGGAATAAATGGCCGACTTTTACAAACCAGTCAAAATGTGTGAAAATATGATGAGTAATGTAGCATTTATGGTGCTCGTAAAGTAGGAACGACCGAGGGGATATTATAGAGAGAATGGATCTGTGCGTATATACCACTTTGGGGCTGGAAATAGTCGTGAGAAGGGAAAGGGGATGGATGATGTGTGTTTGGGAGAATGAGGGCGGTGAGCTAGGAACAAGGACCGTAAATGGGGAGGAAATTGTGTCCAAAGGGACACTTTCTAACCATAAAACTTTAATAGCGAGAGGCGGAAATAAATATCCTCAATTTACATTTTCTCGCATTCATAATAATCTTCTCACTTACGTTGCCTGAACACCACATTAAGAAAGCCACAAATAATTTTATTTTTTGTAATGTAGACGCTCTCGTTTCTTTTATTTTCAAGGGCTGGTAATTACTGCTTAAAATTGTATCCATTTTGGCTACTCAAAATAAATTTAATAAACATCTGGATACGAGGAATATAGTTTCTCCTGAGTCTACTACGCTAACAAGGAAGTTACTCGTACAGCTGGCCGTTTTCAAAGGAGATGACTATGTTTAAATATACTCATCTGACTATTTTGAGAGTTCATATTTTACTCGTTTGCACCAAAGTATTTTCTTCCTAACGGGGGAAAGGAATGTAAATTTTACCATTCACGACGTAAAAATATCATAATTCGAATCGTTCTCATTGCTTTAGCAAAAAAAATTGTACCGCATTTCCCTGCAGTAAAACTACGACTGTTCAGTGTTAAGGCCATTTCAGCTATACTTTGCCTTCTTTGAATTCTACCAAATATTCATCCTCAATAATTTCAAGTAATCATTCATGCCAAAGATTTTACCACAAATACAAACGGTTGAATGCGAAAAATATAGATATAGTATTATTTCAAATCTAAGTTCACTAATTTTCCGCAAAATCAATACTGGATCAATTGATCATGCATGGTATTGATTTACCATCTATGTTTTATTACTCCCTGAATATTATTTCATTCATCATTTGTACACGGCTAACATTCTGCCTTAATTCAGTTGCCCACGCCTCAGTGATTGATCAAAGTACCCACCTTTACATGAAAATCTGTCATCAAATGGGGTAAACCGAAAATTGAATTTTAACTAAAGGTAACTATCGCAAGTATCTTCTTATAAAAAAAAGTATCTTCATTTAAACGGTAACAAGTTGTGTAGGTTTAGAATCCTGAGTAATTAATCTCCGCTGCATAGGCCGCTAAGAATTTTTAAGACGGGTGGCTTGAGCAGTTGTTTGGTGTCCAACTAATGAGTGACCATTTGGTTTCCTTAGAGAGAATATGGTGATATTAAAAAAATAAGTAAGTACGAGTATAGTGAGACTTATATATTTCAGTGACGATAGTGATCTCTTTTCATTGAAAATAGAATTTGACGTTAACTACTAATCCTTGCTAATGCGTGAAGTACTCACCAACATACAGTGAGGGTTACTCATCGAACTTTTTCCTTCAATTCAATCCATTTATAATTCTTGTTCCCACCTCTTTTATACGAAATATTTCATGGTGATATGATTATCCATGGACCTGTATTTTAATTATTTAATCAATCCTATCTTAAAATAAGTTGCTTTCCCGGCGAATATATTTGAAAAAGGCTATCTTCTTTATGTTTAAATTTTTAACTTAACCCATCTAGTGCCTTCTATAAATTTTTCTAATCTTAATTTACCTCCCATAAAAACCCTTATTTTCAACTTTTACAAATTCATTTTATGAACATCCATGTGTAAAATGTTAGCTGATACTTTCCAAGTAATAGTTCAATTTTCTCTACAAAATACAATAATTTCCTCTCTTATGAATAACCATTTGTTATTTCAGGTTTTAGTCTTATTAAATGAAAAATGTATCCACTGCCAAAACATCAGCAGTCATACATCCGGGGATTGGTTTAATGCACCTCTCCACAATATTATCATAGTAAATATATATTTTGGCGTATGAAATTTTTTATTCAGCATCACATTGAAAAATTTTAATCTGCTATTATTTTATTAATTATCGATTTCTATTTTTTTTAATTGATATTTTTATCGTTCACATATCCTTTTATTTTGCCGTGGCGATGGAAAAATATAATTCTGAAAAGTGAAGAGTTGAAAAGTTTTTTTAATCAATAAGATAGAAAATCAAAATAACCGAAGTGAATATAATTTATTCCTCATTATTTACCCTTATCGACCATTTAGAGCTTAGCACCGTATTTTTATGTATTTTAATTTTGTTCATTCTTGACTTTTTTTAGAAGGAAATTGATCTCATTTGCAAATAACAGAGAACCGCGCAATCAACGAGTTATTGTTTTACCTGTAACGTGCCCTCAGCACAGGTGGAAGGGCTTACAACCATTTGATAGAAAGTGCACTTTAACGATATCAATATCTAACTGACCTCCTGGCAATGCGTAACGCTGTAGGTTGATTGATGGTGACCTGATAGTAAGAGAGAGATTGAATGTCCCACCTCTACTTGACTTTCAAATGTGCCCTCACGCCCTGCTTGACGTTAGCTCCTTGGTCATTTATCAAAGGAAATCTCGGAACTGCAGCGAAGTGCTTTTGTTTACATGACTCCTATATGGATGTCCTACGGAAATGAGCGGACAGCCGTTCCCGTAGGGAGACCAATTTCCAAGGGACAATCAATTATTTCACTTCATCCTGTGTCCATGACCGCTAAGGGATAGTGGACTCTTGAGAAGGGAAAGCTAGTAAGTGCTGCTGTTCGAATGTATGGGAAGCATGCACTTGATTATGTGATGTTAGCTTGTTGCTTTAGTACTAATTTCAGAAGAGTATTATTATTCATTTAAGTACGTATTCTAACGGTTAATTTTTGTTTACATAGAGTATTTAGCTAATAACCACTCCACGGTTAATGAGTGTGGTAACTTGTAGTTGTCGAGTTGGATGACACTTCTCGAAGAAATACAACGAATGTTGGCTTGAAGAAGGCTGCTGAACTAAAAGCTTCTCCGTAGATAGAATTCCCTCTATTACAAGTTAGAGAGATTCCCTATCCTGCGCTTAGAGGGAGGTTATTTCATGCTGCAACTTATCCTAAAAAGAAGCCTTTTATGAACATTGATTCGAGGTTTCCACGGGCCTTCTAAACACGCCATCTCTCCCGCCGTTCTTAACTTTTGCCTTCTTTGTCTGCCTCAATTATTTCCTCGTCTATACTCTAATACCATGTAGGTACTAGTTAGCGCCGGGTTAACTTGCCTGACTGCCAACCCAAAGGTCGCGGATTCGCATCCCGCCTGGGTGGATTTAGCACCATCCAGTGCATGGATGAGTGAGCTGTCAAGCAAGTAAATTCTAACATGTTTGTATATTCATGGAAACGTTATAAATCATTATCTTAACGTTTGAGCAAAAAATATTAGATCATATCACGAAAATTGAATCAGAATGTTAATTTGTGCACTGGTATTTTATGTTTTCTTGTTGACGGAAAGTATCGTCACTTTTGGTAAGGGAATAGTTTCTAGAACTATTATGGTTTTGACTTTATTTATTCATTTTGTACGAGCATTACGAAATTTATGTACATCCCTGCCGCTTAAGTACCTTATTTAGAGTGGAACGTTTATTGCTTATCATAGAATTGTGATGAGGTGACAACAATGTGGATTGGGGCACCGAAAATCCGCGAAGATTTATCGCCAGGCTTCCGCTTAACATAAAAGCCACTTTTCAACGGAGGAGCGTGTACACTGCCGGTGCAATATTATCCCACTCACATAAAGGGTTGCATATGCATCTGGAGAAGCGATAACGAGACGGTAGTGTCGTGGTTGTTTGTGGTCCGCAGAGTCATCAGTCATGGCGAATTAAAAGGATCTATAAGTAAAGGGGAGAAGGGCGGGATCGTTGTTTGTGAGGACGCGTAACGGAAGGAAGTCTTTTTCGGGGCAGCGCAATTTCCCTCGACAGGAAGATACTTCCACTCCGGCTATGAGAAGAATGGACCTCCCTCCACCCTCCTGTGACCTAGGAGATACCCCTTCCCTCTGGCGGAAGGATGATGAAGAGCTTTTCGGCCCTAATAATGCTCCCTTGTTTCGCCATCCATTACGATTCCCTCCTGCTCTCCGGGGTCGCTAGTATCGCTCCCGCTCGCAGACGAGATAGGAAGGGAATATAAAAGCACGGAGGTGAGGGATGAATAGCTGTTGCTTCGCTGAGATGAGGAGCAAAGGAGGAAGAGAGGAAGGGGGCGAGTTGGATCGCTCTCCAGTTTGTTGTTATACCCTTATCGGAAGAGAGGATGCATCTCAATTAACTCGCTCACGGCCTCTAGATGCATCTGCTTGAGCCTTGGAATTTGCTACGGGTAATATGTTGACCCTCTGCCAGATGTAGACGAAAGAATTGGCTGAGTATAAATGCCCAGGATTGAATTTGAACTGTAGACGAACCATACCTCAATCGTCAAGTATGAATTTTATAACCGCAGTTCCAAAAAAAATAACTTTCTTCTGGAAAGGATCTACATCTAGATAATACCCTGCGAGCCATCTCTAGGGTGTTTGGCAGGGGGTGAAAAATCACCAACATGCAGCATGCAAGAGGACCGCCACATGCTCACCACACGGTCATAAAAATATTACGCACACTAGAAAAATATACATGCTTACTCATAAAAAATTACTAATGGTTAGTAATTCCTAGAGCAAATACATGCAAGGTTAGGAAAGAACATGCAATGAGTGATCCGAGCGAGCGATGCCATTAATCCTATCAATTGAGACAACGTTGCTATCCTTAATAGTACGAGGGAAGAATGAGATTTTAAATATCTCTGTTTTGCAGTCTATATATTTTATTTTATTCTCATGATCGCGTCTACTATAGTACGATGGTCAACGAAGGATGTGATTCACGTCGTCTGAAAAAATATCTTCTTCGAATTTCCTAAGTAAGTTAAGCCTATACTTCGATCTACGCTCCTGTAAAGATTCCCATCCTAACTCGTGTAACATACTTGAAACGCTGCACTTTTTGTCGTAACAACTCATCACAAATCTGGCCGCGCTTTACTCGATTGATTTCAGCTATAAGTCCTATTTCGTAAGGGTCCCATACGCTAGCAGCATATTCCAAGTGAGGCCTCACTAGAATCAGGTAGCTTATTTCTTTCACCATTTTTGGGCATTTACCGAGAATTCTTTTTACAAATCCAAGTTTACGGTTAGCTTTCCCGCATACTTCACGTACGTGCTTACCCCACGAAAGATCCCGGGTAATGGTGACCCCCAAGTATTTCACGAATTCGGCATTTGATAATGGAATCCCGTCAGCGGTGTAGCTCCTTCTTGAAGATATATCCTTTTCCCAAAAATTCATCACCATACACTTTTCAAGATTTAATTCTAACCCCCAAGTACTGCACCAGTCATTTACGGCAACGAGATCCTTTTCTAATGCTAATCTATCGCTATGGTCGTAAACTTCTCTGTATACAACTACATCATCGGCGGATAAGAGGCGGATTTTGCTCGTGACCACGGTGGTTATATCAAAGGATAAAGAGGCATTATAAATACTTAAACTTTTACAATTTTTTTAGCGGCAGGTGAATTTTTATGTTACTGACCTAGGTGTCAGCAATTCTTGACAATGGTTATCACCTCGTCTAAACCTAGGGTGATGGAAATAAGTCGGAAGAATTGTGTATAACTGTTTTGAATTGATGAATTCCAACTGATATAATATGTGCTGCTTCACATATCTAGCCAAAAGAACAATTCAAGACAAATAACAAATAACTAGAGTGATTTTGCTGAGTGAAATTATTTTTTAACTTGCATGGGAAGGAAGGAGATACAAGTTCATGAAGATACAGTGGCAAAGATATCAACCTCAGATGAGATCAAGCCTTTGGGCTGAACAGGACAATGCGCTGGAGTAAAGTTTCATACTTTGGAACAAATATGAGGAGAGAAGGGTCTTAAATTATGAGGCACAGTGCAGGAAGACTGCAAATTATGGCGTGTGCTACGGGATCGTAATATCTGATTAGCGGATATTGAGGGAGGAGGAATGAATGCTCTATCTAGATGCTTCTCGGAACGTATAACTTTCAGTGACATGCAGAATATCATCATGGGTCATCTTCATTTATCAAGGTCCGACAGAAATCCGAAATTAGAGAGATATTTTTCCAAACTACGAAATATAAACTTTTTCCCTCAATATTAAAAAAGGCTTAGCGAAATGCTGAATGAGACTCACAATCAGTGGCCGGATATAATGCGACGCGCACCTTTCTTCCTTTTTTTGCCGAAGTCGGGTGTCCCACCACACGGCCATTGAGGCGGTATGCGGGGTAGAATGCAGATGTTAATGAAGAGAGAGAGAAAGGGAGGATAGAAGAGGGCTAGGTGAATGAGGGATGAGACGAGGTGGCGGTTGTAGAAGGGATACGGCAAGGAGAGGATGAGGATGAGAGGGGTGGAATGGTCGCGTGTTAAGGGATGTGCGTCCCTCGGGAGTGAGTGTGCTCCGAGTCGGCCTTTGGAAGGAAGGGACGCCGGGGAGGGATTTGCCCACCAGACTCTTCGGATATTTAGCTTCTTACCTTCGCTCTTCTCTCTTTTTTTGCGTCTCGAATTCCTTCCATCTCCACCCCCTCTATCCCAGCTCATCCTTCTTTTCCACCCTCTAACCCCACAATATCCGACTCCCCCCTCCGATTTCACCCCTCAATGCCTCCCTCTGTTGCTTCGACTTTGTCATTCCATGCCACCTCTCTTAACCAATGTCTCTTCATTTCTTCTCTTTCGTCTCCTCTCGTGTTACCCAACTATTACTGCCCTTCCGTTTTCACGCTCTCATTACCCACAATACGTTGCTAACTCATCAATTCTTCACTTATGTATTCACTTCACGATGTGCACATTTGCGTGGAATAAAGGAATTGGATATGAGGCTGGTTACGATAACGTGAGTTGCTGATTAAAACGCACGGGCCAGAAAGAGATCACGGCTGCTTGTCATGCTGGTTATTCAGAGCATAAAGTCTCAATTACTATTGGGAAATCAGTTTCTAAATTCGCATTAATCCGATGATGGCATTCATTAAATCGGGAAAAATGTCAGTTATTAACATATTTTATATCTCCTCGAGTAGCATTCCTACGGACATATGCATTGAAGATATGTATTTTTTTAATTTTTCCAACGGGGAAAACAACTCTATGGGAAAAAATAACCTGCTCTCTTTATTCTTGTTAGGCTGGAGTTGAAATGTTTACTTATATAAAAATAATAGTATCTCTAAAACTCCTATTAAACTTTTACCTGTCTATGTTTTATCTAGAAAAAAATACCATGGACATGATAGCGTTAATTTTATTAACATCGGTTTTTACGACATAAATAACGATGAAAAACATCAAATGCATTTTGAACAAATTTCATTTATTACTTTATTATTTCAAATTAATTGTGCTTCTATTTTTACTAGTTTTTTTAAAAATAGATTTTAACAATTCGCAGATCATTGATTTTGATCTCTCAGGAAGAATTGATTACCTGTTGCGGGGCTAATGAAGACTCATGGAAGACAAAGAGGTGTTCAATGAAGTTAACACCGTCCACGTCAGGCGATTCCGCATGATGGATGTCGAAATTAGGATCTCACTTCTGTGATTTCTCCATTCCCTAGGTCAAAACCACCCACTGGGAACTTTAAGGCTCTTTCACATCAGCAAATCCCTTCAGGAAACCAGAACCACATATCGATCAAAGTCAGCTGCGGCTGATTTGGCTGAGTTTTTTTTTACTCGAACGCGGACCGTTGAGTCGATTATTCTCCATCACCCTGGAATTCCATTCGCTGGTGGTGTGCGTGGCAGGGCGCGGTCCCGCATTCGGAGGAAAGAATCGCCTTTCCAGAAAATCTTCCGAACAGGTAGTAGCGTACCCAGACTGATATCCACGTATTATTATGGATACTAACTTGAGTATAATCAGACCAAATTTATTTTTAAACAGTGGTATTTTTCATCACGCCCTTATTCTGTTGTTAGTATAGACCAGGACTAGAGTACATCGCAATAATAGAGCAAATACTGCAGTACTTACATCATTGTATTTGGGAACATTACAGTTCTGTAATGCAAAACTCTACTGAAGTACGGTACTAAAATGTAGTACACGCTTCCGACCCCCAAGGATGAAACGAATGCTGACACCTCTGCGATGGATATTCGCAGGCCTTCGTATTAGGTCGAATAACGCTACGTAGAGAATGTTGTTTGTCAGGGTCAACACCGCCATTTATCCATTTATTTATTTGACTGATAGATACTTTGAGTATTCATAACAATTCAATGGCACGTAAATACTTGTAAAATAGTACATTTGGCGCACTGTAATTTTGGAGATGAGCGTGGAGGGGCTACATATATTTCCACGTGGACGTATTTCCCATCTCTCTCTCTCTCGCTATCTCCCTTTTTCTATCACACACACATCGGAAGAACAGAGTCTTTCAAGATTTCACCTGAGGTGGGTATGAGGGATGGGGAGAAGCAGGAAAAAAACGCGGACAGCTAAATCGATTACTCAAGATCAGTCAGAGCTTTCGGTTGTTAGCGTGGAAGGGCGCGACCCCGAATTTGGAAGAAAGAAACGCCCTTATGCTACTACTCCCTTCATACTATCCGTAACCGGAAGAAAAAGAACATTGGTCATCCGCTCCGCTGGTCCGATTGTGGAAGTGACGTTCATCCAGGTCGTGGTGTTCTTTCTCTGGGGATATCGTTAACGTGTGGAAATATTTGTGGTGGAGACGACGTTCAATTTCACCGGTCTGACCTCCAGGAATATATTACCAGATGGCGTTGATGTGTGGTAGGCATTGAGTTAACATGTTTTGTAATCGTGCGTGCCACGATACTCGTACGAATAGGTGTTAAGCACTTAGTTCTTCAAAAGATATAAAATATAGTTCTTTACATCAAATTTCGCGCCTTAAGTGAGAAACCGGTAAAAACAGAATAAGAAGGGATGCTCCTAATTTTCATGTTTCTTGACAAATCTTAGTACTAAGGAAATTTCCGCCTTCAAGTCACCTTTGCCTCTGCAACTTAAACAAACATTAATAATCTGGGAATTATTCTGCGATTACAATTACTTCGAGAAAAGGGAATTATTTTAAGACGTATGTAAACAATCCTTGAACAACAATTTCAGCATTCATTTTCAAATACTAATATATATGATTTGTGTTGTGGATATGAAACATTATTTCTACGAATTTTATTAATCTTTGTTAAAACTTTTTTTGGCTTGAATAAAAATGTGATATGATTTGTGCAGTAAGAAAGGTTTCTCCTATTTATGCTCCTTGTTTCTCTACTGTGTTTGAATTCAATCCACATGTTTCAAAAACCAGTTTCCTCCGTTGCGCTTCTGTGTTGTCACATAGCTCGAGGAGGGCTTTGGGAATGTTTTTCCCTTGAAGCGACTTCCCACCTTGGATTCCCTTAAGAGAAAACTAGCCCAGGGGCGCCTATCCTCTGACCTACTAATAATCATTAAAAGGTGTGCACTAATATCGAAATTGCTGATCCAAAATTTCCCAAAATTGGGTAAACTAAATAACTACTCCCTCGAATGCATTCGTGCAAGATGTTTATGATTACATAATAATCAAGTTTGAGTGCGATTTCAAAAATATCTTTTTTCTTTTTGGGGAAAGAAACTTACTAACAAAGTGCTCACCAATTTTTCGGCTCTCACAAAATGACTACCAAGTTATTCTCTTAGATATACCTTTATAAGCTGTATCTATTCCTCGATTTTATCGACTTTCATGTCAATAAATGGTACATTTCTTGAAAAAATAACGTTAAAATTGGAGCTACCGTTTTCCGAGCGTCAAAAACCGTACCTCATTTAATACAAAGTCTGATAAAAAAAATCAACCAAAATATCATTTTTATTGAGATCGAGAAAAAGTAAGAAATGGAATTGTCTTTATTTCCAGTTTATTTCACCAAAACCAATCGAGAATTACCGAGATGTAACTCTTCAATCTTTGGTATTTCGAATTTAGTGCAACTACAGTAGTGAAAGACGAGTGAAGTATGTAGTGCAATCTTAGCCTAAAGATCTTCATAGATGACCTTGGCTGAGGAGGGGGCCAACTCTCTATTTATCAGTTTGAATTGGTTCATTCGCTCCATCAGGCACGTAGCATCGGCATTACATCGGAGCGCCGCTGGGGCTGGATGGGAAATAAAAGGAAAGGGAGAGAGAAGTATGCAGCAAGAGCGCTCTTGCGCCGAATTCTCGTCCTTTCAGGAGTGCTCGACATTCCTCTAGTCGGATGTAAGGGATTACGGGCGGAGAGCACAGTTCATCCGTTATTTATACGACCGCCATGTAAGTCGAGCGATGATGTCTCTTCATCCTCTCTATCTCTACATTTTTTCTGTCTACATCTGGAGAGATATTCCTGGAGGAATGGCAGAGCGTATCCATGGTGAAAGCGTCGCAAATATTCCCCAGTAATGCTTTAAAATTTGGGCCGCCCAAGGCCAGTGTCTTAATTCTTTTCTTGCTGCCGTTACCTCTGAGCTGTGATAGAAAAAGGAAATAGTTTTCAATTGAGCTGAATCTGCGAATATATCGGCGGAAATTGAGCCAGTAGCGTATTTCACGGCTGGAAGAGGCAAATACTGTTCAATTTTGTTAGCTATGGTAGAAATCCTGATAAAGGTTAATCGCAATACGCGTTACTTAATAAGATTTCTTTGTAATACGCATAGTTATTAATTTTTTAAATTTTCACTGGTCATCTAAATATAAAACAATTGTGTCTAAGGGTACTTTTGGAACTTAAAGTTTTTTTTTTGTTTTGTGATAATGTCTCAATTTAGGATTAGGACTTCAATTTACGTATAACTACACAAATTTTACCAAGGATGCTGATAACGCAAGTTTTCATATTTGGTAATTACCCTGATGGTTAAGGAGTGTACTTATTCAACCCAGGTTCACTTTAAAAAAATATTCCATACGTCAGGAAAGAATACCTTTCTAGATGAAAAGTTAATGTACAAAATTGATTAATGAGAGGAGGTTGGATTGAACCATGATATTGCATGTCAGTTGAATGGATATAAGAAAATTGAAGAGCTTTATTCTTGCGATGGTCAAAAATTTTCGCATTGGAATGAAATTCAAGCACATTCTATCTGCCCATAATCCTTGGATTTCATGGATTCTTAAGAATAATGGACTAAAAAATATTACTTATTCAGTTCAATGCATAGTAACCACATAGAAAAACATCTCATCAACTTACCTAAGAAAGGGTAGAGACCTTCAATAGCTCGTGGCAAGTAGCTCGAGAGATAGGCGGCAAATCCAGATACGGAAAAATGGATTTTTTTTTTAATCTATCGCAATTGGAAAAAATTGGTGAAATAGCCCACTGTGGTCGATTTAGCTGAAGTGATTAATAGATTTGAAAAAAGGCTTAACTATCGATCAAAGTATTGTAACTCGTTTTTTTGGTGAATATTTTATTTCAGACTTTCAATTTCCGAATACAAATTAGTACATTTCAACATTCATTCCCATTTCAGGTGCTATATCCTCAACTAAGAAAAGAAAAAAAACGTTAGTTAATTAAAATATTGGTAAGCAGGTCATAATGAACATGCAAGGTTTAATTAAATATTTGATATAATTGGTGAGAACAATTATTTTCCGCGGCAATTGTAGTATTTCTACTCAGGAAAACTCTGCGCCTCCTTGTTTTTTTTATCTCAAATAGAGTTTGTTGTTGTAATTTATTTTTTCTCTCTCGAACTGAGACGCTGTATTTCGTTGTTTGACATCCGAATGCTCGAGCCCTTCTTCGCCGTACAGAAGTGGTTGCGGAAATGCCTTCGAATCCCTTGGCCGAGACGAAGACGCGACGGAGGAGGGCGATATTTGTTTTGGAGTATGGATGGCTGATTGTGTGAAGTTGATCCGTGGAATAGGGCGATAGAAGCAATTTCTCTCTACAAAGCTGCACTCTCCCTGGCCCAGAATCCTTCATTCTCTTCCCAAACCCTCGCATCAACCGGAAAAATACACATTCATATTATAACCTCTTCGCCTCCTTTTAAAATCCGTCTTTTCTCCATCTCAGGAGTTCTCTCTTGACGGAGTTGCGAAGTTGCGTCCACCCTGGCGATGGAACTCGGGATCAGTGGAATAGACGGAGCGGTAATTTCCTTAATCTCAGGAATGGATTTATTGCAAAGCCAGGGAGCATGAAAGACAGCGACAGCAATTAAAACGGCGGGATCCGTAACGTAAGAGGAAAGGAGAGTGCTTTTGGGATCCAGGGGGGGGGGGGGGGGGAAGAGAGAGAAGGAGGAAAGGGTCTTGTCTTCCTATTCACCGCATAACGTTGCGTAAAGCCTCATTCATAACAATTAAAGTTGAAGCAAGTTCACTAATAATGAACCGTACCAATTTATGGCCCCTTCCTTCAGTCACGCCACAAACCTCGCACCAGTCGAAAAATGTATTTCAGAGGATTGGAGGGCAAACGATTTGAAAAGGAGACCGAAAGGAAGGAAAACAAATGTATAGGTGGGCTAAAATAATTTATTAAAAATAATAATGATACATTCTCACAAAATTCTAATTTTTTGTGACACTAAATTCTAATTAACGGCTCAAAGATGAAGGGGACTATGATGGATGATGTCATAAATGGCTGTACCCATAAAATTTCATCAAGATTTGGATCGAACTGTGATGCAGTTACACTTAGAAGAAAAGGTTAATTCTTACCTGCCAATGTGCTGTTAAACTCCTTCCCTGTTAGCAATAAATAACGGAAGCATTTGGGTCGCAAGCCAAAGTTTGCCCATCCGAGTTTAAAAGAATAAGTTTTTGTGTGACTCAGTAGACGAAAATACTTCCCCAAATATCAATAGTTTCAAAAGTATTCTGAGCATTTCTCAATTAATCACTATCCGAAGTTGAGTTGCAAAATGTTAATTAGTGATCCAGAAACCGACCTTTACTCGATCATTAAAAGTTATAACTAAACCCTGGTAACTCCAAATGTTGCTTAATTGCTAAGAATACATATCTTAGTAGCATTTTTACAGGATCAATATATTCTCAAGGAAATGAGCGCTGGCTTTTTCTTTGAAAGATTTATTCAAATTCATTCCGAATACTCGATTTTCTGGTTGAAATTACGTTCCAGGGAAAATTTATTCGTATTTCAGCATATATAATACACATC
Source organism: Ischnura elegans (assembly GCF_921293095.1). Lineage (NCBI taxonomy): Eukaryota > Metazoa > Arthropoda > Insecta > Odonata > Coenagrionidae > Ischnura > Ischnura elegans. Next base: position 6,821,076 of record NC_060247.1, read on the forward strand.
CAAACACCTACCTAATGACTGATCCCTTCTTATCCATTATCATGGCAGAGATAAATGTTTTACCTATGGCTATGTAAGTCTTCTTTTTAAACCAAATCACTATCTTTATAATGACAATGGCAGCATAAGTATGTTAAATCGCCCCTCAGAGATATTTCAAAGATTTTTAGCCCAATGTTTGGCCCTCTTCAGCTACTTAGCCATGCCAAAATATTTATCCCTTATTCACGACAGTTTTGAAGTTATGCACGAAAACATGGCCTTCGAACTTTTTTTTTTAAAGTTTCCTTATTAAAATTCAAACATGCAAAATTTACTCCAATTAATGACCTCACTCATTCATTTTAAGTGCTTCTACCCAATGGCTCTCTTTAACCGTTTGATATACTACTTCACCATGATAAGATGTAGGAAAATAGTCATTAACGGATCGAAGTGTTACAAATTTTGTCTATTCGTTATTATTATTCTTTAAAAAAAATAATACAATTATTATCCCCGATTTATTTGCCATTGGCCGCAATACTGGGGCCACCATTATCAATAGGGAGGTTTCCCATTATTTATTGCTTAAATCGAAAGATTACTACTCCTGGAGTACATATTTCACGCTTTTATATTTTTAAATGGTGATATCTATTTTTCGCGATTAAATAAAAAGTGAAAATTTTCAAGCGCACGAAAACGCGACGGCGAAGTATGAACGCCGGGAAAAGCCCGTGTGACGTCTGGCTGCTTCTGTATGAGGTCACCTGGGTGCGAGGCTATGAACGCCGATACGATGCAGGCTGCTTGCTACCGAGCACGGCGGTAGCGTAGAGTACCCTGCTAGTAGATAGCGCTTGGCTTAAATAAGGATTATCAATATCCTTTCAAAGGAAGGAAACTTTCCGAATATAGGCAATTTTAATAGGTGATTCTTCAGAAATGTTTCCCTGAGCTCTGTGCCTCATGCATGCATTGGTATTCTCAGGCGATGTAAAACTCCTATCTACTCGTATAGAATCTAGGTCCCTGTGACGTCACGTGAAGTGGCATCGCATGGGTGCCAATCTGACCTTTTTCAAATAAGGTTAAAATTGACCATTAACATTCGTCTACACTGGGATTTCTGAAACTAAATAATTTTTATATTATGAATACACTAATGATGGATAACGAATCCCAATCAATGACTTTCGTTTTCTTTGATGAAGGAAACTACCCTATTGCTTGAGTTATCTATTACCAATTGTCCAAGAGCCGGTTTTACAATTCCAGCTTGAATTTTACGATAGAGACAACAGGGAATTAATTCATTTAATGTCACAATTCCATGTAATTGATATTCTAACCTGCATGAACTGCAAAAAATTTCCAAAACATATTGTCAAGGTAAGGAAGGGCTGTTTCGCGTTTCCGGTTGAAGCTAAGCAGGCAATGCCGAACGGACAAGTAAAATTCGCCATATTAGGTCACTCTTTGCTTTATTTTTTCGTATTTATGTGATCACAATGAGCAAATGCTATAGATATTTCGCTGACATTCTTCCTCGATGGATTAAATTTAAAACCCTGCAAATGATAACTCTATTTGGATATTTTTTAAATATGCAGATTCGGGTCATACAATTAATGAGATTACACCTCCGAATTATGCCTTCATGTAAAAAAAATTGTGGTGAGAAGAAGGGAACGGTATGTTTGCATTTTACCTTGCGAAAACGAATTCAGTGCATCTGATCTACATATGAGAAGCAGTGGAGGGAACGGAGCAAACTATGGGTAAAGAGTGTCTGCTTGCATGTGAAAATAAGGTGAATAGAGGGATGCTTTCGTAGAGTCAAATGCTGATCGCGTGAACTCCGACCGGCGACGACGGAGTGCACTAAATTTATTCCCGCCCCTCCTGCTCCTCCTCCGCGTCCCGGACTTCTTGATCGCTGACCCGTAACTGGGTTTCTCTCTCGGCTGCAAGAGGACGGCACGAGGGGCGCGGGAGAGAGATGAGAGGTGCAGTGGTGAACGTCGCCAATCCTGTTCTAAGTTTATTGCAAATGTGTGATGCCTCTATGGACGGACAAGAGAGGTATAAAGAAACTTTCGCGTGGAGGATGCATCTGGTCGAGGTCATGCGAGTGTCCAGGATGTCCCATAAAATGCAGCGTCATTCAGTTTGTCTGGGGAGAGGAGATTGGCTCTTAAAGAGCCAGCAGGAACTGATGCACGTCTATGCACGTGAACGTCATTGTGGTATTGATTAGATTAATTTACATCTAATAGTAAGGGGTTATCTAGATTTAGGATCTCATGCCTATATTTATATGCACATCTCTTACAAAAATTTCTCAGTTATGTCTAAAATGATGGCTATTTCAAAGGATCGGATTAATTTAAATGATACATATGAAGATACTTTTTATTTGGAAGATATATTTTTTCTATCGAGTGCATCGATACATGCATCCATTAGTATTTTCATATTTATTATGACAATCCAATTCCGTGAAAAATAATTGGGTTTTCGTAAGGGCTATATCTGGGCGAGGTCACTGTCCAGGGTGTCCCATAAAATGCTGCGCGCCTCAGTTTGTCTGGAAGGAGGGTGGATATGATAGCTGTTAGGAGCTGGCGCGAGTCTCAGTAGGTGAGCTTCGCAATAGCAATGATTAGATTTACGTCCAATAGTAGGGGTTGGGAAGGCGACATCCAATTTATTAGGATGAACCTCACTGACAGTGAGAAAGTACCCACATATTCGGTCCATGTTCTGCCGTAGAGTGCTGTGGCATATAATAAAATATTCGATTTCTCAAAACCACCGTGAAAAATAAATTTTCCTCTTATACATTTGGATTTCTCGTTGACGTTAAATTAATATTGAACTCGAATTCATTAACCATAACAAAATTCCAAAAAAATGCTATTTTCCTTGTTTTGTAGGAATCATACATTCGAGCTCATTTCAAATGCAATTATGAATTAGGCTTTAAGAGAATTAATACCAAATTTACTTGTCTTTGGGAGCAATAATCAAATCAGTGCCTGTGCCCGTTACATCATTTGAGCCTCACCGTGGTAATGATTAGTTTTACGCTTACTTTCGGAGAAGCCTAATTTACGAGCTTGTTTTATAATCTCACGAAGTAAATTTTTGACTATAGCTCATTTGTAAATACCGAATGTTCCAAAGAATAACATGCTTTGGTACCTTTCTTAATTAAAATCATGAGGAATGGATAACGTGAATAATGATATTTTATATTTATTTGAAATATCAAAAAGCACTGGTAAATTTTAAATTTTAATCGATTTCAAATTTCATTCCCAATTTAAATACGTGAAAAGGGAATGTTTACAATTGCAGAAAGCCAAGTATACTTTCACTTGATTGAGATGCAAAGTTAAGCAAGGTTTTCATATGTTGTTTCCCCTTTTCTAACCAAGAGAGAGTATGCTTACGCATTGGTTCAATTTCATGAGAACAGTTCGCGCGAAAAATGACGCGTCTCGTCGCGTGCGTGAGCGCCACGAGAACGAACGTTTACGCATATCACATAAAAATCAGTCTTTTGTCGACACCGTATGCCATAGTTTATCCTATTTGAATGTTTCTCCCCACAACGTTTTGGCTCGACTCCAATAGACTTCTGCATTAGCCCTCCTCGCCGGCGCGCCGTCGCGGATTATAAGCATCGCTTCTTGTAGATACATATTCCTCACGAGTTCTCCTCACCCAACAAATTCTAAAGCACTCTTCACAACTTGTTTTGATATTATATGTTTTATTATGTTTAGTAATTCAATTTATTGAAAGCATTAATTTATAGCAATTCTAAGATTGGCGCACTAGAGGTTTCCATTTATCCTAATCCCATGCCACTTCTTGCACCTCCCGAGGCTCTTCTCCTCCGTATTCTCCCGGATCTGTCTTAGCTACTTGTCCCTTTGTCTCCCTTCTCAGGACTTTTCCATCAATTTTTCCTTCTATTTGTTATGCTTCCCACGTAAATGCTATCTCATTACGTGGCTAATATATCGTATTCTTCTTCGGTATATATATACACTTATAGCAACCTTTCGTCTCCTATCCTCCTTTATGCCTTCTAGTTCATCACTCTATTCGTTCATTATATCTAAAGCGTTATATTTATAACTAGATAGCTATAGAACCAGTTCTTATAGGCCTCCATTCTTTTCTGATGGTTGATTTTTTCAATGGTTCAGGCGTCTGAAACATGTATTGCCTACACGAATGTTTTCACGTTATAACCTGTTAGATATTTCACAAAAAATATCTTTAACTGCTCATCAATCCTAAAGTCGATTGAAGAGGATATTTGGTTGACTCTACGGCTAACGAGAGTGAATTCTATTGCTATACTATAAACTAGAAGTAAGATAGAGTTTACCTATTCTCAAGTAATACTCTCGCTAAGTCGAACTAACCCGGTTAAGTAGACGTATTAATCCCACCAAACGGTTAATATTTATTTCCAAGCCTATTGTTATAAAAAAAACTACGACCTTGAAATTTTTGGTTGAGGAGGAATTCATCCTTGGTAAAAAGGTAAAGGGTATTTTTTGGGTTCTGCGAGTATAATTTTAAATATTATTGGCGAATATTATTAGGCTTCGTCGGGTTTTAGTAAACAAAGATAATCGTTTTTTAATTAATAACCATACTCGAAAAAGTTGGCAAATTTACGCAATTATAATTTTATTCTTAAAAAGTTTATCTCCGTTTATAAGGGAGTTGTAGCCATTCTTTCATTCATATTTTGAAGTCCTTTTTCAATTTCAGTTGTCTCCTTGTAAAGTAACGGATATAAACTGCTTTCTGTTGCAGTACTTTACTATGTAGTATCTTTGTGTTGTAGTACAAGTAAAATTATTGATATTAATAGCGTGACCTTCCTCTAGCATAGGCCAAATTTTCCTGCACGGCAATCGTCAAACATTAAGCTCAGGGAAAAATATCGAGGGAAAATATCCATGTATGAGACGGATTAGAGCCTAATCATTGCATCCTGGTAAGTTGGAGATAATTGTGCAAGTTTCGAACATTCAATACCCACGGAATAAAATAAGGGTCTAGTGAGAGTGTCTTCCGAGCGACATCCTCCCCTGTCTTAAGACTGAGTATTTTTCCGTCTCTCCAGTGATGGCTACGGGGTTAGCTTTTCAGAGATTTAGTGAGTGATCGCCCGGACCATAATGTTACGAATCATGTTGTCAATCAGACTTCCAAATCCATTACTTCTTCCGTCGCATGCCGCACCATTTCTGATCTCGTTGTTTCACGTCCTGCATCACGAAAAATCAATTCACTCGGTTGATTTGTTATATCCCACACGGAAAATAGATATCAATTAGTTGTCTATTTTCATATATGAATAGATGTATATGTAATAGATATCTATTAGATGTGGTGACGAGGGGCGATTTTGGATTCATCTCCGAACGTTTGTTTGAAAACGCGATTCATGAGCTATGGAAGCGATTTAACATTTCATTAAGGTACAAAAGTTTTGGTTCCTTACTCGAAAAATGGCGGACTTTTTGTGACGCGTCGAACGATGCCTGGCGACTAAGCCAACTGAATGACGTCAGAAACAATCCGTTACCCCTAGTTGCCATTCCCCCTATTAGACTTACAGAGATTACTACTAATAACAATAATAATTACGTAAGATTGTTCCTCTAATTTGGTTTCAAGGGAACTAAAACGACCAAATCTGAGGCTTACAAATAAATTTTATTTTAAGAGATCTATAGATAGATATGTATTAAACATTAGACATATATTAGATGAAGTATAAACATCTAATAGATATCTACACATAGAGAAATAGTTATCTAATAGTCATCTACCGTAGATATCTATTAGATATGCTGCTTTTGTGACAATAATATATATAATAGATTTCTACGGTAGATGTCTATTAGATAACTATCTATCTTTATGTAGATATCAATTAGATATCTAATAGATATTTATTTTCATTGTCGGATATGCATTTGGCAGCATCGATATGAATTATTTACATCGACCACTTATGGCTGCTAATGCAGACATTTTTTCTCAATGTTTACAATTGCCATTCCATTGTAAGCAAAACCAGGCATTGCGACCGCTGTTTGCAACCATGTGTTCTGTTTGTCTGACTATGAAACACAGTTCAAGCGATGGTTTCGGCGACGGAAAAGTGGAAGTCCATTTCTTCATTATGTCGAATCCTGAGCTACCCTTTTAATTTTGAAAATGATTATAGTCATGGATTTCATTTCATTTCAAATCAAGTATTATTTATTCTTTGCCTCTTTTTCCAAGAATCCATACATTTCTTTGAAACTCATACTATTCATTCATTAAAATCTACTTCTTAATTTATATGACTGCTCACAACCTTTTTGACCTTTTCAGGGCTCGATGTCATCTCCTATGTTCATATATCATCTATCATAACATAGACACACTGGCTTGCACCTTCCATCTTAATTTTACGCCAATCCAACACTGTTTCTCGCCTATTTCTTTCTCTGACCGTTTCCTATCCTTGTCTATTTCAAGCTCAAATGGAAATCAATTATTACTTGGATCGTTATCGCCGTGGTACTCCGTCAAAGGGAATGCCTCTTCCGGACTTCACGCGTTTCCCGTGCCAGTTTCCTCCTCTATTCTATAGCCCTTAAAAGGGTTCAAATGAAAGCTTCCTGTTAACAGTCAAAGGGATTGGGATCGCTCTTCTTCTTTTTCTCATTCCGCGCATTGTTTCCGAGAAGAGATTGCATGCTTCCTGCATTGTTTCAAAGAACCGAAATACGATCATTATTTTGAATTACCTTTTTTTACCTACTCTCCGTTCTTTTGAAAGTGATATGGAGTCAAAAAGTGATCTATTTCAGAATAGAAATCAAGAATTTTGTGCGAGTCACAAAGGATTCATACATACAACCAATTCTAATTAAATGCCAAGAAATGCATTTCTGGTATTGATTTTCCGCTGCAAATGTCATATGATATACCGCTATGAGATAAAGAAGTGTGATATAAAAAAAATTAAATGAAAGATGCATATATGAAAAGAAAGAGCAGCAATGTAACACATTAATATTTCTAATAGTTAAAAAAAAGGGCTAGGAACAAGCACAAACTTATTGTTGATAGTGTTCATCTTCTTCTCAATAAATTTTTTAAATCTATTCAAATCTCTTGTTATTTTACAATATTAAAAAAAACAAATTTTATGATAATCAGAAGATTTTTTAACAGATCAATGAAAACGCACTATGGTTTATTCCTAGTATGTTGACATGAAGAAGCTGAGGTGATTTCGAACCGGAAGACGACGGTAGAACTTCTCGTAAAGCCTTGGTCTTTTGACGCAAAAAATGTGCATTGAAGTTTTAAAGCATGGAAAATTATCAATCCACCCTGCATGCCTAAGCCATTTGCCATTAAATGCACGTAGTCCGAGAAATGCATTCCTCTGATACCATAATATGAAAACGATTTCAACGAAAACATCCGTTGTCTGGAAGGCCTAACTTTTAAAGTATGGTTAAATGAGTCGAAAGAAAATTGTATCCGCAGAGAAAGGTAATAAAATCTTTCGTTAGAAATTTCGTGGATAATAGTCATTAAAGCTAGACTTTGGGAATTGTCTCAGCGTCGAAGCGTCCACTACTAGGGTGTTCTTACCGTTTCGGTGTTTTTAGGAAACATGATTCCTACCCTTTAAAAAAAGTTGGAAGCATAAAAATATCATGCCTAAATATAGTTATAAAGGCATATATATCATACTGTCTCGGTTGGTTACTTTGCCTTCCCAGGCTATTTAAAATGGAGCTTTGGAAAGAGATCGAACGAGGAAAAACACTCGAGGAGAATACCTTGTTGGAGACACGGAGGATGAGGGTGTGAGAGTGGCGAAGAGGCTGCAATGGATTCCGTTTCCCTGAAATCCTTTTTGCATTTCCCTTTCACTGCTCCCCCAGACAATCCCAACCCATCTCTCGCGTAGTGAGCCTTGAGTTTTCGTCGCACCTCTCCGCATGAAGTGGCCACGGACGCTGACAAAAACCCTTTCAGGTTCGGATTTTGGGTGAATTTGGGAATCTGAACTTGAAGCAGCTGACGCTTAACTGGACGTGCGTAGGGGAAAAGCTGGAATCCTATCTATACCAGAAGCTTTTTTCTAAGGGAATGGGATTTGGGTACATGGTTGCGACATGTGTAGACAAATGGAGAAGTCAGAGGAAGTCGAGGAAAAACTACGGAAAGTCGAAAGAGATTGAAGTCCATCATGCTACGGAAATAAATGGGTTTGGAAATTAAGGGTGTAGTTCATTTTTGGGATAAGTTTTCCATAATAATGCCAAAAAAACTCTTCATTGGCAATTAAGTTTTTTTTCAAGCTGAATTCGGTAAAATAATGTCTTTTGCAATGAGAAATCATGTATATTACCCTTTTGTGAATTAAAGGAAATTTTTGGAATAATATGCCCTTTGAAAGTTTTTTCAAGAAAATATTATCCAAGAAGTTATTCGATAAATTGTTACATTAATCAAAAGATGAACAAATTCGTGGCCTATTTTATGTATCCAGATTTTACATTAAAAGTTTTGAAAAGCAGATATGATATTGGATTAAAATTGTAGCCGTAATTATTTCGTTTCTAGTAATATCATAGAAATAAAAATTCAAACTATATGCTTCACGACCCCTTATTATATATATAATTATTTTTTTTAAATCACGAGATGTGGGTCAATTTGTGCATTAGCAGATCATGCAATTACAAACAGTCACTCATTTCGTTTCGAAGAGGCCAAAATTTTAGATACAGAACCAGTTTTATCAAAAAGATTATTCAAAGAAATGTACCACATATCCAGAAATAAAAAAAGCTGCAATAAAAGAACAGACATTACTTACCTTAGCAAAATTTATCATAATTTAATAAATGACATAACCAACAAAGAAAGAAATCCAAGCAACCAAATTGTAAATAAATAAAAACAACATCAGACTTAAAGGTAAATTTTGAATATGTATTTCCATGTATTTTAATGTATAACAACTGTAAAATTGCCTGTATTTAACAAATTTTGTATCATAAATTATCATTTTTATAGCCCTGAGGATGGACAAATAAAATGTCCGAAACGTTGGCAAAGTTTGGAAAAAATTAAATAATATTTACAATGACCCACATCTCGTGATTTAAAAAAAATAATTATATATATAATAAGGGGTCGTGAAGCATATAGTTTGAATTATACAAGGAAGAGAAGCTGTCCAGTTGTTCATCAATTCACTTCACCCAGGATAAAAAAGGAGATTTCATGCCAGAGGAGAGTTAAATCAGAAGAGATTGAAAACCATTTTCAACAGGAAGGACTACGCCAAGCAAGAGGAATATGGGAGATAAAAGTCCGGAAATAGATATCACAACTAAAGTAAAAGATTTTTACGCACATTTCCGTCAAAGATTTGGTATTGATGCTACGCATGCCGCTAATGAAATTTCCAAACTTATGAGACGCTTAGCAAGTAAAAAAAACAGTCTCATTTTTTTGCTTAAATGTAAGAAATCAAACTTTTTTCCAACTCATATTGTTAATAACGTTAAATGTACCTACTCACTGCTTAATTCAGTTCATCCATTTTCTAATGATGTCGAAAAAATAGTTTACAAATTCAAAAGATCAATATTAATAACTGAAATAAGAATTTGCATTTGGGAAATAGACCAAACTAAGAAAAACCTTGAAGAAAAGAAAAAATCATTTTCAAATTTAACTCCGAATAGTTTTTACAATTCCTTTTTTAGACATCAGGAACAGTTATATGAAAAATATTTCAATCAAGTGAAACAAAGACACATTAAAAAATTTGAGAAACTTACCAAAAAAATAATTGAAATAGATAATTCCATATGGCTAAAAAACCTTACTTCCATTTCAATACCTAAAGATATATCTAATTTTCTCAGTTTTGGACCAAAATTTGGTCTGCCATACACAATCAAAGATTTTCCAATGTCTCAATTATTAGCTGACATAGACAGTATTATATCTGAACTAAAATATCCATCTGAAAGAGATACAATTAGAGCAAAATGCACAAATATAATAACAAACTTCATACATAAAGAAAAACAATGCCCACATAAATCTATTTTCATTAATCTTCTTCATAAAACTAAAATTTTTTTAAAAGATAACCCTGACATTATTATACTCAAAACAGATAAATCAAACAAAACAGCTATTATGTATAAACAGGAATATGACAAGAAAATACATGACTTACTTGATGATAACGAAATCTATGCTAAAGTTCCCATAAACAAAAACCTAACCACATCACTTCAAAATAAAGTAAATACTCTTGTTAAAAAACTTTTTAAGGAAAATAAAATTGATTTTAAAACAAAATTCAAACTAATTAAGCACAATAGTACTCCACCAAAAATCTATGGATTAGTTAAAGACCATAAACCGGAAAATCCTCTAAGACCAGTAGTAAGTTTTGTAAACAGCCCAACTTACGAATGTGCGAAATTCATTTCCAACATTCTTAATAATTTATCCTCAGATAAATACAATATTAAAGATTCTTTTCATTTCTTTGATAAAATTAAAAAACAAAATATTCCTTTAAATTATAACCTTTGCTCATTAGACGTCAAATCCCTTTTTACAAATATCCCCCTCGACTTGGTAAACCAAATTGTAATGGATAATTGGGAAGAACTAAACCAAAATACAACTCTAAACAAAGAAGATTTTTTTGAACTTTTTGATTTATGTATAAACCAGGGGTATTTACAATATAAAAATTGTCAATACCATATAAAAAATGGTGTTCCTATGGGATCCCCAGTGGCAACCATTTTGGCAGATCTCACCATGAACAAACTATTAGATACAGTGCTACCAAAGATACCTTTTAATATACCTTTCATCTATAAATTTGTTGATGACCTATATTTAGCAATACCAAATAATATACAAGATAACACTATTTTACAACATTTCAATGATTTCCATCCCAAATTGCAATTTGTAATAGAAAAAGAAAAAAATAATGAACTTCCTTTTCTGGATATGATCACTAAAAGAAACTCTGATGGTTCCATAATAATAGATTGGTACAGGAAACCGCATAAAGCAGATAGATATCTAAATTTTCTTTCCCACCACCCTCTAAAGCACAAAATAAATACGGCCATGGCACTCAAATTTAGAGCACTCAGTTTAAGTGATAAGATTTTCCATAAAAAAAATTTGAAAATAATTGGTAATATTTTAGAAAAAAACCACTTTCCATAAAAATTAATCAATAACATACTGTATTCAAATAAAAAATCATCTTCACAGACTCACAATACAATAACTACAACAAATATATCAAACACAAATACAGACCAATATCGAGGAATGATTTATATAAATGGATTATCAGAACAAATTACCAAAGTATTCAAAAAAACAAATTTTAAAATAGCACATAAAAACTATAAAACCCAACATAAACTCATATATTCTAAACTTAAGTCAAATACCCCTATGCAGCTTAGAAGCAATATCATTTATTCAATTCCATGTAAAGACTGTGATAAAAATTATATAGGCCAAACATGTCAATATTTAAAAAATAGGATCTCACAACATAAAACATCAATTAAGACCAAAATTCAAATTTGTGCATTAGCAGATCATGCAATTACAAACAGTCACTCATTTCGTTTCGAAGAGGCCAAAATTTTAGATACAGAACCAGTTTTATCAAAAAGATTATTCAAAGAAATGTACCACATATCCAGAAATAAAAAAAGCTGCAATAAAAGAACAGACATTACTTACCTTAGCAAAATTTATCATAATTTAATAAATGACATAACCAACAAAGAAAGAAATCCAAGCAACCAAATTGTAAATAAATAAAAACAACATCAGACTTAAAGGTAAATTTTGAATATGTATTTCCATGTATTTTAATGTATAACAACTGTAAAATTGCCTGTATTTAACAAATTTTGTATCATAAATTATCATTTTTATAGCCCTGAGGATGGACAAATAAAATGTCCGAAACGTTGGCAAAGTTTGGAAAAAATTAAATAATATTTACAATGACCCACATCTCGTGATTTAAAAAAAATAATTATATATAGAAATAAAAATGTCAATTTGAAAGAGATTTGATGTGGAGATTCATCACCTTAATTAACTTAAAATCCATATTATAGTATTTAGAATTGCTATTTTTATAGGCATGAAAACGAGGTATTTTCTTTAAATATTATATTTTTCATGACCAGGTTGATCAGCCGGGAATCGACTTCCAACTTCATCTAACTTTAATCCTTCTAAAAATCTTACAGTTTTTCTTCTTCAGTAATTTGCTTGGGCGTAGATTTAAAACTGTCCAACCATATTCTTTAATATATTTCTAAAAATGAGGTGGCTTTTCGTTAACGTTCGTATTAATTTAAGTTGCATGCAGTATCACCATTGCCAGCGCTCACCACACGTATGCATTATCCTACATTTCCTATCCCTGCTTGCGCCGCACCGTGTCGTATAAGAATTTGAAATGTTTTTCCAAGCCGAAGTGCGATTGCGGACTGCGAAGACTCAAGGGCGTCGGGCACTTTCGAAGGTATTTATTTGGCACTTGGTATGAGAGGATTGAAAAAAAGAAGAATACGTGGAGCTTAAGTAAAGAAACGCCCGTTCTAAAATAAAAAAATAGGAAACTAAATTGCCTCGACAGAAAAGAAAAGTTTGGAAGTAATTATTCTGTTTCTTATGAAAACAGGATAAATCATCTCTGGAATAAATTTACTTTCTCTCTCCAGTGCGCGGTTTTTCCGAAAATGGGACCGGCAAAAGGAAATAGCGGTCCGATGCAAAAGAGGCAGTGATATACTAAAAATGGGAAGAGCTTAGAATGGGTTCACAGAATGGAATAAAGGTTTTCCTCAGATGAAAAGGCCGAAGCCAGTGGGACGAATATATTCCGCGGAGCGAAGTTAGAGCGGTGATGTAATGGGACGGGAAAGAGGGCGCGACAAAGAAATGCATGTGCAGAGTAGTGAGAAAACTTGTCTCTTGCGCGTCGTGTGCATCAGCTGCAGCCGACAGACTTAGTTTCATTTTCGTCTGGCGACCAATAATCTTTGAAAATAATTTGAGAAAACAATGCTGCTGTTAGTGTTCTTCATTTTGATACGTATATTAAGTCGTTGCACCATATCTTACAGAGAAGTCTGAGCATGTTTTATTGGATTGCCTTCTTAAATTTATTTGATTAATGTTAAATTTCTGGTTAAAACAAGGTAAGAGTATGGTTAAAGGCTGAGAGAATTTTTAAGAAAACGACTGTTGATATTCACTAACGGGAAACTATTTTTTCGTTTGTACTGTATCGTAGCGAGATATGACATTTTTTTGCAAAAGTTGAAAAAATATTATGTGTATTTAATTTTAAGGCGCTAGAACTAGATATGATTCGTTATCTCGGACGTGACTCCATGGCCTCGACGGGACATAATAAAATGTAAAAAAAACTTTATCATTCCATGCAAATTTAATACTCAACACCTAAGGTTTCGACGTTGCAGGTCATCATCTCCGGATGACGACACCCCACGTCGAAACGTAGCTTTTCGCTTTCGATTGTAATTCTTTGACTGACAACTCTTTGCTCCATGGGATATAAATATGCATGAAATCAATAGGCTATGGTATGAATTAGACTATCTGAATTATTATCCAATTTCATTCTCCTGGAGAAGCGAAATCATTGTAATCAGAAAGTGTTGTTGCTGTACTCTTTGGAGAACAAAAATAGCGAGCACGTAAATCGGCCTCCTAGAGTATTTATTACTCAGAGATCGTGTTTTCAACATATACTAGCATAATTCTACGCTGAAGTTAAATGCAACAAAATAAAAATGAAACGAGAATGATATTTATATGAGCGAATTATGAATTTGATAAAATTATTCATCTTCAGATGATGACGTTCCACCTTTAAACCTAGGTCGTACCGTATTAATTTTTTGTGGGATTACAATTTTCTTACGTTTCATAATACAAAAGAACTTGTTCACATTGCATGGGAGACGGTTTGGAGAAGACGGTTGGCAGTGTGTGGGTGGGAGTCTATTGAAGGGGAATGCGAGGCGCAATGGCTCTGCTGGATACGCTCTCTTTATTCCTTGGGAATGCTCAGCTGAACGGGTTGATCGTGGCAGTGGTGACGCCGGAAATACAATAGATTTTAGATCAAGATTAGAAGTGCCAGTTGCTAACAGCAAAATTTATCTCGCTACTTTTTATTTAAGAATCTTGGAAATTCATTTTTGGAAGCAAGAGTTTCTGTTATTGAGAAATATTTTGTTTATACTTTTTAGTTACTACTTCCGATTACTTCGAGGAATTTAGACAGATTAATAGACAGAGCAAGTTTACGTTGAGTATTTTTTTTAAAATCTCGTATGTATCAAAAATGAATACTATTATGTTAGCAGATATGATAAAACATGCTATTGCCAAAAGAGCCAACATTCGATATACATAAAATATGTTGTCTTATTATGATAATGTTACGGCCCAGGATGCTATATTTTGTAGCTGCTGCAAAAATATGCTTATCGCCTTTAAAACAAAGAATGTTACTGCGGTGAATCTAATCATAAACCTAATCAGCACCTGACCTTCGAAAATGTTAAAAATTAAGTTGAAATTTGCACATTTAAGTTTCCGTATAGGTGGCATGAGAACGGTCACCAAGTTATGACTATTTTATGCATGCTTAAAAAGTTCATGAGCCCGGTAAAAATTTTTTGAATTCAGAAAAATTATTTTCTTTTCGAATTATAGAATTCCACCTCGCCTCCTTCTGAAACTGATTGATGTATCTCTGTGTATTTCATCATATTCTAAGGTCGTTGTTCCGTGTACTTCATCATCTGTGAGGCCGTTGAATTGTTTTTGTATCCCTTATGAGTGGTACTGAAGGATCAAATGCCTACAATATTGGGAAAAAATTCGTGATACAAACTAAGATAAGAGTGGCTGTTATAATAAATATTATTTCAAGCGTTGACGTTCTTGATTGAAAGCGGTAAATGAGCGAATCTGGCGAAGAGGCATCGTTAGAAAGAGAGGATTCCAGGGTTCTCGGTGACAGAGATAATGTGTAAAAATATCTCATTTTTTTAACTGCGGGACTTGGAAATCTTCGTTTAAACTTTCCAAAGAAGAGTAATTTCGCCAAAGCCTTCGTCAGGGGAAGAATATTCTCGTAGTGGGAGACGAGTATGAGTGAGGGCTGAAGAAAAAAGAAAAGTAATCCATTGAAAAAATGAGAAGCTGCGATGCTTCCTGTGAAGGGCGGTGTGGGATGATCATCGAGGCACGAGGGACTCAGACGCGGGAAAACTTAAACGGGAAAGAAAATGATGGCGGACGAGAGGCGAGGGAGTCTCGGCTGCGGCAAGAGGTTAAGCACGAAGTGCATCTCGAAGGAAAAGGCGCAGACTTCATCCCAGCTCTATTGCCGTTACGTCGGTCTCCCAATTTTTTCTCCGACTACTTTTTTTATTTATTCACTAGCTGACCCGACAGACTTCGTCCTGTCAAAAAAATTTGTAATGTGGCAGTGTTTTGTTCCTACCTTTTTTATATTCTTTGCAAAACATTATCCTGAACAGAACCGTCACCCTGGTAATAATTCGGTTTGAATTAAAAATAATTAAATAAAACACTATAAGCATTTAAAAGTAAGTAATTTTAATCATGTAAATCATAATTATTAACAAAAAAATCAGTTCTATTTTCATTGTAGTGCTTTGTGATAAACGATGTTTTTTGTTTGATTACCTGGCGCATAGACAAACAAATCTGATGGTTTTCCAATACGGGAACAGGCAACATACAATTGACCATGTGAGAAACATGGGTTTTCCAAATTAATACCACAAACACTTAATGATTGCCCCTGGGACTTGTTTATGGTCATAGCAAAAGCAAGCCGCACTGGAAACTGTAGTCGTTTAAACTCAAATGGCACATCAGTCGGAATCATTGGGATGCGCGGTATAAGAACATCTTCTCCTTTATACTTTCCTTTCAATATAGTTGCTTCTATCACGTTGTTTAGTAGTTTTTTTATCGCTAACCGTGTGCCGTTGCAAAGGCGCGGTTGGTTGATATTTCGCAACATTATAATTACCGATCCAACCTTTAATTGAAGATTGTGAGGTGGCAATCCTGGCAAATCCAGCGAGTTTAAAAATTCCGGTGGATAGTTAACTACATCGTCTTGGTTAGTTGCCGAATCAACTGATTTATATATCCTCGATTCGCCTGTAATTTGTTCTTGAATTTTGAAATTTAATTCATTTACATCAATGTTTTTGGCTGCCAATATAGATTTCCAATATAAAATTTTCCCGAACCACATTTGTTGCCCCAAATGAAGTCATTTGAAAGCAATTGTTATATTGTTGGATATTTTTGAAAAAGTGTATGGAATCTGTTCCTATTCCTGAAACCAATGAGTACAATGGCTCTGGTGGTGGATTCAATGGTATTAATTTCACTTTACCATTTGCGCAACACAATCCATTGGCTTCGTTTTTGTATTTTAATGCTTTACAATGTGAGCAAACCGAGTTCATAGAACCAATAACAACACATTGGTAGTTACTGTAGTCAATTGACACATCGTAACTGAAAGCAGCTCGATTCAAATTTGCGCGATTATTACTTGAAAGTCGTGCTCGCGCTTCACGTGTTTGTGATATCCTAATTCTTTCATGTTCATTTCGGTCGTCACGTTCTTGTGCAGTACGATTAGATCGGTAATTAGCTTGGTTTGTAGCATTTCGTGTTCTTCTACTTAAATTGCCTCGTCTTATAGGAGGCATTATTAAAATATTGTGTCACATGCAATAACTTTTTTTTCATAGGTAGATAACAAAACACTGCAAACAAAACAAAAGCACACTCAGTAGAGTATAACAGAAAATCCAAGAAAAACAACACCGGCAAAGGCGGCAAATCGACATTGACAGTTGTTTTTTTGATTTGTTTTTTTTTTTAATCTGATGTGACTTGAAGTCAAATCCTTTAAAGCCATACCAATGTTTTATTTTTTTGTCGCCTGCCGAAAGTAAAACAAAAGAAATAATATCGCGAATCCAACCAAGTTGTTATTATTATATTTTGTGACTATTCAATTTGGTCGGGTCCGCGATCACTGTTTTTTAGTTTCGGAACGCGACATTAAATCCTCCAACGACGTATTCTGTGCTCCAACGCACACACGCACACTGTTTTGATAGATATGATTGAATTTGAACTTTGTATAGCGGTAAGAAAGTGCAAATTTACTTTTTGACGTTAGGAACACACCTACATTTCTTAGATAACAGTGAGTGCTTGTAATTTAATATGAACTTTATATAATAGCAATAACGCTCAAATTGATTCTACGTTTTAGTTAGAAAACGTTTATATGTGAAAAAGAAAAGGGCTGTTTTTAGGGTTTTCCCGGCAATTATTCGACTTTTTCTCGCCGTAAGAACCATCCTTGGACTTCAACGAACATTTTAAAAAAGGAATTGGCCAAATTGGTCCAGGCGTTGTTGAGTTATGCGCTTACCAACACATTTTGCGATTCATTTTTATATATAAGAAGATATGCAGTTATTTATTGTCACCCGATGATTATTGTCTCACTGCGCTACAGCCTTAACGGAGATAGCCCATATGAGGGAATATTTACTGAACATCTCTGAAATTTTTTTTTATAGCCAAATAATCTTTAAATAGTAAGTTTCCACCAAAAATGTTGGTCTTTATAGTAGACAATGATCATGATATGGTATTTGGAGGAGGCGACCGATAGCTGATGTCATTTGCGCCATGAGGGAAGGGTATGGAAGGAAGGGTGGAGAGAAACCCGGCGTCGGCATTAGTCCGCTCTTAACGAAAAGCGCCAAGGGGACCACGACTTAACGTCCCATCCGACGGACGGAGTGTTGCGCTTGAAACATACTCCAAATAGCATTCAAGCAGGGATTGGGCAATCCCTGAAAATTCTCTGTATCCGCCGGGATTTGAACCCGAGCCCACGAGTTGTGAAGCCAACACTCTAGTCACCACACCAACCCGATGCCCTATAGTATATGCCCGATGCCATATAGTATAGGGCCTATACTATTCTCATTATGAGGTGAAAAGCGTTTGAATGTAAAGTTTTAATATTTCTTGCCAGTTCTGCAATCAGAGAATCAGAGATCACATGATACAATTTGTAGGGGTCTCTCATCTTCTTGGCATTATTTTCGAATATTTAACTTTTATGTTAGGAACATCCTTTCGATTAGGCCTTAGGATTCTGCTATAGAGGATATATAACGGTGTAAAATGCTAGTGAGGGCCACTGTGTCAGCTGCAGTTAGGGATAAGGGGAACTAAGCGGATCTCAAGAAAAAAGGCGGAGACGACATCTCAGCATTAACACCATCGGTCGTCGATAATGTTTTCTCCGTCTATTTCTTTTTCATTCAGGAATGTGCAATAATGTATAACCATTGAATTGATTTAAATTTTGTCCCACAACAACGCTATCAGTTAAAGATTAGCCAAATTGAGAAAATAATTTGTGAACAGCTGTGAAATGGATTTTTAAAAAGCAGTCAGAAGCTCACCAGTCAATTGCACAACAGAATTACGGTCAGGAGAGTAGTCTTTCAACTAAATAAGAAGAACATGGTATTTAAGCTGAAGCGCAATTTTGAAAATTCAAATAATATTCGGAAGTAAGAACAAGGGAATGATTCTAACGGAATCCTCGTTTGTTTGACGTTATTTCCCAATATTTTTCGTCATAATCAAAATAACATCCTTTCGTCTGGGCTTTCATGATAGAAATTTATGATTGGCAAAGGAAAAAGTTTATTTTCGTGAAAGACTATTTTGTCTATTCACGATTTATTGGGTGTCACACATTTTGCACAGTACTCCGAGAGCTCCCTGTTCTCATAGTCGGATGAAGAAAACATAAAACACATGGTAGCACTATTCATTAATTTTCCAAAAAAATAAACCTCTTTTCCAGTCTTAATATTCTTTAATTACAACAGGTAACACTCTTAGTTAAAACTAACTTTAGCGTCAGTTATGTACATTGTACACCTAGTTCTTCGTCTCTGTATTGCCATAGCCTTCTTTTCGAAATGAATATCATATCTTAGTTTATTATTTTTATTCCTACCGCTGCTATCTACTCCATTTAATAATAAACAATATTTATTAATCACCCCAATTCTACAATGAGAATTTTCAAACATTAATGCAGCTGTTCTGCCCAAAAAAATAACACCCAAGTGTGATGGATAGGTTTTTTTTTTGAAAGAAGTACATACCAGTCTTCTCTTTTAAAATTCGTGGAGAGGATTATATATTAGCGGAAAAAAGCTAGATTAATGGAGGGGGATGTGGAAAGAGGTGTGTGTAAGGGATAATGTTGGATGGCTGGACACACATAGCAGTGGATTACGGTGCTTTAACTTTGTGGAAATGGTTAAATCCTTTCACATCCCGCTGCCATGCCGTCCTGATATTCGAGAAGTACCCTACCCTTTACGCGTCCATTAGTACTTGTTTTTCTCGGATTGGGGCGTGCGTCGGCTTTGCTCAGCGAAGCCAATTGGATCAATGGAAAATGATCCAGTATCGAATTGAATTCGTTTCTTTTTCGCTTTTGATTGTAATTATTCGACTGAAAATTTTTTTTTCCGTGGAATATTCCATTCCTTTTCTATTTCATACAATATTTAATTCCGTCTTTGGCAGTAGTAATCAATATAGAATAATATCAAATTTTATTCACCCGTAGAAGCGAAATCATTAATGTCAGAAACTGTAGTTTCTCCACTATTTTGATAACAGAAATAGTGAGCACATAAATCGCCCTTTAAGGGTATCTTTTAATCGCTTTTTCACTAAACTATTCTTCAAGTTATTTGTAAATTCATTCTTTAAGTAAATTAGATTACCTACATTAGTTCCATGAAAATTGCTGAAAAGTTAATCTAAAATAGCTGGAAAATTGTTTACAATAAAATATAAGGATCGAATTGTTAAGATTCTCTGTATCCTTATTTCGCTTTTAAATTTAAATTGGTGTCCTGTGTTGTCGTGACACATTATTGTTTTTATGACATTTGTTAAATATATATATTGCGATTCGTGCAGCCGAAAGCGGGCCTCCATTTGGCAAAATGATTCCCAAGGGAAAATATCGGAATACCCTCATAAATCATCCTGAAATGTGATTTTCATACGGGGCATGCGTTTACGTGATATATATGGCACCAGATGAAGACGTTTTTCTGCTCTTCATCATTTTCGAATCCACCTTACGACGTCGCCCTTTTCCCTTTTTTCAATTCCTAAGACTTCCGCTCTCCTGGATCAGTGAGGCAGATCAGCGCTATCTGGTCTTCCAAAACTGCATCTGAATATATCGAAGTTATCAACACAAGGGGGCACAAGTATTATACCTGAAAAATTATAATTGCAATTTTTTAGGAATAAACTTTAGAATTAATGTGATTTAACAGTAACGAAAGAGTTATCATAAGATTGAAACGTATTAGAAAGATTTTATTTCTTTCTCCTACTTTGATTACTTTAAAACTGTGGTATCGTCCAGCCAATTCAGTCATTGTTCTCTATGAATAAATATTTAAAGTTATAAATGTATTGCTTCACTTGAAAATTCTGGCGCATTTTAAATGATTCTTTTCTTTAGAGCATATCCCTTTTGTTTGATAAGGGATGGTGTCCTAAAAACCCCCGCCACACGACTATTAAGGCGGCTTGCGGGGCAGTATGTAGCTGTAGATAATTCTTTCCACACTTCCCACCCTAACGTCTTCGCCGTTTTCTGGTTTCCCGGTTCAATGGTCGACAAAATTTCCTTTGACCTCTTTCAATAACGTTTCCCGCTTGCACTCCTGGCTTCATTGAGAGACTTCTTTTTTTTCTATCGTGAAAAATACTTCTGATCAACTTCGCAAGATCGACTGACAATTTTAAACGAATGAGAACTCTTACGCCTCGACCGCATTCCTGATCGAATGATATCGAAAGCAGATCGTCCTTTGTTGCACTACCGTGTTCCACATTCAAAATTCAACTCAAAATCATGACTTCTGCCTTCTGTTACCGCAATCATGGATTTTGCTGCCTTCAAGGTATCGGAATTTTCGAAAAATCTGACTTTTTTTGCATCGTGCTTGTCTTTTCTTACACTGACGTTCTAAAAGCTTAAGAAAGTGCTTTTTTTTACGTGGGAAGATATTGCAATGCGGTGATACTACTGGAATAACCATTTTTGAATATTTTACCCGCGCATATTACATCGAAGTAGCATCTTATATATGCATGAATGCCTTCAAGAAGTCCTGTTTGGCTATAAACTGTTTACAGAAATTCAAATAATGTTTTGTATTCTGGGTAAGAGATTGCAAAGGCTTGAGGAAATACTGAAGGAAATGGTTTTAAATATTTAATGAAATACGTATGCCCTGTGTGTCCCAATGCCATAACTGTATCTCTATCGCAACAGAAAAGAAATACGCAAACACGGATTCAAATTTATTTTGTTTTCAATCAGATTCCAAATTCAGGGCCATGTTTCTTTTAAATGAACAACCATCGTCGCTTTTCATAAGCAATTTTCCAATCAATGCGATTCTCTCGCAATAATTACTCGACTCTTATTTACGTGCCTAAAAACTTCCATTGCAATATAAAATAATTGTAGGCTAATTTCAATGTCTCTTAAAACATCATTATGCAATAGTTACTCTGAAAAAAATGTAAAGAGTGAGACTTCCATTAACTACATCACTGATATCCCTTTAAAATCGGAATTATAAGTA
The DNA here is from genome assembly GCF_921293095.1 of Ischnura elegans. Lineage (NCBI taxonomy): Eukaryota > Metazoa > Arthropoda > Insecta > Odonata > Coenagrionidae > Ischnura > Ischnura elegans. The sequence continues at coordinate 6,843,041 of NC_060247.1, forward strand.
AACTAATAAAAAAATAAAACTGATATCCACTGAAAATATCAAGCGAATGTTTTCGCAGGGTACCAATGAAATGATACCCATTGAGAAATTTTTTGCGTCATAAATATAGGTGAAAAATGGAGTGAAATGAAGATGTATATAAAAACGATTTTCTGTCTGCTTTACCGCTAAATTTAGTATATGTATATCTATTTAAATACTGTTAGTAAAATTTAAGGATAAAAAAGTAAGCTTTGGAGGCACTCATATATCAGTTATGCAAATGAAATTCTCAAGTCTTATGCTATCGTTCTATGAAGGCACCTAGCGTTTGCTTCTACTTACATCTGCAAGGACCCTCGGTCCATAAATCCAGCGGCCAGTTAACTAAACGCGCCGCGCCGGCTTCCTCTCGCAGGGGGCGTGATTCGGAATTCTTAGCCGCATCTCCCACGCATTCATCCTCCTCTGCGTCTTAAACCATCGAATATTCACTGCCGTACACATAATTCCCTCCTTGAAATTTCCTCCAACCTCTTCATTTATTTCCGCAGTTCATCAGATTTCTAACTCATTTTGGTCTCTTATTTATGGGTGGGACTATGCATAACCTTAGTAAGATGAGAAAACGAAGAGAAGATTTCGTGAATTGCATTCGTAGGGCAAGGACCAGAAAAAATGTAAATTTACCGCCGCACTTGAAATCACTATGTTGTTTTCCTTGTCATTACCGATGGAAGGTACTCAACTAATTCAGGCATTATTAGCATAAGGCTGCTGGCATATTTTTAACGATAATAACTAAAATATAACAATTATCAAAACGCATCCTTTTGATATCGCTGTTCGAGATTCCGAATGATACGAGACGAAGCTAAATCAGTTGGAAATGAAGCTGTGTTAGAGGAATCCTTCGGAAGGAGGAATCCTGTAAGTGCGCACGGTATGCCCTCTCGACCTTGATAAACGAGTCTAAGTAGGCGCAGTGGTATAGGAAGTAGAATGCTTATAAATCATATGGAAAACCAAAAGCAATCACGGACAGTGGCGGATACAGAAAGTACTCAAGGGGGGGGCGCAAAAGATATATTGAGTTGCCATTACTTTTATCGTGATAAAATATAATCAAGTCACAGGCAGATTAAATAAAATTTTAATTAAAGTAATTATATACATATGTAAGACAATGCCATCTTATGATATAAAAAAGTCACAATTGTGGTTCTGCAATGTTTGGCAATACGGCCGGACCCGCAAGGGAGGGGCGCGCGCCCACCATCTGTATCCGCCACTGATCACGGTCGGGAAATTAAGGAAGTCCAAGAGACCGGGCGTTCCTCCACGGGGGCTTTTCTACTCACCGCCCGCCACCCCGTCAGCAGTCCACCATTTTGTCCGTTTCCAACCCCCTCCACTTTCCCCTCCCCCCATTCCCTCCATTTTGCCTGTTAGCCTCACGAGAGGAGACACTGTCAATCTTTCATTAACCATCGCAATAATGACTAAACCTGAAACACACGCCCATCCTTACAGCTGTGAAAAGTGAACCAACTAAATTTTCCAATTCATTTCCAAAAACCAACAATAATTAATAGTAAACTTGTGATACTGTGAGAGTCCGGAAAAACGAAACATAGGACTTTTAAATCTATGTTCCCTAAACCCTTCTTATATCACCATCCTAAAATACAATGCCATGAATACCCATTATCCATAAAAAAGTGAATGTAAAACGCAATATATGAATCAATTATCTCCAATTATACCCAGGAGATATCCATCTGAGTGGGAGCTGCGGCGAAACAACAAGCGAGAAAACGTCTTGCATCCTCTCAATGTAGGCGAGGGGATGATGGTAGATGCTCGCCTCCTTAAATGCAATTCAAATGCAAGACATAGTCTTCGCACCAAATCCCCAATATCGTAGGCTTCTCTTTCGGGAGGAACGCGGTAGGCCTAATTAGGGGGTGGGGAGGAGAGTGAGAGTGAGGTGGGTGTGTGAGGTGAAAGAGGATTTGTTGTTCGGATGGCTCGAAGCGTGAACGTGGTGGAAGGAAGAGGAGGCCCTTATTGTCAAATACATCCAGCTCATACGTAGTGAAGGGACGTTAAGTTATAATGTAATCAAATTTTTCAACATTTATGACCCCCCCTTCCACGTCTTGTGTGAGAAAATATAGTCATCTGCTGAACGCCTACCCCATTTTCTTATTAACTAAGAGTTTTCTATGCGTTAAGGTTTTTTTATGCATAAAAGTGATCGTTGTCTGCCATTTTTGATGTATGACAATGGTGGTATCAATTGAATACTTCAAACAAACAAACGTTGAGACCATGTTCCACTGTAACACCCAATTCATACGTAATATCATAGCATTACGACTTTACGTATCACAATGAAAAACTCGTTTGTTAATTATTTTTCACATAACTCAACCAAATTCTTGATATATGAATAAGATGTGACAGCTGAATGAGATAAGATGAATTGGGGATGGTATGACGAATTTTATCGAAATATTATTTATCATGATCGCGAATGATACCACTTCAGAAATACCTCCATTTAAAGTTTTAATGAATCGGGATACACAAATATCTCAGCTCACAAATTAAGCTTTAATATCAAACGCAATGCGCATTAAATCTGGTGAGTAGCAGATGACAGCCTTTGGTGAGCAAAACATTGTGAATGTCAAGATTTCGGTAATGTTTACAGCTGAATAACTTAGTCACTCAACGAAACGTGATTTTCGCAAGACAAATAATTGAATAAGAAATACCTATAACTGCACTTATCCTCCATGTTATATTATTCACTGCCTTTAATGCACCAACCCACGGATAATATTGCACATTAAAAAGGACATTAACGGAAAAGTAACGTAAACCAAAATAAGAAATTATCGCCATCACAAACAATGAAAATAAAATCATTTTTACCTACACATATTTTATGGAAGTTCTGTTTAAAATCTTTGTACTACAATCTTGTGTCGCCAACAAAACACGAACTACAGTCAACAGCACGAATCATCTTTTAAAAATGGTATTGCACTTGTTAACTATGAAATTAAGTACAACTACACTTTTGATTTAATATACCAAAAACAATAAGTAATTTCCTACCCTAAATTTCTCCGCTTTTCATTTGAATACGCTTTGATGTAAACAAATTTTTGTTCACTTGGAAAGAAGACATAAAGAAATCGACTTTTCAAAAATTACTTTCAAAATTTCCTACCTTATCTATATCAGTTTTTCGTTTAAATTCCTTTACTTCTTTTCCAATTTACCTCCTGTTGCATAAACAAATATGTTTCTATGATTGTAAGTTTACATGATTGCCGCGCCGCCATTGGATTTTCGTGGCCATTTCTTGAACTCATCCCCATACACAGTTTTAATTGAATAGACAGATAAATAATTGGAAATTTATTGTTTTCATAATTTTTCCTGGGGTTTCAGACCAATTTCTACATTTACATCTACGTAATACCCCGCAAGTCTCCTTAAGGGCGTGTGGCAGGGGGTGTTAGGACACCAAGCGTCTAAGCATAAAAAATGAAGTGTTCTAAGAAGTTGGAACTAGCATTTATTTAAGGCCTTTATGGTTCGGGGAAAAACGAATTCCCATATCTATCCGTTCGGAAAACATCTTCCTTAATTTATCGCTTCCTACGGACCCAGAAATATAGTGCGGCTCTAATATTATGTTCTCCGTGTCGCTCTTAAAGATATCCGTTCTTAATTGATCAAGCAATTTAAGCCTAGCGCGCAGCCTCCGAGTCTCCAGCGGTCCCGGCCTAATTCGCTTAACATATGGGTATCGCTGTCTGTACGCCCGTAGCAGTTTTTGACGAACCGCGAACCCTTCCTTTGTATTTTATTCAGTTCGCGGATTAAGTCTTTCTGCACCGGATCCCATACGCTCGCTGCATATTCAAGGTGCGGTCGGACGAGTGCGAAATAGCACCTTTCTTTTACTTTCTCATCCGAAAATCTTCCCACAATACGCTTGACGAATCCTAATTTCTTCAGGGCTATGCCGCTTCTGCGTACTTCACTTCGTCTGTTGCCTTTATGTTAATACCGTCCATAGCATGAACATGGTTATAGCTGGACGGACATGCATTTGCTCAGTTTAAGTTCGAGTCCCTACTCTTGCCTCCACAAATGAGCGTCATTAAAATCCGATGACAGAATTTCATAGTCAAAGTGATCACTAATTTTGCGATAGATGACAGCGTCGTCAGCAAATAAACGTATTTTACTGCTAATTCGGGTGCAGAGGTCATTAATGTATAAAATGAACAGAAGGGGCCGATTACCCCTCCTTGTGAGACACCTGATGCCACTTTACCTACATCAGAGCTGATTCCGTCAAGAACTACTTTTTGTTTACGATCAGAGCGACAATGTTTACAGAAAGTCGCGTATCCAGTTTACCACTGTTTCTTTCACCACGTTCAATTCGTGTGTAATTTGTATAAAAGTTTGTTGTGAGCGATTTCAAACGTGTTTTTGGGAACGGCTGCAGTACGGAGGATCAATTTTAGAAGATGGTGGATGAGGCGAAGCTAAGGATAGGAGTGGAAGATTTGGAAACTGTAGTACATGAGATTGAAAACAAATTTTAATTGGTTTGCTTAAAATAGGATAGTGAGAAACCCCTAGCTTTTTTAAATGTGATGTCCACTTCACTGCAGTTCTTCGCGACTAAATAACAAATATATCTTTTCCATATATGAAAGAACTTCAAATAGTACCAACTGGTTCAGTACTTATTTTTTTATTCTTCAACAAAAAAACTCTAAGGGATGATTTAACGTGGGATACAGAGGAAATGGAATTATTTGGAGGTTGGCTAAACCCGTACATGCAAAAATTTGATGATGTTGTGGGAGTGGGTAAAAATGCCTCTCTCTGGCTTTGCATCGGGTGATGTTTTGTAATAGTCTCGGTGGTTAAAAAAACGACTTGTTTTCCGTCATCAGCACGCGTTTTTCCATTTCTTTCAGCACTCACATTGATTCAAAGTTACCATGCTTTATTATCAACAATGTGGGTACATGGACCAAATGAAAGGCCAGCCTGTCCCGCTGGCCATTCTAATATTTGAAACGGTTACTTTGAATCAGTTTTAGAGCTTACAAAGCCGGAAGATCACGTCTTGAAGATAAAAAATAAGTAAAAAAATGAAATTCTCTTCTGGGTAAATTTCCGCGTATTTATTGCACTTTCACTGAAGTCACTTATTTATACCAAACACTTCTTCAAAGAGCAGCAGTATCTTATAGCTATAATTGTGGTTAACCGTTGCATTCTGAAATATACTCCGGCATGAGAGTGGAAACTTCAGTAAAATCGACATAAATAGGTGGAATGTTTCTTAAAAGAGAAGTTGCATTTGTAACGAATGGTTCGCGAAAGCTTCAATCCTATTGTGAAAAGCAATTCACTTTTCCAATCGTTGACACTATTATTGTCACCTGATGAAAAGCCCGGGCGACATTTTTACAATACATTCACCAGCGATACCTATTACCATTTATGCGGGAAAGGGTTGGCACCATCAGAAACCTCCCCAACTCCATAGGGCAAATATGAATTTTACCCACTCCACGTACTCCAACAGGCAACCCCTTCATATTTTCCATTCTCCCCTATGGACCTTCCCCTCCTAATTCTCTCTTCATAATTATCCCATACGAATTTTCATTCCTTCCCTTGTTTCCTCGAGCAAACGTTTAGGGTATTAAATATTTCATAGTCCATCACCTACTTGGCGCAAATGCGGTACATATTATCCTGAGGAAATCTTTTGTTATCAAGAGGACAACTTGAGCGTAGATTTTTATGTAACAAGGATTCCATGATGAATTCCCCATCAAATTGTGCAAAAGTCTACCTCTCCTTCTTCCTCTGACTCCAACCTACCTAATACCATTGAGTAAGAATATACTTACTCTATGCTAATACCCACCTAACCACTTCTTCTAGCTACCTACCTGCCTTACCTACCTTCCTCTATCCTCTTCATCTCCTACTTTACTTCCTCTCTCCACATTTACCTCCTTGTGTCTCCTTTCCTCTTCTTCTCGGACTCCTCTGTGGCTTTTGACTCATAACTTTCAACCGCCATCCTCATCCCTCTCCTTGTGATTCCACAACCCCTCCCCGGACGTAATCATTCCTCCACCAAAGTGAACATTTACGCTGTCATAAATCCGTTTCTCCCTTTATCATTCTTTCCTTGCTGATTTTTTTTATTCTGCCAAAGCAATGACATTTTGAATAGGCTGGAGTATATTTCCCACTTTATTACGCGGAGTAATTAATTCCGGAAATGCTTTCTCCACTCATCTCAAGCCTGTTATCCCGGGCTGCAAAGAAATAGCTATGAGAGAAATTTTATCAGCATGTTATTGGAATCAATTTGTTTTAGGAAATGTGGAGAATAATGCATATAGATAAAAAAAACTTCTTATTTAACGAAAGCCATTGTGCGCCCACTTATATTTTATGTTAAGATAGCTCGTTAAGTAGCTAAGATAGTTTTTACTGAATGAACTGCTAATATCTGCGACTCTCAACTCTTTTGTTAGGTCTTGGGTATTGTCAGAAAACGTACTCGAGAATTGTGTACTGATAAACCTCAGCCGACAAGGAGTGAATACTTTGAATACATTTTTGACGAAAGTCTGGAAAGAGGAAAAGTGCTTCTACAAAGCTAGGATATTTTGGTTATAAGTTTCTTATCACAATTTTCCGAATCAGCGTCATTTTTTTCGTGTGATGGCATGTCTGTGAGTGTCATAGGCGGTGGATATGTTTTCATTCGACTGATAGAGGGGGTTGAGGAGTTTCGTGAACTAGGGAGACGGGGGATGTTGTCAGTAATGGGCTGTGGTGGAGAAGCATAATTGTCCTTATAGATGGGAGCCCGATAGATCCAAGATAGAAATAGTCCCTCCTTCTGTCATTTCGGGCAGAACGGGAGCAGCAGTGGGCGCTAGTCGAGGGGGCGTGGCACTTCGGTTTCGTAAGACTCTTCGCGTGGTGAGGAGTGTGGGTGTGTCGCGTTGGGCGCAACATGTGTTGAAAACCTTTTCCTCGCTCTGGGTGAACGCGTGGTGAAGTGTGTGTCGCCACTTCTGTCCTGTCAAGAGATGTGGGATCATGCGGAATCGTAGAGAGGGGTAGGAAAGCAAGGAAATGAGAGTAAGTATCCTGAGGAGAGATGTGAGCTAGAAGACTGATTTCTTCTTAGGAGTTTGCCAAATACAAACAAGGTCCACAATCTTATTTTGTGATACGAAATAGCATAAATAAGGAAAGTAAGGAGGGATAATTATGTCCACGAATATTACGGAACGGTTGAAGGCTAAGGGTGATTTTGTAATATTTGTGGCATAAATTATTGCAAACATTACCATTCTTAAGAAACGAATATGTATATTATTACACTTGTAGGAGGAAATTGATTCTGTTTTATGGAAATAAATCTAAGGCGGTCTCCAAAGATAAGACTTTTTCATTCATAGCCACAGAATGCCAAATAACGTACAATTTATGAATCATTTGCAACTACTGAAAATTATTAGGTAAACAAAGTGAGCGAAATTGATATGTAACATGTGTTTTCTTAAATTTGTGTGTATCAAGTGCTATGAATTTTTGCTCCTTTGCATTATTTTCAATGAAATGCCTGATAAGTATTAATAAAAATATTATTCACAGTCGCTTTACTTCGGTTGGTGGTGCGCAGTTTTTGGTGTAATCCTCTCATTATTGATTTAAATGATCATATGATCAAGAGTAGCACGAAAAAAATTTGGTTCTCAGAATATTTTGTCAACTGCACTGATTCAGTACCTAAGGAAGTATTTTGCATCCTGTAAGAAAAACCAAGTTCTAGGTTTTGAGACCTGGGTTCATTAATGTATTCCACGGCCGTCGTCGTCTCCAGTCAAGGGAAATCCTTTATTTCGATTCTAAACCAGAAAAAGTTTGCGTTCTTGAAAGGTCTCAAATTTCATGCCTGTCTCGAGTTCTCATTCACGAGTGAAAAGAGCTAAGCGGAAATGGCGAGGAAAAATACAGGCGACATCGAAATAGCGCTCTCGAGCGTTTCGTGAGAAGCAGACACAAGCATCTGAGATCAAAAGGGCACGTTAACCCCTGGGCTTTATTCTGTTGATTCCTGGAAATGACAAGGCAATGCTACGCGAATTCGATAAAGAGACATTAAGGTCGACTAAAATCTCCGCCGATCCCTTCCAATTTCCAGATGTGCTAGTCTCTACCTTTAATCTTAACGCATTCATTTTTCTCCTTTAATGCATCTTAATTTCACAGAAATAATTTATATTCAGAAATATCATTGGATCCGGTGAATTGAACTCTTTTAGTTGAGCATCGAATTCCGCGACTTATAAGAATGGAGCGATCATGTCATAAACATAGTCATTTCTCTTTTGTTTCGCTTACAGAGGATACGTCACTGCCAGGAACGGAAAATTATTCAACGCTCTCTCAGTGAATGAGAATCTGAAACATTTGCCTGTTGATAGTTTTAAGAGAGAAATAATTTTAAAGATATTCCTTGATGTTTCATACGCATTCGCGTTTCGACGCTGAGGCGTCATTATCAAGTACCTATCAAGTACAAGGACTGTCTGCATCAAATATCGGATAGCCTCGCTGAACATCTTCTTCAACAGCAGATGTCTCGAGGTTGGAATCATACCATCCTACGTCAACATTACAACCAGGAGCACGTCGACAGCGGGCAAACTTGCAATCCAATCGGCGAGAAGACTGTGGGTGAAGAAGGAACTGCAATTATGGTATTCCAGGAGGGATAGCATCGCGCAATACCAATTCAAGCTACAATCAGAACTGTGCTTGAGAATGACGCCTCAGCGTCGAAACGCTTCGTACGAATAAATTTTCCAGTGAAAAGTTACCAAGGTTGTATATTTTCATTTCAACATGGATTTTGACAAAGTTAAAGCCGAATCAATTGCATTCATGACACTTTATTGTTTGTATATTTCAATGCAATCTTTGCTACGTCCCACGAAACAAACTAAATGGAGACAGGCGTCTCAAACAATCGTTTTGCGGGGGGGATGACATGACGGAAGTGGAAATGATTATGACTGCTTCTCGCGCTTCTCTTTTCATCTTCATGATTCGCCATGGCGTTCACTTCCGCCCCGAAGCAGAAAGACCTTCCTTTCTCTCATGAAATGCTGGGACAAGTGATGGCAAGGAAATAGAATGGAACGAGAGAAAGGGTAGCATCAGTGGGGAAGACGTGAATCTCTATACAAAGAGTGGAAAGAGTGATTTCTGCGTTTCCTCATGCGCTTAGAACTGAAACAATCATTCAAAAACTAGCGTTATCATCCATTAAAACAACCTGGCCTTTTACTTAGTTGGACAGACTCCTGATTTCATCAATAGAACTATTTTAATTTAAGCGAATCGATACTTATTTCAAGCAAAAATGATATTCCCATTAAATTTTGGACTGGCGATAAAAAAATAGTTGTATACTTGTAATATAATGAGCCTTTAAGGCCTGGATTTATTTATTTTCTCCAATCGTTCTTTTGGACGATGTCGGCATTTGTTTAGAGTAGTTCAATATTCGTATGCATTATTTTGAAGTTGCCTTAGTTATCGAAATTTTGGAAGCCACATTCAGCATAATATGTCATATTTATTTAACTACACCGGCCCGAAAGTAGCGCATTTATGCCCAATACAGCGGGGGAATTCAACAAATGACAACCCAGAATGATCACAAAGCCCATGTCTTGGAGTAGGGCACCTTACCCAGGCGGTCCGCGAAGCCACATCCTTCTGCATGGCAGGTAGGGACTTTACCCCAAAGCCTCGAGGGCCGGCAAAGTATGATTCATGAGTGATTTGCGTAATATTGATGCATGTTTGGAGGAAAGTTGAGTAGCGAGTGGCGATGAATGTGGATGTGGAGTAGGAAGGCGAGAGGCAGCAGGATAATGTGCTCTCATTTCAGATGTGGAGGATGGTGCTCGTTTCCGCGCATACATATCTCATTTATTTTCTCCTTTTTTAAGAGTACGCATCACTCCATTTCGGACAGCCTTTTTTCGTACTGGTCGAACCATTACGCTTTTATTAACTAGCTCAATATTTAAAGAATTAAAATTTCGGAAGTCATGGAAATATGTTTATGTTTACTGCGTGAAATTCAAATATTTAACTGAAGCACTTTTTCAAATGTTTTATTTTTGTATTTTTAAACAAAAAGCAAACATTGCTGAGAACTTCACATGCCTCATAATGCCTAGCTTTCAATAGGATATGTTTTAAAGGTTTTAACTTACCATAGGTGCGGTGGCTAGAGTGTCGGCTTCCCAACCTGTAGCTCAGGGTTCAAATCCCAAAATGGTGGACATTTTCAAGAGACTGTCCGATCCCTGCTTGAGTGCTGTGTGGAGGACATTTCATGCGCAACACTCCGTCCGTCGGGTTGGACGTTAATCCGGGGACCCCTTGGCGCCTTTCGTTAAGAGTAGGCTAACACCGACGCCAGGTTTCTTTCCACCCTTCCTTCCATGCCCCTCCCTATTGATCTCAGCTGTCGGTTGTCTCCTCTAAATACCGAAAAGATTTCTCGTTGTCTTGTAAAAAATACTCAAGGTGTGTGGGTCCAATGCAATTTTAATCTGTTACGAGAAGCACGCCATCAAACATCAGTTGGAGTACCTTGCCGTCTAAATTTTAACTTTTCTTTGATATAAATACCATTTCTAGGTACTAATAACCCATTTAATTGCGGACAGTTTACGATTATTATTTTTTTTTGAGGGATTATTAAAATCACAAGAAATGAAATGCAATATATCTAGTAGGAGACAATTATTATCAATTTAGAGTCTATGTTACCCCATTTCTGGCTCCTATTCATCCTAATATCGAAACGACTGACCCATTACTCATTGATGCGGTCAGTGGCCTTAGCGTTTCATTGCTCTCAGTTGATATTCCAAAACGGGCAAGAAATATAACGATATATAAGTAATGTGATCAAAAAAGGAATACCGAGGAACATTTCAATACAACCAGAGTTTTCATTATTGTACTCCTCTGCTCTGATCACGTATTTAACTCGTTTGGACATGGGAGTCATAAAATGGAATAATACATTTCTGAAATATTTATTTCAAGACTCATCTAAATTCAAGGAATGGCTCCGTTACTAAAGCTTTTGCCTTACATGTTGCCTATTGATGAATGCGCATAAACATTTATTTTATTGGGAATTCCTCATAATTCTGGAGCTATTCGCATAAAAATTTACAGGCTCTCTTGCAGTATCGAATGTCGACACTGAACTCACAGAAACTCATATTAATGGAAGATTCTTGGTTGCGTACTATTTATTACATTTCATTGATAAAAAATTAATAAAATCGACACACACATTCAAGAACCTGATGATGATTGTGTAACAATCGGAACACGTGTAGTAAGCTTTTAAAATAAAATTTGGGGGCAATGCAATACCACGTACCTATATCGTCCGATATGTTGTTCCGCGACAGCTTTCGGCAAAAATTTGACTAATAATTTAATGGGTAACACACGACATCACCTATGGCAATGCTCTTGTTTGTCTTTCAGCTCCTGTCAGAGCCCTAATACAGAGCTGTGTTCGCATTTACATGGAGTGTAGAGTAGAATTTTGAATCGGATTCTAACCATTAACATTTATATTCTATTTTTTAAATTTATCAGTATTAATTCGATTAAGGTGAACGCCCTCCATGAAAGGAAACTGGGTGTCTACAGTGTAAAATAAGGCAAGAAATTCGATTTAGAGAAGTTTTATCGTCCAAAAGATGCAATCAATTTCAGTGTCACAAATAGTGTAAGAGAAAAATTTTAGCCCTGCGATAAATCATACATGCAATTTAAAAATCCTTCGCTCCTTAGTATTTCTAGTACATAAGTCTTATTGCCCCTAAATTGACGTTGCCCAGCTCTGAGGAATCGCTATTCCCTTTCCCTCGTTTCCATGCATTGCAATTACGATACAAGGTTGCTCAATTATTCCTGTTTGCAGGCAACCAATTGCTAATGCCACTAAAATTAAACATGGCAATTGTAAACGACGAAAATTTACGCAGGCTTTTAAATCAACAAATTTTAGCTAAATTGAAAATGGATTGGTTGGTAGAGGTTTTGGAGAAATTGAGGAGGGAAGAAAGAATAAATATTATTATTCCCTGTGACGAAAGGAGTGTCTGCGAGTGAATCGGTACCCAATCACAAATAAATAAAGAGCTTATTGGAGGGAGACATATGACGCATGTCTGCTGATGAAGAGGGGAGAAGGGGTGAGAGGGGGAAGAGTGGAGTGGGGAGGGGGGTGTGGGTTGGGAAGATGGGCGTTCGCTTGATGAGGAGGCGCAGACATGGGAAGAGACCACGAGTGCTCTGGCTCACTCCACGGTAGGAAGCGACACAGGAAGGCAGCACTGCGTGAGGGTCAATAACGCCTGAATCGATCGGAAATCATGGCATTGAAAGTTATTTCAGAGTTATAGAAATATAGAGCCTCTCAATTACCTCGATACCACGTTTTACTAATGTTTATATCACGCTTTATGAGACTTACGATATACTTTCTTGCTGTGTATTCCGGTTTCAAAATTGAAAAATTAGGTCACTTGGTGTTGCACGCTGGTTTTGCGGCATCCTGATCTGTGCATTAATAGACATGCTTTCTCTAGGGTTTATTGAGGCAGTCGAGGCAACTATTCAGTATCTTCCCTCTGATTCCCCGCCGGCCTCATCCCGTTTCTTTCCCGGGTTCGTATCCTTGATCGATTTCTCGTCGATCAAATGATTCGACGAGCCTGGCTGCTTGCGATCACCTGACCGAGTTTCGGAGGTGGCGCCACGTTGTGTCAGCTGAGTGAACGGCGGGAGTCAGCGATTGGCGAGAGCATGGACGACCTACAACTTGCTTAGTATCATTTTGTGTACCCGCCCCCTTCGCTCATCTACATTAATGTTTGTGTCGAAACAAGGGGAATGAAGTGTAATATTTCACTATGCGGAAGAATTCCTCTGGAACGGAAATCGAACCACGGACTTTTTGGTTTTCCGGGCCACTGCTCACATCTCAAAGGCAGTCAAGGTTTCTTATTTCCCATTAGAATGGGGTAGTTTCCTTCATCAAAGAAAACGAAAGGCATTAATTGCGATTCGTTACCCACCATTAGTGTATTCATAATATACAAATTATTTGGTTTCAGAAATACCGGTTTAGACGAATGGCAAGGGTCAATTTTATCCTCATTTGAAAAAGGCCAGAATTGCGCCCATGCGATGCCACTCCACGTGACGTCACAGGGACCTAGTTTCTATACGAGATAGGGGTTTTACATGAGGCAGAGAGCTCAGGGAAACATGTCTGCATAATCACCTATTAAAACTGGCTAAGGTCGGAAAGTTTTCCTCGTTTGATAAGGTATTAATAATCCTTATTTAAGCCAAGCGCTACCTGATAACAGGGTACTCCGCTACCTGCTAGCAGCCTGCATCGTATCGGCGCTCAAAGCCTCGCCCCAAGGTCACCTCACTTGCGGCAGCGGGAACCAGAACGACGTCACACGGGAGTTTTCCCGGCATTCATATTAGCCGTCGCGTTTTCGCACGCTTGGAAATTTTCACTTTTCATTTAATCGCGAAAAATAGATATCGTCATTTAGATATCTAAAATCGTGAAATATGTACTCCAGGAGTAGTAATCTTTCGATTAGGCAAAAAAAAATAATAGGAAACCACCCTATTCTATTGAATTGCGCGGATAGACAAAGCCATAGTTCGATTCTCGGTCCGGGGGACTTCTTCCTCATCTCAATTTATATGAATATCACCTCCGTTCACGCGGCAGCCTATAAATATTAGACATTACCGCCATGCGCGGTTTTAGTGCAAGTTTAAGGCTCTGAACAGTTTGTAACTTCATGGAAGCCCTTTTTACCTCGCGTTGCCATCCCTGATGGACCGCGAGAGCTCAACATCTAGTACCACGGGCCTCGGCACAATTGCCATAGGAATTCAGGAACCTGGACATTAGGGCGGATCGCAAAAATCGATTTTTTTCAAATCCATCTGGCCCAATGAAAAAAAGTTGTGGGACCGATCAAAAATAAGGCCTGAAAAATTTGAGACCTCTAGGTGAACCCCTGACCCTCGCTCAAATGCAATTTAGGGGGGGAAGGTCAAAATTCGAAAAATATAAAATTTTATGGTCATTCCCTATAGATTTTGCCGAGTTACTGCCCTCATAGGGCAAAAATTTCGTTCATTTTGACGTATCTGCCACCGTTTAGCCACAAAATGCCTAATTTGAGTCCGCGCCCGCGAAGAAAATATTACAACGCCCGCGCAGCGTCGCGGATACAAGAGCAGCAAGGCGATTCCGTCCCCTCCCCGCTCGCTTCTCCCCCTCCCATGCCTCGAATGCAGCAAAATTCATCTCGCGTGTGCTGCTAGGAGGGCGTTTATCTTTGATAATATAAATCGGAAGATGGTAGAAGGTAAAAAACGGTGCGTAGTGAGACGACTTGTCCCTTATTTGGCGCCTCGTCGGCGTTAAACAAATCGATGTTACCAACTTTTAGAGAAGTGATGAAATATTTTTAGATCTGCGAACGCAGGAAAGGAGCCTGCGGTCTATGAAGAGGCCTCTCGAGTGGCTATAAAGGTGTGCGAACTATGGTGACGCGCTTCTCTTCCATTGTGAATGTGACTAAGTGGATTTAACGGTACCACAGGAAGTACTATAACTTACGGAAAATTAGAATAGGCCAAAAGTAGGGTTTTATTGAAGTATAAAACTCAAAGAATTTTAAAGGAACATTTTTAATTATGCGATATTTTTGCGTGTAAGTGCAAGGAGGAGCATAAGTTTCCCCCAATGAAGAAGTAGTTTGACAGACAAGCTGACGAAAAGAAAGATAACGGCTGCTCGATTGAATCCTAAAGAAACTCGACAACTGAGGAAAAAAATGGAATAATCGGAGATCGATGAGTCAAAATCGTCAATTCTTGTTCGGGAAAATAGTATCAAAAATTTTCTTCATCAATTCATTCGAAGAAAATGAAATTATCCGAGTTGTATCTCTACTTTCCTCATAAAATAAACATTAAGGACTATAAACTCAAATTGGAACTTCTTCGGGGAAAATGCGTCTGCCAACTGTGATAGAGGTATATGCAAGAACCAAGCAACAGCAATGATCGTTCCCGCAACTTCAGCCGACCCAAAAGTCATAACTTCGTAAGATACATCAAAGCTAGGGTACCAGAATCACTTACGTACACAGAAAAAGATGCTGCCTACTGACAAATCGCTGTCGAGTTTACAAAATTATCCGAATATTAAGAAAATGTTCACCAGGTTTAATGCAAGCCTATGCTCATCTTCACCAGTGGAAAGACTATTTTCATTTGCTGGGTTTATCCATTCCCCTGTGAGGGGAGCTCTGTCGGACAAACTTTTTTAAAAACTTGTATTCCTCAAAATTCTCAAATGTATATGTGTATGTTAGAATTTTTATGTTTATTTATGTGTTAGAACGTTTTAAAAGATGTCTTAGTTTCCATACAAGTGTATTCTGTATTTTAAAAAGTATTTAAAATACTATTTTGTATTTTGTATTTCAAATACAGAAGTCCAAGGTATTTGGTATTTTGCATTTCAAATACTCCTCGGCCTGTATTTTGCCCAACCCTGCCTACTGTGGATAAAAAAAGAGAGGTTTCATCAAAGGGCTCCATTTTATTCGAACGAAAGACTATACTCTTGTCTGATAAAAAAATGGCAAGAGGACTTATCAATACAAGTTTAGAGGGGAATGTATGGTGTTATTTGAAGAAACAGGGTCCCACTTTTGGAGGTTTGCCTCCCCCGTCGGAGGATTAGCAAAAGTTATAAAATCTGCGATTATCGATTCCTTTCGGAGTGAAAAGTAGACACAACATTGAAAAAGGAGGCATCATCTCTTTGCTATAAGCATAATTCCAACATCCCTTGCAGTGTGGGCAAACTCATCTCCGGATTCCCACCGGGTTAATTTTTCTATAATGGCCAACATTTCAATCTCCGACTCGGGGCTCATCCTAAGAGATAAATTTTGTTGAATCCCGAAAAGAGTTTACCCACATCATTCGTCGGGAAAGCATTAAATCCGTATTTCATCCCTTACAGTGGTCTATTTGCTAATTGCACTATGCTGACTTGGATTTGCGACATAAACATCGGGAGGGTAATCTAGGGACCCAATTTGCGTTGCTGCAAGGATGCGTTTGGCGACAAATCCGTGATTTTTTAATTGCTGGATTTTAATATCGACGTAAAGGGCTACACGCTGATGATATATTGGAGAGAAACTCCTGTTCCTACGGCTATATCTGAGATTAGCGCTGTGGAAATTAAAAATCTATTAGTGAACGTTCAAATTTGAAGTTAAATATTCTTTTTATTATACATGCGGACGAGATATTCGTGAAATAATTCACCAAAAGTTTGTTGAAAGCAGCGAAAGACGAGGAATGACACTGATATAAGAAATACAGACTGGAAAGCAGACAATTGAGTAATTCTTTCGTGATTGTTCCTCGCCGGACGATGCTGAAACATCAAATATTAGTAAGACTAACAAAGAACGACGCACTTGGTGTGAATTTTGGTGCATTTGGGGCGTGGAAGAGGCGAGCGGGGAGGGGACGCGAGCGGCCTTCGCCCAAAATCCATTTAGACACAGCTGTCGGACAATACCGGAATAGAAGTGTATATCCTAAGTTCCCACACCTTATAGCCACTCGAGAGGCCTCTTCATAGACCGCAGGCTCCTTTCCTGCGTTCGCAGATCTAAAAATATTTCATCACTTCTCTAAAAGTTGGTAACATCGATTTGTTTAACGCCGACGAGGCGCCAAATAAGGGACAAGTCGTCTCACTACGCACCGTTTTTTACCTTCTACCATCTTCCGATTTATATTATCAAAGATAAACGCCCTCCTAGCAGCACACGCGAGATGAATTTTGCTGCATTCGAGGCATGGGAGGGGGAGAAGCGAGCGGGGAGGGGACGGAATCGCCTTGCTGCTCTTGTATCCGCGACGCTGCGCGGGCGTTGTAATATTTTCTTCGCGGGCGCGGACTCAAATTAGGCATTTTGTGGCTAAACGGTGGCAGATACGTCAAAATGAACGAAATTTTTGCCCTATGAGGGCAGTAACTCGGCAAAATCTATAGGGAATGACCATAAAATTTTATATTTTTCGAATTTTGACCTTCCCCCCCTAAATTGCATTTGAGCGAGGGTCAGGGGTTCACCTAGAGGTCTCAAATTTTTCAGGCCTTATTTTTGATCGGTCCCACAACTTTTTTTCATTGGGCCAGATGGATTTGAAAAAAATCGATTTTTGCGATCCGCCCTACTGGACATCCTAGCGGTATTCGCAGTGGCTATTGGGATGGCTTCGAGACGGAAAAAACAGGGAGGGGAACGGAGGGAAGGGGAGATGAAAACAAGGCAGCTACGGAATAGCAGGAGGGCGATGGAAGAAGTGGGGAGAAGGGAGAGTGAGGGGTAGAGAGAGGTGGTGGAGGCAATGAGGCGGAGGGTGGGTCGAAGGAAAATTTCATCGCATATTCGGAGGACAAGAGTCGAGGAGCACGAGCCGAAACAGCTGACGAACGCTCGGCGACTGCCACGCAGGGGCGTCAGTCATGTGAGAGGGTTTCCGTCAGCAACCTTGTGTTGAGAGTCCTTTGCTTTTTTTCTCTTCCGCTCGAATACATGGACCATCAGAGCGCATTCGGACTGAGTCCACTTCCCCTTGTAGTCCACTGCTCAATTTCTTCTCGAATGTCGTGCGGTGGCAAAGGGGCACGCTGGTCACGGATTATGCCTTCCTAATTATATATCAGGCGGGGAAAGAGTAAAATGGAGTTTTGCTGTAATTAATGGCGATAATCGATGGGATTTTGCTCGGATGCGAATCATTGATCAGAAATAGAGTGGTTTCCTATTATTTTTTATTGCCTAAATCGTAAGATTATTACTCCTGGAGTAGGCATTTCACGCTCTTACAATTAGATTTTCGTATGACGATATCTATTTTTCGCGATTAAACGAAAAGTGAAACTTTTCAAGCGCGCGAAAACGCGACGGCTAAGTAGGAATGATGGGAAAAGTCCTTGTGACGTATATCTGCTTCCAGCTGTCGCCGTGTGAGGTGACCTTGGGGCGAGGCTTGAGCGCTGATACGACGCAGGGGTAGCAGAGTGCCCTGCTAGCATGTAGCGCTTGCTTAAATAAGGATTATTAATACCCTATCAAACGAAGAAAACTTTCCAACCTTAGGCAGTTTTAATAGGTGATTATTAAGAGATGCTTCCTTGAGCTCTGTGCCTCATCCATGCATCGGTAATCTCAGACGATGTACAACTCCTATATACTCGTATAGAAACTAGGTCCCTGTGACGTCAAGTGGAGTGGAATTGCATGGGTGCCAACCAGGGGCGGATCCAGGATTTTTTTCTGGGAGGGGCACAAGCAAGGCCGTATCCAGGATTTTGTTCTGGGTGGGGCACAAGGATACCTCGTAATACAAAACGAACGCATTGATAATGGGACCGTATTAAAAATCTTGTATATTTTTGAGGGTCTGGGGGGGGGGGCACGTGCCCCCGTGCCCCCCCTGGATCCGCCTATGGTGCCAACTACCCTATTATGAACAAGTGTGAAGATCAACCCATTTGTACCTCGTGAAGGCATTGTGGGCTTGTAGTATAAGATAAGCTGTAAATTAGGTAATGGATTGATCTATTGGTGATTTTTTTGTAAAACAAAAGTATCTAAGTATCTGCTTTTTCTAAAGAGGTATGGAGCTTAGTAGGACGGTATTTCTACGGTGTTTCGGCATTGATATGGCATCAAGCCTCTCTTCTTATGATGACAGAGGAAGGTAAATGGTGACTTCCATTGTGATCAATTTTGTCTGATTTCCATGGGAGAGGCGTTTCAGTCGGAGTGGAATCGGAAGATGGCACCAGTTTCGTTCTTGCGAAGCGCGGCAGTGATTATTTGGTTGTTATTCCAATTTATTAAGTTCCTTTGATTCATCGCGTTCGTTGGGTTTCTTTTGCCCAATTTGAAAGAGCTATTTATCGGCATTAACTATGTCGCATTTCTCAAATCTCCGCATAAATTCGGAAGCCCTCATCACTACGGGGTAAGAAAGAAGTATTCCTCCACCTAGTCTAATTGCCGAAGCTCTCATGGATCATAATTTAGCTCTCGCCAGGAATGTGAAAATTCCTCTGACTCGTATTTGCCATAATTATTGTATAAAAATAAATAGGTCCGCTCTCCCGACGCTCCCATCATATTTTCCAATAACCTTTCATATAGAAGATCCAAGAGTATAGAATGGAGAAAAAATTCCCACTTTGAGCTTATGAGGTGAAGATTCTTTCTCCAAGTTAGACAAAGCCAGGTGCTTGTTAGTTTTTTTTCTTCTAGAAAGAATGATTTCTGCGCCTCATTTTTTCGGGCGAAAAAAGACAATGACAGAATCTGCAATTTTTTTTAAGATTTCGGCCCTCTTTTCTCAATCTTGAACGAAATCTAGCTAAATATTAGCGAGGCCATTGTTTGAATATTGATGGTAAAGGTTCTCATTGGTTGCAATGGATAAGTGAAATATGACGGAGTTCATTCAAATAAAATTGGTCATATTTATATGTACAAGACATCTTTCACCTGGGTTTAATAAGTCAAGTTTGCCCGAATCGCTTTGGCAGCAATGAATTTTCATTTACATCAGAGTTTATAATTACCGTAGGTTTACAATTGAGGTGTTACATTTTACCTGAGAAACCAATAAGAAAATTAGAGCGTAAATAATTACCACGCTAATACAACTCGCAAACTTTGCATAGAAAGTGAATCAATATGGCAGAAGATAGGGATTTTAAGCGGGTGATTACGTAAATTTTTCTGTGCTATTTTTTACGATTGGATGACTTTCATTCCTCGTAGTTTCTATAAAAATGATGGCCAGAAAAGTTATTTGCATTTCTGAAGTGCTTAAATTAGTGGTATGAGCGCCGTGATAATAGCGGTGACACTTTATGATTCTCCCGTGATTTTATTTCGCGTTGGGGTGAGGACCTCTCAAAATTCCACTAAGTTTTGGTCTTCCGGAAGTATTTTTGGAAGCGTTCCAAATCTTAGTTTCTTCTAATTTACGAGCAACGAGTTGGAGTGTGAGAGGAAAGGGAAGGGAGTGAACGTCTGTTTCCGAATCGGGTCTGATGCTTCATATATTGCATTCCTTTTCCTGCATTCAATCATTTGTTTTGTATATGTTGGCATTTCTGCACCATGGAAATCCTTCTTCGTCAGATAAAGGGAAAAAGTGAAAGTTATTCTCGGCTGTGACTTCATTTTTTCCTCTCTGAAATAAAATACCTACCGCTTACACTTTGTGAAGTATTTTAGATTCTTATACGATATTATAATTGGAAATTTGCGTGGCAATCACATTAGCGGTATCATTACCGTATGTTGTAGGGTTAATGAATAAAAGTAAGAGATCGCGGTAGCAAATTGTCTTATTGCTTTTATAGTCAGAAAAAACGTTTAACGGTTAAGTGGTACCATTTCGTTTGCTCATTTAAATGGATATCTTAAGCATCGGATCAATTAGGCTTTTAATGAGTGTTCCTTATAAGCATAAAGTATTGGGGCATTTGAAAGCAATTTTTTAACTAAGTACTGAAGAAATATTATTTGTGTACTTAATTAATTTCTAACTGTGCATTTGATCTTGAATGACTCAAAGTGAAAGTGGACATGAAGTACTTACTTAAATTTCACTCGAGAGAAATAAACCAGAAACCCTTCCATAAGGAAGAAGTAATGGACGAACTTGAAGTTGTCTATGAGCGTCTGTAGTGTTGCCGCGAGAATCGAGACTCGTCAGAAACGAGACGAGACCACTTTTTTACGAGACGAGACGATACCACATCCACATGACTCTCGAAAGTCTCGAAATACAGATATATGTCCTTATTAGGGTGGTTTCCTATCATTTTTTTATTGCCTAAATCGAAAGATTATTACTTTTGGAGTAAGTATTTCACGCTTTTAGATTTTTAAATGGTGATATCTATTTCCCTCGAGCCTCAAGCATGCATTGGTAATCTCAGACGATGTATAACTCCTATCTTCTCGTGTAGAAACTATGTCCCTGTGACGTCACGTGGAGTGGCATCGCATGGGGGCCAATCTGGCCCTTTTCAAATGAGGATAAAAATGGACCATCGCTATTTGTCTAAACCGGTATTTCTAAAATCAAATAATTTGTATATTATGAATACAGTAATGGTGGGTAACGAATCGCAATCAATGCCTATCGTTTTCTTTGATGAAGGAAACTACCCTATTGGTATTTGGTATAGCTTTATCCCTAAAACTGTCCTTCTGTTAAGACGAAGTAACGTTAACGTTTCCATTAAGCATTAAATTTTGAATATAATTCAACTACAACTTTTCGATAAATTATCATATTATAAAAAAAGATTTTTTGCTTAAATGATCAATTTCTGAATGCATGTGCGTGACTTCTGAGCCATGTTAGGAAGTGTTAATGGCTGACTACTTTTCCTTGTCTCATACGATAATACCTTGGAAAATTTATCCTGCAGAAATTGAATTATTTTCTGAAAAGGAAACTGTCAGTGCTTACTCCTACGACCATAATATCTTGATTAATACTCGCATGTTTGTAAAGTATCGCTCAGCGGCACTTTCAATCCTTTTTATAGTTTGCTTGATAGGGGAAATTGATGGCCCATTTTGAATTGCGCGGAGGTCATTACCTCGGCAGAAATACGGATTGTAATTGAAATAACTATGTACCTCTTTCTGCATGACATATATTCAGAGGTTAGTGAGGATAATTAGCATAATGGCGCTAACTTGTGTTTAGGATGTTACTATTACGAAGTGTAACCACAATTGATATTTCCTTTCCTTTGACTTATTTTGCGAGTGAAAAGACCATTTAATCTGAAAGTCCATACTGAATCATCCGATCGGGATTTATTCATCTACCAATCATTCTAACTCCATTCATCATATTTTCTCAGAGGCACCAGTTAGTGGAGGGAAATCTTATTTCAACAGCATGCAGTCGATTCTAAAAGGGGCCTAAAACCTCTAGAAAAAAATCTATTAGCAGATTTGTGCGAAATTTCTGAGAGGAAAAATCATTCGCCCTGACCGGGATTTGAACTAAGATCCCTCGATTTGCGGCCAAGTTATAATTACTCTGCCTCTTGAAGAAATTTTTATATCATTCTAATAAAATATTCATAGTGATTTTATGCCTTCAAATTTTTCTCAATATTTCAGTGATATTCCGGTTTAAACCATCGAGTTGAATAATGTAGTCTTAAAAATAAAATTCTTTATTCTACTCTACCATCTTGAAAACTGCTGCCTATTCTGCTTGTGAGTCGTTGGGCGCTGTTCGCGTCTCTTCTCCCTCTCCTGTCCCGCGATTCGGACAAATACGACGACGAGTTCGTGTGAATCTCCCTCGTGAGATGAGAACACGGTGGACACCTCAAGTGCGTATGTCAGTACATTTTCGGGGCCACATACGCATCATGTGACATTCCATTTTTTTCCCTAGTCCGCTCCTCCCAAAGCCTCCCATTTCCTTCGCGAAACCCGATATCCCCACAGGTGTTTCTGGATAGTCGATGCCCCAATTAATTCGTTAAGAAAAAAATATCATATTCCTCTCTTGTTTGATTTTTTTACAGAGGGTACCGTGGGAATCAGTGCCAAGTAGTTCTCCCAGGACTGGAAGTAGGGAAGGAGGGAGGGGGGGGGGGGAGGTTGGAGGGGAGGAAGCTGCGCGCGCACACAAGTATTCTCAATTTTTCCTCAACAGATCGGCACAGATGGCGAAATCTTTAGTACACCGTAGCCCACATTAGCAGTTCAGCGAATGCTGGTTTGGTTAGTGAGAGAGTTTCATCCTCTTTGAAGTGTTAATATGAAACGTGTTTATAGAAGCGGTGCGCAGAAAAGAAATGAGAAGAAGAAGAAAAAACTCTTTTGTGATATTATCTCAAATACGTCAGTGCTTGGCTGATCAAGAACAGTGGTTCCTGCATCGGTTTACTACACAGTGAGAGGTTAGATACAGATTCAGGTAAGTTGGAATATTCGCAATTTTATTTCAATAGTTTTAAAAATACCGTCTTGTGACGCGCTTCGAGGGAACCTTCCGTGCGGTTCTTTCTTCTCTCCATAAATGCGTTAATTTTTTTAGTTCGTTATGTACGTGTCTTGTCGTTTTGTACTCTTATTTTAATTTTTTCTGCGCTTTGTTTCTATTTTCAATGTATGTATTGCGCCAAACGCAAACAAAGGAAAGAAACAATCTACTATTTCACAACCTACAGTGATACGCCTGATATAAAAGGCAGATTTAACTTTGAGCCAAAAGGGCGGGGGACCGGAGGTCTGTGGAATTCCCCCTGCTTATTTGGGATTTTTAAGACTCAAAAACGGCAGTTTTTGGCAAATTGTTTGATAAATGAAGACACTACCGTGCACATATAGTAGACCCTTTTGTTAGTAAAAGTTTACGGTGGTCATCTTCATCTGCATACTACCCCGCAAGATGCCTCAATAGGCGTGTGGCGAGAGATGTCAGGACACCCGCCGTATTCATATGCAAATGAAATGTTCTAACGAAATTAAGCCTAGCATTTATTGAAGTTCTTTGTCGTGCATGGGAGATATCGAGTTCCTGCACCTATCCGTTCGTCTAAATATCTCCATTTTTAAAATCGATTTTGTCGTACCTAGAAATTTAGTGGGGTGCTAATATGATCTCCGTGTCGCTCTTGAAGATATCCATACTCAATTATTCAAGCTACCTAAGCCTAGCGCGCAGCCTCCGAGTCTCTAGCGGCTCCCAACCCAATTTGTTTAACCATGGCCACCTATAATACAGGCCGGAACATGCAATTTGGCGACAGCGCTTTACGTGACGTCAGGGGTGCTACTCTGCACATCGCCTGGGGTGCGGTGGATCGGCCTCTCAGCTGTTGACGTTAATACGGTTGGACCTCCGTTCACCCTCCCTAAAGTAAAGATAAAAACTACGGTAGGGTTGAGTTATTCGAGTGGTTGTATTTCGTATTATAACAGCTATTTATTAAAAGTAATCGTGAGAACTAATAACAAGCCAAGGGATACGAGAGATTATGCACGGAAATATATTTAAGTACTGCGATCGACGTCCCAGAAGTTCAGACCAAGAAGGAAATACCGTTTAGTTTACTACTTAACCCATTGGTTGTTAATATGGAAGAACACCCTATAAAATTTATTGACTTAGAAATAAAGAGCGGCTTTTAAATAAACCTCATTTCACCTCCCTGCATAACCTAAAAAATTAACATGTTAAAAAGTAATGCGTTATTTTCTAGCACCTTTCGTCGCGGTATTTCAGGAGAGAAAAATAATTTATGAAGTTCAACAACATTTATTTAAAATAAAACTCAGATATATACATTTTCCGGTAAACATTTCATATTGAAGAGGTCAAACAACCTCACAATGACACAAGACATGGCCATCAAAGCATAAATATTACTCCAGAAAGTGGAATAAATAAAAGCTGCCACAGGTTCTTAATTTCAATTTCAGCTGGAAACAACCTCCATAGATCTTGCCATTTGAAGTTCACCGATGAACCGTCACCAGCAACAGCTATCAGTTTCACAGGCACCACATTACCTGATGGAAAAAAAAATGATCAGTACAAATGTTAGGGCTAATTAGAAAACTATGTGATAAAAAAAAACTAGTCTTAGCATTATATAAATTGGAAAACGTTTAAAAAATATGAAGCCACAAGGAAGATAAATATATATTCAATCTAATATTTCTTAACAACAAGATCAGTATAATGAAATATTAACGACTTCCGAATTGGAAAAATGTCTCAACAAATAACATTATACTAACATTTAACTTAATACTTATTAAAAGAAAATCAAATTTTACAAACGAGAGGAAATTATTGAATTAATCTCGATAATGGTAGCCACAAAAGGTTCTTCATAATTGATTATATGACCAAATTTTCAAGGTTCACTAACAAACGTTCACTCAAAAGGGAGTTTTAGCTGCAGAGAAAATTATTATATTGTTCTAAATACTACATACATATGTGTAATTTCACTCAGCACTCATGGATTTTCCAATATACCTACTGTATTGGAAGGCGGCTAGACGTCAATTTACTAAGTATTTTCAATATGAAAACTTATATAGTCATTTCCTCAGAAGTTCTTTCATGTTCCACTAATTCATACAATATTCGTTCATTTCATCTTTAATTATTTCCACAGATTTTCATGCTTCACTGATCACAATAAGGAGTTTTACCTGCAAGAGAAAGATGGATTAGTTCAAAAATACCCCGTATAGATATATCACTCAGTACCCTTGGATTTTCAATATACCTAGAGTATTGTAAGGAGGATAATTATCAATTAAGGTGCCCTTAACGATACGAGAACAAATATTGACATTTCATCAATGTTATTTCATGTTCCACTGATTCATAAAATATTTGTTGATCTCATTTCCAAGATTTACATCTACTTATGTTCACAGGTTTTCATAGTTCACTGATCACAACAAGAAGTTCTACCTGCAAGGGAAAGATGAATTAGTTCAAAATACCACTTATGTATTCCGTATCACTTATTGTTGGTAGCAATTGATTTTCCAATGTACCTTCAGTAGTAGAAGGCGGCCAGATGTCAAATTAGTATGTATTTCGGAAATAATGATAAATATTATCATTTCATCAGCAGTCTTTTCCTGTTCCACTGATTCATACAATATTTCCTGATTTCATTTCTTAGAAGTACAACTCATCTACTTATATTCACAGATTTTCATGGTTCACTGATCACAATAAGAAGTTTTAAGAAGAGGAGAGGGCCTGAAACACTGTGGGAGTAGCACCAGGGGACAACTTTAGGCGATCTAACTCGTAACTTTTCACTTCACCGTTCTTATACATGTAAGTTACTCGGTGTAGGATATCCCGCTCAGCAAAATGCTTGACGCAAACTATTGCGCTTGAAGAAAGATTCCAATCCTTCCGAGGGATATTCTTCAGCCACCTCTGTCCACTGCGTTCATCTTTGGTGAACTGGAACACAGTCACATACCCCTTGTTCTTGGTGGATAGGTAGTTGCTTCTGCAATATGGCACACGATAACGTTTGGGCACCTTAAATGAACACAATGGAAAGTTGCATGAATAAAAATAATTTCGCTGATCACAGAAAAAAAGGAGTGCATTCATGATTAGTTTGGAAAATATGAATGACATTAGTACCTAGAAACATTAATAGAGTTAATGAGTAGCCATTCTTCCTTCAATAATATACGACGTTATTAAAGATACAGCTACACATAGTTATTCATAAGGCAACCAAATATAGCAATCACTGTTAACCCAAGAATAATAATATTATAAAAAACAACGCAGCATTTAAATACCCGACAAATACACTTCGTTTCATTTGTGTTCTCTTAATGTTCCTTCGTGGCCGGCCGCCAAGAGACGCAATGCTTTGGATGAAATACTGCTGAATATCCACTCAAAATACACTGAGAATATCTTTTAACTATTTTACTTGCCGTAAGGCAAAACACAGTACAGAAAAATAATTCTTTTTCCCCATTTAAAACCAGCATTGTTGCACTCTCAATTCCCCTCCATTAATGGCCGGCCGGCATGTGATCACAACACTTTTGAAGTAATAAACGTGATTTTCCTCCTTCAGCTCCCAAAAATTATCTTTAAACTATTGTACGTACCTTTAGCCAATGGGATATCCACAAAATAAGTCCAGTTCTGCCTTTTTAACAAGAGATTTAATGCTTCTTTGGTCACACGGGCACTCTTCACGCACAAGTCGCCATGCTCTTAAGCAAACACAATCGCACCCCGGCACAGCGTTGCCAAAATTCCATGTTCCGGCCTGTATTATAGGTGGCCATGGTTTAACATATGTGTAAAGCTTTCTGTACGCCAGTAGCTGTTTTTGATGAGTCGCGAATCTGATAGTTTGGAGGGATTGAGCTCTTCAAGAGGAAGGACTCCACGGAAACCTCTACTGTCTTTCTTAAATATATCTCATCCGGCCGCTGGGATGGGATTTAATTAAATAACCGCTGCGCTTGAGGGGTTAACGTATTTTTACGTTTATTTTACGATTATATTTTTCTGTGGATTTCTCTGCAGTATATTTGATTCTACATTCCCTTTTTTGAAATCTTTGTTTTATGCTACGAGTTTATTCATTGAGTATCGATAAAATCAATAATTTTACAAATTTTACAAACAACTACGAGATGGGTGTCCTCATCAATATATTTTTAAAATTTATATTAATTGCTTTCCTATTTCGAGGTACCGATTTAGCGATTAAGTACGCGAAGGAAATGGCTTTTTATGGTGCTAAATTTATTTAAAAAAACGAGACGAGACTGGCGCAAGTCTCGTCTCGTGGCAACACAAAGCGTCTGCAAAAAACATAATTGACTGAATTAAGGGACATAGCTATTGTGAGGCCAGCTGTAATCCGTATCTACATTGTAAATGATTTCCCTGACAAAAAATAATTATGCGGTGTAGATATTGTTTACTTTCAGCCCTTTTACTACTCTTTTACAGGCAACGGTGAGTTGAAGGATTTTTAATGGTACTTTTGGCTTCTGATCTTTGGTAAGGGTCTCGGGTTTAAATCTAGATTAAAGCATTAGGATATCTCCCAGCGAAAATCCTCGGGAGTATGAAGTGTACCAGGGATAGACACGACCCACCCTATATGTCCGACACGTTCCGCTTCATCTAGGAATGATTCTGGTGGCGTGACCTGGGCATGTATTTTTAACTAGTATCGCAGTTGTGGTCTCTTCCCATTGGTTGGCGCTGATTTTCGTCCTCCAATGTCCTAACGGTTTTCAGCACTGGCTCCCAAGTGTTGATCAGCGGTGTACTGAGAGTCTCTATTGGAATGCCAGTTATCCAACCAAATTTCAATTGCTCATTTAAATATTTTATCCCAATAATCGGATGTTCGGCAGAGTATTTCCGCTTCATCAAAATAAGTGACAGTAAACATGTCGGGCCTCGAAACTTTGGGGAAAATTGACGCTCTCAGCCGACTTGGAACCCGAGAAAACCTTATCTTAAGTATTCGCTGCTACTGCACAAGAGCATAGCTTTCAGTCGTCTCCTACAAACACCATTCCCTCACATATTAATACATCTCCACCACATGCCACGTCTCCCCGAATCCTTCCCAAGCACCTATCATCACAATTCGTCTTCCTTCCTTCGCTGCGAGCGTAACGAGACGCGATGATAAGGGACCAATTAGGAGAGGTCCCTTATCTTATTAGGTCTGCACATCACCCGATATTCTCTCGGCTGATGTGCAGACTTCTGGTTGGGGGCGAAACACAACCCGGAGGCGACAATGCAATCGAGATGGCCCCTTCCGTCTTGTTTATCGCCGATTCAGACAGAGCCCCCTTGCCACCCTCAGGGCCATCCCTTCTTCATTATCTGAAGCTTTTTTTTGTGGGAGACAAGTGTCGTCTGTTTTCGATGAAATCCCTTCCGTCGAACCCAAGTGCCATGGCCACTTGTCACTTTTCTTTTAATTTCCACCGATTTCGATAAAAAAACGATGAAATATTGGGGAAACGTCCGCGAGGAAATCAGAGTTGATCGACGTAACGAGGGCATCGTTTACCATAGGCCTGGCAAGTGTTGGCTCCAGATGCAGTAACAGACGAGATGGAAGGATATAGAAATACTAATTAATGATTTAGCTGATGACAGCTATTATAGGAGGTACAGTCAATAGTGTTATACGTTTGTTGAAGTACCGCTCCAATATTTGTCGTGAACCTGGACCTATTCCGAAAAAATATTTTAAAATGTGAGCTATACTTGTCATCATCCCAAATGAAGTTTCACTTTTTTAATCCTCATTTCATGCACATAATTCGCAAAACATGCGAAATACTGCAATCTGAAATAAGTCATTCAACCTCCTGAAATAGATTTCTTGATCACGACTTTTTTTGTACTTCTGCTGAACGAGGTGAAGCAGCGAAATTATGAAATATCTGGCAGCGTGACAGCGTGACACGCATTACGGCATTGTTCTCGAAAGTAATATCAGGAAGATAGAAAAGAAAATACCTGCCTCGAAGAGAAACCAAAGGACGCGGTAGATGGATACTCGTCGTGGCAGAATGTGATCTCCTTGTATCGCTCTGCATTCCCAACGCCCGGGAATTCGATTAAGAGATTTGGGAAAGGCGGCTTGTGTTTTTTTTTATTTGTAAGACGCCGAGATGAGAGGAAGTCGGGGTTGGATAGATGGGTGCTGAGGCGTGGGAGACAGAGACGAGAGAAATGCGATGGGAAATGGAAGAAAAAAGAAAAGGTAAAGGGAGGACTATCGAGCGAAAGAAACATTAGGGGATCACGTGGATTCTTTCTTTGTTATTTATTTATGTATTGATTCTCACCAGATTGGAATTGGACACGGAAAAAGAATTGGGCATAAAAAATAACATAGAAGAATTATTCTAGAACCAAACCTTTGGAACTGGGTTAAGATACATTGCGATTTATGGAGAAAATGCGCTGTAACGTTTGCATTCCCTCCTGAAATATAGGGTAGTGAAATTTTATAATTTTTACGTAATGAATAACATAAAAACATATATTATATTGGTGGAAATTATAGAATTAAAAGTCCATTAAAATAATGCATTTGATCTAGCCTACATATTCAGTTTATAATACATAATTTATAGTTTCAGAGAGTTGGCAATAACTTATAGTTGTACTTTCCTTTAAAAATTATATTTATTTTATATGCATATTGAAATTTTGATCGCCTATTTATTGATGTTTATTGATTAATTATTGATTTATCGCTTGGTTAAATCTTTTATTACGTCTTATTTAAGTGGATTCTTAATCACCTGGGATTACATATTTATCAAATCGACCTTTACTACTGCCGATTAAGCTCTGATGCGAAAATCTTGGGTGTACTGATTGATGACATTTTGTCTGTATAGAAAGAGTGGGACTCAGGAGAACTTTAGCGATATACACTTTATGAAACCGAAGGGAAAATTTATATTTGCTTGCTTATATAGTTTTTCATGATCCGTTAATAGATTGCACTAGTTTCTGAAATGGTTCCGTTTGTTGGATGTGAATTTGGAAAAAGGCACTTTAAAACGTATACAGTTCCACAGAATCATATTTTCTTTTTGCGGGGCCGTGAGGAGAGATTCACTTCGATGATAATAACAACGTTTTATCTGGCAGTGCCGAAATATAATCAAAACATTACGGCATCCACAGTAAATCCTATAGTATTTCAGGTAGTCATATGCAATGCTCATTTGCCGTGACAATGCGCACAAAACTGTTGTTTACTTAGTCTAACGAGGAGCGTCAATTTAATCAGTTTTAAAACTCGGAAAATATCTTTCCTCCGTTTAAAAACTTAAACTTCTCTAATGGAAGAATAATATTTAATTACAAATAAAGTATCTGTTGAGGCTTCCTCCGTATCTCTGCTTATCATATAATTATTTCCCATCTTTGAGTCCCTAGCAACCACAAAGGATATCGTTTTCGTGGAATGGCGCGTCTAATATTCCTTTGATTGATTAAGAATCATAAGAACGAAGTGAATAAATCAATTGATGGAATTGCCCTTGTTACTTGATTATTAAAGATCGAATCTTTCAAACATACGAATTTGCCTATCGCTACAATTTCAAATTGCGACTGACTGAAAAAAATCATGCATCCTTTATGGCATATTTATTTTTATTAGCAGAAAATACATTCTCATTTCTTGCGTTATATTTCCAGAATAAGTGGCTGATATAGTATTGGTCAGTCTTATACTCCGCATTTCTTTCTTCTCACTATCATCTCACTTTCTGCTCCTTGTAAGCCCCACGACTTTCCCAATAAATTAGACATTTTTCATGAAAGTTTTACTGTACTAAAAATGCTTTCTCAACAGGAAAAAATGGAAACAGCTGTATTAATGTTCTACACTTTTTTTAAATCTTTCTCGACCGGTTTCAATGCTTTCGCATCATTTTCAAGAGCTCTCTCAGAAAATTAAGCGTAAGCATTGAAACCGGCCGAGAAAGATTAAAAAAGTGTGGAATTTTACTACAGCTGTTTCAATTATTACTATAAATTGACTTCCACAAAATCAATTCGTCGAAAATCAGTCCGGGGAAAAAATGGATGGATTACATTCAGGTTTTCAGTTTTTTTTGTTTGGATGTATGAAGAATATTTATAGAAAAATAAACAGCCATATTTGTCACACCATCTAGAATTGCGGGTACGTTGCTGGATTGAGAACATAAGTAAACTAAAAATTTATGTTAAATTTTTAACAAAAATAGTAATAATACGAATATCTCCGTCACGTAATATAGTTTTCAATATTTATGAATGAATTTGCGTTTGCTACCACTGATTTCCGAGGAATACCTACCGCTGCGCATAAAATTTTATGCTGGTGGTATGTCTACATAAAATCTGGCTGAGACCGATCCTCGAAGATCACTGCATGTAGAAAATAGCAGAACTATAAATAGTTTCTAAGAATGTTGATTATCCTTGGGACAGCGGTAATGAGAAAATATGGTTGTTGATTGATAGACAGATAGTTCGTTAGTTGAATTAATCATTGTGTACCCCTGAAAATATTTGTGAAGTTGAAGTTTGAAGCAGAAATACAGACACCATCCATAATTTTTCAAGGCGTATTGGCTGAGAGAGGTGTTGGCCATCAGGGCAGAGGTAGGGTAGCCACTTTTTTGTTTTTTTTTTAAACCAAGTTATTATTCACTAAGAGTATAGCAGAAGGAGGGTTTCTTCATTGGCCCGCTGCTTTGAGATGCGTGCGATGAGACTTCGAGTCCGTTTTCATGGCGACGACGGCACCGCAATGCAATCGCGAGAAATGACTCGCGCAAGAGGAGGCTACTCTTCTCCTCTTTCGGGAGGACGAATCTCCTTTGCCTCGTCAGAAAACGATCCAGATAAACGCTCTGCCGCCACACGGAGTGAAAGACAAAAGGGTAAAGGGGAAGTATTGAGGCTGCGTGGAGAATTCCCAACCTCTACACTCTTTGGTATCTGATGAAGAAGAAATATAAGGTGGACGAGAAAAAATATCTCGAGAGGAACAGCATAGGAAACAAAAGAAGATCTGTTGGCGTTCCGGCTTTTACATTGGTCCCGATCTCTCGCTTCCTTCTTTTATTCTCTTTCTCCCTCTCCTCTCTTTGGCCTTTTATCCAATCAGGTGTGGAGGGAAGAGGTGGTTGAGCTTCGTTACCCGGAAGCCTTTCCGATCGCATATCACTCGTTCCACGGCTGCAATATCTGCCAGCGCCGCCGATCGTCATGGAAGGACGTATTTGCGAATTCAGTACTGATTCACGGGAGAGATAGTCTCCGAGCCCGTTTCTTTCCCAACTGACGTCAAAGAATTTCGGCCTTTGAGAGGGGATGTGTGAGATAATGAGCTCATTTTTCTTGGCACCGTATCGTGGATACACTTGTCTAAGGCAAGTGAAAAGTTTATGATTCCGCATATTACAGTTTGTTTGTATTAACTCCATTTCTTTCAATACAGGTAACTTACACTCTGAGCTCATAGGTTTAATTTATAAGTTTTCAAGTGTATTTTCTTCTGGAAATTTGGGGAGACCGTCCACCAAATTGTTGTTTTACCTTTTGAAGAAACCTTAAAAGCAATAAAACCGTTTTCACTTAATTCTAACTCACCGCAGGCTTTGTGTGAACCATTATATTTTTAAATCAATCAATCGTGCTTATTTCTGTTGCTTTCTTGCATTTTCTTTCTGCCGTATAATTTGGTGAAAGTATTGGTTAAAGTGATTCTCTTTACGTTCATTAAAAAAGTAATATAATTGGAGTGATATATTTCTCCGATAGATCGTTTGACGAGGGGAAAATCAAGATTGATGAATTACTAAGTTTTACTTACAGAGAGAGTTATTTCATTGTTCTTTAGTAATTCCAATTATCAAGGCTGCTTGTATCTGAAGTGCATAAATATAAATATAAATATGACGATTAGGTAGAGAGGTGTACTGCATAATAATACACTAATGATACTGTTATCTTAAGAGGCTGTGAGAGCCACGGTTTTAAGGAAAGTGATGTGTTCGTCAAAATTTCACGAATAGGTCGGAGCTAAATCAACGCTCATCTAAACTCCGAATCCTGAGATAATATTTTTTACAGTCACGCGTAAAAAAATTTACTTTAAAAACTAAATTTAGGAAAGTGATTAGGTAGAGTAGTTTTCACCTTCCTGCTTTGCATCCACACTCGTCATTCAGGGTGGCCGCTGTTTCGATCATTATCCTCATACAGTCTTCTGGCCAAACTGGTAAATCATTAATTACTTATGGTGAAGTTTTTTTGTCAGCGTAAAGGAATTTTTGTAAGGTTTTTGCCACCAGCCGTCATATCGTTTATCATTTACCCTCAATCTAATTGCTTTTGGTGGCATGGATACCTCATTACTTTCTACAAAAAATACGCATTTGGGCCATATGGAAATAGTTAAGTAAGAATTATTTTTATTGAATAGGTCATAATGGTAATTGGATAGTTTATGATAAATACTTCTAAGCTCTTCTTTCAAAATCGAGTCTCCAAAGAGGTCGAACAATAGCATCGTTCGTGATTTCATTTCCGCGGGAGTGGTACCAATTTCAATAGAAGAATAATTATATTAGATAAATACAACTTTTAATTAAAATAAGCACTCTATTCTCTATAATTT
Organism: Ischnura elegans; assembly: GCF_921293095.1. Lineage (NCBI taxonomy): Eukaryota > Metazoa > Arthropoda > Insecta > Odonata > Coenagrionidae > Ischnura > Ischnura elegans. The sequence continues at coordinate 6,877,125 of NC_060247.1, forward strand.
CCAGGGTTTCCTCGTCAATCGGAAGATAGGATTAGAGTTGATAAACATAATCCTCATGGTGCTTTGATTCGAATTGACGAAGGTAGGAAGGCCCTTAGGAAGGTATTGTGACTACCGACGGTGATTCAATGGAGAAACTTGAGAGAGAAATGGGAACTTTACTATGAGGAATGAGGTGGGAGGATCGGTTTTTTGTTATGGCTCTTGGACAACGGGGTAAATACGGCTGTTGTGAGCTTTAATGAGAAATAGCCATAGTTTCCTATTAGTCTTATTTTAGAGTGCTTCATGGATTTGAAAAGATACACATGCAGAATTATGGCCATAAATGTGGAATTTCATTGTTGTGTGCTGCTATGTCGATTTTTATCAAGGATGATTTGAATAGGGATTCATAAGAAATGGTTACATCATGGGAAGTGCCCAAAGTAGCCTTAGATATGCAGTAATACAAATGTAGCCCAGATGTTTCATGAGCTTGTATGAAACTCATTGAATACCACGATAAAGTTTAGTTTAAAATAATAACTATCATCATTAAATGAAAGGTATAGTTAAGTTGCTGTCATCTTCAAGGTTGATAAGGGCGTGACGTGGGAGATCGTTGCTAGCGGCGATGGGCGGTTGAACAGTTATTTTATTGTGCCAAAGTGGGGGGCGCGGCTGGAGTGACAGCGTCAAGGAAAAAGAGAGAGAGAGAGAGATAATGGGAGAAGAGAAAGAAAAGATGAGAAATGCCTCTGTAGAGGAGGGATGGATGGGAAGGGCTATCTGGGGATTGATAGCCATCTCTGTAGGCAGACACCGGAAGTGGAGCTAGGTAGTGGCCCTGTGTCTCTTTCGCACGCAGGATCAGTGGAAATCGAAATGTGGAGATTGGTCTGTCCACTGATTGTGAGAGGCACGGTTATCACTCAAGGTAGGGATTTTGCCTGCTGCACTCTGCAATTACACAAAACGCAGGAACTAGTTTTATGCCTTTAATACTTTTGTACTCCATCAAAAAAAAAACCTATGGCAGAACGTTAGGAAAAAAAATTGGCTACATTAAACGCTAGGAAATAAAAACGGATCAGTTGGAAATGAATCCGTAAAATAACGAAAAATGACCCATTTATTTCCAGAAAATCACTCCAATAATTTGGCAGCTGTCGAACAGCTGAGCTTTTTACCTTCTCAGCAATAACTATGGAATGAAGTCATGTTTTCACCGTTTTTTAAATTAATTTTGGCGGATATTAGAGAGACTAGTACGTGGAAATAGAAAAATAATTCTGCCCAGTTGCAAGCGAAGTGGTGATTAAAAGTATGAAATGATTTTCTCAAAACTAACGAAACTAAAAGGGAAACTACTCCAACCTATTGTGAATTAAAACGAAGAAACCAATCCATCCATCTAAATTTGTAAATTTGACGTTCTAAGTGGTTATTCAAGCCATATCTTCCCACTGAAAGACACAGCAATCGTTAGTTAGGTTGGAGAGGAAGCAGTCCGCTCAATTCTGCGGTTGCATTAATTCATCATTTGATTCAATGCTCGCTACACACAATTTATTCCACGGACAATTGATATGACTGTCGCGGTCGTTCAGCATAAGGGTTTAAAATCAATCACAAAAGCCCATATTTCCTATATTTTAACTTAATATTTTACCAAATTTACATTGATGAACAGGTAGAAGATAAAAACGGCATGAATAGATCACTGATGAAATTCATTGAGCAAAGGATGAAGGATTTAACTCCGGAGACTTAGGTGTTAAATGAATAGCTCATAGGATAATGGGGTGGTTTCCTATTATTTTTTCTTGACTAAATCGAAAGATTTGGGCAATTTGGGCGCTTGGCTTAAATAGAGGATTAATAATTTTAATAAGAAAATTAAAAGGATTATTAATACCTTATCAAACGAAGGAAACTTTCAGACCATAGGCAGTTTTAAAAGGTGATTATTAAGAGATGTTTTCCTGAAGTCTGTGCCTCATGCATGCATTGGTAATCTCAGACGTTGTAAAACTCCTATCTACTCGTGTAGAAACTCTGTCCTTGTTGAGTCACGTGAAGTGGCATCGTTTGGGCGCCAATCTGGCCTTTTTCAAATGCACTAAAAATTGACCATCGCCATTCGTCTAAACTGGGAATTCTTAAACCAAATAATTTGTATATTATAAATGCACTAATGGTGGGTAACGAATCGCAATCAATATCTTTCGTTTTCTTTGATGAAGGAAACTACCCTTTTGAATGGAGAGCTACGTCAAATCAATCTTTAATCTGCGTAAAATATGTGAAGAACTTAGGGATTTAACAGTAACTTTCACAATAAACGTAACGAACATGCATGGCCAACTTTCATCACCTGAACCAAACAATCTCATATTTTAATATTTGTTTGACGACTGACAAACAGTTCTTTTTATCTGAAATAGCGTCATCTTACCAGCCTCCTATTTGAAATAAATCGATTTATAATGCAAAATGTCATTGTCTTGGCTTAAGTGCTTTTTACCTTATCTCTCTCGGGTGTAGCCTTCGGGTACCCCCGAACACAATCCTAGAAGTGCGAGGTGATCCAAGGACACGAACTGGACCCCTACCCTGAAAGTGTGAAACTTACACGCCTCTGGCTTGCGCATGGGTGAGCTCTACCCTCACTTCTACAAATAAACCTTCGAGTTAGATAACTTAGTGAGTGAATCTAAATTCGATAGAAGTAAAACAGTAGTTATATTTTCCATTGTTAGTATTTTAATATGGTTTATCAGACTGACTTACATAAAGTTATGGTTGTCACATCCGCGTGAATTGGCAGAAATACATCAGTATTAGCAACCCGTGTACAGAATCTATGCGGAAGGGATTTATGCCACCATAACACGTAATATGAAGGAGAGAGATTGGGAACGATTTGGTAGTCCATCTGGGGCAAGGGTTGCGTTGAGAACGATGCCTCAGGGACGACAAAGGGGATGAAGGTTCCACCCTGGCTGTGGCATGCCCCGGGGGATCTGAAGCAGCGGAATCAACAATTAGTGTTGCCTGGAGACGGCCTCAGCGTCTTGAGAGGACTCGGAATGGTAAGAGAGTGAGGGAGGGGAGGGAGTGTAGTATTGTACTGGGTTATATTGAGGCCTCGATGGGTGTTTGCTGGCGGTGCTTGGGTGGCGTAGACTCTGGGGCGCAATTGTGATCTCTCGAGACGAGGGACGAAATGTGTGGATGGGATATGCGGTGAAAGGTGACGCCTCCTACGGTCCCATTGGGAGCACGGGATATAAAGTAGAGACTGCAGGGGTGCCTGTGTAGATGGGCCGATGGGTGCATTCTCGCGCTGTGGTGCCTTATTGAATTACATCCCTATTACAACTCATACCCTTGCCCTTTTCTTGCACATACATTACCCATTCCTCTTGTAACAGCAACAAATTCCGGATTTCATTTAAATACGATAAATTGTATGAAATGTATATGAATGGGTTGGAAGTCAAGGGGTACAAGTGATTTTTTTCTCAACAGAGTTAGGTAAGTTAATTGCTGAAGGAAATATCAAAAAATTGGTTGCCAAGGGAAACGAGTGAGTCTCTGTTCTGTGCTGACATCGAGTGGAAAATCAAATGCACTGCTAAGCATCTAATTCTTCTCGTTTGTTTTCTATACCTCATTTCTGTACTTAATTCTGTGTAGAAAAGAGAAATCACTCGTACCCCTTGGCTTCCAACCCACTCAAATGTATATTGTAATTATTAGCCTCGTAAGTATAATTTCTAATGCCCAGATTATCCTTAAATTTGGAAGAATTATTTGGTATTCATTGTTACGGAATATTGCAGCAAGGAAAGCTAATCATGCAAGGTCGAATTCACGATTGTAAACTCTGCTCTGTAAAAATAATTATTGTTACCCTCGATGTCGGTTTTCGCAGTTTCTGATGCTGACATTCGTGATAATTGGTACATTAAATGCCCAAGAATTTACAAGAAAGTCCTTTATCGTACTCTACCGGCATTGATGAATATTTGGAATTTATTTACGTTTTTTAATTTGAAAAATTAGTGTTATTTGACTGTACAGAATATTTTAAGAGAATTGTTTCAAGTATTAGATTTACTGCAGTATTATTTCACGAGTAAATGTTTTCTTACTCTCAAAATTCACTGCATATCCCGGGGGGGGGAGGATACTGCTGTGCAAGAAAATAATTGTTAAATTACATTTTTTCTTCGCTTCTCTTTCTTAAATATTAAGAATATAACTTTTTTAATGATAATTTTTGCTGCATGCATTATTATTCTTTTGCGATTTCACTAACCAGAAACTATGGCCATTATCATAAATGCTAACTGTGATAAATTATGAAAACAAGTAATGTGATTTAAATTGTAGTATAGCTGCCATATGGTTCCTTCAATTTCTTTCTATATTACTGTACGTCATTTTACTATTATGTTGGGAAACAGTTTAATAAATGCAGTACTTTGCTGCATTAATTGAAATTATTGTGCTTTACTGCGGTGCCCTTTCGGTCCTAGTACTTTATTTAGCCCAAATTACTTACAACTGCCTCACAAATGTAACTGAATCCTTCCTAGATTTCTTTAATAACTTAAGGAGAACTCTAAAAATTTGAGTTAAAAGATGGTCTCTAATCCTGAATACCTACCATTTAGGTACATCTGATGATCGTGATATCAATGGTTTATAGCACGTGGTAGAACCTGCTCTTGTTTTTTATAGCTTCCATAACTGCCCTCTCTTCTCAAATGCATTCTTTGGATTTACTTACTGGATTTAAAAATACTTTTTATGATACCCTACTTATTGAGATAATATTTATTATTCGTATAACATCACACAGAGAATCTTCATGTCTCTTCAGTGAAGTTGTGAATCTTGTTCGAGACTAAATCACTCAATCTTTGGAAAATAACGATATTTAGATGTGTATAACTTCCTTTAAATAAAGCTATAGGTTACGAAGTTCTTTAATTTACAAAATTTCCTTACTTTGTAAAAGCACTTGCATTTTTACCATTGTTATAATAACTTATATAATATTTATGACTGGAAAGCATATAATTCAGTTATTCTTTCGCGATTGTTCCTCCACATACGATGCTGAAACATTAAATATTAGTTATATAAGAGAAGAAAGACGCACTTCGTGTAAATTTTGGTGCATTTGGGGCGTGGGTGGGGAGAGGCGAGCGGGGAGGGCACGCGAGCGGTCTCCATTCAAAATCCATTTAGTCACAGCTCTCGGACATTACAAGAAGAGAAGCGCGTCTCCTAAGTTCGCACACCTTTCCAGCTAATCGAGTGACCACTTCGTAGACCGTTGCCTCCCTGACAGCGTTCTAGGATCTAAAATTATTGCGAACAATGCAAAAATATTTCATCACTTCCCTAAAAGTTGGAAACGCCGATTTGTTTAACTCCGACGAGACGCCAAAGAAGGGACAAGTTGTTTCACTACACATTCTCTTTTTGCTTTCTACCATCTGCCGATTTATATTATCAAAGATAAGCGCCCTCCTAGCAACACACGTAGGATTAATTTTGCCTTATTCGGGGAGTTGGAGGGGGAGGCGACCGGGGAGGGGACGTGAGCGGCCTGTTGCTCTTCTATCCGCGACGCTGCGTGGGCGTTGGAATATTTTCTTCGCGCACTCAAATTTGGCATTTTGTGGATTAACTGTGGCAGATACCTCAAAATGCACGAAATTTTTATCTTAGAAGGGTAGTTACTCGGCAAAATCTATAAAAAATGGACTTAAAATATTAAATATTTCGATTATTGACCCTCGCCCCATAATAGGCATTTGAGCGAAGGTCAGGGGTTCACCTAGAGGTCCCATGCCTTATTTTTGATGAGTAACATGCCTTTTTTCATTGACGTAGATGCATTTTATAAAAATCGATTTTTCCGATCCGCCCTACTGTAAAGTTAAAAATCACCTGCTGAAGTTGTTGTTGACGTCGCTTGGTCTTTAGATCATGTTCGTGATTTTGACCAAATATACTGAAATAAATGCGTTTAGTTTTCAGAGCACCTCTGATTTGTTTATGTGCTGTTTCCATGTGAGCTTCTTTTGTAACTGTGCTCCGAGGAGGACTGCACTTCGGGAGTGAATGATAGCCTCGTTGCCGTGAAGCAGTAGAACACTCACTCCGGCGTTTGGCCGCCACGATAAGGCCACATGCATGTATTTTCTTGTTTTCCCTTTCAATTTTTAGCAGCCATCTCATTCTACCTACTCTGCAACCTACCGTTGTGGGTGTTCAGTTTTTTGATAAATTAAAAAAAAATCGCAACTCAAGACGGTGGCGGTGACGAGAATTATCTGAATTCTGCTGGGAAATAGGCTATTATTGAGCGAAAATTTTACTAGTGAATTTTATTGGAGTTATTAATTTTCAATGCTATTCATCGCGAGAGAATAATTTTATCTCTCACTACGCTACAGATATTTTTGAAAACTAATTAATAAGCTACCAAATCGACATCTAAATAAAACTTACGGAAAGTGACCTCCTATATATATTCCTTGTTTATTTTACTTGGTCTAATGTCGTGCTTCCACCTTAGACCATCGATTTTCATCTACATAATGTTATGCGATTATTTCACTTAATCTCCATGAAAATAGATACAAAACGTTTTCCTGAAAATTAATTAATATTTTCTCAAAATATTTGGATTGTTTCTAAATTGTTCCTATTTATCAAATATATGGTCGGATCAAGGTACAAATTTTAATCCAAAGAAAAACCATTAGTTCTATAAACGTACATGATCTCAACCTCATCATGTGGGAAAATAAGGGAGCTTTTTTATGTGAGTACTTGAAGCTAAAGAAATTCCTTCGCGGGAGTAGGGAAGTACGCATTTATAATGCGGTGATTGATGGTGATAAAAAATTCGGCAGACGCGTCCGAGGATTCGCCAGAGAAGACAGAAAATATGAAATGAAGTGACGTCATGGTGTATGACGAGATGACTCAGAAAATAAGAAAACCGATTCTCTTAAACAAAATTTCCCGCGCTAGTTGATGGACGTAGTCTTGGGTGGTCTGTCGCGATTGTGACTCGCCCACGGCCGAAGGTACAACGACCGGTGGTGGAGAATACACCTTCGGTTGTCGAAGCGGGTGCATGAGAATTAATTACGGATGTCATTTGGACAAATAGGGTGGCGATAGCAAATGAACTAGGGGTTGATGTGGTTCAAAAAATCCTTCTCCCACTCCGCCTTCGGGCTGAACACGGGGAAGGGACTTTTGGGAAGAGGAAGTTTTCCTGTGAAGGGGTTTGGCTCTCTTGTTTTCCTAAGACAAATATCTTTTTGATGAATGTCCTAAAGGTCGGAGAGGCAAAGAAACCGTGGTGCTGTGACTGGATGGTGCATCAATTTGTCGCACTGAAGACGCCGACAGCCGGCGCCGCTTTAATAAACGAAACTCAATACACGATGGCGCGCGTATACCTATCCTGATGGGGTCCTTGCTCTACGAGTCCCCACGCCTCATTTATGCCTGTTTGTCGGCGTGTCCTGTCTGTGTGTATATACATTTGTGTTCGTATCCCTGTACGTGTGTGTAAACGGAAGGAAGAAACGGTTTTTTTCCTCTCGGAAAAGGAAGAGAGAGAAGGAGAGATGAGTTATTGGCTTACTTTTTGCCTCCTTACCCTTCAACATAAAAAAAGATATCTTAGGGAGTGGGGAAATGAAGAGGAGAAGTGGGGGGAGGGATAGGGTTCTAAGAGGTAGTCAGGGTTGGGGGAAGTACCCTTTGAGGGCGTGGATGGGGAACGTCCCAGCGCAAAGGGGAAAATAAAGGATTTTGTGTGGTGGGTTCAAGTTGGAATGGGTGGAGGCGTATCTGATTGCCCCGCGTTTTCTTCGCGTCGTTACAAATCATTCCTTCTGCCGCGCCTCCATTTGCTCCGAACCACACCACTCCCGCTATCTCTCGACAAACAATACGGGCAATATCTCTTGTCTCCCTCTATATACCTACATACACTGTCGTCTCTATTCGGATGTGTCGCCCCGTGCCTTATTCGGGCATATTGTTCGCAGCGGAGGATGACGTTCGGGCGGGACTCTTGATATATGCGCGCGCTTCAATCCGTCGGAACTCGAAAGACCTCTGAGCGAAATTTATGCGCAGGAAAAGAGGCTTTTGTCGATAGGAATTTGGACGAGTGATATAAAATGAACATCGCTCAGAGAATGGATGAAATATGATATTATTTATGTAAATCACCCACGGTGGATATCTTAGAAGTTCTTACGTCCCGTTAATCCCATTTTATAGTTCCAATTTTAATCAATGTAGGACACCAAGAGAAATTCATTATGATATATACCTACCTACCTTCCCCATTGCAAAATGATAGGTGTTTTGGTGGTCATATTTTATCATTTAAGATAGTTATCCAGAGGGATCAAGAGATTTCTCTACAAAGTCAGCTCCACGTAATTAGAGCCAAAGATGTTTTTAAGACATAGCGGGGGCAAAAAATATTTATATGTGATGACTACATCCACAATGTTTTCATACCTCGACTTAAGTTCAAATTATTTTTTTTATGGAGTGGTATTTAACTAAAATTATTACCCTGTTCTTTCATCTTCTATTTCTTTCGAATAAACTTTAACCTTCACCCTGAAAAAGATGTTTAGTGCATCATTTTTTCATCTTCTCTTGTCAGGAACATTTAGTTGTATAGATTGATAGAACAGAAGAAAGTATTAATTCGGAGCAAGGCTTTCCTATTAGAAAATATTCCCCAAATTACACCCTGCCGCACAGTTAAACGCTGAAATTTGGTTTCATTTGAGTTTTAAAGATGAAAATCGTTGAAAAACGGTTATTTTGTCATTTAGTCAACAACTTAAGCGCTAGTTTGATTATAGTATGTGAGATTATGCCGCAGGCGACTGAAATAGGGTGGTTTCCTTTTATTTTTTATTGCCCAAATCGATAGATTTTTTACTCCTGGATTATTTCACGCTTGTAGATTTTTTAATGACGATATCTATTTTTCGCGATTCAAGGAAAAGTGAAAATTTTCAAGCGCGCGAAAACGCGACGGCTAAGTATGAATGCTGGAAAAACCCCGTGTGACGTCATGCTGGTTCCCGCTGTCAGCGGGTGGGGTGACCTTGGGGCGAGGCTTTGAGCACTGATACGACGCAGGATGCTAGCCGGTAGCGGAGTACCCTGCTATCAGCTAGCGCTTGGCTTAAATGAGTATTATTATAACCCTGTCAAACGAAGGAAACTTTCCGAACTTAAGTAGTTTTAATGGGTTATTATTAAAAGATGTTTCCCTGAGCTCTGTGCCTCATGCATGCATTGGTAATCTCAGATGAAGTAAAAGTCCTATCTACTCGTATAGAAACTAGGTCCATGTGACGTCACGTGGAGTGGCATCGCATGGGCGCCAATCTGGCCTTTTTCAAATGCGGTTAAAATTGACCATTGCCATTCGTCTAAACTGGGATTTGTAAAACCAAATAGTTTGTATATTATGAATACACTAATGATGAGTAACGAATCGCAATCAATGCATTTCGTTTTCGTCTTTGATGAAGGAAACTACCCTATTACAAATTTAGAGTAACTTTCGATACCTAAGCCACCTCGTGCTTCGAGGATTTCTATACGGGATGACTGAAGACATAACCTCAGATTTATACCCAGAACTCTCCGATCAGTCGCTAAACACTCTAATCACTGGACCACCACACCCACTAATATTTTCTTTATGAAGAGAAAAAATTAAAATTAGTTAAATTGTAGATTTAATACTTCTGATTTTCCTCAAAATACAGTTTAAACAAGGTATTTCAGTCAGAGAAATTTGGAAAGAGCGATAAAAATATTGCAGTTTCAAGATGAACACTATATTTATAAGTGCATATTATTTTTACGCATCATTAAATTGATTTTCACAGTTAAAAATAAATCCGCTGGTTCCTGAATGGCACTTGTGCAATTTCTCTTTTAAATGATGAAGATTTCGCCCTGATGACGACGGCAGAGAAGGCCGTCGAAACGATGGCAGCAATGTCCATCCTGACCCGGCTGATTTCCCGAGAAGTCTACATCTACAAGATTCGCCGGGAAAGCACCAAATCATTCATTATACTTGGTTATCCTTAGTAGATAAAATGCTTAATTCTGCTCTTAGCCACGAATTCCTATGATTGTATACAATTGTGCCTTGTACAACCAGTTCTCCGGTCCTCAGTCATGTAATGCGCTTCCAAGAGAATCCCTTACATTTGAGGAACAGATATAGATCATCAATAGTGTGTGCCCTTCAAGCCGATAACCAACCTCTCTCCCACGCCTATTTATTCCTTTGTACCGCTCACTAGAAATCCCCGATAACCCTGTGCACCCTAGCATTACGGCCGTTTCCGTGTTTGCCTGCGTAGGCGCGTGCGAGTGTTAGGGCCGCCAAGACGATAAATCTTGCCCCCGCCTCCCCTGCGCGGCAATCCGAACCTCTCAGTCCATCCGCTCCGCAATGATATCAGCTAATCCCTTCCAGGACTGCAATCCAGCATCGTTTTCAGCTGTCGTTTTTTGGATGATGAGGAGGAGTAAGGATAAGGAGGGAAGGTTACGCTTAGTTAGGATTTTCATGAGGGCTCGACGAGCGTTTTTTAGCCCTCCATACTTGTAGGGTGGACAGGGGTAGGATGATTAGCGAGGCAAGATGGCGAATGATATTTCTCGCTCCTGCTTCTATTCAGCTTCTTAGTCATAGTAGCATTATCAACTTTTCACATTGCTGTACAGTTAAAAATCGCTTGGTGAGAACGCCGCCATCATTTCTTGATTATTTGATAATGTTCGTGATTTTGACCAAACATGTTACAATTGTAGAGGTCTTCTGCGTCAGTTACTACGGATAAACGAGATAAGTACTCCATAATGGCTTCCTTAACATGAATAATTCACATGTAGGCAACGATTATCTACTAATATCTAACTCGTAAAAAAAATCTCCATGGAACAGTTAATTAAAATTGTATTGGGATGTTATCTGTAAAGAAAATTGTACTACCTGCCAAAATGAAATAATTAAAAATTATTAATTGTTTGCATCGTCATCTTGTCCCGGCCTCCCCTTGCCACTACCTAAGATTCCTCATTTCTTATCTTTTTTTCTAACAAACTCTGATTGACGCCCTTTTTCAATATATCCTAATCCAATGATTCCAGAGTGTGGAATGCCTAATAGATAGGATTAAATAGGTTTTCGTTTTTCCCACGCAAAGCATATAACGTCTTGAATACATGCTAGGTCGACCTCATGACATCAAACCACTCACATTGAGGAGATAAACTTTAGTGTCTTAACAATACCCACCACGAGTCTTTTGAGGCGACTTTCGGAGAATTATGCCGATGCAAATGTAGAAGGTGGCTTCAGAGGTAGATTTGACGTATTTTATCTATTGTACAAGCAGGTTACTGTGATATGTGGCATGGGTGTAATGTATTTTCTATGTTTTCTCCCATTTAAAGAGTGAACAAAGAAAATATTTTAAATAATGGTACCCATTTGAAATTAGTATATTTTATTTTACCAAGACGTTGTTGCCACATCCTCCGAAGAAAGACTACGAATTACATCACAGTTTATATTTACTGCAATATTCAGGTATAACTAGATTTAATGGTTGGTTAATACGTATGGTGTTCCAACAAATTTCCCATGAATATTTAGTGTACCGGCATAAGCCTTAAGATGGACGAATATCCGTATTGTATTGAGCACAAAAAGAATGAAACCGATGCAACCGAGGAACTCGTTGTATTTCTTATACGGAAAAAAATTGTTATGCCACGTCGCCAATTTCTTAGCATTTCGTGGAATTTGCTGGAATAAAAAATGCAATTGACTCTCCAGCGAATCGGAAACCTTATCTGAGTTCTTCCCTTTATCGACTCCAGCGTTTCCTATTCTAGTATTCCGCGTGTGCCTCTATTTTTTTGTATCGGTAACCAGGGTCTCCGCTTCATTGCTCCCGGTGGAGATAAACCCTTGGTTTCTCCTTCCGAGATCGCCACGGGCAACAGGAGAGGCATCGGACGAACCCTCTGCAATCCCCTTTTTTGCCCAACTCCATTTACAGAGAAGCAGCGAGTGACTCCCGGGGCGGATGCATGATTGCCTTCGATTCCTAAGTCAGCACTTTAAGGGTCAATTTTACTCAATCGGCAACTATTCTTCCAGAAGCTTTTAAAGCATGCCTTTTTAATCAATGTTAAGGAATATAATAGGACCGCTTAATATTGAAAAACTTTTATGCAGGCTTTCCTTGATAATCTAATAAGCACTGTCCGTAGTTACCTTATTACCAAAGACATATTTACTTTTCAAAAGACGTATTATCTGGCAGAAATCCTTATTTTGACGTCTTAACAAAAATAATTTAACCAGGAAAAATTGTAAATTTTATTGGTTTTGGAAACTGAATCCAATTTAAAAATACGTGAAATTAAAAGAATGATATTTGAAGCTTCACTTTTGTTTTTATGAGATAATTTTCTATTTTGTAATAGAAATATGTACATAATTTTCCCGATAGACTATTGCAACTCCATTTCTCTTGTCACTGAATATAGTCTATTAAGTCTCGCCAGAGCTATTGAACTAGATTTCAATTAGAGTGTACGAGTTCAATTGAGGATCTAGACTCATACTATCTAGGCTAATCATATCATCATCTAGCCAGCTTATAGTATCAATACCTTATAAGATCTAGATTTAAGTTTTCATTGTCGTTTTAAAAAAGTTTATGAAATTTTAAAATAAAGATATTGAGGAAATATTGACGCAGGAACCTGATACAACTCACCAGAATGTTTACTAAGATTTGATTATATTGCCAGTGAAACTGCCTCAAGACCGCTGACTTATTTTCACGTTGTTTTATGGTACCTCTCGTATCGCTCTTCCAATAGCCAATAATGCTTACGCATCTCACTCACCATGAACTCTCAGACTTCTCCCAACCTCTCCTTCCCCCAGCACCCTTCCGCGTCCCACCCACTGACCCTATCTCCCCACATCCACTCCTCATCTAAGGTGGCGCTCCTGATTCCCCCTTCTCTTTCCAGGCCATTCATCAAACTCCCGACCCCTCACACCAATCGCCACCCACTTCCCAATCCCACTCTGTTGCCGAAGCAACCGATCAAGTACACAAACATCACGCCTTCGCCCGCAACTCCTGGACGGCCCGAGTGGTGGTTTTCTCTAATGGATCCTCCTAATACTTAAGAATTATTTATACTTGCAGAATACGTGAGTCTGAGGTAAATTTTAATTTATACTATTAAAATTTGTTAATGGATCAGGGTTTTTAACAGCATAGCCGCACAATCCGTGAATGGTAGTCAAAGTGTACTGTTTTTTTATTATACATCTGCATTTTAAAAATACATTTTGAGTGAGAAACTGTTTGGTGCAGTAAATTTTTACTCATGCCATGAATACAGCACTAAGAAAAAATTATTATTTTTGATCTCTTTCCAGGTCATCAATAATCGTCCATGTATTTTAATTTCGGCGTCGTTACCTTTGTAATACCGTTTACATGCGCTGTGAGGGTAGCTGAATAGAGAATCCTCTATTTTGTAATATTCATAATACTAATATTCCAATTCGATTCGCATTGAGAATTCACATTTACATTGAAATTCTCGTTTCAATGAAACGGGCCGAGGTCCTTCACACGTGCAGTGCGTACTGCGTAGTCCCATTGTACATCTCATAGATGACTATGATTCAGCCGTTCGTGAAGTATTACTATCGTTGCATGAACTAATGAGTCCCTGCCTCGTCTTCTAAGATTACTTTCGATTCGACTCTAACGTATGCCGCAGCGATGCCTGGACTCCGTCGGAAGCCGTCATGAATAATCGTTTAAACGACGTATTGCCCCCAATGTGTAGTACGCATTTTATTGCTATGGGACAAATGCATTGTAAATTGAGGCCTTGTACTAACCGAAGGAAGACTTATCGTATCTTAAGCCATCGGCGTGACGCCATTCAGAGTTCAGGGTAAAGAAACTTCCTGGTCTGCGCGAAGCCACTCGGTGTAAAGCTTGGTTGCTGGGTAGCCGCGTTATGGGAGTGCTGAATTCTTTTGCGGAAGAGCGTCGTGCCTTTTCCGCCTTGTGAAGTAATCATTCCCAATATCTTATTGCGTGCAAACAGTTTTTTATTCGTCCAATATCGTAAATTCGTTGTGCATTGCTGCATATGGAGTTAGAAAAAATTTCAATTTCACATCACTGTGTCGGTGCATGGCATAGTGCGTGGTCGATGATGTACTTATGAAAGAATCGTGTGATGATTGTGCTGGAAGGTTTTCGTTCTTGTGTTACCGAGTGGGTTGAGGAAGAGGAGTAACACATCAAAGGATCCTCGTGTCTTACGATTTCTCCTCAAGTGGAAAACGGCACACGTCTTCAAATAATAGGAAACGTGGTAAGTAATGATGGCTATAGCCTTTTAAAACTAATTTTCATCTTGAGCTACAAAGTTGCTGGTGATAAAACAGTTACATTATCTTTATAAAACATACGGATTTTTTCTGAGTGATACCACAGTAGGTTGTCTTTCCCTCCTATATAGTAGTTTGCGCTTCGAACAATCTCCCATTTAAATTATTTTTATGGTTAATCTAACAGTCGTTTTAAGTGGGGCACGCAATAGTATAACTGCAAGCTACATACTTTCATCACTCAGTTGTTCATTGATTTATGTATTAGAGCTAGGGATATTTTGCCGACTTGATTTCATGCATTTGCGCATGTCCTAAAACAGTTCCCGAATTTACACGATTCATTTTGGAGTACACGTTAATAAGGTTATCCAATTACGTGCCTTCCGTAAAATTAACCCCCCGCTCTCTGTCCATTGCACCGTAACCAAAGGTCTCGGCTTTCTCCCTGATTACTATTCACGGCTAACAAGAGGCAGAATGTGGAATTAAATCCTTTTGGATTGTAGTCGAAGAGGTGCATTCAATGAAGATCCCTTGGTGCACAGCTTCATCAAATATTATAACTGGTAACTGGATTATAGCCATATAAGTAGATACTATTAGAACTCACAGACCCCTTCACTGCCACAATTTCACAGAAGTTGTTTTATTTTCTCACTAAAATTCTCTTCTGTGGAAGAATTCATGACGTCTACCAAAAAAATTAAAAGCTTAAGCCAATCAAACAGTGGTGTTACTAAAATTAAGAGCCGTTAGTGCACAGAAACGTAAGGTAACTGTCGCTTCTCTATCCCCGAACATCCTTACAAACGTGGCACTACCTTACCAAGGGAAAAATTAGCTCATGAAACACATATTGGAGGATTCATCAAAATCCAGATACAGTCGCCTTCTATTTAATAGTGAAATTTAATGGAATTAAAAGATTCAACGGAAGTTAACATCATATAAACAAACTTTGTGAACAGAATTAATAGACGCATGGGACCTATCTTCAATTTCGTATTTTTCCATTTCAATGTCTATCTCGTGCGCATAGGTCCATGACGCCTGTTGGTCATATTCACACTGGAGGTGCCATCTCTTAACACTGGAACTGCTGAACTTTCCAACCGCACCAAAACCGCGGCATGAGACGTTTTTGTCCAATTGACAAAATGCGTTGATCCTGTCATGTTTGAGTATAATTGACGGTTTAAAGTATACCGGGACTAGCCGCGGTGATAACTTTTACGGGAGTCACCCGCAATGCACAATCGTGCGAAAGATCCACAGAGAAAAAATCATTCGCCTTGACCGGGATTCGAACACCTTGTCCGGTAGTGTCCGAAAATATCCACAGGGAAGAATGACGCCTCGGTAGCTTAACTGGCTAAAGCACTCGACCGGAAATCGGGGGATCCGGGTTCGAATCCCGGTCAAGGCGAATGATTTTTTCTCTGTGGATCTTTCGCACTATAATTGACGGTTTATTTGTGGTTTGTGTGAACAAAACACGTGTTTAGGTCATGTTTAAACGTTTTATTAAGTATAACTAGGAGTACAGTAAACTTTTCAGGGAGCGACACAGTACTGCTGCAAGGCGAAGCGTGTTGGTGGCAAGCTCAGAGCAGAAGACGCGCCGGGCAGAGGTGACGCGGCCGGCGCTGCGTGAGTAGGCGGCCGGCGCAGTGCACAGATTATTCCCTTCTGCGCTTCTAACTGGCAGAATAATGGTATCTGTGCATCGATCCCCTTCGTAATAAACTGTTATTATGCTAAATACAAAATAAGTGTGCATAAAAACTGAAATTACATGTTTTCCCCACATGGGACAAAAAAGTCCCATCCCGCGGTTCTAGGTAAATCGTCGTTTTTCTCGCGAACCAAACATCGTACAATATTTTCGATATGACCATTCGAAAGAGCATATAAAAGGGTTAAAGTCATTAAATTTCAAAGGGATTAAACCACTAGTAGATGAATGGTAAACATTTGCAAAGGGCGATGGGACAAAGAAGTCCCGTCCGCGGTTCTAGTGTTAAAATCGGAGTGGATAGTGGCTGTCCTTCCTTCTCTATCGTTTCACGTCTCACAGCTGCAATGCTGGCCCTACGCTCGGTCGTTCTTAAATTTCATGATGACGGTGGCATTGTGGGATATGTGTGAAGGGGTTGCGGTCGTGAGAATTTTTAGATGGATGAGTTCGATCGCTTTAATCATTATAGAACATGCGTTGTCTTTGCTTGACAAAGGAAAACGCTTGTTGTATTGGTCTAAAATGTAATGGTTTCAATTAGTATGCAATTAAAAGTCATTAATACAGTGGCCTATGTTCCATCCTGAAAGTAAGGTGGTTCATTTTTAACTTACTTGAGTTCAAAACCGTCTGATCTTGTGGTACATCATTAAAAATGCCATTATGTTCACTAAATCGTCAGAAAAAAAACGTAATTTGCCAGCCTCGGTGGTAGCGGCGTGAATTCCTGGCCTGCCAGACAGAAGGTAGCGTGTTCGTGTCACGCCTGGGTAGGTGAAACCTTACTGGAACTCGAAACGAAAATGAACATCCTTGAACTGGGTGGGTGAAACCTACACTGTTCATGGATGTTCGTGTTCGTTTAATTGTTTTGTAAAAAACCCTGTTGTAAAAGGCCATTGGCGTTGTTTTTGGTGGTAGATGAATAATTAATTAACACAATGTTCTAAAGAACCGTAATTGTTTCTCATTTTCATCAAATATCAGTAATCATTCATCTATTTTAAGCTTGCCGTCGCACGTGCCTGCCAATGTAATATGACGCGTGTGGTGAAACTCGGTTAGAGGGGAAATAATATTAAAGTATAAAAATAACATTTTTATGTTTTAATATTAGTAATATATGTGTGGTGGACTTTCTTTTATATATCTCCACCACAATTACAAAAATAAACTATTTTCTAACTTTTTTTATAAGTCGTTGGCGGAGGTTCCGCAAGCCGCCGTCAATGGGTGAGTATTTCGATTTTTTAATGAAAAACTGTCGCAATAGGTTACATTGGCCTGACTGGACACATGCTGTTTATGAACTTTGAGGGATCGTCAGAAATATCAGAGCAGAGGTGAAGCGCAAAAATTTGGAACGGTGTGGACATTTTCGAAGGATATGTTTTTGTAAAGTGAACCAAAGCTTTCATATTAGTGTTTTTGATGCGCTTTCCTAAAAAAATCCTGAAATTTTAGTAAAATTGTTGAAACTTGAGCGTTTATTATAATTTTTTTTTTTAATTTCCGACCCTATTTGCAGAGAAGTCTCGATGGTTATAAAAATGTAACCAATTTTCTCCACCCCTCACAATTGGTATGCCCACCATTTTCAGGGAATGAGCAAACAATCGCCTGGGCCCAATTCGCTTCCGTGGCTTTGTACGCATGCAACCCTTCCCGTCCCCTTTCCCCTCGTCATCTCCGCGGCTAAAATCAACCCCTTCTCATCATGCCTCCTACTCACGCAGTCACACCCACTCACCGGTCACTTGCCGTGTGTATATAAACCCTTCTCCGATATCCCCTACTTCTGCGGTCATATCCCTCACTTTGTCTCGTCTTCACGACAGCAACACGATCGATTTGAAGGCCGCGCCAGGGTCAGAATTGCCGTGCGTGTATCGTAGGATGCGTGGGACGTGAATGGAGAGATTAATCGATCGGCGAACGGAGGAGATGGGAAGCATAGAATGAAGAAGAAGGAGAAAATTTGGGAGGGTGGAAAGCTGATGGCGACATATCGCGATAAATCACTTAGATCATATAGCTACGTAACCAGTTGATGGGGTCTTTTTCACGTTTGTTTGCCACAGCTAAGCGAAATATTAATGTTATACCTCAGTTATCATCCAAAAATAGTAGAAATTTCCTTCCTCAAAGGGAATTTTTTCTTTTCTGTTGAAACGGCAACTAATGGTTTCCCTGGCAGTGAATCCCTTCGCCTCAAGGGTGGTGCGGGATTCCTCGTCCCTTCCCTTGCACCCTTATCCACTCCTTGGAGGTGTTTTCAGGGTCCTATCGCGGCGGCCCCTTCATCCTTTTGTCCTTTCATGCCCTCCCTCTTCCGTGGTACAGAAGTGAAAAGCGAAAGCTTAAAAAGACCCGGCCCAGGAGTTTAACCCTGCGGGCCCGCCCTGGGGCCTTATCCTGGTTCTTTCTGGCTATAGCCAGAGCGATTTATCGAAATTATTGGCAAAAGCTGTATGCATATGGCTGGTGAATTGGGTTGGAGTGGCGGCTGAAGTGATTGCTTCACACCATATGCATGGGTCTGGGTTCAACTTCCGAAAAAATTTCACGAACTGCCTTATCCGTGGAGTGAAAAATACTTACACTGAAATATTTGATAACTTTTGATTGGAAACTAAGCTTACGAATGACCATATTTTCATTTGTCGAGAAATAGTATTTTTTCCATCAATTTCTGTGCTCTAGTGAATTGCGAATCATAGTATCAGAATTAGAATTAGGTACAGCACATTAGATTATATTCGTTACAGCACATCAAATTACTTTTTACCAAATGTATATTTTTTATAATAAGTATTACCCGGTGTAACTAATTGGAATTTCTTAACCGTAGGAGTTAAAGGAATAAAACTTGGCTTTTTCCACATGGTGAGAAAAGTCACCATATGGAAAAAGCCAAGTTTTTATTATTTCAACTTCTATTTTAACTCTATGGTTTATCGCCTCTAATACTCGCAACTAGATTTCATTGTTCCCCAACCTGAAACCTTTTAGGCGATCCCAGAGGAGAATAGTAGTCAGATAACTTTCCCGTATAATTTTCCGCAAACCGCTTCTGCAGTGGACATCTTGCCTTCCTGTCCATGTTTCGGCAGCTGTTTCTGGGAATACAACCATTCGAAAGCCCTATATGAAGCCATTCCACCGCTCACTTGGGCTCACCTCACCGCAAACAACCCGCTCCTCTAACAGCACAACTGCTTCCCAACAGCGAGCGTGTCGACCGCCGCCACTCGAATTCCGCGTAAACTCTGCATGCGCTCAAACACGCCACCTAACAGACGCAACTCCTGAAACAGCAGGCATTTCACCCCTTCCAGTGTGTCATAAAGGGTTTAGCGACGGGTTCCTGCTCGCCAAATTGCTTTAATTTTTTTTAATTTGGAAAATTTTGGAAATGGAAATGCAATGCCTTTCTCGGCACCAGAGCTTTAGCAAATCATCATTTTCAGTGATAATGGGATGCAATGTCTCTCAGGGAATGGAATTCTATTTAAATATTTGAACAAAAATGAAAATTTTCCAATCAGCAATTGATATTATACGCTTTCGTAAATTTTTCTTTGACTCGCATGATAGAAATGAACAGCAAACTGATGTCTGCTCTAAAGAAAAGGTGAAACAAACGTTTAGTACTTATTATTTTTTTGCTCTTCGAGTCACTTCTGCTCCCGTTTCATAAGATTAGAAATGCCTACTTTTTAAATAGGGGATTCTTGATTGCTTACTAATTCGTAACTTCTCTCCCTTACTCTCTTCAGATTCCCTTATAATTGGGGTGTGAATTTTATTTATTTATTTTACCGACTATCTGTCCTGATAAATTCTTTTCCGACTGAATCGATCCGTTTTCGTAAGCAATTAAAAATTTAACTCACTTGGCATCATCTCATTTGACGCATAATGGCTGTATGACTTACATACTGAGATTGTGTTCATAGTAATCGGTTTGTTGTTTTCCTTTGGTTTGAATAGGAATTGTAAATAGGTTATTTGTTTAAAATTCATTTGCCCATAAGTGCACATTAAATTCGCAGTTTTGTTATGTGTGTACCATTTCATCAAATTCAAGATTAGAATTCATGTTCAAGTTATAACCTGTACTGTGAATGAGTGACGGCCTAATGGGTATTGACAACTCAAGGATCTCTTCCATGCATTTTAAAACGAAAATTAACGCTTTTTCGTGTATTTCGAAAGCATAGTAGAAGATCCTCTTCGTTTTTCTTGGTATACTCTTCGTTTTCTTTTGCGACGCCTTAGCTCTAACATGAGTTAATGCGTGCCTCGGATCTCCCGCAGTGTCGCACCCTGGCGGTGGCCGTTGTCAGACGGGTGAGGCGGGCGGTTAGTGTGGGCTGGCGGTTAGTGTGGATGAGGTCGAGCTTGCCACACTCGATTAGCCAGCCTTCCTCGGTCAGCCGTGGCTGTTGGGTGCGTTACTTCGTACCCATGTTGTCGTCCTAGCCAAGACACTTGCAATGCCTGCGGGAAAAATCACCACGGCGCAAATTTTACTATTTCATGGTTCACGTAAATTACTGATTCAATTCTCTCTTGCTCAAATGTGTGGAATATCGTCATGGTGTAGTTACTATTAAGTATTTTTTTCAATCATCCTTTATTAAAGCCAACCAGTTTAGATCTTTAACTTGTCATTCATAAGGGTACCTGCTACTCCCTTGTTTCCTTGAGAGGGTACAGAAAGTGTCGAAAGCTGTTATATAAACACTGCGTGGAAAATTATCACTATAAATTTTCGATTTTTTTAATAGAGAAAAATATTTTTTTGACTTAAATTGCGTCCAATTAATAAAAGATTAGACTCATCGCAAGTGGATTCCAGAATGCTCCAGATTTTGAGAGCCAAGAAGTGTGGTAACGGACAGTAAAAACTTTATTCACTTATGAATATTCTCCTTAAATTGAATGCTAAAATTTATATTTATAAATAGGAAATACTCCCTCTTTTAAAATAAACAACTCCCTGCAGTAGCCAGTTTAAGGTCTTTATAGTAATCCCAGGTACTAGGCTCGACTCACACACTCATTTCCAATTGTCACGGCACGAATTCAATACGTTTTCGGTGGTTTTCGTTATGAGAACCGATGTGTAAGGTATGTTTTTGATGCCTGGTAGACACTGAATATTACCGAACACCCAAACGACACGAATAACTTTACAGCGATTTTTTAAAGGCGCAAATTCCTGTCTACAGGAGGTAATCATGGCGTTCACATACGTAAGGCTAGGATCCGTTTATTTTCTGTTAACTGCATTTCTGCCGTAAGGTGAAAATATTCTGTTCGAAAACAGAAGAGTTATTGAAACATTTTATTGGGTCTTCATGCGGTTTTATCTCTTATAACACTGGTAGAACTGTAAAGTGACAAAGAATACAATTAACAGTTAGCAGATCTTGTTCTCTCTGGAAAATAGCAATGACTACGTGATAAAAATTTTTAAATAAATTTTTAACTCAGTCGTAGAAACCTGACATGAAACGTGTGCGTGTAAAGTGATGGATTCGTTTCCGATGGCCAAAGAAAACGTACAGCACCAAATGGAACCGTTTGTGTGTGGAACTAGTCTTAAGAAAATATTCGATCACCTATCCAAACGTAACCTCAGCAAATATTCTTATAGACTTTTGGTTTAAGGCCACAATTGATAGTTATGGCATTGGTTCCTGCTCCATTTACTCAATGATTCATCCCGTGGGTTGTTTTGGATATATGAGTGTAGAGCTCATCTCAGACTTAGCCACAGGTCTGTGAATATGTCACATTCATGTTAGGTGGGCCAGCTGCCTCCCCTGGGCATCTACCGATTCGATCGATAGATTTTTCTTCCTCATAGGAAAATCTACTGGAATTGGTAAAGTATTAATAGCGTATGCTTGGTTTCGCTGATGTTAGGACCTGCCCGCCTTCTGACGGTGCAGGATTCCTCGTCCTCTCCCTTCCTTCCCCGTCCTTCCCCTGGAGGCGTCGTCGGGCTCTCATCGCGGCGGCGCCTGCTTTCCTTGATCCTTCCCGTCCTCCCCTTCTGATGGTAGAGGAGAAAAGCTAACGCTTACAGTCCCTGCCCCAGGAGTGTACCCCGCGAGCCCGTCCTAAGGGTTTCGTTCCACCTGCCTCCCCTGGGCCGCCTCTCAGGATTCGGAGGATTTTCTTTACGAGTGTCCGAAGACTATTGGAATATCGAACCCCGTCCTCCTTGCTGAGCAACCCAGCGTTCTACCAACCTCTCCACCAGGCTACCACGTAGCTCGGTTCTTGCTTACATTGTTAGTCACGAAAATAACTATCTGAAATCTTCAGTTCGGATGGTATTAATTTTGAAGGGAGTTTTGTCAACGATTCTCGGCTTCACATTATCGCTAATTGGCGGCTAGTCGCCGAGACGTATTGAGGTGTTGGGAAGACGACTCTCCCCCCCTCTCTTCTCTTCGCTCTATTTACTACCCCACCCCCTCGGGTGACCTCAGTCGTCGCTGTCCTCGGCTAGGGTGTAAATTCCTCAACGATAGTGCGAGGGTTGACCACGGCGGCGCTGCACTGAATGCGCTCTCGCGGCTGCGCGGCTGCGAGAAATCCCTGAAGAAGAGAGAGGGCTACGAAGGGAAAGGGCGAGTGTGGCAGGGGTGGGAATATTTTGCGGTCGAGGGGACAGGGCGGGTAGTGGTAATTCAATGAGTGTATTTTCCGCATTGCCTATAGAATATACTTATGTTGTCACTATATTGGAAATTCATAACAAAAGAAAGCTCAATCATTTGATCTTGGCCAATATGATTTTCTTTGTGCATGTAGTCTTATCGAGTTATTTGAACGATATGATATTTTGTATTGAGAATTTTCCATTGCTCTTTTGTAACGAGTCACCCACTTTCTATTTCTTTTGTTACATATGAGTGTTATGTATGAATAAAAAATTATCGTTTTTCCAAAGCACCCTGCTTCCACCTAAGTTTTTTCCTCCTCTCGCTCAAAGCAGCGAGCCTCACGCTCCTGAACCCCCCCCCCCCCCAATATTGCCCCGACTCTTTCCCCTCTCTCCCCATTCAACAAACACACCCTCCTTCTTACGGGGTCTCGGCCGCAGTCGAGGACATGCCTTCGAACCCATCGGATGTGCTTTCCTGACGCGAACTGCGCCCCACTTCCTGCATGCGTCTTCCGCGAATTTCCGCCGCCTCTCCCTCGCCCGTTGTCCGAACAGGGAATCCTCCTGTCCCTCCAACAACTCCCGCGGATAGTTGAACCTTTTCTCTCCCCGAGTGTTACCTACCTTATCTTCTCATGCTCGGAAACTTTCTTGTGCTATTTGTGATGCGCCAAATCTCCGTGTTGAGTTCGAGTGGAATTTTAGTGCGCGTAGAGTTTAATTTATTTTATTAACGAGATCATTAGAAGCTCTATCTTTGACGATGAGGAGTTAGGGCATCCGAAATTTGCGGAGGCCGTGTGTTTCGCGGACTTGTGTCATCGCATGGGTTCCTTCAAGTGATTGTTTGAGATTTTTAGGGCACGTGAAGTCTTCCGAAATAATTATATAGTTTGTATATTATATACTATGAGTTGTATTGCACAAGTATAAATCTGTGCTGGATCTAATGCAGCACAGTTATTGAATTGAATATGAATTACCCTTTGATTGCGGTCTAAGGATGGCCTCGGTAATCTCTATCATTCCATTTAAACGGCCTGCACTTCGTTGCACCCGAGTGTTGTGTCATGGAAACTGAGTGTACATGAGTTGCAACAAATTGCTTACGGTTCTTGTAAGGCTGACTCTTCACCATGTGGTAGGTACAAGAGAGTCCTACCGAAGGATGTATTGGCACCTTTTGCTAAAGATTTCCTCGTGGTCAGGATATATTGGAATTATTTAAGTTTCTGCAGTGCTATTTGTTGTGTGTGAAATGCTTGCAAATCTGATTCGCCGCTGATGTGGAATTAGTCCCAACATGCATATTTCTCTCCCTTTGGCCCAATTTTTTGCAGTCCTTTGGATGAGTGCGTTCAGGTTTGCGAAATGTATCTAGATAGTTCCGAGAGTGATTTTCATCGGATAACTATCGTCTCAGCAACTCCTATGCAGGATGGAATGCCGCTAGGAAACTAACCCTCCTTTCAAGTAACCCTGGGTGCCCCCTCTGCTCATTGACCCGTCGGATATCATCGGTTTAGAGCTTTGGTCGTCGCGGTGTTTTGTGTTGCAAACAGTCTCGCCATCGCGACCCGTTGCGATCAAAATAAGATAAGACCAGCCAGCGATTATACTTTCGCCTTGAGGAGGAGCTGCTTTGCGCTCGTGTTAGGAGGTCATTGTCATTTCACACGGATGGTGGAGGAAGGGGGCTGAGTCATTGATCGCCTTTCGAAGTAGGCTCATATGATGGTGGAGAAAAACTGTGCCGCGAAGTTTTATCCCTGCTTAGCTTATGCCAGTAGGGACAAAAATTACTAACGATGCTGAGGTCAAAAACGCGCCATTTTTATATTTAAAAAATTAGCGCCAAGCACTCCGATTGACTTCAATTTTGCCCTGTTGCCGGATGCTCTGGACAACTCATGGCTTGGAATGCTCTGCCTTCCGGAGATCGCGAAGTATCAAAGGCGTCCGGCAACAGGGCTAACTCTTGCTCAATCGCAGCGCTAGTCTAAAGGTTTATGAAGTTTAAATGGTGCGTTATCAATCGTAAAATCATTAGCCTTGTAGGTTCCTGTGAGCATCAAACAACCAGCGTCAACATTTCGTGACACAGTTTTTTTTCGCTCTGTATTCTGGTCTGGAGTATAGAGTGAACGTACGTGGCTCATGTCATCCTGCTGTAGACCTCACATTCATAGCAATCGACTTGCCTGAACCAAAGACTTGAAAACGTTAAATTCGGTTAAAGAATAAACTATACGTTTGAATCACTTAGCTAGAGATACCACTACGTATTAGTCAGTGGCAGCGTATATTGCAGTACATGATGAAATTAGCGCGAAAATATGCGTGTCGTTCGGTCGATTTTGAATTTTTTTGGAACATGAGCAAGGGACTCTTCAACGCGCAGAACCGTAATAATTTGCTTTCCATGCACTCTGCATCCGTCTTTTATCTAGCGATTTGATTGATGGATTTTTCTTCCTCATAGACTAATCCTCCAAAATCGCTTGAATAGTAATGGCTTCGCCTGGTTTAGCTATTTAGTTGGGCCCTCTTCGCTTCTATAGCGTTGAGGTGTTTTTTCCCCGTCCCATCCCCTCTGAACCTATCCTACCCCAGAGGCGTGGACGGGTTCCTATCGCGGCGGCGCCTCTTTCCTTTTTCCTTCCTCTCCTCCCCCTCCCCGGGAGATCGGGAGTATAAGCCTCTGGCTTGGTCCCCGGCCCCGGAGTGTTGTATCCCTGAAGGGCTCCCCTTTTCCGTTTTGCATCCGTCTTTTGTTATTATTACCGTGAATCGCGGAAGAAGGCACCTCATAGTTGAAAATAACGTTTATAAGGAGTAATACTGCAGTGATTTACGATGGTTCTTCCTCTTCGTGGTATAAAAGTCAATATTATTAAGGTATTAATTTATTATTTATTGTTAGTTTGTATTGAAAGTATTGAAACAAATTAATAAATTGATCACCAGCGACATTTCAATCATCCGATGAATTTTTATGAAAAAATTGTATTTTTTAAATTAAATTTCAGTAAAAGTGCGCTGAAGAAATAAAAAAAGAGTTAGGGTTTTTAAAATTTACACTCCGTTGTTTAATGATTAAGTGTTTCTCTTATAATTAAAACTTTTTGATATTCGTAGCAGAGTTTTCTCGGGTTTCACACCGGGTCAGGTCCTCCATTTCTCCTTCCAACGTTTCGATGAACAACTCGCCCATCGTCTTCAGGGATTCAGGAATCCAATCAATCCAATCATAGGATTCCTGAATCCCTGAAGACTATGGGCGAGTTGTTCATCGAAACGTTGGAAGGAGAAATGGAGGACCTGACCCGGTGTGAAACCCGAGAAAACTTCACTGCAAATGTTCGCCGGGAAAAAAAAACAAAAAGTATATTATTCGTAGGAAAGGTTTTAGTAGTGAAATTGGAGAATTTATTCACAATTAACATTAGCTCTCTTCAGTCTGTTTGAGGGATTGTTCTCTCCTATGTAATTGTCATAATATGTGCATACACTTGGAAGTTTTCACCTTATAACTTTGATCATTCACTCTAAATATTGTGGAATAATATGTAATTCTGTATTGAATTGCACAAAATGCTAATATTCATAGAATATTTTGGAAAAATTGCAATTTTCGGGGAAGAGCAGTTTCACCATAGGAGAAAAAAATTTCATTTGTAAAAACGTTCCATTATATTCAAATGGACGCCAGATTAAAAATTATATCATGTATCCATCGCATATTCTCGCGGAATATGTGGGGAAGGTTTTTTGTTATGTAATGGAATATTCATTCTTAATTTAAGCTAGCCTTTTTCACTCACAGCCTTTGTCAGTTTGCGGAGAAGCTATTTCCCTTTAAAAGGTTAATATTTGGATCAGGGATTATATTTATCTCAATGCACCTTACATTTGTTTTAATAATGAAGAATTGTGTGTAATTCTGTATTTGTTCATACGACTATATGAACAGAGGCGGATTGTTGGTGTAAGGTCTTCGTTTTCAATTCGTGATTTAGCATACCTTTAGTTCAGTGTCTCATATTTTTATCGTTGTAAGATGAAGGCATACCGAGAGGATTTATAAAAGAATTACTTTCATAGAATGAATGACTGCATGGTGCCTAATATTTGATGATTTTATAACATAATGGTATCTAATGTTTGATGATTTAATAATATTATAATTCGTAAACCTAATAATTTATGCCGTGAGATTAAGTTGATATTTTAGGTTTTTCCTCGTGAATATGGTGCATGTCTATCTCGCACAATAAAGCCTGTGAACCCATTACATACCATAATTATAGGGTATAAATAGATCCCAACTCGTTCAAGGTGAAAAGCGATTTTGATTCGATTTGGGCCATTTCTTTCATTAACTATCTTCTGAGAGAGACTGCATTCTATGTTTTTTTAGTCTCTGGAAGAATTCGGGATGCTGGGAAATTAGGTGAGTAAGAGAGTAAGGCCCGAAGCATGTTTACAAGTTGTTGGGATAAGTGCTATATAATGATTAAATTTTATGAGACAGTATTTTATAGAAGCTGAAAGTATTAAAGATATAACTCCCTTAGAGAAAGAACCGTGAATCGTGTACGACGGTAGCTTTTTCACATTATTCATACCAGCGCTAGGCTATGGAAAGAGCAAAGGGAATGAGTCTTTTCCTCCACACAAGAGTGCGAGCCTTATAAGGGCCAACCCCCATTTTCGCCGGAAGTGCGGCGACAGACACCGTGGGGCGACGCGTTGGGTGGGGGCGAGAGCAGGGGAGAGAAACGTGGAGGGGAGGAGAGGAAAGGGGAGAAGTGTAACGGCCTATTGCGATCTTCACTTTCGGGGAAAAGTACGACGACACCCTGGGGGCGATGGTGGTTTAAAATTTAAAGGCATATCACTAAACCATGCTACAACCAGTTAACAATGTTTTTTAATGTCTTTGCCTGTCAGGAACATTTCACGTGAACTCAGCGATTCCAATATTACACCTGATGAATGCTTAAAAAGAGACTTAATATTATGATGCGTCGAATACGTGAGCTACAAAATGTATTTTGGCCAGGTGAATCCTCATTGGCCATTGAACGTCACCTCAGCGTTGTTAAAAATACAAAAGGCTGATTCACAGAAAGAGCTGAAAAATGGTGAATTTCTTATAATCTATTACATATATTTTTATACCAACTAATTTAGTACTAATTGGTTCATAGGATATCGGATTGCTAACCATTATTATTTATTTATTGAAAAAACTTCAATTAGGCACCAGGAATTGAAGTGTCGTTAACAACTTGCTCTGGTTCTAGCTGTTTTTCACGTAGCACGAAGAAGGGTTGTGAGAGTGATGTGTGGGGTAGAATCGACGGAGATGGTGGGAGATGCTTGGGGTAGGCGGCTGCGAAGCGACACATGGGCCGGGGGAAAATTGATCATTAATAAGCGCTGCCGTCGTAAGCGCAGTCGTGTGTGTCTACTCCATAATTACGGGTCCTTTATCCTTTCTAAATGGTTTTTTGGGAAAGATAATGAAGCTCTTGCATTCATGGTGATTGTAGCTGGGCGTGACACATGATGGCTTCATTAAAGATTTTTTTAAGGATTATGAATTTATGTGGAGCTCTTCTCACGGAAGTGTATTCTCTGTATACAGCGACTGGTTTGTTTGATGGAAATGCTTTGAAAGTTTCCATTTCAACTTGGATAATTATACTTCCACGAGTGTCATACTATTTAAAGGGCAAAAGTTTGTAAAATTTTTCATTGATGTAAAACCCATTTTACGAGGGTGGTTTGAAATGTTCTCGGAATGGAATAGAAAAAATGTTCTCACATCACTGAAACTTATTTTATTTTTCAATATAGTCTCCTTGTAGATTACTACATTTGGTCCAACCATATTCTAGTACCTTGATCCCATCTAGAAAATGAAATTTCCTTAGGCCTCCAAAATAGCTGTCAACTCCGTCTATCAGTTCTTCATTTGAAGTAAATTATTTTATCCACCAGGTCCACCATGAAAAAATTTCAGTTTTGGGAAGAGATGGAAGTCTGACGGAGGCACATCAGGTGAATAAAGCGGAAGTGGCAACAATTAATACCATAGTTCGTGTTATTTTGCCTTGGCGACAGCACATGTGTTGAGGCGCGCATTGTATTGATGGAAGATGACTTTATTCCTTGCTAACCCTGGCCTTTTTCGCGTATATTTTGTCGCAATTAGTCCAAGAAGTTAGCATAGTATTGTCTAGTAACTGTTTGCCTAGTGGGGAGACGATCTATAAACAGAATCCACTTCACATTCCAGAACACTGATGCCATGACCTTTCCAGTCGAAAGAATTGTCTTTGCTTTCTTTGGTGATGGATAATCATCATACTTCCACAGCTTTGGATGTGTTTTTGTCTCTTGGGAATAGTAATGGACCCAAGTTTCATCTTTGGTCACAAACCGGTGTAAAAAAAAGACTAGTTCGTTTTCCCTAAAACGGGTCAAACATTGTTCCGATATATCCATTCTCATGCGTTTTTGATCCAGCGCCAAGAGTCGCGGCACTCATCTAGCAGATGATTTTTTCATTTCTAATTTTTCAGTTAAAATATAATACATATACCCTTTTACATGATATCTGGCAAGCAAGAGCAATCTCACGCACTTTCAATCGGCGATCCTCCATTACCATTTTGTGCACTTTTGCAATGATTTCTGGAGTAGTGACACTTCTTGGCCGACCTTTGCGTGGATCATCATCCAAGCTCTCCCGACTAAATTTAAATTCATTTGTCCTCTTGGCAACAGTTGACTATGAAGGAGCAGAGTCCCCTAGTGTATTCTGGAAGTAGGCATGAATGTCCTTTGCTTTCTCGCCTATTTTTACGAAGTAGGTACTTAATCACTGCACGAACCTCGATTTTTCCATCTTCGCAAATCACTATGCAGGAACAACAAAAAAGCCACGTAACCGCCACAGTTCTTTTCCACAACCATTGACGTGGGATGCATTTACAGCGAACAGTCATCTGAATATCACGTGAAAAGTTCGTTGCACTAGCGCAGACAACTCGTGGTAATTCCGAGAACTTTTCAAACCACCCTCGTATTACACGAAAATCACGTATGCGTATTTCGATGGCGTCTTCGGTCATCAGGTTTTCTGCCTGAAGATCACAATGGGACATATTATAATTATTTTCTGAAGTACTGTTCCACCACGTGGCGACATCGGTTTAAAGCAATTTATTAAAAAAAACTTTAGGCGTTGATAACTTATTGATGGACTATCGTGAATGTGTTCACTGATAATTAGAATCTATAGTACCGGAGTATAGCAGAAGGTTCAGTTTAAAGATCACGGGCTCAAATTCCCCAGGGAGGGATTCCCCTGTTCAGGAATAGGTATATCTATATGTGTTATTTTTTTGCAGTAGCCTTCAATATTCAATATTGCTTTAAGGTTTGCGATAAGATCTGAGAGTAGCTCTTTAGAAAAAGTGTGAGCGTAGTTGCCCAAAGGGCTGAGGGATTGGAATCTCAGCAGAGAGTTTCGAATTCAGACCTGGGTGTAGATGTCGGACATATCCAAACATTTTTTTCATAGACGCAAGATGGTATTTAATACACTCTTTATTAACCTAACTGTGATCAATTTCGACGTTTATTGCAAATTTACCTTGAGAACACTACTTGAAACAAACCACTTGAAAAAATAGTTTGAAACGCCGACTGATTAGTTTCACCTAAATTCACCTTCACGTATTTCGATGGTGTCTTTGATCATAAGGTTTTCTACCTAAAGGTCAAAATGGGATAAATTTAGATCGCAATACTTCGTTGTTAAAGATGCTTTAAAATTGTCCAAAAATATTTTATTAGGTCCCAATCATTTTGAAATATTTCTCTCGAAGGAAAAAATATTAAATGGATATCTAAAAAAGCATTCTCGTCGTGCAACGTGCATTTCCTGTGCGTGTACAAAGAGAGCTGGCGGTCATTATGGCCCTTGGTGAATCTCTCCCAAAAAAAACTCCGCTTTGATCCTCCGTTAATTTATATTTACTCATTGAAGTGAAGCCACGAAGTCCGTGGGCTAATCCCCAGTCGTAGGTTGTGCCTCGCCGCAAATGGTGCGCTCGAGAGGAACTTATAAAAGGAAAGAAATAGGAATGCTGTGATAAATGGGAAAGAGTGATCCCCTTCCCTCATGCATAGATGTCGCCTTGACAGCATTTTTTGACGTAAATTGGGAGGAGAGGGGTAAACGTCTACGGAGAGGAATAAAGGTGGAAAACAATTTATATTATGTTCTGTGTCACTGAGCGTTGGTGACGTTATTTCGGTATTTTTTGAATTTTCTGGAATGGTACTGATGAGCAATATATACACTACCTATGCAATCTAGAGCCCACGAAAGAGGAAACTTATTATTTTGCTCTCACGTAATAATATTTTATTGAAAATGTTTTGCATAAAAGAATGATTACAGTTAAGATGTATAAAATTCAATCAACGAATTTACGTGCATATAGAAAGAAATGTCATGGTCAAGTAAATTTTACAATCGAGAGATATGTTGTCTGTTTTTCACAATATTGTAAAAAGCTGCTTATTTTTGTAATTGTTTTCCTAATGGAGGCATCAATTGAATTGTTGCTCATGACATATGTAGCAGTTTTGCTGTATAAAATAAATATTTATTTTGCTAGAAACTTAGACCGCATGTTCAATTTTGGAAGTGCCTCAATGACTTAGTTTACATGACAATAAAATCGAGGATAAATGTTAAAAATGGAATGTAGAGGAGTTGAAGACAATGAAGCACTACTTAACTCATTCATTTTATTCTAATCTGGCACGTATCCATTGCATTGCATAGCAAGGTGTCTGTAGACCATATTTTTCTTTCATCTCATCATCATCATCATAAGTCAACAATTTTAAGATTGGTGTGACGCCCTCGGTATCCGTTTCCAATGCCCTTCTACGACCGATTCCATCAGGCCATAATTCCTCATAATGTGACAAACTAAGTGATCCCGTCTTCTCCACGGAGTTTAAAGGAGACGTCTCTTTTCTTCTCCCACTCTTCTTAGCACTTCCTCATTACTTACTTGGTCGATCCATTTTATCTTCATCATTCCTCGGTAACAACACACTTCAAATGCTATCACTCTAGACTGGAGAAATAGTAGGTAAGTTCTTCTTTTTATAGAAAGCCCTCTTCCCCTGCACTATTTCTCTGACAAGTTCTTTCTTTTTTCGCCCATCATTGGTTATTCGGCGTCCTACGTAACAAAATGTTTCACATTCTCAACCTTTATTCCCCTGTTCAATATTTTTCCTAGCTTCCTCTCCTTTTTATTATTCTTTAAAGCTAATATCATGCCACAGTCCTTTCTATATTTGCCAAAGTTTTCTTCAAATTATTCTGGAAAATTATATGTAAGTCAGCAAGCATTTTAAGATTGCTTTTTTTGAAAAAAAATATCGGAATATATCGATATTTTACGGCCATTTGACTCTTAAGTTATTTTATATCCGTGCCTATTTCGAAAAAAAGCATTGGTAAATAATAATGCTCACCTTATTTTCGTATGAATAAATGAATCATATATTGTCGATAGCCGCACGGAAGGCGCGAGTAATTACACCGGAACGGCGGTACATGGTGTGTAATTGAATCCGTTTGTTCTTTTTCATTTATTGAACATACGTAGGTGATGGATTGACGTGTCAGGATAGTGCATTAAATCAAAGAGCTGTGTAAATTTCGTCCTCATCTGTCTTTCATTGTTCAAACGACAGACGACGAGGAATAGGCGTCACCAGATTACACTTGGAGGGCTTCTGAATCAGCAACGGAGTGCCTTGCTTGCAAATGATGCTCATTCAGGAAAGACTCCCTCAAACACTGTGATGGTCGCCGTGGCGATGAGCGCTACCTGATCAGACGACTCCAATCCAATTATTAGGAAGCTCTTTCGCAGTTTCGGCCTCTCCCTTTGTGGTAACGTGCTCAATAAGTGTTCCGTAATCTCCGTTGGACTTTGCTCTCAATAAAATAATGCTTGTAAATATTCCAGTCTCAGCATTTGGTCGTATCACTGGGAAGCGGGGATGCGGCGACGTCAGGCTTGGTTAGCAGCAGCCGCGCACAAACGCAACAGTGAATTTTAGGTAAAGCAGAGTTCCCACTCAACCGTGAAAACCTTAAAACCGTGAATAAGCCGTGAATTTCATCCACGGTAAAAAAAACTTGGAAAAAGCCGTGAAATTCGCCACGAAACCTTAAAAATATCTCAACCTTGATAATAATACTACGATTTAATGATCAAATTCGGCATGTTAATCATGTTTCATGGTCAGGCACGCGCAGACTCTTAGACTACGCATTTTTCTACACACGAATATTCGAAGTGTAGTAATTGGTCCGTACTAATGACGACACATGACCGATATTTACCATTTTAATGGCGGAAGTCTGTTATTTTGTCTAAGCGTTTCAATTTCAGTGATAGCTTGGGATGGACTTGTATTCGAAAATGGGCGAATGAAATAACTTGCATTTCTAATGGACCCAGAATGAATCATTTACGAAAATTATCTGATTTGTAACTCGAAGTTCGGTTCCCACGCGAAATTAGGGCACATGCCATATGCTTAGAAATATGAGTTTGCCATTGGAATTTTATTTAAGATGGCAATAGCTCTCAATAGACTACGCTCACCTCGTTTGGATCCTTTGAAGATCGCGGTCCCGTCGTATAATTTTCCCGCATCCATCGTTTAACGAAAATGAGACTAAGTGTTTACAAAGTGTCGCAGAATAATTTATTCACGCCATTTATGTCAATATTGATCCGTCGGTACGTATGAATAAAGTATGAATTTTGTAACGTAAAGCTAAATGTGGAATAGTATTTATTCAATAAATTTGAAAGAAATAGATTTTTTCAAAAATACCAACTCCCGTAGAAGTATTGAGAAAGTAATGCAAAGCATATTCCGGAAATATTATGGATTCAGCGAGCCAATTTTTGAAGCGACACAAAAATCGTTCATTTTTTCGTTCCCATGGAAATACCTCCGTTAAGACGGCCAAGGGCTCCACTCCAGGGTGTCATAAAACGACCGTTTTCGAAATTAGAATCCTGAGGGTCAGGGATCGATTATTGAAGAAGGTATAAGGGTTTCAGCTGGTATCTTTCTGGTAGGTCTTTTTGTATGAGTCCCAGGAAAACAACTCACTTTGTCGAGGTTTGAACGCTTTTAATAGAAGCATGGTCTTCGATCGTATCCAAAGATAACGAAATGAACTTCGATGAAACGTGCAAGTACATCGCATGAAAAACCTCCACTGTCTTCACCATAGACCATTTGAGAATCGGTGTCTTGAAGCAAAACATAAAAACGGTGAATGTTGAGCGTTAAAACCCATACAGCTTCAATAACCTTACCGCGGCGCGGCTAATCCAACTCCCGACGCGCGGAGAAGAACCCTGCCGCGCGATCGAAAAATCAATGTAATTTCCGGCGACGCAAACTTATTTCAAAGTAAACTGCATAAAGACCTCAATAAATCTTCAAACAATGCTCTCATATAAGTTACTCTGCGCGACCCCTCCGAAAACCTATTTGAAACTCTACCTAAATGTAAAACTTCGTCGAAAAACAGTATCCGCCATTTTGTTACTGCACGGTAAGAATTTATGGGCTGTATTCTTTAAGATTACGGAATATTAAAAAAAAACACCATGCTAACAGATTATGTGGTTTTTTATTCGGCAAGAATCCACCCATAACTTCACCATTCACTTACTTTGGAAGATTTTCAGAGAAAATTGAAGACGGGCGTTTTTATGGAAATTTGCTCACGTTTGAGCCTCTGTATCTCAGTAACGGGTAGGATCTATGTCAAATGAAGTACATATCAATAAACTTCAATCATATTTGAGTATACCTGCGAAGTTTCAAGTTTATAACTCAAAAAAAGCCATTTTGTAATTTTGTCCGGCTTTTTCCGATTTCCGCCCACTGTGCATCGCCCCTACGAAAAAACAAGTGAGTAATTTAAAAGATGGACTGAAAATAATTGAATATGAAGAGAAGCATCCGGGATAGAAGCGCGTGAACATTGGAGAACGCCTCGGGCTGTCCACTAGCACATGACGATAGGGGTGGGGGTAGAGCGAGCTACCAGGTGAAAACAAGGAGTGGAGTGAAGCCGAGGCACAGGCGGGCGTGCCGCTGACGATTAACGCAACATTGTTCACGCTTTACACATGGCCTAAATTACACGAAAAATATATTTATTAGACAGGAACATTACAAATAATTGACTATTTTTGGCCTATATGATCCATCTCACAACCAATCACTGTGCCGGCGAAAGCGGTTGTTTTAGGCGTAACATGCACATTGCTCTCGTGAATACGTGCACTGGAAATGGCGTTTCATGGATTTTTACATCAGAGAGAAATCCATAATAGCAGGGTAAATGCCGAGTGGATAGCAAACATTTTTAGTGAGGTGGCGTGTTCCTTTAGGATATTTGAAGGAGATAAAATTCGAATCAACAATATGACCTAAGTGTCTCTAGAAAGTACTAGTATTCCTGTAATTGGCTAAAATCTTCTTTGAATCCTTTAACAAATATCATAATTACGCGCCAAAATCCTGCGTTTCCTGGGACATAGGCAACGTATCCTAAAATGTTCCCGCATCGTTTCCCGCATTCATCGTTTTTTTCGTCCATCCCCCTGAAAAACGATAGATCAAGGTTCCACTGTAATTATATGAAATTGATTTATTTATTTATTACATTCTATAAACAATTTTAATAAATATTTTCGGCGATCTCAGAAAGATTGGGTAAGGGATATTTGGTTACTGTGCGGTAATAACAACGTGCGCAAAAAACAATCTCTCGGAGGCACGAAGAATTAAAAAAGGACTTCCGGTGTTCAGACGGAAGAAGGGTCTAAGGGAATTCGCATATTAAAGGAGGCCATGGTATTCGGCGTCCGGGCAAGAGCGCGGTTGGGTTGGGCCTTAAGTTAGCCCTGAATTTTCCAAACGTTGACGTCATAACAGATATCCTTTTCATTGCTGCGTTTACATTATATGTCTCGTACGTATGGCGTATGTCGCATACGTTAATTTTTAGTTAATATACGGCCGGTGATTGTCCTATTGTTGACTTATAAACGGGCCATGAAGTTGACGACATTGAGACCGTGAAAACCTGAAAAAAACGTGAAAACTTGGAAAAAAACATGAAAACCTGGAAAAAACCGTGAATTTCATTATTTAGGTAGAGTGGAAACCCTGTAAAGAAACGTTTATCACTGCCCAAAAATACTTAGTTGTGACTCTTTACGACGCATCATACATTGACTTGCTAATGTGTTTCTTATTCACATAAACGGTTAAATCATATGTAAAAACTGTTTTAAAGACGTGAGAGTCAAATTAGAATCGTGTGCGTTTGTGGTGCACGGTTTGATAATTGAAAAATAATGCACAAAAAATAGACTAAGAGACCAAAATAGTATAAATTACAAGAACGGAAAAATACGAAGTGGTGTTTGAGTGGACGTTTATCAGGGGAGATATATATTAACGTCCTCGTCTTCCTTTTTTATCATTAGAGATTAATTTGGCGTCGAAATATATCATTCAAAGACGGCTCAAAATAACTCCTTTCTTTTTTCCGTCATGATAATTTTTGGTAATGACATAAATTAGTTGGAACACGAAATATTTCATCTTTGTAATTTCACATATTTGCATGAGGTTTTGAGATGTAGAGATGAAAAAATATGTGCGATGTACAGAGATTATGAGGGTTCTAGGTGAACCCTTCGAAGGATACAACGCACCGGGGCCGGGAACCAAGCCCTTGGCTTATACGCCCAGACACTTCAGATTCCCTCCGATTCTCTGCAAATTATTAATTACGATGAGACTTGAGTAATATTTCAGTGTTCTCTTCATAGAGAGAATTCAGGCGAAGCCACTCGATTTTTCTCTCATATTTTCATCATTGAGACTTATGAATTATTATTATTATTATTACTTTATGAATCTGATGCGATTCGAAATTTCGATGCGAGGCGAGAGCTAAAAAAGCGCCATTAATTCTTTCGTGTGAGAATATGTACTTGTGACGTGTGAATAAGTGGAATGAAATGAATATACAAAACCCTGGGTACTTATCACTGGAAAATTATTTATTGGTACAACGCGTTTCGACGGTGAGGCGTCATTCTATAACGTATAAAGTACTATAACGCCTCAGCGTTGTAACGCATCGTAACTATGAATAATTTTCCAGTGAAAAGTTACCAGGGTTGTGTATTTTCATTTCAACATGGATTTTCAAAAAGTAAAAGCCGAATCAATTGAATTCAAGTGGAAAAAATATTACGTAGCTCTCTTGTCTTCCCATGAGTTTAACAAAGATAATTTACCGGGATTATGAAATTCGGAGGGATGAAGGATGAGTACATACGGATATAAAAGGGGTGGCCACTTCGAGACTGTGGCTCCCAGGACGTGAGGAGGTGGTCTTATCGGCAGCGCGGCAAATCTTCCGTAGCGTATGCCTTTCTCTGAATGACTGATACGTGTATTCCCTACGCTTGCCAAAGTCAAAGGTGGAATTTTAAATCTTTCTTTCTATTTTTTCCACGCATTTCAATTTGATTTTTCGTGGGTATACATTTGTAGTGTTATCGTACTGTCGTTTCCGGTCAGTTTAGTTATAAAGTAAGTGATAATGTGCAGTACACGTGGGTGATTGTCGCCAATGGTGACTGTGAAAGGCACCACGTTGTCTTGAATGAGTTATTGGTGGTGAAAGGGTTCCCGGATCCCACAGATATGGGAACATTCACCGCGCCAAGTGCACATTGTAATCTGGCGAGATTCACAGGGCGTAGGCAAACCCTTTGGCGATGGAGGAACGGCTCTGCTTTTAATGCCTCTGGCCCGTTGTGATGGCTGTCGTAATCCTTCCACCAAAAGTTACAACTGGGCCCATGGGATCGATTCCAGACCCAATAAACCCAAAGCACTCCGACCCACGCGTTTGCAGGAACTACCTCTGCTCTTGCTCTTCCAAACTGACGAGACGGTAATACCTAAAGTCTGCGCTACTTGAGTTATTCTACGGAATGGTAAGGAATACACGCAGTGAATTTTTACCGTGAGTAAGAAAGATTTTACTGATGATAGAAATATAATATTTGTTTTATTTTAATTATATTTTCTAGTCTTCTTCATTCCTCTTAGGCAGGCTGTTTATTCAATTATATTTTATATCATTTCAGCTCCAGTTGATAGCCCACTTATGTGAATAAGTGCTAAATAAATTAAGGAATGGATATATAAGAAGGGTGTTCAATAGTATAGGATTTTGTCTTTTCTTTATTTGCCACATGAAAAGAGATATAACATTTTTTTAATTTCCACAAGTCCATGTAGCATTAATCTCTCATAAAGTGCTCAGAGTAAAAATATAGGATATAATTTCATTAGGATAAAAATTAATAATACGAGTCTAAAACAGTGGACATTTTTTAAAAACAAAATAAATTCTCTTTACTTATAGATAATATAAAAAGAATTATGGGGGATAAAATAATGTCGCATTTTTAAACGGTGAGCCTTTAGGACTGCAACTGCTTCCATGCGTATCATATCACCTCATTACTAACATATGCGTTTGGTTTCCACGCGTTGTTTTGCATTCCCCCCATTCTTCAGAGCGCCAAGTTCATTCTTTCATTTGCATTTTTTTCAGGTCAGACACCCCACCGGGAATAGCGGAGGAGGAGTGGCATTAAAAATATAGGAGGATGGTGGGTGATGAATGGATTGCGGAAGGGGAGACCGTGAATGCCTCTGACGATTGGGACTGTGCGACGCTGAATCTCTCTCTTTCTCACCCCTCTCTTCTGATACATTTGAACGATTTTTCTCTTCCCCCTTCTTCTGTGCAGGAAAGGGTCTCTTCTACCACCATCCGAGGACATACACTTAAAAGAGTCCTCCTCTCTGTCTCTTCTCTATCACGTGACTCTAATCCTCCCCTCCCACCCTTATCATGGCCTCTGCCTCCCTCCGCCCCGCCCCCTGCCCACGCTACTGTTGCTCGTCGCGATCGCATGGACTGCGGTGACTCTTGTCGGCGGCCACCTCAACCTATTCATCAGCCAGCAGGAGGTCAAGAAGCTGCTCGGTGAGTACCTTCATTTTTCTTGATCATTGCCTTTTCATATCATTGTTATATCTTCACAAAGCGCACTTTATCATACGATGGAGAAGAGAATAGTTAACAACCGTGGTCTTTTACTAATTGATGTATACAAGTATTTGTTGACAGATGCTCTTATAATCAATTTTGGGCGAAAGGCGCCTGCGATAACCAGCTGCTTTATCGAATTAAGAAAGCGTTTTTGGAAGATAGCTGATTATTAACGTCTGTTTAAAAACAAGGTGTATCTAATCAAGAATGATTTCTATCTTTGTGCTTTCACAGTGTTTTTCTTTTAGACATTTCTCATTAAATTCTCGACTATTAATTTATTTGATGAAGTATTTTGAGTGCAATGTGAATTTTTGTTGGCAATAATGAAGGAGCGTAAGGTTAAATAAATTTGCTTATAATTTTAGTCTACTTATTATCCTTTTACTTATTATTGTTACAGGCCATTTTCCTGTCGTTCCGTATTCCTAATCCAAATTTTCCTATTCCATTACAATCCTTCCCTTCTCTGACTGAGGCGTTCCATTCCCCCATCACTATTAGATTTACTTTGCCTGGGGTTTCCCTAATTACTTCCTTGAGTAGCGGTGAATTCTTCTCGGGTTTCCATCCGGGTGAGCTCCATCTCCATCGCTGCCGACGTTTCGATAGAATCCTTTTCTATCGTCATCAGGGCCGATGATGCCAGTAGGAAAGTGCCAAGTGAGCGGTTTATTGACAAATATTTTCTGCTAATTATTTGCAGGGCTCTTGTTTTAAATTCAAAGTATTTAGATTTATCTCATTAATCCACAGCCAGTGTAAATCATTGACATTTGATTCTTGGGCTGACTTGGGTTTGACTTGGGCTTGACTGGGCTTGGGCTTGGGTTTTAACTATTTTTTAAATTAAATCATTGATAGTCGGATTAATTTTTGTGTGATAATACTCTTTAACTTTAAGATCTCTCCCTGTGCAGTAAGAGGCTCAAATATTTTCCTCCTTGTTTTTGCTCTATATTCGCCTTACCTGCGTTATTGCCGTTCTACCCATCTCGAGATGTGTTGATGTGCACCTAGTTCATTTGGATGGGGTTGAGGAGTGAGAGTTAGCAGGCGACGTCCTCATCAAGAATTCTCCTCCGTGTGAGTGAGACGCCTAGTACGACTGCGCAACGTGAGTGCACTCGTAATCGCGCGTTGTGAGGCCGCTGCTCTGTATGCGAGTCTGCGGGGGTCACTATTTAGGGTGCGGGAAACATTGGCGCCACACGTGTTAGCGGTGCAAAAGAGAAATGAAGGATAGTTTAACGAAATAAAGTTTAAAATCAAGTGGCCACCCTTTCCTTTTTAACCCTTCCTCTCTCGCGTTCTTTGCCATAAAAAAAACATTTTTCCATTTTATTTCGCAAAGCACTCTGAAGTTCCCCTTCCGCCTTCTTCCACTCTACCCCTCTCCAAAATATTCCTCGTCGGCTTCTTTTAAGAGCTTCACGACGTTGAACGTTCGCTGGGCACACGCGCATTGCGGTTTTCTTGAAGAGTAGCGGCAGATAGGAGGCTGTGAGAAATTGCTGCGACCGCGAATTTAGATTTGATGGAATCTCCTGTGTTGTAAGAGGCAGCCAATGTTTTTTCGCGAGTGAAGGAAGTATTCGTAAGAAGTAACGATTTTTTTTTAATTTTCACACCATGAATACCCATTGTCTAAGAAAATGCAGTAATGCGTGCAGGGCAATTATATGTTTGCGTTTGAATCTTTTCTCCGCCACAGATATTCTATTTACAACCATATATGTGCTTTGAGGATGACAACTGAAATATGTATTTAGTGTTGTGATTTCTTAGGAATGGAAGTTGCTATTTATCTTTCATCCGAGAAGTGCTTGCAGTGGAAAAGAAGCATTTTGTCAGTGTTTATAATAATAAAAGCTAACTTGTGCTGGTTTTAATCCAAAAATATCCTTTTCGTTTTAAAAATTACTCAAAATTTTTACTGATTTTAATCTATTGAGTTTTAATAATTTTAGTCAGAAAGAGTTGATTAATTAAACAGTTAACCTTACGAATCCAAGTTTATGAAATGAGCTTCAAATTGATGAAAAGTGCATTACATTTTTACTAACAAATTCCTCATATGATTCACTCCATCGCAAATTTAGGTTTTCATGAAAGGGAATAATACGGCATAGTCCGTTTTTTCATTAGCATGCATTGAAATTTTTGTCTATGTAAAAAAGTAAACTTAGTTATCCATTTCTGCTCTTCCATCAAACGCCCTTAACTTGTTTCTCCTCTTATCCGTCGCTGGATTTGCCGAAGTGTACTGAGCGGAGAGGGGAAGGGAGGTTTGGGGTTCATTGGACGATGTCTTCCCCTTTTACTTCTCCTCCTCTTTCAGTTCCTTCGAGAGAAAACCCTCTCAACCTCCCTTCCATTTTTATTTTCTCACCCGGACTAATCATGAAGTTTTGGCAACAGAGTTGCATTAGGGTGTTCCTACCTCAGGGTTTTGGTCACTCACTGTGGAACCACAGTCATATTTTATTGGAATTATCTGCACTATTATGCATATGGAATTATTGGACAGTAATACACAAACGTTTAATTGGATTTTTGTGTTTATTTATCGTGATTGTGTGACTTAATGGTTGGCAGGATTATTCACACAAAATATCGTCTATAACTAAGTAAAATAAGAGGTAAATCCTACTGACTATGTAGTTCAAGTTTTGGCAACGGCGTCGGATTAGGGTATTTCGGCCTCCGGTTTGTGGTCACTCAGCGCTTGGCGGATCGAAGATTCCGTTAAAAAGAGATCGGCTCATCGACACTACGACGGAGGCGTAGCGGTAATGCAGTTGATGCTTTGCCCCCACGGCGATTTTCGAAGTCTTCTCAGACGAAGCCGTTAGGTCGAGCAAAAAATCTTTTTTGATTGGTCTCGAAATACATTTTGCGCTTTGGTGCAACGTTGGCTCAGAATATCATTTATCAGTATTTGAAGTTATATGTTATACTTAAAACTTAAATTTGATAAATATATATCGGTTTATAGTAAATTTTTGACTGAAAGGTTGCGAAGATTTTCCACGAACAATACCGTCAATGCCTAAAACATTAGAGGCTAATCCTATCAAATCGGCCGTTCAAATTTACGATAGCATTTAGTGAGCAAATAGGAATCAATTTAAATTACTAATCCATGATTAAGGAGAGGAGAAATATTTGTGAAAGCAAAATTAAATAGTTTCTTCAGAAATTTATGCATTAATGTCGTTTAAAGTAGATGACACGGAAATGCATCCGTGAATAGTGAAAGAGAACGCGGTAATTTTTAAGTATATGTGTAATTTCATTCAAAAAAGTTTTCATTTGTTAATTAATTTGCTAGGTATCAAAGTTATGTAAGGAATTACTATTTCCCGCGAACTAATTTCTTAACATTCATGCCATATTTTCAGATTTTTTATTAAACATTCAAGAGAGATAAATTACATTGTGATTACCGATTTCATGTTATTTTATAATTTTATTTATGATCATAATGTTATTAAAAGTGTTTCCTGAATGTCATTCAGAAATTAAGTATTCCCCGTGTCATTTTAAAATCAGTATTTTGCACTCTTTCCAATTTTAATTGCTGTTTTTTGACTGCACTTGAAAATATATGACACGCTTCATGGTATAATTTCATGATTGACTACTAACAAGAACTTATAGTATATGATGCATTTAGTAGCCTTTGAAAATAGTTTTCTCGATTTAGGTATTTCAATGCCATTCCTCTAAATAATGGAAACAGCATCAAGGGGAATATCCCAGAATTGGATTGCGTATACGAGGATTGTCATTTATTCATGCGAAATTATGGATACACTCCAACAATACTGTTTTATCCTGGAAATTCGCTCGTTGGCTCTAATTAGTCTCATTTTTTTCTAAATGCATGATATCAGTTGAGAGGTAATTGACCATCAGCCGTCTATTTGCATTCCTTTTACTACGAACTGGATAATTTATCATGGAATGGAGAAGAAACCTAGCAAGTTAATTCCTGTAGGTACATACGGTTAACCTGTATGAATAGTAGCTTCATTTTAATTATTGAGAATCGATAGAAGAAGTTCTTGTGCTCCTGTATAAATTTATGTGGCAAAACGTCTGCCAGTGCTTATTTGCTAAGAGTAGATAATCTCTAAGCAGTTGCTATGAAAATGATTGAAGAAAATGTGACTTTGTGAGGTCATTAATTAAAGCAGGCATTCAAAGAGGGGTACGGTTGTTAACATACGGAAGCTTTCAAGAAGTTTTTAATGGCAGAAACTAATCACATACGAACTAATTTCTAGCCCTAGATTCTGATGGATTTGGTTCTAAAGTATTCTTTCGGCGTGTTTTAAATCAGTTCAGTGATTGGAGAAGAGAGTTATGGGCGGGGATGATGAGAAGATGAAATCTGTGAGCAGGCCCTCGAAGAGTTATCCTAAAATTTTCTCCACTCAACGCTCACCATTTCCCATTGAAAGGAACAATTGAAACGCGCCTGCGCGCAAGGGGCATGAGAAATAATTTCGCGAGAGCGGCTCGTATCATCAGCATATAGACGAGTTCCAAACCCTATCCGTGGCGACTGGTGTTCCCCTATCAACCCGAAGGCGCCAGCACCAAACGGATGAGCTGTCTGCGTCTTATTTCGAAGAAAAACTTCCCTGCCTCCGTCTTTTCTTTTAGAGTAGCGTCTCATTCTTACTAAGGTAATCGTGGAATCTAGGAGATATCGTGATATCTAATTAAAACACTATTTTTATGCTTGGCTTTTCCAGATATTATTAGTTTTTTCTCTTTACTTCCTTATATAATTCATTAGTTTTTTTGTGATTTTAATGAAGTAAAATATTTGGAGTTTCTCGTTATGGTAGTAAACGAATACTTTCACACAGTGAAGCGATTGAAGTATTCATTATGATTAATCGTGTTTGTACACACTCCTCAAATCTTATTTGTTTCATTTTTATGATCAAAATTCTGTATTTGTTGTTTATTTATGCGGTCTACTAAAATTTATTTAATTTATTATTCCTTATTGAATATCAGGTGA
This sequence comes from Ischnura elegans, assembly GCF_921293095.1. Taxonomy (NCBI): domain Eukaryota; kingdom Metazoa; phylum Arthropoda; class Insecta; order Odonata; family Coenagrionidae; genus Ischnura; species Ischnura elegans. Next base: position 6,921,443 of record NC_060247.1, read on the forward strand.
AAATCAAAATGACAGAATGTGTAATATTGGTATATGTAATTTTAATATGTTAAATATTAAATAACTAACACTTTCTCAATCTCTGAACCTTGTCAAGGTTTTATTAAACACGATTTCCTAGAATTTGGAGGTGTTATGATAATTTGAGCATGAATAAGAGGTTAATGAGAAAATGATGTTATAGATAAATCATCTCAAAGTAATACTCTAACGTATTTAGGTTGTCAACAAAAGTTTTTCAACAAAATTATGTACGTATTATTCAGGAATTGCAATGAAAAATGTATTCCAAGTAAATAAATATCGACTTTATTCGACAGAAAGAGAGCCCTTTCTGCCCATTACAAAAATGGTGTTCTGTATATGAACTCATATTTTTAGCAATGTAGTTGACTATACCACGCTTCCAAGCAACTCCGAAATTGTCTATCACGTATAATCGAAGCTGAGGAAAGTTCATCGACGCCTGCACAAGGGACTCCAGTCTGGAAGATGAGGAAGAGGCTTAAAGGATTGGCAGAGTGAAGAGAAGGAAAGGGGGAGGCGAGTGTCCTCTTGGGACCCTCTTCACAGACGAGGCGTGTATCGGGAGAGTGGGTGAAGGGCGTGAGGGAGCCTCAGCCACAATCCGAGGCTGCGGAGTGTGGCTGATTGAGTGACGCTGGGGGAGGACACTGAGAATTGAGAACATTCACGCTTTTCTCTCAGCTGAGAATTTTACTCTTCTGAATAAAATGGTATATAGTTAAAGGCTATACTTTAACTATTTCATAAATGTTATTTTTATTCTCCCTATAGTTTTCATTAACTGGCGAAATTTGATTTTAAGTATCATTAAAATGCGATAAATTTGTTAAGAAAATTATATTCCCATGGGAGAAATTCACTCTTGAGTAAATTTTATATTTATGGCATGAATTGAAAGTAAAAAAAAGTAATTGTAATAATCTCTTTTATGTTTGATTGTACTCTATTAAGAGTTATCACTGTTTCTAAAGCATAATTAAAGCAGTGATCAATCTTGCTCGAAAATTGGAGACCTATCCAAAACTTTTTAAAACCAGGGTTTCACGAGATCACCCACAGGTCAAATGGTTGATCACTGATTTTTTTACTTTAACGATAATTATTATTTATTTTATGTTTACTTTAAAAAATAATCAAACGAAGGAAATTTTGGCATAATTTTTCAAATTTGTGCCTTAAATATTAGGTTCACTCAGGAGTGAAACTGTCCCTTGTAAATATTTCCTTCCCAGCGATTATATAACAGTTTGATGATTGGTGAAATATAGTAACAATAAGATAGGTGAAATGAAATAACAATAGGATACATGAAATATCATCTGGAAATAAAAGCTACTATTGAATAAAATTGTATGATGTTGAATTTGAAAATTGAAAACGATTCTATTTAGGTAAAAATATTTCATTGAAATTTAGGATCTACGATCGATGTGATCTCGTAACTGGACGGGGCTCGGCTCCGGTAGGCTCGGCAAGTCTACAGCCATGCTCTTTCCTGTGTATTCATTTATTGTTGCTGCCTCGCTCCATTGGTGAAGGGCTGTGGCGGGGCTATTTTTTCTGTACAAATTATATAAAAAACGAGACATTTTTATTTATTTAAATTATTCGCATATACATTGAAGCTACAACAGTGACAGCCAAGCTTTCTGGTCACGGATTGCCCAAACTACGTGAGCATATTGCGACGGTAGCCTGGAATCGCAAGGGCTGTGCTGTGGTGACATCATGCACACATGTATAGAATCACGTGCACATTCCCTCGGAGTAAGGCCGTAGGGAATGTGAGGAGTCAGGGAGTTCAAACCCCTCCTCCCAGAAATATTTGTGAGATACGCCTTTTAAATACGCCCCCTCTGCAGTAACCACTGAAATGTTTCAGGCCACGATCCAGCGTGGAGACCTATAAATTTTTAATGACACCATGAAAGATAACCTCTTTTATGAAGTATTACAAAATTGTTTTTGTTATTCTCCCTCTATTTTAAATTGACTGGTGAAAAGCTTGATTTTACGTATCATCACAATGCTATGATTTACTATGAAGGTAATATTTCCAAGGTACCGGTTCACTCTTGTGTAAACCTTATGTTTATGGTATAGATTGAAATTTTGATGCGTTAACTCTCTCCGCGTTATTTGAATTTACCGTAAAATGAGTTATCACTGTAAAGCCACTGGAAGGATAAGAAAACAGTGATCAACCTAAATTCGAGCATGGGATAATCTCCTGAAACCATGGTGCTTAAAAGTTTCCGGACAGGTATTTCAGCCGAGAGTAAAAAAATTATTTTGAAAGTGAATTTAGGAAAAGGTCAACTCTCAGTGCCTTCCTCTAGCATCACTCACTCACTCTCCGCAGCCTCAGATGCTAACTAAGGCTCCCTCACGCCCTTCACTCACTTTCCCGATATGCGCGTAGTCCCTGGAGAGAGCCTCAAGGCGTTAATCGTCTCAGTCTACAACGCTCTTCAATCCTCTCTTCCGTGCACGGGGCTGGAGTCCCTTGTGCAAGCGTCGATGAACTTCCCAAGCTTCCATGATATGTTATAGACATTTTGGAATTACTATGAGGAAAGTATAGTACAGTAAAGCATTTCAAATTGTTAAAAAATGTTTATCGACAGATAATCATTTCCAGATTAGGCGCAAAGGGGATCGTTGCAGGAAGTCCATAGTTATGTATTTGAAATAAGTTTTTGATTGCAAGTTTTGAATATTACGTACACATTCATGTTCAAACACATGTGTTGATTCAAGCAATACAACGAGATGCATTAGCCATAATATAATTTTCACATTTATATTATATTTACTTTCAAATTTTCAAAATATCTCCTAATTCTTTGAATGAGAATTATTAAAACCTTGAGCAGGCGTCAATTAAGGCAGAATTTCTATTTGTAAATCATTTTCAACTCCTCCGGTATTTTCAACGTTTGTTCGCAGGGAAAATTAAACTTGGATTGCGGTGGTATGTCAGTGTAACCTAAATATGTGGAAAATCATTCAACTCTAACATTAGAATAAAGTGTGCCGAGTATGGAATTAATAATAAATGCTCATTAATCTGTAAAATTTCGGCCATAGTAAAGTTCCAATGCTTTAGTAGATTACAGCCTCAGGGTATTAATGAATTAAAAATAGTATTTAGCTGCTAAGTACCACTACTAATGTTTATGCAATTTTTTTTCATAATATCGACTTTTGTAACGGCGTCAACACATATTAACAGTTAATGCAGTTTTTTTGATAGCGCGGATAGTGCCTTATAAGTTCCTCCCCATCTTTGAAAAGTGCTCCATCCCCTTCCTTCCTGCTCCGCTTGAATCGGCCACTCTCACCGTTTTACTCTACCCAACTCTCCCCCCTGCAACCCTCCGCATATATTATGTAGATAAAGGGACTTACCAAATGTTAACTTAATGCTGCGAGGGTGAAAACTTCAGGTTGGAGGGACGAAGTTCCACTGTCGAAGGAGGGGTGGGAGTGTGTAAGGGGAAATCTTGAGGTGCCGAAGAACATTTCCGAGAGGAACATTTTCGCGGATTGGGGAGAGAGGGCAGTGAGCATCGCAGTGGCGTAACTGGGACTATGCCTTGGGGGAGGGGGGGGGGGGGGGTGGCGATCCCCCACCCCCGCTGGGGAATACTTTTGAAAAATAACATGCGTGGAAATACATTTCACATCATTTTCGCACAAAAAATTACCTTTAAGCAGACGCAGTTATTAAATGTCAAAACTAGACAATAGTTTTAAATATTATTTTTATTTCTCTGAGGCTTTGGGGGGATCTATTCCCCTCATCCCCCCCATAGTTACGCCTCTGGAGCGTCGTGAAAGCGTAAGGGTAGGTATGCGTGAGGAAAGAACGCCTGTGTGTGAAGTCTAGTTCAGACTCAACTTATTTTGTGGTATTCCGGCTCACTAGTCACCGAATTTTATGCCCAAAGAGAATGTTCATCAGAGTACTCCCAAATTTCACTACCGGTTTCACTGCGTACCCGCAATAAAATTCGTTTGCAATGAAACGGCATTGTCGCATCGACCGAATACCAGACATTCGCAAACGCTGCGGGCAGTTTCTTTTCTGCTCGGGTGCGATGCATTTCGATTACTGCAGCGATGCGTTGGTACTAACACCAAACACCACTAATTCCCAACTCCTTCTCTTCGCCTCTTTTTCCCAAGCCTCTTTGCTTCTTCCAATCACCTCGTCTTTTATTCCTTCATTCCTCATGTTATTCTCTCCCCATTCATGCACAGTCGTTCTTTGGAAATCAAACGAGCATCGGACAAGCTGTCTGGCCACACACTTCGTAATAAAGGCAAACGAGAAGCTGAAATTTTGACCAGTTCGGCAGTAACGTTCCTTTTTTTAATAAAAGCTTCCTTCCTCTTTCTCTTATTTTTTCACGCAAGCCACTAGACCCAGGGAGAGAAAAGCAAACGAATGTATTATCCTAAGGAATTGAAGGAGTAACAAGTTTGCTTTTTGCTTTTACTTTGGTCTTTTACTTTCTTCACCATGAGGAAAAAGCAAAGTTTTTATTCCTTCAACTCCCACGATAAAGGATTTCCAACAATTCAGCCCGCTTCCATTACTTATACCAGAATTTAATATTCCTTGGAAAGCTATCTTTCCCTTTTTAGTTTTAAGGTTTTCGCAGCGATTAGATGCACTATTATAATTCATTTTCGGGAATACGTCTGCGTGCTATTAATATTTAACTCAACGTTTCGTTCCACTTACTGGGAACGTCGTCAGGAGAATGAAAATATAAACACCTATCATACCGTTGGAAAAACTGGTCCATTGTTGTTAAGGTATTTAAAAAAGTAAATAAAAATAAAAATAAAATAAAAGCCAACTTCTTTAAAACATCTAATATAAAAAAGGGAGATGAAAGGTGGAATATTGTAATTAAATTTTCGAAATGTATCTCTTCCACACATGGCTTAAATTATACCCATCATCCCTGTTAAAATTCATTGGTCTTTTAGAAATTTCTATCGCCTCTCTAATAAGCCGTGGATAATATGCAGATTTTCTTGCAATGGCTTTGGCCTCATCCAGGAGGATCTTGTGTCCTGGCCCCGACATAAAATGATCGGCGACAGCTGAAGTTTCCCATTGCCTTGCCTTCAGTGCCCTTTCATGCTCTTTCAGCCTTGTCACTATCTTCCGTTTGGTCTGTCCGATGTAACTAGACCCACATGAACACGGAATCTCATATATGCCTTCCATTTGTAATGGGGGAACAGCATCAATGACGGATGGAAGTAGGTCTCTGATCTTCCTCAACGTGCCAAACCTGGTTTCAACGTTGGCTTTTCCAAGGATGCGAGCAATCCGGTCCGTTGTTCCTGATACGTAAGGCAGAACTGCAAAAGCACTTGGTTTTGTTTTCTCCATCGGGGCCTTGACTTCCCTTAAAGCTCTCCTAATGAATGAAATAGCATATCCGTTTCCTTTTAAAATAGAAATAAGATGTTCCATTTCACTTTCTACGCTATCTTCATCAGAAACGGCAAGGGCTCTATGTCTTAAGGTCTTGATAACGCAGGACTTCTGACGCGGGTGATGGTGTGATGCCGCGTTTAAGTACCTATCTGTGTGGGTCTTCTTCCTAAAGACCGAATGTCCCAAGCTTCCGTCTTGCCTTTTCCTTACTAGAACATCAAGAAACGGTAAGGAGCCATCTTCTTCGATTTCTTTGGTGAACTTGATGTTATCATGAATATTATTCAGGTGTTCATGGAAATATTCAAGAGCCTCTTTCCCGTGTGGCCAAATAACAAAAGTGTCATCAACGTATCGGAGCCAGCACACCGGTTGATATTCACTTGATGAAAGAGCATCGGCTTCAAACTTCTCCATGAAGAGGTTAGCTATGACCGGAGAGAGAGGGGATCCCATAGCAGCTCCCTCTACTTGGGAATATATTTCTCCGTCGTAGCGAAGATAGCTGTTTTTGAGGCATAATTCTGCGAGATCGGGTACATAATTAGGGAGCCCTTTCTGAGTTAGCTCCCTTAAAATCAGAACTGAATCATTAACCGGAACTTTAGTAAAAAGACTCACAACGTCAAAACTGACCAGAATATCATTCTCTGATGTTCTTAAATCCTTTAGTAGCTCGATGAAATGGCTTGAGTTTTTAACGTAGGATTCGGTACTCCCAATAAAGGACTGAATGTCTCTAGATATATAGCGGGCCAAATTATACGTCGGTGAGTCGATAGTGTTCACAATCGGTCGCAGAGGTATTCCTGCTTTATGTATTTTGGGAAGTCCATACAGTCGTGGAGTTTTAGAGGCATGAGGAATAACTTTCCAATGATCTTCTTTTGGAATGGAGGATAGCTTGATTTCTTTCTTCACTCGATTTTCTAAGGCAGCTGTCGGGTCCTTGTTAAGTTTAACATACGTCTTATCATCCAAGAGAGAACGGATTTTAAGATCATAATCATGCTTATACATTATAACTGTTGAATTTCCTTTGTCGGCTGGTAATACGAGACAATTCTTTTGTACCTTGAGTTCTTTGATGGCTTTTCTCTCAGAAATAGACAGGTTAGGAGAAGGCAGCTTACTTTTTCTTAGGGTTTGCACAACTTCATGGCGAATATCCTCAGCTAGTCCAAATGGAAGTACGCGAATAGCAGATTCTACTCCAGTTATTATTTCTTCTACCGGCAATGTTTTTGGTGTAACAGCAAAGTTAAGTCCTCTGGATAACACTGAGATGGTATCATTGCTAAACACTTCAGCAGTAAGGTTGTGTACCGCCAAAGGAAGGGAACACTTCTGCACCGGCTTTTTCTTTTGAAGAAATTCAAATTTTTTCTTCTGTTTGACTTGCGTATTATAGAAAACATTTGAAGCCGAAAAAGTAGTGATACGATCTATTAAATTCCAATCATCTAAAGAAAGAACACTTGATAATTCCAAATGAAGCTCATACAATTCCTGTGAGTTATTCAAGAGAGAAAAACGCGTGAAACGAACCCGTTCTCCTAGCAGAGCTCGGCCAGCATTCTTCAATATATTCTTGGCTTTACTTACCTTAAAACTAAAATTTGGAACCTCTACGGGGAGGATATTTTCAAGAAAATAAGAAAGTTGGAAAACCTTAGGAAGAAGAAAGCCACCCTTCTGACTTCTCTCGCCTTCCTACAACGATGCCGAGACTCGGATACTCTTCCTGGTTGTGTGAAGATAATTTCCAAGGATGCTCGCATCCTTGGAAAAGCCAACGTTGAAACCAGGTTTGGCACGTTGAGGAAGATCAGAGACCTACTTCCATCCGTCATTGATGCTGTTCCCCCATTACAAATGGAAGGCATATATGAGATTCCGTGTTCATGTGGGTCTAGTTACATCGGACAGACCAAACGGAAGATAGTGACAAGGCTGAAAGAGCATGAAAGGGCGCTGAAGGCAAGGCAATGGGAAACTTCAGCTGTCGCCGATCATTTTATGTCGGGGCCAGGACACAAGATCCTCCTGGATGAGGCCAAAGCCATTGCAAGAAAATCTGCATATTATCCACGGCTTATTAGAGAGGCGATAGAAATTTCTAAAAGACCAATGAATTTTAACAGGGATGATGGGTATAATTTAAGCCATGTGTGGAAGAGATACATTTCGAAAATTTAATTACAATATTCCACCTTTCATCTCCCTTTTTTTATATTAGATGTTTTAAAGAAGTTGGCTTTTATTTTATTTTTATTTTTATTTACTTTTTTAAATACCTTAACAACAATGGACCAGTTTTTCCAACGGTATGATAGGTGTTTATATTTTCATTCTCCTGACGACGTTCCCAGTAAGTGGAACGAAACGTTGAGTTAAATATTAATAGCACGCAGACGTATTCCCGAAAATGAATTATAATAGTGCTATCTTTCCCTTCTCTCATTTACTCTCAGTTCGCCCTAAAAACGCCATCCAGTTACCCATAATTTAGGTTATTTTCGAATTTTATTTTCGATATGACGGGATAAGTGAATTATTTAGGGATTTTTATAACTGATAATAATAATAATAATAATTATGTCGTTTATTTTCGTAGGCACTGGGGCCCATGAGATAATAAAAGTACAGCTTTCTACATTTCCATCTTGGTAGATAAATAGAAGTAAAAAAGTAAATAAATATAATTACAGACAAATGCAGCCAGTGCGGATCGCCAAGAGCATGAAGAAAACAACACGATATTTTCAGCAAAAAATAAATACTCTTTTCTAGATATAACATACTCAATACAGGAATTTAAGATGACAATACATTATGACAATTATGACAAACAAACATTTTTTTAAAGAAACCATAACATTGAATAACACTGTGATTTAGCACAATTATAAATTTAGTTGACCATTTATTCACGTATGTATCAATACAAATAACAATAATAATAATAATTAGGCTAAACATGAATATAAACAAAAGAAATTCAACTTGAGGTTAAGGAGGCATTCTTCAGAAACCCATATGTGCTATGTTTAAACCTATTGATATTTGTACTGCTTCTTATTTGGGCTGGGAGAGAGTTCCATATTCGTTTGGCGTTTACTATGAATGCTTTGTGCATATGAGGCGTGTGATGTTTTGGAATATGGAGGTCAATGGTATGATTACGGGTAGGTATATTATGTACTTCAGTTTCTAAAGAATTTCTCGTACAGGTATAGCGGGTAACCAGTCGTTAAGACACTTAAGGCTAGAGTTATTATCAGAAGGGTGCGACGCTCTTTATAGTTAAGCCTGTTAAGGCGGTTGTTAGAGTTACTAATATGGTCCCATTTTTTTTAATCGTAAATAAATCTTACAGCTTAATTCATGGCCAGTTGGAGTCTATTATTGTTTTCGTCGTCTAGGTTAGTGAATAAGGCTGCACAATAATCCAGGTGAGGGAAGAGAGTAGTTTTTACTAAAGAAAGTCGTATTTCGGGTGTAAGTATTTCTCTGGCTCTGAAAAGTTGATGCAGTGATCCCAAAAATTTACGCCTCACATAATGGGTTTGAGGCTTCCAGCTAAGGGTTTGATCGAATATAACTCCGAGGTTTTTTACCGTTTCCTCATATGGTATATTGTGGCTACCGATTCTAATTTTTGGTAGATTTTCATGGTCTAATTGGGAAAAGAAGTAGTTGCTCCCGATAATTATTGCTTTTGTTTTCTTGTCATTAAGAATCAAATGATTGGCCTGCGCCCTACTGTTAATTCTCTCGATATCCTCATTGATTAGTGCGATTGACGTTATGCAATTGGACGGCGATGAATGACGATAAATTTGGAAATCGTCAGCGTATAGATGGTAGTCGCAATGCATGAGGACATTAGGGAGGTCGTTTATAAAGAGAGAAAAAAGAAGTGGGCTAAAAACTGAGCCTTGTACCATCCCCACGGTAATAGGGATCCAGTTTGACCTTAGGTTGCTACTGACCACCACTGCTTGAGTGCGACCGCTGAGATCTGAACCAGTCAACAGCACTCTACGAGAAATTTAGGGTACTCAGCTTGCGGTCAGTGCTCGAAGTACTTCATCAGACCCTTTGCCGAATGGATTATCAATAATATACATCTACATCTACATAATACCCCGCAAGCCGCCTAAAAGGCGTGTGGCAGGGGGTGTTAGGACACCAACCGTTTACAGCTAAAAAAAAATGAAGTGCTCTAACGAAGTTGGAACTAGCGTTTATTAAAGTCCTTTATGGTTCGGGGGAAAAACCAATTCCCATATCTATCCGTTCGGCAAAGCATCTCTCTTAATTTATCGCTTCTATCGGACCTGGAAATATAGTGTGGTTTTAATATTATGTTCTCTGTGTCGCTGTTAAAGATAATAATAATAATAATAATAATAATAATATTTATTGTTCTTGGAGAAATTGTCCACTAAGAGCATAAAATGGATATTACATACAAAAAAGATTACAAAATAAGCTTGTTCAAAATATCTCAAATATTTCCGAATGGAATTCAGCACAACTAACACTCAGGGCAGATAAATGAAATCTTGAAATGAACTGAATCAATAGAACATGAATAATGATAAATCATTTACTCCAACAAATATGCCATTCAATTTCAAACAGACCTGAGGTAAATACTATGAAACATTAATTATGAATAGTTGAAATCTCAATGACGAATAAATAAATGCATAGTTAACAAGTTTGAAAACCATTCAATACTTTCCAATAGCATAGACATAAATGTTTAAACATGCTAATGGTATTGCAACTGCGATATATACCATCGCTTAATTCTACCAAACCTACATCTATACAAACTAAAAAGATTTATAAATGGTAACCACAGGAGTAGCAGACACATTACAATGAAAAACAATACAAGAGAATAAAACGAGGTCATACATTTTCGAGGGTTTTGAAGAATTTAAGAAATCCTTGCTTGAAAGAAGACCGAGGCATAGAATCTTTTACATTCTTTGGAATGCTGTTCCACAGACGTACTCCAACTACAGAAAATGATTTTTCATAGGTGGTGGTTCTGTGTCGGGGGGTGATGAGAAAATCTGGAGCCATTCTAGTTAAGATTTGAGATTTTTTTTATCTCTGACGGAAAAAAAATAGCTTTAGGTAGCTAGGTTGATCAGTCTAGAAAGATATCTATTCTCAATTGTTCTAGCAATCTAAGCCTAGCGCGCAGCCTCCGAGTCTCAAGCGGCTCCCAGCCTAATTCGCTTAATATCTGAGTAACACTGTCTGTACGCCCGAAGCAGTTTTTGACGAAACGCGCTGCCTTCCTTTGTATTTTGTTCAGTTCGCGGATTATGTCTTTCTGCACCGGATCCCATACGCTCGCTGCATATTCAAGGTGCGGTCGGACGAGAGCGAAATAGCACCTTTCTTTTACTTTCTCATTCGAAAATCTTCCCACAATACGCTTGACGAATCGTAATTTCTTCAGGGATATGCCGCAAATATTCTTTATGTGTATTCCCCAGGTAAGGTTCGAGGTTATCGTAACTCCCAGGTACTTCACTTCGTCTTTTGCCTTCATGTTAATACCATCCGCTGCATAAACATGGTTAGAGTTGCACGAATTCTACAAGAAATGTACCGCCATGCATTTGCTCAGGTTAAGTTCGAGTGCCCACTCTTGGCTCCACAAATGAACGTTGCTTAAGTCCGATGATAGAATTTCATTGTAAGAGTGATCACTAATTTCGCGATAGATGACAGCGTCGTCAGCAAATAAACGTATTTTACTGCTAATGCGGGAGCAGAGGTCTATAATGAACAACAGGGGACCGAGAAGTCTCTATATCTATGTTGACAGTCGCGATGAGATGCTGTTTACAAAAATTAAGATATGAGAAGTTTCTACTAGGAGGGAAACATGACATATCTTTTAAAATTTAATTGATAACGTTTCTTCGTCATCATCATTGGTCAACAATCCTAAGATTGGTTTGACGCAGCTCTCCACTCTATTCTCCTATCAGCTAATCTTTTCACATCTACGTATTTCTTCTCTTTCACAAACGTTTCTTACTCGTCACAATAACAGGGCTAATACACACGCGTCTTAATTAACTGTTTGAGACTCCTCATGAAAAACGCACTCACTCATTACTACAACCGTGAATATTGCTTCCACATGCTGATGAGGGATCTGGATATTTCTTCGAACTATTTTCCTTGGAAATGTTGAATAAAATAAATTAGCAATCGCAATGGGAGCAGAGTCATATGAAATAAGTAATTAAAATGGGTCACTTTGACAGAGAAGTAATACGACTGGGTAATTGACACTTTTTGTTTCTTGCTCGTCACTAATACAGGGTTAGTGCTTGAACGAGAAATGAAATACCTTTATGAATAAGTATACTGTAAGTGATTATAATTCAGATACTTTAACTAGATGCCCTGGTGCAGTTGGGTACGAAAGTTTAGATCCTTATCTCAAACCCAAATTCAATGCTTACGAATCCACTTTCGCGAAATTTTGTCGATGTATATTACCTCCCTTCCTACGACCCGTTCCAAAAAATTAGATTTGACGAGCTTTCTACCAAAACTTTTTTCTAGCATTTATGTAAATAAATCAGCTTTTAAAGAATTCTCTGTTTAGAAGTAGGCATTTTTTCTTTACAACAGGCAGCAGAATTCTAAAAAACTGCCCAGGGAAACTTGTAGTCTAGGTAATGCTTAAAAACCACATGGCTTTCTTTTGAAAAGGTTCGCAAAAAGTTGGCCTTTATTTAATGGATCACATGGGATCTCGGAAATACTCATTACTTACGATTCCATTGTTTGCGTTTGATTCCATAAAAAGTCACTAATATTGAATTTTCATCTTTGGAGCTAAGAATGAATAAGTATGTTCTCCGACCTCAAGTTTTTCGTCGAGATTTTCCCCAAACGACCGTTATAGTGTCACTGAGACTTTATCTCTGTCTCCACCTCATATCTTGATTGCTAAACCACTAAGAAAAGCAAGTGACTGCAAGTGGTTACGCATCTATCTCCTTCCATCCACACCCACGATGCACAATTCCGCCCGACGACGCCCATGGCACTCAAACTTGCCAGAAACGCCATTAATACATCACGCACGATTGACGTCAACTCTGGAGAGAAACACCCCGAGGAGATATTTGAGAAGCGGAACCCCGAAAGTCCGCAGCGACAGCAATAAAAGTGCAAGGGCACCATAGGAGACCCCGAAGGGGTTGGGAGGACGTAGATTCGTATATTTGAGTTCGTCTCATGCATAGGAAAATCCTTCATGTTACATCTCCTGGGAAAAAAGGAGTAAAGGAGTTGAGTTAACATTGGCAGGGATCCTTTGGTACCTTTTATGACGATTGTCTACAACTGTTACCCCCCACCCACCCTCCCTCACTTGGGACCTTCTCTTACCCTACCGTTTTGTAGCTCCACCCGAAGGCAAGGTCAGAATGAGAGGAATCGGCGTCATTATCTCTCTTCATCTGACAAATCCTCCTCTCCATCCGACGATGCATCAGCATGGGAGTAGTGGCGCATTTCAAACTGCCAAGCAATCTCATTACCATTTAAGAAGTAAGGGAACAAACACATCTCACCCCTGTTCCACCGATTCTCAGCCCAGTATCACATCCCTACGCACCCCTCTGAGCGTCGGAAGGGGTGACAATCTGTACCATCATTCGATTGAGGTGGGGTAGGGCACCCTATTGACCCCTCCCTTTGCCTTCCTTGGTCTCCTTCCATTCCCTCCGCCCTGTACACTACCCGCTCCTTGTACTCCCTTTGGCATGCGCCTCTCTTATCCCGGGGATATGATATCGAGGTAGGATGCCACAGTAATCAACTTGCAGGAAACGTCGAGATATCTCCCCTAAAAATGTTACTTGCACGTGTTGCAGTGCTACTTCGGTACCGCATCCGCACAAACGCTCAACAATCGCCCACCGAATCAAATCCGCTCAGCTAGTACTACTAGATCTACTAGATGAGCGGATTTGACTTGGTGGGCAATTGTTGAACGTTTGTGCAGTGGAGGTATCGGCTTCATTCTTACAGAAATGGCTGCAAGAAGCAGTTCACCAGTAAGGGTAAAATTCACCAGATGCTTCCCATGGAGGATGCTTTTTATAGGAGCGAGGCATATACGTTGACAGTAGCGGAGACGTCAAGAGTTGAAGCATAAGAAACATTGTGCTACCTAAGAATGGTGAATATATACTCATTCAACTGAGTAAGTTCTTAGAAGACGGAGAGAAATAAGACAGGAAACATTCTTCGTTCACATCTTGAGCCGTAATGACTTGACCTTGACGGAAGCAATAAATTAAGAGAGATATGTTGCCGATCATATTGGTATGGGAATTCGTTTTTCCCCAGACCAATCAAGGACTTTAATAAACCCTAATTGGAACTTTGTTACAGAATTTTCTTTTTATCTATGGATGATGTCTTAACAACCAACCCCCGCCACAAGTCTTTTCAGTTGGCTTATAGGTTATTACGTAGATATAGACTTTATGAAGACATTCGTTGAAGGACAAGTGGGGGGGGGGGGAAAGAAAGGCCACGGACAGTTATTAAAATGCGATAGAGAAGGAAAAAGTAAAACTGGAAAGGTTTGAGGAATGGAAAGCAGAGTTGGGAGCTGCGGCAAACCGATCATCGCATTAATAACTAATGGAGATTATGTTTTTTCCCGAAACTAATGCAGTAAATTTTTCCCGTGTTATCCTCAGGTGTCGGGTTCTATCTCGTTTGTAGCTAACGCACTTTTGGGCTTGCTTGTTTATGTTCGCAAGGAATTTTTAAGCATGGATTCATGCAGCTTCCTTTTTTTATTTTCGAGATTTTTTGAGCCGTGAATGAGATGCCTGATGATATCATCTCTATTGATGTAATTACTTAATTAGTTGCATTTGAAAAAAAGTGAATAAACAGATGAGATTGGCACAGGTAGTGAATTTTCCAATTAAGATTTAAACGTCAGTACACTCGGTCAGGAGAGCGGACCTCTATCATAGAATCCAATCGTATATATATTTTTATATCAATAGCTAATCATATTAATACATACAGTATTATGTGGTATATTATTCATTAAATAACCATATTGCCGGCCTCGGTGGCGGTGGGGTAAAGTCCTCGCCTGCCAAACCTTAGGTCGTGGGTTCGAATCCCACCAGGGTAGGTGATCCCTTTCCAGGGCATGAATGTTTGTGTTGTACTTTGTTAATGTTGGAAACCCTCGTTGTAAAAGGCCGTTGTGTGCTGTTTACGGGGAATTCGGTAATAAATAAATAAATTTGGGGCTGTGGTCAAGGGCTTTAACTTAGTGACTCAATACTCCTCGTTTTTAGTTTATTTTCATTTGACGGAGGAACGTAGGGTGCTCTATGCACTGTAAAAATAAGTACAACGTGTAATATATAATGGTTTAATAATATGTTGAAATCAGGCACATATTTATTTCCTAGAGGACATTAGTTGAAGAGAATGTATTTTACTCGTTTCTGTGCTGAAAATGGTTGAGGGATAAACCGTGGGATTGTAATATTTATTTACGTAGTGATGTTTTTCACTTGCCCATGAATGGTTGAAAAATCCATATTCACATAAACGATTTTTCTGATTGAGAAAAGTTTCTGTTGTTGAGTATTAAACTTAAAGCAGTTTTATGAATGAGCATACCGTGATGAAAGCGACAATGGACACAAAGTAAGGAGGCAGTTGGGGACAGGTTTTGTCGGGAGACGGGCAGGCTAAGTTAATCTATTGAAGGTTGGGAGTTCTTAACTTTCCGCTGTCTCTTGATAGTATTCAGTACCTTTCATCGACAGCGATAACAGCGAGTAATTAAAAGCTTTGATATTTTGATTAATATTATGCATCTAAACATTCTCTCGCAATCTAGTTGGATCAAAATTGGAGAGCCACAGTAAAGATAAACATATTTACAAAAATTACTGTGAGGGGTGGCCATTTATGTCACCACCTCCGCCCCCATAAATCCGTCAGTGCCAGTGGTGGAAGGACCGGCTTCAATCGAGTGACGACACTTTGCTTCCGAAGCAGAGACGGTTGAGTTGGAGAGGGAGGTGGGCGGAGAAGGAGCTGTGTTGATGCGGTCATCCCTTAACCCGGAGGCATCGACAGCGGAAAGCTCTCTTGGGTGTTGTCTCACCGGCGTGGTGCCTCGACTGGAATTTCACGTAATACAATCTCCGCAGCCTTTGTGCGTGCATGTGATTGCCCTGGAAGCCATTTAGGGTCTCTCTGGGTTCTCCCGCAGAATGGCAGAATTCGTATCCGGGACCTTGGTTTGGCCATCATCTGAATTGAACCTTGTATGTGGAAGCCTCTCTTCTGCTTTCCGGTGTCCCCCAGCGAAGTAATAACCAACGAGGCCATTCTCTGGCGTCAGAGATCACTCTGGTCAGTTAGTTTAACCATGAAGGTGTAGATAGACATCTCAATGGGTGTGACTCAAGGTTATCTCTCTCAGTTACGGCACTATTGATGCACCCTTGAGAGACCCAAATAGCTCCGACCGTTGCTCTCATTCTACAATATTTTGGCGGCTATTTGAGATGTCTTTCGGGTGTACAGTGTACACCGCGTATTCGTTCGTTTTTTTCCCGACGTTTCGTGGCCGTTGCTGGCCACTTTTTCATAGGTAATGAGAATAGTCTTTGTGTGGAGGGTATATATACGAAAGGAGATTGAGAGGGGATGGGGTGAAGGAGTTGTCATTTTATTTCACATAATTTTAGAGTCGTATTCCATGTGTGGCAGATTTTTAAACCACAGTCCCTATTGAAATTCTCTTCGCATGTCTTTAAGTTACCTATTACTTAAAAATGCTAAAGTAATCGCCTAAGTGACTAATTACAAATCAGTGGTGCAGCGAGGGGGGGTTTTGGGGGATAACCCCCCCCCCCCAGAGCTCAGAGAAACTTTTAAGTTTAATCCATTTTACTTCATTTGATTAATATACTTATAGAGGAGTGTAAGGATTAATAAAATATCCCGCAGTAAGCCATGAAACTAACAATTTTGAACCATTTATCTTTAAAAATTTCTGGGGGAGGGCCCCCGCAACCTCCTCCATTCTGCATCAGAAGAAAAAGAGGAAAAGAAGAACAAGCAGAAGAGGAAGTTGCTGTAAGAAGTGTTGGAGAAAGGGATGAAGAGAAAGGAATGCGGTCCATGCAAATGGTTTAGAAAAGGACGGAAGAGGTCGAGAGTCATAGAGAGAGAAAATAAGGTCCGAAAGAGAGTGTTCGTCGGCCCAGAATCCTCTTCGCGCATCCCGTCATCCATTTGGACGGTTTCGAGGCAAGGAAGAGGAAAGGTTTAGGTCGCCGCGACGTGGAAAGAACGTGAGAGAGAAGAGGATTAATTTAGCGAGGATGAAATGCGGGAGATGTGTGGGATGGGCGGCACCACAACGCCTACCACAACAGAACGAGAGGAAGGCTGAATGTCACAAAAAACCCACGGAAGATCGCAGAAAATATAAAGGTTTTTCGTGGATAAAATTTCAGAAAGACTTAACTTTTAACGAATATTACTTGATGTCACGAGTAAAATCTACGTGAGAGATATTACAACTGAAATATTGTACATCGGGACGTTATACTCTGATTACAATTTATTGCTAAGAGAATTGTTTGGTTTTCAGGTTCGTCACGTCATTTCTACATGAAAATTCATTGTTTTATATTTTTCATAATATATTCCCAATACTTAAATATTCTCGTTAAACATCGTTAGATGTTTCGCCTTCATCATGAACCAGGATGTTCCCTATAATTTTAATGGTGCAAATAGTTTTCACAATACTTCATTAATAATTTTGGTGACAGGTGCATTAAAATCTAATACCCATTGGTTGAGATTTATTTAATGCAACAAAATGCTGCGCCAAGTATCTTGCAGAAATCGTTTTAAAGGAAGAGAGTGATTCTTTTCAAGAGCGTTTAGTGTAACGACTTTAAACTACAATGTAAGACAATTGGTTTTAACCAGCGATTAAGAAAGAGAAATAGCATCCCTACTCCGTCGCAGAGCATTTCGGAGTCTGCGAAAAAGAGCGCATCGCTCGGCGTGAGCTGAATGATGATGACCCAGTTTGGACCCCTTGCTCATCCCGCCATGCGCTACGCACCTCCGTGCCGTATAATCCATTATGTATGTATGTATGTATGTATGTATGTGGATGCTGCTGGATACTCCCTATTTTTCCTTTTCTCCTTTATTTCTCCCATCGACCGTTCATGTGTTGACAGATGTGTTTTGATGATTTTTGGGAATGATGGTCCAAATTAAATATTAAAAATTCAGTTTTCAAACTAAGCTCAATACATACGCCGAGCTGAATCGTATGTTGCATTGCTATGAAAATTACCGTTGACGCACGAATACATTGCATGATTTATATGAATAAAACTTCTTGCCTTTGGGTGGTTACACAGAAACACTTAGTAATACAGAGGCACGATCGAAAAATAGAAGGAGGGAACTTACGAGGAACAGTTACTTCGAGTTTTCGATGGGAAGCAGCCCATCTTTCCCGCGTGAGAAGAGGAAGAAAAGTGAGGACGGAGGGAACGGTGCAAAGGAGAGGGTATAGATGGAGGGAGGAAAAACGGTTGACGGGGATTGGTTTTGCTCTAGTGGGCGCGGTTGATCCCTGGTGCATAAAACGCACGGAAAGCCCAAATGCACGCCTGCTCCAGGTCCTTCAGCTCTAGGGGGGTGGGAGACGGGGGGAGGGAGGCCAATGTTCTCACTTAACACTCGTCAAAGAAAGTGTTGCGGGAGCTAGCATTTACGGCGTCTGGAAGAAGGTAGAACGGGAGGAAACGCTATTGCAGGAGGAGCGATGCCCATTCATTCGGATGCACTGGGGGGTAGTGGATAAGCTGATGTAAAAGTTGGGCATTTCTGGCACAACAGTGTATACACAATGTTTTTAGTCGTGCAAGAATGGTCTGACACTCAGGGGAGAAAGAAGGCGATAAATTTATCGGGAAGGGGTTTGGTAATGAGGAAGCGACTTGTTCTGCATCTTGCACGGTTGCTGGGTGATGGCTGTGGTTTAATAGATATATTATGTTTTGACAATGGTTTAGTTGTTTTAAAGATGCTGGCCAGATTTGGTGGTCTTCTAAAGATGAGGGAAGGGCATAGTGGGAAAATTCTAGAAGTGGTTTTGTTGTCCGAGAGGACGGGAATAACGTCTTTTAAAGTCCTACGCAGTACGTCCGTGGCCGGATAAAATGTCGTGCATAGCGAAAGAGACTGTGAGGAATTGTCCCCACCTGGTTGTATCGGGACATATGATTTTTTTATCGAAGGAGGGATTCCTGGTAACCCCTTTTATGTAGAGCGCGTTGTAGATTTGAAAGAAATCTTTTCAGTGTGTCCTGATTGTTTCACATTGTGTGACCACGAATGGATAGTGAGAAGGGGAGGGAGCGTGTGGTATGTGCAGGGTAACAGCCATTGTAGTGCAAATATTGCTGTTTAGTAATGCTTTGTACGATGTTAAAATTTTTGTCAGCGAGAAAAATGTCTACATCGAGGAATGTGACGCGAGTGGAGGAAGAATAGGATGGGAATTTTACGGAGGAAAACGAGTTGAAGGAGGATAAGAAAGTTATCAAGGATTCCATGCATGTGGCCACCGAAGGAAGATGTCGTCAATGTATCGGTCCCAAAGGATGGATGTTAGTGGGTATGAGGAGAGTAAAGATTGCTTTATGAGGCTAAGAAAACGTTCACATTGGACAAAACTGAACCGGCTGGCCGCGGCTCCCCATAGCACAACCCCTCGACTGGGTGAAGTGTTCTATAAAAATAATATAATTCAAAAATTACTCCCGAGTTTAAATGATATTTGCATCAAAGGCGTCAAATTAAATATTCTGATGTGAGTTTCATGGTAGCATAAAATACCTACATAATGGTATATGTAATTTCATAAAATACCATTTTGCTTTTTTGAAACAACTCTATTCGACTAATGGTCATTATCTGTTAATTAATAATGTTGTTAACGAAGAAGCCAAGTATAATTATAGCATGCAATGTGAGCGCCTTTCTCTTGCTGCGATTTCATTTAAGAGGGAAGTCATTTAAGATTCAACGTAAGTTTTAATTCGATTCCTGCGGATGAGGCTCATCCGATATCTACTGGAGTCCTGTAATTTGTATTTCCAATATAGAAAGAGAAGATATCCTTCTTTCTATTTGTGTCACTTCAGACTTCTCACTACATTTTGACAAATTATCGCACGGCAGCGATTAAAAGTAAACGATTCCCGTGAAAATTTATTTTGAGCTTTTGGTATGCTTGCGAAGAGTGTGGGTAGAGTACTTGGCCACTGATTGAAGGGTAGAATCCCGGGTGAAGCCATTGAACACCCGACATAAAATCCTCGAAGGGCGAGGTGGCCTGAGGAAAGGAATTGGCTTCCTATTGTGTTATATTCATACGCCTATGGCTTAGTCTCGGGTCAGCTTTACCCTAACCTATCCAAGCAAACCTTCGGGTTGAATCACTGCACGAACTATGTTTCTGTGCATTATCAGGATTGAACACTGAATTGAGTATTCTCGCTGATTCATTATTCGCTCAGATTCATTCCTTCGTATCAACACTTTCTTTTATATTCCGCCTAGCTTACTTAAACCGCACTTGTTTTCGTAACTCTACGACTCCGCGTTTATCTCATCCACCCTCGCTCCATCTAAACTGACTAGAACACCACAACACCGCAATTCTGTCCTTTACTTGCTTCAACTCCATTTCAACCTCCTTGGTGCTCCTCCCATCCCTTCGTCGTACCTCTTTCCTTCAGCAATCCATTCGGCCGCTCAGCGCACACCGTTTTCTTCCCCTTTGAAATATTTGTGAACAATTTGAAACTGAATTAAGATGTGCGTAAATTGTTTCCGGGAATTTTAGCCCTTCTTTCTCTCTCTCTCACCTGCTAGGCGTAACCTCTTCCCACTGTGCAAGCAATCTTCAGCATTGGAAGTGATTGAATATGTTTTTCTCTTCCATTTCCAATTGAATGAAATATTTTGATTTCTTACGCATTAATTCATGTCGATGCGTGTTGATAATTCATGGGTTGGTGCAAAAAATCGAAATTTTTGGTGTTCACGACCGAGTTAGTCTTTTTAACGGTACCGATGGGCCGACGATTTTGTAGCAAAACTTTTTTTTAATTGCAATTATTAAAGCGTTTCATATATTTTGAAATGTGGAAATACTTTGAATTTTCTGATCCAAATATTATAATAAATTTTATTTTTATTATTGCTGAATAAAGCAAAAAGTAATTAAACTATGGGTGAAAATGGGAATTTTTTAGGGAATATTATCCTCTACTAGAAGAAGTGAAGATGATAGACACTGGTGGCGAGGTAGAGAAGAGTGATGCGAAAACTATCCGGTAGAAGGTGTAATATCGCCAAAATATATGAATAATTGCGTAGCAGCGGGCATCGGCAGATGTAGAGGCGTGATGTGGTTAGAATTGTTAACGTGGAGTCAATTGTTAACGGCCGCTGCGTGGGATTTTGGGGAGAGTGGTTTGGGGGTGAGCGGAGTGGGGATGGTCGTGTTTCACGTGGAGGGGGATGGGGGAGAGGTGAAGATTGCGCGTGTGTATCTCCACGCAGATGTTCGGGCGGGACTGTGGTGAATATTAAATTTCATTGCGTGAAAGGAATCGCACGAACTTCCCGTAATTGTTCAACTGGCCTGAGCAATGTCCAAATGTAGAGGAAATCGTCCGAAATTTAGGAATGCATAATTTCTATCTGTACCAGAACTGCGAGTTAAGCAATATAGTACTAAATCTGGAGGTTCATCAAGGTTTAGGTTTCTACTCTCTATTTCATTGGATGTCTTTTTTAGGTGAAATTTGTGCGAATTTCATATATAAAATCTGATCGTGAAATTTATAAACACTTCTTATATGACTAAGTAATTTATAATTGAGTTCAGTAGAATTTTGAATGTTTTCCACATATCACACCAATTTTAATGTCCCAAGGCATATCGTTTTATTGGTTAGCATTTAAAACTTCAAGTATCGATGTATAATTTTTTTAGGAATAATGCAAGACAGTGGAATAAGGAGTTCGTTCCTTTTTTTGGAAGATATCGAGGGGAAAATATTAGAGAATCGGTTAAAAATGCATAAAATATATATCTAGCCAAAAATAAACAATTTAAAATGTATTTATAGACTTAGTGATGCTTAATATTTGACACTATCCGATGCCTTTTTACCATCGCATCTACTTAATAGAATGAGTTGACGATCGTAATAATTTAAATTTTAGATTTCATTGGAAGAAAAGTGATGAAGGGTGGTGATATGTCAGTTTAAAAATATGCTTGTTGTGGTATATATGGTAAAGTATCGCTATCCAGAAATAGTAATTTTCTTGAAAGGAACCATACATAGTTCGGCTTTAGGCAGTTGTAGTCTATTTATTCGACCAGCTGGAGGAAAGCGAGCACAACTTCTCTCCGCTTTCATCTCCTATCATGTCGACCATCGCTCCCCAGAGCTTGTCAAAGGCAACTGGAAAACAATTTTCCGCAAATACTATTAGAATTCTGAGAGGGTGATGGAGCAAAGGGATGGATCCTTAAGGGATGGATACTGTGGGGGGAGGGGAGGAGGACGGGCGGAAGGGGTGGTTGGCGAGTGGAAGGGTAAGGGCTGGGGGAGGATGACGCGGGAGATAGCGTGAAAGGGTTGGCGGAGGGTGACGGAGCGTGGGGAACCCCAACTTTTATTCCTCTAGCCTCAGAATAAATACACGCATGAGCGTACAGGGTTCTTCGCATAATAATGCTAAACTCCTAAAAATGGTATGCACTGCAATTCCTCAATTTCTCCTTTTCATCATCATTAGCCATCAATGCTAATATCGATTTGACGCAGCCCTCCAATTCCCTCTCCCATCCGCTCTCCTTTTCACAGCCACCTATTTCCTCTCTTTTACATCCTTTACAACCCTTTGTCCTTCGTAACTCATTCGGGGCCGTCCCTTGGCCTTCTTCCCTTCCACTTGTCCTTCTACGATTGTTTTATCAGGCCATCATACCTCATTATATGACGAACGAAGTTGT
The DNA here is from genome assembly GCF_921293095.1 of Ischnura elegans. Taxonomy (NCBI): domain Eukaryota; kingdom Metazoa; phylum Arthropoda; class Insecta; order Odonata; family Coenagrionidae; genus Ischnura; species Ischnura elegans. The sequence continues at coordinate 6,944,131 of NC_060247.1, forward strand.
CCCGTCTTCTTCTTACGGTTTTTAGAAGGCTTCAATTTTCTCCGACTATTCTCAGCACTTCCTTTTTACTTACACGACCGATTCATTTTATCATAATCAGTCTTCGGTGGCATCTTTTCTCGAATGATTCCATTTTGACTTCTCTGCTGTTGTCAACGTCCAAGCCTCACTTCCATAGAGAATCATATTCCATATGTAGCACCTGATGAATGGTTGCATTATTTCTATGATTGTATTCTCAGCTGTAAGATGATTATTCTTTTTGTAAAAAGCCCTATTCATCTGCGCTATTGTACTGACAATTTCTTTCTTGCTTCGCCCGTCGTTGGTAATTAGGCTTCTTAGGTAATAAGACTCTCCCATTTCTTCAAGCTTTTGTCTTCCTTGCTTATTTTTTGTCCTAGCCTCCTCTCTTTTGATGCATACTAATACTTTTTTCTCTCTTTATCAAACAATTTCCTTCAATTCCCTCATGTCATTTTTTCCTTGCGTCCTTCTTCATCAGTCACAAGAACTTATGTCTTGGCCTTCCTCGAGTTACATTCCCCTCATTGAATATTTCCCTCCATCACATTGCATATCTAATTTCAATGTCTTATGACCAGAAAAGGATACACCTGGGTGCTTCTACAGCGTATGATACTCCACAGTTCTCTTTATATCCTATTCCTCTGTACACCTCGTTTCTCACCCTGTCCGTCCATTTGATCTTTGGCTGCGCAGTGACCAGTTGTCTTTCCTTGGCCGTCAGAGTGAATACATGATAACCTCGGTGTGAAATCCACACAATGCACTGTTTTCTTCGGCAAAAAGATCAAAATTTTCCCTAAAACCTCTCTCTTTTCTCCGCCAAACTTCTTGTACACATAACATTCCCACATTTAAAGTCTTTTGTTAGATTTGGAGCTCTTTATGCCATATTTAGGTTATCTTTTTCCAAAACTGTCAAATATTTGGATTCTTTTTATATCTGCATACAATGTTTATCACTTGCTGCATAAAATTTGCCCGGGATCTCAATCAAATCCGGCACGGTATATTAACGAACACTCAAAAGTTGATACGCAGTTACCAGTTAATTTTCCTTTTCGATTCCTTTATACTTCGCCCTCTTCGAGATTGTTACATGCAATGGAAGTAAAAGTTTTCTTTTACATCACTTAATGTAAACTAACGCCGTCTTCGTATTCTTCCTAAGGGAGTCATTGCATGATATGAGATTTTCGTATTATAATCTTTGTCGTATGCGCAGAGGCTCTTGTATTTTTTTACTCGAAAGCTTTACCAAGCTATTCCACCACCTAGGACCACGGTAAGCATATGCCTAGGAACATACCCGTTCTTATCATTTTCATTGACGCATTGTCACATAGGTTAGTGGTTGAATTACTTTTCAACATTTGGGGCCATTTACACCACATAATCATCACTGGATATAGATAAATGCATGGTATGTACTTATTTAAATTCTTTTCGATGATTGCATGCTTCTCTGATTTTATTTTATTGGATTGCAAAACTGTTCAGATAGGATTTGTCGTAAACAGTAAGGATCAACGAACTCTAACGTCTGATAATTGGATTGATATACCCGAGGAAAAGAGTCCAAAGAGTGTAAAAATACCGATGGTGGCGCTGAATATCGTCACGTTATGCAGCGCTCAGATTCTGTGGTTTTAAAAGCGCAAATAATGACAACTAATGGACAAAGAAAATCCCAGAAAGAGAAACTATGTTTAGGCAGACATCTTCATGTCTGGGGCATTGCTTGGCGCAAAAACTCCTATCCCAGTCCTGCATACCTTTCAGAATACGGTACCATGATGAAATGTCGCACACTGATTTTTGTTGTGGCTGTGAAGTGGCTGTATTATTACTATGGTATTACGACATTTTGGAGCCAGGTACTCAAATTAACTGTCATCATCATCTTGTGGTGTTGTGCCCGTCGACAGGTCCCCCGCGCCAATGCTGTCTCCATTCCCTCCTGTCTCCGGCCATCTCCTTCAAGTCTCCTTATCTTCCAACTTTTATGTTGTCAATGAACTTTAGCCTTCTCCTTCCCCTTCTTCTGACCCCTTCCCCCGATCCCTCCAAAGCTACTTTCAAAATTCCATTCCCTCTCATCAAATGTCCCAGCCAGTTACCCTTCCGTCGATTTATTTTGTTTATAAATGTTCTTTAAGGCCAATAAATAGTATTTGAAGGAGGAAACACAAAATGCCGACTCAAAAAAATAAATAAAGCAATAAGGGCGGCTCTCCCGCCATCAGCCTGAGAATTTACGAAATGCTGCTTCTTCTCACCCCTTAACTCCCTACGGATCCCCAGACGGTAGGGTGTCTGCGCCCTCAACCGCGCGAAATGCCAAATTACGCGAGCGCCACCCGGCATCGCTTCCGCATCGTCCAGCGCACAATTCTGACCCTCCGCCCATGTCTCTCTGCTTCCTCCTGCCTTTCTCCCCCTCTGCATATCTCTCTACATTCTCTTCCATTTTTCTTCTCTTCGTCTCTCGGTCCCTCTCTCTCGCCTCCATTTTCGCGTCAAGTTTTCACCACTGCCTCCCCTACATTTCCTTTCACAACTGGGACGCACGTGCATATTAATACGCTGACGGTGAAATTGTGTTTGTATTCTTTTGGAAGGCACTCTGAACATGAAGAGCGCAAATATTTTTATGGTGCGTATACCAGGAGTAAAATGACTAGAGAAAAGGTAATTTTACCATTATGAATAATGTCTAACTAAAGAGAGATGGAATATGTTAGCTGCAACAACATGGACATACATAGTTACCTTGAAATGCATAAATAATAATTCACAGGAAAAAATGTTTCCCATTTTGTGTGACTCTCGCATAAACAAGTCTTCCAAAATAGAGAATAGGTTGACCAGGCTAAATCCTTTAGTAATCACTAGCCTGAGGTAAAGAGTACGCAATATGTTTGAGTACCATTGGTGGAAAGCCGTCTGGAAATCAAAGAAAAATCTAGAGGAAAATGCTGTTATAAGTTAAATATTGTAAGCTAAATGTATGAGTTAAATATTGCAAGTCAATACTAAAAAGTTAAAGGAAATTGGTTATGATTGGTACCTATTACAAAGAAATAATTTGATAAATGTAGTGCTCCATTCCATTTTATGAAAACAATATTGGCGTTTCAGAGTGTTTTTTCGAAATTATAAGGACACTAAACGTGAACGAAGCTAAGTAGGGCTGATGTAAGAATAATCATCACTTCCCAATTTTACTTTTTACCAATTTTAATTTTACAATCGATGGACCCTGTTCTTAAGGTCTCTCCGATGTCTCCAAGTATGGTCAATTTACACATATACCGGGAGGAATATATACATGTCTTCTTTTACCCGGTGTTGTTAGTCCGGTATATGGTTTTCCCGCTTTTTTGTAATTACAAATCATTTGATACTATCCTAATGCAAAAATGCAGAAGTTAAGAAATGAAAGAAAATAGTAGATATTGAATGATAAAAAAAGATATCGCCCTACCCACTAATTTTTTAGTGGGTAGTGCGACCTCTTTGTTTATTATTCCATATGTTGTTCCACGATATCTCTCCGGAAAAAGTTGACTTTATGGAAGATATTTGCAACAAAGAAGATACGTTGTGTTCTCCGTTGAATTGTTTAAGTTCATTTGATTATCGTGCTGCCATCTTGCGTTCTTAGTCATTGGTTGAAGCAGGTGCGTTCCCTGGTGATTCACTTCCTAAATATTATCAGTGCGCCACCTGCGTAGTGTGGAACCGTAAGGGTAAGATATAACCCCTTCGCCCCTTCGCATTTAAAATCTCCTCACTTCCCTTAAATTCCAACCCTCAGTGGTAAAGGTGCAGGGTCTGCGATTGCTTTTGAAATCCAAACGCACCACGGTGCATACCGTTATAGGAATTTTTTGTACCCCGCAGTGCAAATGGATGTGGCCAAGTCTGGCTGTACGGTCGAAAGGCTTTGCTGAGGGAAGGACCGAGGGTGGCCGGTGCGTGTCCTGGAACGCACTTCGCATATGAATCTCCAACGTGCGGGACGGGTATCTTCGCTGGAAGAGAACCAACAGTGCTAAATGGTGGAAAGAGTGGTCGTGTGGAAGAAGTATGATGCTTGCTGTATTGTTTTAGAGTAAGGAGGCGCACTTTAAGTGACGTTGGAAGGGTTGCCCAGAGTGGGGAGGTGCACTTGAAAATGTCCCGATCTACGATGGGGTGGTGCGTGCCGTATCGCGGCGGCATCCACCTATTCCCTCATCCCTACTCTGTCATACCTTTCCAAAATCTGAGCCCAACTGTCCTCCCTCACCGTACAAATCCATAATGGCCAAGCCAGCTTACAACCTCCCGTCTCTACTGGAGTGGACCTGATTGTGAGAGTCCTTCTAATCATGCTGTTGACCAAATTGTAAATTCCTCATTGAAGAAAACGCTGCGACTTCCCTACCAGATCATGCCCGTGATGCAAACATAGTAATCCTCATAATATTTTGCTTTTCTTTCTCGTCAAATTATATTAATAATAATTCTCAGGTTTCAAGCGAAGTGAGAACATTTTTGGCTGACGTTTCAATGGAATTTTCTTCCATCATTCTCAGGACAATAGCAGAAATTCCTCCTCTATAATATTCGTGGTCACCCTTTTATAGAATGTGAATACGCTTCGTTTCTATTTCCTAGCCAGTCCCAATTCACACTTCCCCAATTCTCCCCCCTTGCTCGCCCGTATCCACCCTCCCCTCTCCCAATTTAAAAACCCCGTAAGTATACTCGCTCTTTTTTTCTCCCCACAAATCCCGCTTAAGCCAACTTCATATCCCCTCGTGCTTTAAGCCCCTTACAATGTTATCCAATTATGGTCCCGTCCTCTAGTGTTTTTAATCCATAATTCACAATTTATTTTATTTTTCTGCTTGGCTTATTTTTTTATTTAGAATCTATTGAAAAATCTAACGTTATTTTAATTTGTAACTTCTATCTGTAATTACAGTGAACTAGCTGAAAAAAAGATCCAGTTAAATGCTATTTAAAAATAATTGTATCTAATTTTCAGCCTCAGAGACTTAGTTTTTACTTGGCTTTTCATTCGTGGTCAGAGAGCATGACTGATTACATTTGCAGTAAGTAATAATTGCTAATTATAATTATGCTTAGGTTCAATTAAATAATTTATAAACAACGGTGACAGTTTTGTTAAAGTTTATCATATGGACACGCAGTTATCGGTTAATAGCGTTTACGCTGTTTTTGGGTTCCAATCTAATGTAAGCCAATGAAACATGCCTGGCTAATGTGTTTAAGGTTCGGATAAACGCGAAGCATTGCAGTGTTGACTTTGAGGTTGATCCATTCTTGACCCACTTGTACCAATGGGTACGTTATGACCCGGTCCTCTCGTATGTGTGTTTTACGTAGGGTGCTTCCATCTCCCTATGGTCTGAGTCAAGCTTGATATCCTTTGGAGTGCACTGGATAGCGTGACTAACCGAGTGCTTTTGGTGATTGTCGTAAATTCAGCAGTTTCGAGTGTAAACTTAGTGCTTCCCCTGAGTGCTGATCGTCCGACATTCGTCGGTGAATATTATTTCGGTCGATTATACTCTTCGGGGTCAAGCTTGGAGTTCTAGTTAACGCGAAAATGAGACTGAGGATGTTTTTCACGAGTCATCAGCCGTTTCCCATCAGCCTCATCAACAATGCGTTCCTTCATCAAGCAAGCGCATTTTGCCTCCATGAGGCCTTCTCAATTTTTGCGAAGGAGACGAGGGACACCACTGAGCACACCTCATTGCCATTGAATTCAAACTCCCTCTCGGAGTTACACCACTATTTCCTCGAGACTTGCTCCCACTTAGCTGGGATAACAAAAAAACTTATAATTTGTTTTACAAAATAAGTTTCCTAGTTTAATTGAAACTATCCTGCATTTATTAAATCTTCAGTTAAGTATTCCAATGGCGACGAAGAGTGTAGAAATATAAATAAAATTTTTAAAGCATCACTAATAAATTTGTATTCACGGAAATAGTGTGAGATTTTATTTTTTCAGCTCTTTATTTGAATTGAAATAACTTTTTCACGAAAAGATTGTAATCTTGGTATTCTGGCAATAGAAAGGAAGCTGTTTTAAATGATCCAAAAAAATGATACTTGATTGGAAATATACAATGTAAATTGAAATAAAATAGTCTATAAAGAAACATGATAGGGTCAAAATTGCTTGTACTTATGAAATAGCATTATCATATTAAGCCACTAAAATCATTATTTATTTCCATTTTCAATAGTTATTTGCTAAGGTTTCAGGCGTAAGTATAATAGCCTTAAATAACTTCAACCTTCCATTCCTTAGGTGGAGACAGAAATCGCCCTCCTTTTTTATGCACGGTAAAAACTATCCTTGCAGGGCCATAATGATATTTTATTTCACTGACGTCTCCAAGAGAGGATAGAAGAGATCTACTTCTGGATAAAATGGCGATAGATCGTCAACTGCGTCTCCTCGCCACACGTAGCTGGCCCGGCGGTACTCCGTATTGTTTCCAAGAAAACACGTCAACGTTTCTTCTTAGCGACCCATCAAACGCAAAGCCGCAACGTGTACCGTAAGCCTGGAAAACAACACTCCCTTAATGACCCTCCCTCATCTTAAATGTCCTCCTCCAGTTCCTTGTCAACCCGCCTCCATATAACATCCCGTCCCTGCTATGACGTAAGAAAAGTGTCCTCCACGAAGGAATACTCTTTCTTCAAAGGTGTATTCCTCCTCTTTATTAACCTAAACCCCTTCCAGCCCCAGACCCCAAATGGGACAAAGGACGAGCTTATAGTTGCGTCAACCTCTTTCGTTCTCCCTATATAGGGCGATCGCAACAATGAAAATGCCAGAGGAGGGTGTGGGGAGATAAGGAAAATGTTTCTGCTTGGGGTTCTGTGGGGTTGAGGCGGTTGAATGGTCGTGGAAGGGAACCATTTGGTGGATACTTGGGGAAATAGTTGAGAAATGGGCATAGTTATTGTGGGTAGGAGAACTGACGGAGGACTCATGGATCTATGAGAAACGGAAAGTTACAACCTAGTTAAAGACTCGCTTTGCTATCCCCACCCTACACACATTGCTACCTTATTCATCCACCCTCATTACTCTCTTTCTCTTCGTTATGCAAACCTCCCTTTCCCTCCTCTGCATCCATTCTCCGCCCACTACCCCTCTCAACTATGTCCACCCACTGTGTCCCTTTATTGTCGCCCTTAGACTATTGCCGCCGCTGGAGCTGGTGAGGGCATCGCACCCGAAATATTTCCTATACACTACCGTCATCTGCCGTTTTGCAGTCCGTCCCCATTTATGGCGATGAGGGGGGGGAGAAGCGTCGCGTCGTGTCCGTCCGGCTTCATTTAATTCGCCTCCATTCTCTTCCAGCTCCTTTGCCCCCTGGGGGACCGTGTTGTTGTTTTGCGAGCGCTGGATTTATCAAGCGAGTCTCTTTTAATGGCTGTTTACGCCCAGAGGCGGACGTTTTCCATCCCCACCTCTACTTGGTTAAGTGAAAGTGGGTATTGATGCGCTCAAGTTCACAATTTAAAAGTAAGTGTACGTAGTGATCCTTTTTTTTAAGTTTTTTTACCCGTAGCAAAAGAGTTCACTATATCCGTACAATTTACTCATTGAGGCTTTTTTTACATGATTTTTTGAGTCGAAGAAAATAACTGCAGACCATACTCGAATGAGATTGTTTATTTAATTTGACCTGAAATTTACCAACCCTGATCATGTATTTACGTGTAAAGTACTCTTAGAGCATGATCTGGCGAAACCTTGTACCCTTGTGAATTCGAATCTCTACCAAACAATGTAATTTAATCGTTAAACAAATGTGAGCTAATGAAAAATTTGCATATTAGAAAGCATTTAGGCAAAATAGAAGATGAAGCCAATATTTGAATCGTAAAAATTCTCTTTCATCTTAATCGCTCGCAGTGACACGCTTACAATTAGCAGTAAATTTTAATGCAAGAGATGGCATATGTGAATTTAGTGCCTTAAACTTGATTTTCCAAAACTATCGATTGATATTGGGAGTGAAAGGGAAATATCATTCCGGATATTTTTATAATAAATAGTTTGAAAAGAAATTGAAATGAAATCAGGAAGAGAAAGTCACATGATAGCTTCATTACATTCAGGTAAAGCATGTTGCAGCACTTCGCTTGGGTCACGATCATCATCATCATTGTCATTACCGTCTGCAAAATTGCTAAATACCATATTGTCTCAAAGTATACATTACAACTACGGGTAATCACTTCTGCGTCACACTGTCATCAGAATTTAAATATTTGAAACTTATTTCGATGCATGATATTTCGCGTTGATATACATGACGTTTCGATAGACATGACGTTTCCGTCTTAAATTATTTTAAAATGAACGAATTTTTGGTATCATGATGGGAATTTTTTCCCTCTATAAGATCATTGAGACATTTATAAAAGGAAATTATCCGATAAATTAGTTAATTTTCCGCAAATTCGGCCTTCCAAAAGAAAAAATGTGAAGTGATGCCACTCGCTGCCAAATGTTTTAGGTTGTTCATGGGTTGCTTACACTCGAAATATTTGGGTAACTGTTACGCATCATGAAGCCATAGTACTCATTACATAAACTTTATACTTCGTTGGTGTTTTATTCATTATTGGTTATTAACAAATGGGTTTAATTTCAGTGATTTATTCTCCATAGGTGCTTGTCTGCAAATTCATCCTGAATTTTCGCAAAATCTTAAATTTTATGGCTCGGGCAGCAGTGGTGAATAATATCCAATTTTTTATCATATTATATCTGAGCCCCTGATATAAGTTCGCAAGTTAACTGCACAGAGCAAATTTTATCCCGAGAAATGATCACTTTTCGGCCCACCCTAAAAAAATACCTACCATTCCTGCTATTTCCTTTGCAGCGTAATTTAGGATAGGCGATCTAGTTTTGAAAAAAACGTCTCAATTTCATAAGCTCATTATATTGCTGTTCATAAATTAAAAGATAGAATCAAGATTGGTGTGAAAGTGATTCCATCCTTTTGACTCTGCACCTCGCTACTAGCTTCGTTTCCTTGTAAGATCTTCCATTCCACCACATATCGTCCCGTCTTTGAAACATCCTCAGTGAAGGTACTTAAGGTGCTATGAGGAACTTTTCTCTGTATAAGTGCGTGAGGAGGAGTCGTGGATGGAGGGGGACTGCCTTCCAAGCCATTTACCCTTAATGAAGACGTCGTCCATTTTTATTTCTCACCAAGGGGCCCCAAATTACCGTCAACCCCTTGTTTCACCTCCAAGCCAACGCCCCAAATTACCGTCACCGACGGTTCTTGCCTTTAAACTCCCACTGTGTACTAGTACTCCCTCTAATAATGTGTTCATTTATCTAGGGCTGATTTATATTTGTGCTACACTAAAAAATCTTGAACTTAGGCTAAGAATTGAAGTAATTGTAAGTGCACGAAGTTAACGGAAAGATCAAATTACCATTCCATTTATGGCGAAGTTTCTTTAAAGGTATTCATATTGGCTCAGTTAAAATTAGTATTTATTTTTAAACTAGTTTTCCTTCTTCAGTATTCAGTATCTATGTTTTACTAAAATAATATGCTATTGCGAGGAATCCCCGTGAAGTGTGTAAATAGCATAGTTAATATTGTTGGTGAGTGCCATTGCAATAATGTATTCCTTTGTGGCACTAGTCTTGATGGCAGAAAAACTTTAGTTCGTTAATTATTATCAATTTTATTGACATATATTCTAGTAGTCATACTATATCATGCGTTTTGACTCTGATGCACGAAAAAAATTGAGCTATTGCACATCCCCCACCCTCCCATAGACATTTTGCGTTTTCCTATACATTCGCAAAGCCTCTCTCTATTCTTGCCCTTCATTTGAAAGTTCTATTAGTGTTCCCCGTGTATTTTTTCCCAATGTTCTTCGAAACCTCCAGATTTATTCGACTCCTTCCCAGCAACGTTTCTTCCATGCCCGTGGTTTTCCCATTGAGGCATTTCCTTAGCCTCCCCTTCCCCCCCACCGCTACCCCTCTCCATCTCCCCTTCCCTCAACTTCTCATTTACCCACGAATAAAACCCTTCTTCCAATTTCATTCCTTATTTTCGACTTCATTTAACATTCATTCATTTCCTTATTTCAAGGAAGCAGAATTTTTACTGGAAATTAATTTTATGCCCTGTTTTTTTCTCGTTTTCATGAGGATTTTGTCCGCTTCGCCGGTCACCTTTCCTCAATGTAAGTTTTTTTTACGATCCTCTGACGTTTTACTTTTATTCCAAATGTTTCCTCCTGCATTTATTCATCCCTGTTTATTTTGTGCTTGGGAATAAGGGGCTTCCATCCGTATTTCGGAAACTTATTTCTTGCCAGTTGTATTCATAACAGCGGAAAACTTCTTCATCTACTCAAGTAAAATATGCCGTCAGAGAGTGAATTTTTAAACTGCGTTTTTGAATAGAAGCATCCCCACGACCAAAAGGAATATATTTGCCGCATTATTTTACTTATTTCGTGGCCCAACTACCCCAAAACATTTTCATCGAAGGTGCTGCATATGTAAGTTGTAGTTTGTGGTTGCGGAAGATATTTTCGAGTTGGTTGTGCCTATTTTCATTAAATTCACTATAATCTAGCTGACACCATTTTCACTTTGGTTCTGCTGTTCTCCGTTGAATTTAACGTCGGCGTTTTGAATGAAGACTTTCAATTTGCGAGCTGGTGTAAGATATTGACTTGGATGGATGCATTTCTCCCAGAACAATTCTATGGGTCATCAGGGCACGGAGAAAGAACACCTTTTACACCTGTTCGAGGGGGTATCCATCCAAGTGGGGGAGAGAGGGGACATCGTCTTCCTTAAGATGACCAGGAGAGGCACACACTTCCCTTCCGTGTGCAATGGCGTGGATTTGATTATCCTCTCCTTCCAGATGCCCTGACCGCTTGGGAAATACGCGTTCAACCCATCTCACAGACTGCGAGAATGAAGATCGCATGTCTGGAGGCTCTTGTGATGGAGCCAAGGGCGTTTTCGTCTGATATCTCAGAGGGTCGTTTTCCTCGTATGCTCCGTATCACTCTGTTCCTCTTGTCCTCTTCGCACTGGGTCTATTTTCTCCGTAGGCACTTTCATAGCAGGCGAATAATCCCCGTAAGAGACAACCTCCCATGCCACTTGGCCCCTTGCCTTGTCCTCTTCTGCTTCCTTACTGCCCCAGTCCTCTCATGAGCTAGAATCGTGGTGGTCCAGACGTTAATTATATTTCCACTTTATTATCATGCACGAAACATACTTAGGTTTCACTGAATGTAACCACTTTACGATTGTTGGAATTAGTTTCACATAAAAATGTTCCGCATGAAGTTTTAAATTACTGACTTAGGTACATATAAGCTCTTCACTAGTAATAGACCTAGACATAAAAAAACCAGTGGAACATTACCGGTGAATTCATTTCCATATAGTAATTCCTTGTTTTATTGATAGTATATTAGAGCCACTTACGTTTATAAAATTATTGCTATTGACTGTTGACATCTTTCCTTTTTTTACTACGAAATTTAGTAGTATAACTAGTAAGTGGCCATTTAGCATTGAGTCATTGTCAGGTACTATTTTACTGAAATGTGTCAAAGTATTTTACAGCGTGATCTTGTTTTAAGGACTTTGTCAGAGAAGATAGAAAAGAAAGGACATGGAAAATGAATTTGAAAGTATTAATGTGAACTTGCGTCTCGAGAGGAATAAATGTAATATACGTATACAATCAATATAAGGATTTCCCATCACTACTTTTCCGTTAATTCTAAATTGTTAAGTACGCATATTTAAAAAAATATGCATATAAGAATAAAAAATAATGGAAATTTTTGTATGAAAGTTGATAGCCCCATTTTCCATATATTTTACCTTTCACATTGTAAATTTTCGATCGCTTGGTAAGAGGACTGAAGAGAAGCTTACAATAGAGAAAAATCTGAGGTCGGCTACTAAATAAAATTCAACAGCATTCTATGGTGTCCGGAATATGCCCGCGAATTATTTGATCTAATAATACTGTTTTTACCAATCAATTATTAATAGATCTTGAATTATTTTCGCTTCAACACAGTTTTAGAAATGTTATTTTCGTTGCTCTGTAATGAATAAAAAACTGCGAGTACTGATACTCAAACTTAGTGATCATAAAATTTTCATATCTTATAACAGTTTATGCTCTCGACATCTATTTAAGACTTTAATAACTTAATTATGTTAAAAATTGTCTTGCTCAAAAACGAAATTAGAGGATGTTTTTTAATAAATTATGAATTGTTTTTAAATCTAACGGTTGAAAATTAATTAGCTTCTTTAAACTTCACTTCCATTGCTTTGTGGCAATTTCCTTCTGTTGTGTTGCTTTCCTGTTGATTTTGACTCTCTATTCTCCATTTGATTTTATCTGTGCAGAATATACAAAAACTGCATTCACGAGTCTCCTCCTTATTCTGTCCGTCTTTCTTCTTTCCGCTGGGCTCTCCGCAGGGCTGTATTACGCCCGTCAACACATACGCCATAAACTTCGTCGTCCCAGCTATGGCGCTCATATCAGACCTTCACTTCCCATGGCAGTCGCTCGTAAAGAACCCGGTAAGTCCCAACATCCCTCCAGATTTTAACTCCTTTCGTCTGCGAAGCACTGAAACTAACAAGTAACTTGGTACGCAATCACGCGCACGCTGCAAAGTTATGTATACTGGGTGAGGTCAGTCTGCAGTTAACTTTGAAAGATTTGGTGGCTTGATGGTGTTAATATTAGTAGCATACCTGACCGGTAATCGGTAGATCCGAGATCGAATCCCGGATAAGCGAAAAACTATTTTCATATCGAATTTCATCCTTGGTGTACATAAATTTTTATTCTTAATTTTCAGTATTTATTACAAATACTGATCCTAACAAGGTTTAGCCTTTAACACTATTTGTGAAAATTGAGGAGAGGTATCCATGCATTCAGCATTTTCCTCACTCCCTGAGAACATATTTTCGGCGATGTATGATTCTTTTAAAGGAAATAGTGAAGTATATTTTTAACAAATATCGATCTCCAACCAAATGTGGCCGGAGTAATAATTGGTATTGTTTATCCCGCATGTCGTGAAGTCCGGCGATATCGTTGGAGAGGTCCAAGCGAAGCAGCAAAGTCAAAACATTATGGAAAACAATTGCAGTTTATTCGGTGCAAAATTATCGTCGCATTTTTTTACAAGAAAACATTGACAATTTTCTGCCATGCTCTTCGACTTGCTTAAGAGATAACATTGAAAATCGGATTGTAATGAAGTCCAAATGGGTGAATGGCTTCTTTTCTTTTGGTTTCTTCATCATCAGCAGTAAGCAATCCGAGGACTGGTTTGACGCATGTCTCCACTCAGTTCTCTTACCAGTGATTCTTTTAACACCAATGTATTACTTCTTCCGTTTTTATGTGCTTTTGCTACCTGTTACATGTATTTATTCCGAGATGTTTCTCTTCCGTTCTTGCCTCCCATCTGCCCTTCAACGATTATTATCATTAGATCACCGTGTATCATGGTGGAGCCGATTTTGCGGTCTCGTCTCTTTCCCAAGTTTTTCCAAGAATTTATTTCTCTCCTGCTCTCGATAAAGCTTCGCCATCACCCACACTATCCATCCACTTGATCTTTATGATTTTTCTGTGACAAAAAATTTCGAAAACTTCCAAATTTTATTTCTCTGATTTCCGTCATCCTTTGAGCAATGCACTCTTTTCTTGGGCTATTTTACTGTTTTTTTTCTGACTTCGTCCATCATTGGTCACTTGATACTCGGTGTGCATTTCCGTGGCGTATGCCTTTAAGGTCTCAAGAAGAGTATGTGGCAGTATCTCGTTGCGCGCGAGTTAATGCATCGAGTCAGGTGGTAAGGACCTGAGTTTTGAGTATTTGTTTCCTCCTCCTAAGAATCTTTAAGGTCATTAAGAGGTTGATCAAGCTTATGATTTTTTTGCCTCGTTGAGTTTTCTATTGGTCAGGTTTTCTTTACTAGCGCTTGAATAGGATTAGAATGAACGTTAGATATGTATATACTCGTGATGATGACAAGATCAAGAGAGAACTTGCGATAAGAAAACATTAGGTTTAAATTTCCAATAAACGACTATCGATTTTCTTTTTTACATGAAGGTTTACATCAATTATTATCATAAAGAACTTTGTGAAGTAGAATATATCAGCAACTGATTATCGAGTAACCAGACCTTACAAGGCGTTTGTCAACCATTCGTACATTTACTATTTTATCAATAAAAATTTATTGTATATTAGCGTTTTATAACAGTATTGTTAACTCTATTATCCTGTAAATATGAAGTTCACTAAACGTTTGTCAGTGTTAATTTATCACATCCACATACAAATACACATGTGCTATATACAAACACAAATATGCAAATATATATCTGCTACATCCATCACACATGTTGCCTGACAGATAACATAGTTCTTGCTATTTAATTGCATTGAAAAATCATTGCCGCTATTCAGCATAGGTGGAATCCTATGGATGAATAACCGTTGCTCAGTTGTTCCTGTAAAGCCCACCTTGAAGATTTTCCTCTGGCGTACAGAGTCCCTAATCTCCTTATTCATTATTCCAGCACCCGTCTTAGCGAGCACATTCCCCTTATGTCTGGAGTTTGTAAGGAGTTCCCGGCTCACACTCTTGTTAATGGGATAAGCGTGCGTAGATGGAGATGATCCTCCTCAAGAACGTGTCCCGCCTCGAATGACAGGGGCGACACAATGCCTTCGGCTCGCTGAGTTGTAAGCAGCAACCGCCCCTGGGATGCGAGTACTATAAATGGCTTTCCCTTCTGCTTCCGTTGCGTCCGTCGCCAAGGGAATTCTACGAACCCTACTCATTGACGACTCAAACCCTTTCCCCTTTTGTCATCCATCTCTCCGCTTGGATCTACCTGGGAGATTGGGAACTGCTATTCCCGCGATGCGGTTTCGAAGGAGCGATTCCCAACTTGAAGGAAGATACGATTCAATTATCACGGGGAAAGTTGGAGAGGAAGTTAACCCATCTATATTTCTTATAGATTCTCACAAGTTCAAAGGTTATTCCGCCTAAACTCAGAATGTTGACAGTGAAGTACTTTCGAAGAACTTTATTCATGTTCGACAAATTATTTTCTTGCAACTCACTTGTGGTAAAATATATTTTGGCATTTTTTTCTTTTTACTTCATGTATCTATAAAAAATTCTCTTGTTCGTTAGGATTTTAATAATAATTTTTCATGAAACCCAAATTTTTAAAAGTTTTAATAATGTTGAACACAAATTTTTATTTTTTTCTTTCCGTGAAAAATATAAACTTCTGTTATATTACTTTCACATTATTCAAGTTTCTGTAAGTGTTTTTTACTTCTACATTGTCACTTCCAATTTACCATCGAACGATTGATGGTCATCAAATTATCCTTTATAATAATTTGTTTCGGTCTCTAAGAGTCGAGCGGTGTAGTTATCACTCGTAAAATTGATAAGGAATTTATTCTTTCTGTATATCTTGCAATCTCAAAAAAATCAGGATGAAATTAAGACTATCGGCAAATGCTGTCGGGTTGAAGTGAGTTTCTTTTCGTGAAAGTATCTGGAGATTTGTAGTGAATAGGAAATCAGGTGTATAATATGGTCAAAACAAGCAAATTGAAAGTGATGATCTTTCCCCTCAACACAATGAAGTCCACAAATAGTTTTTTAATTACCCATTTTTTTGGCAGTTCTAATAAGCGTTTATTGGCTTTTCTCTTCCCAATGTGATTTTTACGCATCTCCAAAATATCACTTTAGTTCTTTTAAATGATATCGTACAGAAACATTGAATTATAGGTGTGAAAGGTGAAAATACTGTAAAAAGTAGATAAAAACTAAAAAAGATTCTTGAATCTGATATTATTTTCAAAGCAATGCAAACAAGTTCTATTACTATTTCATCTTTTTTTCTGCAGCGAGAAAAAAGGGAATATGTTAGTTACTTAAGAAGTTACTTTAAATAGGAATATGCGCGTGGGATTTTTCACAAATTGCCGGACACCAAAGCATGTCTGTCTCTCCCCTGTTTCTTCAACAGTCCTCTCATTTTCGAGCGAGTGCATACAGGGTTTGTACAAAAATTAACTGAATTGAGCTCGGAAAACATATTTATTGGCAAAATTTCTACACTTTTCCTCTATAAATCTTCGAAGTAGTCAATAATCCTTTGGCACCGGATTTTCTAGTGCTCGAACGCCCTCAGGAAGTCGACAACATGTAAGGCGTCTGGAGCCCTCGTTGTAGAGAGTTGAACGGCTTCCAGTGTCCCGAACCGCGTCCCCTTCAGTACTTACTTGATCTTGGGGAATTGGAAGAAGTTCGGTGGTGCCGTCCGGGCTGTGAAAACTATCCGGTTCGGTTTGCAGGCGATCGAGGATTTCCGAAGCGACGGCAACACGACGCCCCTTTTGATCGTCCGTCAGGTGTTTTGGCACCAGCTTCGCACAGATCTTCCTCGTGACCAGATCGTTCTTAACAATATCGTGAACGGTTATATTGTCAATTCCAATTTCCAACCTCTCCTGCGATTGATCGGATACTCAGACGACGGTCAGTGTTCAACACATGACGCACTTTTTGAACATTTGGGCCCGTGTGACTGGTTGATGGTCGTCCTGCGCGCTTTTAGTCATCGCGTACATTTTGGAAATTCTTGTGTCACTGGAAGACTTGAGTTCTGGAAACAGCATCCTCACCGTAAACCTAATTGATCATTTGAAGGGTTTCCGTAGGCGTTTTCTTGAGTTTGACAGGAAATTTGATGTTAACACGTTGCTCGATGGTACGCCCCATTTTCACTCCGACGAGGTCCCTGAACACGCACTGCGCTCTCGCTCGAGCCTAACCCTCCAAACATCTGCAGGCAATTGACTCGGGTCAGCTACCCTTCCCTCCATCCCCCACCACCACTATAGCACCAACAATCGGTTTGGGCACACTTTACCTGGGCGTCACAAGCTAAGTCCGGTTACTTTTTATTAGGGATGGACGGATCCAGGATTTTTTTCGGATCCGGATTCGGATCGGAACCTTGATTTTCAGAGCCGGATCTTTCGGATCGGATATTTTCGGATCCAAATGCATTTTCATATTTCTGCTATTAAGCGAAGTAATTTTTCAAGTACTTTCCTTCATAAAAGGAAACAACATATTGAAAAATCATAAAACAATAGATTTCTTTGAAGAATGAAGGTTTTTTCGATTATGAAGGGTGTTAAAATTAGTTTGAAACCCTCTACTTAGTACCCTGTTTTTTAAATATTCCCCCTCCTGGTTTTGGACCCCGCCCCTAACGAAGACAATTATGTATGGTCCATAGGATTTCGGAAAAAAAGCAACAGAGGCACGGGCAGATGGACGGCCGAGGGTGGTTTTCTGAAATCTGCGACGTTGTTACTTTTGACGTGGTTAGGTATTATCCTACGACGCCGAGACTCCACCGATCATTGCTCAATCACTTGGGAAGAGTCACACTATGTGCCAGTCGTATTTTGCCTTTTTTATTTTCCACGGCTGATATTCTGCTACGTAACTTCGGATCCAGATCCAATGTCTTCCGCGACTTTGGATCCGATGTATCTGATTAAGGGCATTATCCGCGGATATTTACATCCGATGTATCCGATCCGACCATCCCTACTTTTTATACAAACCCTGTATATCCACTTGTGCGACGTAAAAAAGGGTATTATCCCAGAGAAAACTTTCCTTCTCCACTTCCGTTGGCGAGTGTTTTTGGGTAGGGGAATAAATAGGGCTAATGTAACTCATTTATGCTCTCGGAGAATCCGAGGAGGGAAGGAATTTCTGTACTCTGGTTTGTTTTTGGTCATTAGAAGTTCACGAGGAATCCCTTACGGAATATTTGCGCCCCTATCTCGTAGCGGAGAAAGTATACTCGGGTATTTGGGCTTTTTATTGCTGGTCAAGAAAATCAGTGATCTACATTTTCTGTGCTGCAAAATGAGGATAGGGTGCCTACTTTAGGGAAGCCCTTGGGAACCCTTCTTGTCTTATTGGCTCTGTATTCTTGCTTGAAAAGATGCATTGAGCCATTAAAGTTTTTAGTCCCTTTTATTGACAGCCAATGTATAGTACCCTAATTTGACGCGAAGAGATTGCTAAAGGAAAAGGTTTTGTTAAGCGCGTAAATATGTCTATGAGGATAGGCTAGTAACATATCACCAATGTGAACTTCTTTTAAAAACTGAGGCTAGCCATATGGCTCTCATTTAAGCCTATGGAAGTTGCATGGTCGTTCTATCTGTGGCATGAGTGGTATTAAAATTAACGTTATCTTTGAAGGCAAAATTACCATTTTCATTTAAAGAATAGCCTCTCTAACCCTTCGACTGATTCTTAGTTATTTTTTTCAATGAAAGCCACCCTTCTTTCATCTTCGTGACTAATTCTTCTGTCACGCGCAATTTCCACTTTGGTTGCTTCAAATACAGTTTTTGTCTTTTTTCTTTTCAAACCGTTCTGGATTAGCGATCCTCCCCCTTTTCGTGGCTCGTTAGCTCCTTATGCCGTCTTCTATCTATTATCCGTACTTCCTTTGTCTAGTCTCTACTCTAACAAACATTCATTAGCTCTTCCTTCATTTAATTTTTTTACTTTTATTGCATTGTCAATCTTTACTAAAAGAACATCTCCAACTTATAGGAAAGAAATTCCTCGTTCCCTATTATTTACTTCAGCTACGCATCTTCAGCTTTCTGCTATCACAATTCTATTCCTCTGTTCCCTTAAGAAGCGTTTCACTATCGTTTTATCGGAGGAAAAGTGAGGGAATATTGAATTGAGGGTGACAAGGCTCGAGTGTTCGCAATGAATCTTGGGGTGGCGCAGAGGGCTCGGTCAAAATCGCTCCTTCCTCTCTACGGCTGCTTGCCTTTTTCATTTCCTTTTGCCATCAGTCCATTAAGACAGCGGTCTCCAATTTACTAGGCCACGAGGGCCACATTCCAAGTTCCGAATCTCCCCGCGGGCCGGATAGCAAATTTGCCGATGATTGAAGTATTCGATACCAACGTCTACTGAAGTATCCGGTGGCGTATTTCTCATTTACGAACAGTTGAAGGCGACTTTGACGTGCTGTACAGCGCTGCAATGTTCCTAGCGGCGTCTCACAGGGTTAAACGAGCGAGAATCGCGCGCTACTTGAAACGAGTGCGCGAGCCGTATTTTGGAGAACCTTGCATTAAGAGGTTGTCATCTGAACAAAAACATCTCTATCGTAAGTTTTAGCTTTTTTTCCATCTGGCCCATCCACCATCTTTCACCATATCTTCTCTTTCTCGTCCTCCCATATTCTTAAACTTTGTCTTTCCATTCTGTCAGAGCGAATGAATTCTTCGCCGTGGACTCATTCAATCGGCCCATTTGCGGTCGTCGCTTCTCCTTTTATTCCTATCCTTCATTCAATCGATCTTTTTTTTTTTTCTTTTTCACTTTCACCTTCGTTACTCCGCTTTCATCATGCATTCTTTTTTCTTTCCCCGCTCTCATTTTCTTCTCCTTTCTTTCCCTTTCATCCCCTCCCAACCATTTGCTATGACTTCCTCTCTTCCGCCCCTTCTTCCAATGATTGTGGCCTGATCGATCCCGAAATGTTGACTCTTACTAATGCTGTTTACTCTCTCCCGCAGTCTCCGTGAATGAATTTCTTTTCCTTACTGAATTCCATTTTCCTCTGCAGATTTTTCCCAATTAAGAGAGGAAAATCAGTAGGCGTTGTAAAAATAATAAAGTCCGAATTTTGAGAAATGGAAAGTGAGATATAGCTATAGCTATCTGTTGTTTATGCTATTACTGCAGTGAAAAATTTCCAATTGCTGGAGCTAGGAGATCTTACGCAGTTGGTATTCGTGATTTTTGAGCATTGGTCATTATATATATTAGTAACTAATAAAAATTCAGTTTTATTCTAAATGTATGGTGTCATCACTTTTTAGAAATATAAGTTTAATGGCAAATTTACGTTGAATTGAGCGGATAATGCAAGACATCAAAATACTCATATTTGAAAGAATAAATATAGATGAACATAGCGGAAGAAAATAGTTGATCTAAAATTTTAATAATAAATCCCTTTACCCAAGATAGTCGAATGAGAAAAAGCATGGTGCATTAACAAGCCTCAAATAATGATTCGGCCTTCAAGCAAGTTGAATTAAAGTGCTACTATTATACTACCAAGAAGACGTTGTGGTATAAAGATGTGGGGAAACAATGAATAATCAATAATTTTTCATCCACGAGAATTATCAGAGAGTAAAAGTAAAAGTTGTAACAGCACAACCTTAGTTTATCGACAACACCACTTACGAGTGATGTATGTCTATCTTCGTGTATTCGGGTCACTTTTGAACAATATATCGGTGACATTGTACTTACTTAAAACTGAAGCTATCCCTCACAAATGTTCAGGGTACACAATAAAGCGAGGAAGAAGGTCTTCTCTATGTAATATGAATATTTAATGATGATAGCGTAGGTTTTGATGGATTAATACGTTACAAAGCACGTGCTAGGTAAACGTGGATGAGGAAGGAAGAGAATACGATTTTTCTTTATAGAATGAATGGGAATAGGCCTCACTGTGAATTGAGGAGGGAAGTACATGGAGGAAGTGGAGGCTCCAAGAATGCTTCTTAAGTGCTCCATGGAAACCTGCACAGATCGGTAGAGTACTCTAAGGAAAAGTACGTAAAAGATCATTAGTACAACCGAAATAAGCCGCCAAAATACACCCAATGGAGCGGGAAGCATGCGTTTCCGTAAGTGATCTCCTTCGAGAAATACCTTTGGGGCAGAAGCTCCTTCATCTATTCCACCATTCTCCCAGTAGGGGCGCTTTACTTCGCTTTACACTTTAAAGTTATAACCGCACAACCATATTTTATCGACAACATTACTTGTGAGTGATGTATGTTCTTCTTCACATCTTCTCGTCTACATAATACCCTGAAAGCCACCTCTAGGGAGTTTGGCAGGGGGTGACAACTCACCAACATGCAGCATCCAAGAGGACCGATACATGCACACCGCACGGTCATAGAAATATTACGCATGCAAGCAAAATATACATGCTTATTCATAAAAAAAACTGGCTAATGGTTAGTAATTCCTAGAGAAAATACATACAAGGTTAGAACTATGAAAAAAAACATGCAATGCGAACAATACCTTTGGGGCAGAAGCTCCTTCATCTATTCCACCCTTCTCCCAGCATGACCGCTTTTATTCGCTTTACACTTTAAAGTTATAACCGCACAACCATAGTTTACCGACAACACTACTTGCGAGTGATGTATGTTCCTCTTCTCATCGTCTAAATTTCCTTGCGACCAACCTCCCGCACATCGCCCAAAGATTCCGTGGTCTCGAGTCAAGGCGATGCTAATGGAATTAATTTTCAATGAGATTAAGTTTCTCTCCCTCCTCATTCTTTCCTTAAACATTTTCATCCGATCGCTTTGCTTAAACCTTATACCTCCCACCCCCTCTCTCTCTCTTTCTCTTTATTATTCTTCTTAGTCTTGCCTCTTCCTCCTTCCTTTGATTACAACTGCCTCAGGGTGTGCTTGTCTCCCTCCCTTGAATCTACCTGTCCATTTCGATAACAACCGAAGTCCTCCGCTTTCTAATTATTCTACAAACTCGCTGATTATGGATTTCGCGAGCTAGTCATGTAATCTTCAAGCAACTATCAGTAAAAGCGTAAACAACTTGGAGCCGCGTCGTTAATCGTGATTAAGTCTAGCAAATACTTAAAATTTTATCAATAAATCGATTAAAAGTTATGTGCTTTTCATTTTAAATGCAAAATACTATGTAAAAGAACATTTTATTTCACAAACATAAGAATTGAAATTCAAATGAATTAGATACTATCGTTATGCAGCATAAAAATTCTTCACCCGAAAAATAACGTAGGAACTGAATATCAATATCTAGTGCAAATGCGCCAGATGGAGTTCCTTAGCATGAATTGGGGACAGTATGACGAATTTTAACGAAATTTTATCATAATCGCAAATGATTTCACTTCAGAAATACCTCTATTTAAAGTTTTAATGAATCGGGATACACAAATATACAGCTTTAACATCAAACGCAATGCGCAATAAATCTGGTGAGTAGCAGATGACAGTCTTAGTCTTTGGTGAACAAGACATTGTGAATGTCAAGATTTCGATAATGTTTAAAGTTGAATAACTTAGGAGACGTGATTTCCGCTCGACAAATAATAGAATAAGAAATACCTTTAATTGCATTTATCCTGCATATTGTAATATTCACTGCCTTTGATGCACCAGCTCACGGATAACATTGCACATTAAAAAGGACATTAACGGAAAAAAGAACGTAGAAACGAGTATATATTATCCGCTTGCAAAAATTCCTCCTTTCCCAAAGCATATTTTACTTTTACAAAGGTTTCTTCGACCTAATTTTGAACGAAGAGACAAATGATACCACGAAAAAAATCGTTAATCATATTTCGTTGAGCATCTCAATTTTTAGCATGACGTACCTCTTATCAATTTCGGAATTCATGCAACTTATTGAAGTTCCCGTTTAGGCATATTCAGATTTATTGTAATCGCGACAGGAAGTCTTGTAGTTCCCGAGTGTGTGGCAACTGATACAAATTTAAGAATCATGGTATTTAAATTTATTCTTACTAAATGCCAAACTTTTTCAAGATATTTAAGAAACACTTTCACTAAGTTATGAATATGTAAAGAATTGTGCCGCAGTAACGATGAATTCGTTAAATTCAGGCGATATTTTTTAAATAAATAAACATATTATTTAGTTAAACAGCATTTTAATTCCTAGGTAAACCTTTTGAACTACTTATTGCCGTAAATCTTATTTAAAAACACACAGCTCTATCTGTTGGTCGCGTTGTGTAATCTGTGTAAGTGATTACGCACTTATGCAAGTGTAAAGATTCTAATAATGGAGGTAAAGTATTTGACGGTAGTGGAATAGCTAATTGTGAATTTATAGTGAACTGCATGGGATAATTTTATGTCAATGCGCGGAGTGGAAGTTTTTTTTTACTCGCCCAGATAGATATTTTTTGCCGGATGGGTGTCATATTTGGAAGCATTGAAAATGGAATTTTTCCGAGCTTTGAGATGCGCTCCCACTGGCAATTTACGGCACCAATAGGGTAGTTTCCTTCATCAAAGAAAACGAAAGGAATTGATTACGACTCGTTACCCACCATTAGTGTATTCATAATATACAAATCAATTGGTTATAGAAATCCCAGTTTAGACGAATAGCAATGGTCAATTTTAACCGGATTTGAAAAGGGCCAGATTGGCGCCCATGCGATACCTCTCCACGTGACGTCACAGGGACATAGTTTCTATACGAGTAGATAAGAGTTTTTCATGGTCTGAAGTTACCAATGCATGCACGAGGCACAGAGCTCAGGGAAAAATTTCTTAATAATCACCCATTAAAATTACGAAAGTTCGGAAAGTTTCCTTCGTTTGATAAGATAATAATAATCCTTAATTAAGCCAAGCGCTACCTACTAGCAGCCTGCGTCGTATCAGGGCTCAAGCCTCGCCCCAAGGTCACCTCACACGGCGATAGCTGGAGCCAGAAATACGTCACACGGACTTTTCCCAGAATTCATACTTTGCCGTCGCGTTTTCGCGTGCTTGAAAATTTTCACTTTTCATTTAATCGCGAAAAATAGATATCCTCATTTAAAAATCTAAAAGCGTGAAATACGTACTCCAGAAGTAATAATCTTTCGATTTAGGCAATAAAATAATAATAATAAACCACCCTATTCCGTGCTAGCCGGTTGTTTGGTCGCTTAATGAAACTGTGAACCTCGAGCCCCTTCCAGTGGGCTGTGCGAAGGAGGCCCTGTCGTAGCCTAGCCATTATCTCGCCGTGCGGTGGGAGGGGAGCTCTATCGAGTGATCACGTGTTTTTATCGGGCTCCAAAAT
The DNA here is from genome assembly GCF_921293095.1 of Ischnura elegans. Classification (NCBI taxonomy): domain Eukaryota; kingdom Metazoa; phylum Arthropoda; class Insecta; order Odonata; family Coenagrionidae; genus Ischnura; species Ischnura elegans. The sequence continues at coordinate 6,968,300 of NC_060247.1, forward strand.
GCTCCGAGGGAAAATTCCGCCCACTCTGACTAGAGTGAAATTGGTTGGGCTGATACACAGTAAATAAACAAGTGGAAATTGATAATAATCCCGCCTTAATCTATTATATAATTAGTGGCAGAAGATGTATGCCTACTTATCAAATAATCGGTCATCTACTAGTGCATTTTGAGGGGAAAAACAAAAACTCCCTTAGATTACTTCAGTCCTTCCGACATATCCAAATAATAATTCTTGAGCAGTGATTAACTGTTAAAACTCTCGGTTTGCAAATCTCGACATCAGTTCGCCAATTCTTAAGTAAAAGTTCAATGATTCTGCTGATGACAAATCATTTTCCCAAAGAGGATATCTAATCCTGGTTAAAGCATTTTTACACCCCCCCCCCACCCCCGTGAATTTAACATTTTAGCGCTCTTGTGGGTGACTGCATAAATCTACGACTCAGGCTTTCCTCTGCAATTCCTTGAATATAGTCCCTAATGTGTTTTAAAAGTCTTCGAAAATAAGTTCAATCGCAATTTGATGAATAATATAATTTTTAAACAAGGAGTTTTCTTACGATTCTGCTCGGCTGAAAACCATGACGGAATATTCATCTTTACTTCAGTGAGTCAGCAATCTTACGTTTTAGGCTTCTTTAAATATTCGTTTGAATCTATTTCAGTAGCAAAATTTTGTTGATGTAATTGCTTTTATAACAAATTGTTCGATATTTAGTAAGTCAACTAATTTCTATGGGGATATTTTTATTTATTGAAACTTTTCCTACCTACTTAAGATTATAATGAATCAAAGAATGTTCCCATTTTTTACTCATGTTCCTGTTACTCACCTCTATCGAATGAATTTACCTACGCTAACGAAATTTCTATTTTATGCCACATTCCTCGAATACGTAAGTACCTATACGGGGATTATACCTGCTTGGAATTTTGTCGATGCAACGTAAAAAATTGCAGAACTTACAGCAGGAATAGAACCACGGGAACTATTCGCGAGAATAGAACCACGGTCTAACGATCGCAACGTCAGCCCACCGAGTCATTTTGAGCTCCTCGTAGACCTAGATCGTATTCCCGTCCGGTGTCTCAAACGTTCTCCCGTTCTAATTGTTCAGTGCTACTTCCCTTACCCTCTCCCATTATCCCCCGAGCAGCCGTGCTATCCAAGCTAATCGCATGACTCAGCAAACAACGTCGCTCAGTGTTTTAAGGCTGGAAAATGAAGAGAGAGGTGGAGTGAGTAAGTTTGTTGAGGGGCGTGACAGCGGTGCACGCAAAGACCCTTGAGCGCACGGGGATCAAACAAGGGTGATGGGGGGTGGTTTGTCAGGAATATATTTAGGAGATACTGCATGAGAAGATGGGGAAGGGTCGGGAAATTTCTTTTCAATATCTCGATAAATGTAAGAAGGATAAGGTAGTTTAAAAAAAAAAGGATAAGTAAAAATTATCCTGCCGTGGATGATCATGGTGAACGCCTGTTTGGGAGGAAAGGCAACTTTATTTCAGAAATGCAAGCCCTAAAATATGATAAAATTAGAGACGTATTTAGCCATATAGGTTAGTATAATGATTAATTTAAGTCCCGAAAAATACTCTTGTAATAAAGTTTAACACTTGGTCGAACTCATGCAGAAGTCTCTCTCAAGGTGTATCTATTTTTACACTATTTAATTTTCGTAAAGTCTGGTATCCTATTAACTCCTGCCACACGCCTGTTGAGGCAACATGCAGTGTAGTATGTACGTGCAGGTTTGTCTGATGTAACTCGGTAATTGAATGTAATTTAAGGAATATTACCGTTGCTTTACACGAGGGCTTTAGAAGACAAAGATCAAGAGGGAGAGTCATCTGATCTTTCTTCAACCTCTGAGCAAGAAACAATTCGTTATTGGTTGTGATTTAGTGCGCACTGACTGAATTTACAATTTCTAATTATCGAAAGAAATATCGTCGGTGTAGTCTTGATTAGTGTTGAAATTTATACCAATACCTTGGAACGGGTAGGTAATTCGGTTTTGCTAGATTGAATTTAAGTATTCAAAGTTTGCCTTGCTTTTTGTTTCTATTTGTGGCTTTGGAGAGGAGAAGAAAAGATAAATTGGAATAACAGAGTCAGAAATGAAGAAGTGCTAATAAAGAATGGGGGAATGAGGACTGTCGAGTGAAATTACGAAGAAAAAAGACATACAAAGAGCATATTATACTAGAAGGATTTGCCTAATTATTATAAGCAATACCTTCTCATTTAAATAAAATGTAATGAATAACTAAAAGGGGTGTAAGAAATGGTATTATATCAGGTGTTGGGAGAAGGACGAAGAACCGAGATATGCAAGGGTTAATGTAGCATGGAGAGACAGTTGGCACCTGTTTTGAGGAACTTTTTCTGGGAAATACAGGATTACATACATTGTCTCTTATTGACGGCGATGTCGTTTATTCTCTTTCATTGTACTTTCCTTGTTCAGTGGTTCATCTTTCCTATTCTGGGGTGTTTCTGTGAAAATCCAATCAGTTTAATAGCAATTGCCTTGGAAAACATTTTCGTGGGGCTATTGGAATCGTTTCTTTCACTGTAACCTCGAAATTCACGTGGAGAACACATATAAAGAATATTTGCGGCATAACCTTGAAGAAATTAGGATTCGCCAAGCGTATTGTGGGAAGATTTTCGGATGAGGAAGTAAAAGAAAGGTGCTATTTCGCACTCGTCCGACCGCACCTTGAATATGCTGCGAGCGTATGGGATCCGGTGCAGAAAGACTTAATCCGCGAACTGAATAAAATACAAAGGAAGGCTGCGCGTTTCGTCAAAAACTGCTACGGGCGTACAGACAGTGTTACCCCGACGTTAAGCGAATTAGGCTGGGAGCCGCTGGAGACTCAGAGGCTGCGCGCTAGGCTTAGATTGCTTGAACAATTGAGAAAGAATATATTTAAGAGCGACACAGAGAACATAATATTGGATCCACACTATATTTCCAGGTCCGATAGACGCGATAAATTAAAAGAGGTGTTCTGCCGAACGGATAGATATGGACATTGGTTTTTCCCCCGAACCTTAAAGGACTTTAATAAACGCTAGTCCCAACTTCGTTAGAGCAATTCATTTTTTTAGCTGTAAACAGCTGGTGTCCTAATACCCCCTGCCACACGCCTTTTAAGCGGCTTGAGGGGTTTTATGTAGATGTAGGTGTATTTGTTGTGTTTGAGGAGGTACACATGGAAGTGATAGAATGGCATATTATGTCGTCAACTTACACCTTCTCAAAATTTTAAATGTGCCGAAAAGGACCATTTCAATTAGGCAGCGGCAGCCATCATAGGAGATGACTTTCATAAATATATTTTTTCTTGTGGTAAACAACTGGATATTCGAATTGATATAGCGAAAAGTATAATACATTGTGTTTGACTCGTAGGAGTAAAATGTTTTTACATTCCCATTCTTTTTCGTTTTGTTCACCAGTTGAGGCTGAAAGCATACCTCCCGGGTGAAAATTGAAGCTCACGATGATAGCTATCATCGTGAGCTTCAATTTTCTATCTGGCTTCTTCCTCAGCTGAAGTATGAAAGCATTCATACTTCAGCTGAGGAAGAAGCCAGAAGTGCTTCGATAGCTTCGAGTTTATTTATTCAATGTGAGTGTTTCTTTTTTGTGTCTCTGTGTTTATCGATATTAACTTGAACTATTTATATGGGAAGAAACATACACTCTTTTACCATACGTCCTGATTACTGGAATGGTCCTTTTTTGTGAGTGCTTTACCGAAATCCTCATCTACTACCCTCGCAACCTGCTGCGTCGAATGCAAACATCCTCTTGCAGTGAGAATTAAGTTTCCCCCTGTGAAATTTCTAGAGAGAATCTGCTTTTCCGGCGGTGAAACTTAGGGTGCATTGAAACGCTCAAGTATCTGGATCAGAGACACTTTCGGTGCTTCTTAATACCCTTTTTGTAGAAAATGTAAAAATATCATCCCTTTCACAAAGCCCCACATCCCGAAAGGGTGCCTATTCGTATGTGCCTCACCATCATTCTCTCCCCATAGCAATTTACATTGTCTGTATCCCATGCAATTGCCATTTTGCATTTCTATCTTCCATTTTATTGTGTTCGATACAAGGGTTATGTTTTTAAGATGGTAATATTTTGGTGCATTTTATTTTGTAGTTTCTGGTACAGAGCGTATATTATTTTTTAAATTTTATATACTATGATTAAAATGGGTTAAACTGTCACACGTAGTAAAAAAACCTTTTTTTTTCATTTATCCTTGTATAACGGAAAGGTGCTTTTTCATAGGCGCTTTGCCGAGAACCCCTCCCTATTACATCCTCCCCCTCGTGCATGTCTCGTACAATCCTGGCCGCCATCCCTTTCTCCGGAAGAGGATATACCTTGGCTTAGTTGCCGTGGTATCCTCTCCCCCTAACAACCTCAAGTGCACACTGCCCCCTCTTGTGCCCACATTTCCTTCCACTGAACTACCGCCGAAAATCCACCGCCTTGGAAAGCCACCTCCGGGAAACGATTGCGGCACGCAACACCGCGTGAGCGAGCAACAAGACGCGGTCCCCACCCTCCTACTGTGCACTAGTAAATCCTCCGACCAATGGAGAAAATATAACATGGCTTGTTTTATGTTAAATCTCTACAAATATGGTAGCCCTCCATATTTAAAGGATCTTTTTCTCCCCAGTTGTGAACACACTAATGTTGTTACAAGACAAGACCCCTGTTTTTTGTATGCCCCACAGTTCCGCACAGCTACAGTTCAGTAATCATTTACTGTTGTTGCCTCAAAGCTGTGGAACGATTTGCCGAAACAGGTAAAAGACAGTGCATCACAGAAAATATTTAAGAAAAGGACTGTCACCCACTTACATTCTGGCGACCCATGAACGCTGATCATGTAATTCATTTATCAGCTCATTGAATTGATTTATATCCATTGTTGTGTGAGAAGTAGCAATTTAGTTCTTTTTTCATTTCATAAGCTAAATTTCCTTTTTTAAAGTTGTGTTATTTGTTCCTTGATATGTTTAATGTTCGTTTTTCTGTTAGAAAAATAAATTGCTCTTTTCCAGTGCATCGTTAAATGATAACATTGAATATGTCTTTTGGTAGCAATGCATATGACCACTTCCTTTATTTGTTTTCACATTGGTTTATTACCATATTAATTGTCCTGCGCACCACTTTAATAATTTCTATGTTCCAAAGAAGTTCACTCCTAGAACAATAGATGAGTTTATTATTATTATTATTAAATAGTGCACAATCTTCCCTCCACCTCCTCCTTATTTTGAGATAGCAACGCCGCGGCGCGGCGCCCCCTGCATTTATGGAATCAGCGCGCCACTACAGGAGGGACGAACCGGGAATGCATGCTTTTTGTGTCCTGCAATTTTTAGCGTAATTTTTCTCTTCATTCGATCGAATATTCCGTTAAACCTATGAAAGAAATACTGCCTTCCATTCATCTTAATTGCCGCGACTCCTCATGCCATAATTCCTCGTTCCTAAAGGCACCAATTTCCTTGCTACAAACTCCTTCACTATTCATCTCCACTCTTCCTTTCCTTTACCGCCAATGCTGCAATGAAGTTACATACAATATTAAACTCAATCATCGCTCATCCATGCAACCGCTTGTTCCAAAAAGCATCCACTGAAAGGCCGACAAAACAAATCTATGTTTATGGCCCCTGTTTCCCGTCGCAAGGGTGCAGCGACGTGAAGATAGGGAAGGAGGATGTCGCGTGTATCGCATCTCCTGAGGGAGTAGTGGTTTGTGTGAGATTTTGTGAGAGTTGGGCTTATGTAACTCAGGGTGACCAAATCGAAGTTTGGTAGGTTAGAAGAAAGGACGGTATTTTTGAAAGGGTGGTGGGAAAATATCCTTTATTGTCGATCAAAAATATTTGCAAAAATATCTTTCTGCAAAGGAAATTCATATTTATCAATTGATCATATATAAATAGCCTCTAAGGCGGCAATGAGGGAACCCGGGCTTTGAAATCTTCAATCGTCGTACGGTGCGTTTTACTTGCACGCATCAGCATGGTATGATGGCCGCACTGAAGAAATGCAGGTGCTACCCCGGTGAGCACGGTGACTCAACCAACTAGCCAATTCAGAGAAGCATAAAATAGTAGAACATTTGTTTTCTTTTTCTGTGTTTTGTGCGTTCTGTTCAATAAAATTTACATCTAACAACTCGGCATTCGAATAGCAATGATTTTTTGCTTAATCACAAAACATTAACTATGGCAAATCTTATTTTCTTCAATTAAAATTTGTTTTTATTAAATCTATCAAATAATCAATATCAATGTAACATTTTTTTAGCCTAACAAGTATTTTCTCTTTTGTATATATTGGCGTCCTATTGTTTTTTGATTACAAATCAATTCATCAGTCAATTTATTTGGTCATTTTAATGCATAATATTCATTTTAAATATATCACACTAATGATTTGGAGGAGGTAAAGATGTAAGACAGACATACAGAAGAGTTACATTGGGAGGCTGTTTTTATGTTGGTGAGGTACAATGATCGTAATCCCTTACTTATCTAAGCAGTGCATTTAAGATTTCTTTTACAAACTTACGAGTCGTTGTGGGCTATGTCGTTTTTTAATTCGTTTCAGGATATTTTTCATTTAATTAAAGTAAATTACTGCTACTTATTTAACATAGCTTTTAATTACAGTTCATTGAATTATTTTAGGCTAAATTATAATCTTAGTCTTATTCAGCATCTGTGTTTTGATTTTGCATCACCAGTCTTATTAATCTTCGCCTTATTCAATGGAAGAACAATCCAACCGGCTACTTATCCAGGCAGCGTCTGAAAATTCTTCATTTCTTGTTATGGCCACTGCATATATGCTTCTATATTGTTTTATTTCCAGAAGGCCCTATCTTGTTTTTCACCTTTCTTTCAATATTTCACTTCACAACACTTTCCTCACTTGTCTAATTCCAAAACCCTCTCTCTCTGCCTTTTCTGCAGCACAAAGGTTTGCTGTCTCCTCTTTTTCGTCTACTTCCGTCAGTTCATCCTTTCTTTCCCTTCTTTACCCATGACAAAGTGTTAATAAGGTATGAGGATGGTTTACGAATTATTGCCACCCGTTCCCTATATTTTTTCCCACTATTGTGGAAAAGAAAATTCTTAGTCTTCTTAAAAGTCACAACCCAGCCAGTAGGTATGTCATGTTGCAAACGCTGCCTATTCTGCATTAAACTTGGGGGCAGAATAAAGTGTGAAATAATGTAATAATACTACCCTTTTGTTTAAAAATTTGCATACCTCATATCCGTAACAATGATCGCTGCAGTCGTATTTCACACAAATCTAAGGAAATTATGCATGAAGTTATGGAAGTAGATAGGGAAACATTAGGACTATCAGCTAATTGGCTGAGAAAAATCAATAAGTCCTTTTAAATAAAACGAATATGGACTAAATTATGGCACACAATTTATTTCAAAATTTAAAAGCACTGAGTCGCATATCTTCGTTTACTTTATTATAGATAGGTGATAGGTAGATATATAGATAGATAGGTAGGTAGATAGATAGCGACTGGTAATTTATTTCATACATTTGCGCATTATTCGGCTTCATAAGATTCGACTAGTATGCGTAAATATGTGCCAATTTAGAGATAGCTTTGGGATCAAGATTTAAAGATAGTAGAATTTAAAGATAGATTTAAAGATGGTAGAAAAATTGAAAGAGTTATACATGCTCTTTAAATGTTATTCGATCTCATTCTTTAGAAGCTCATACCTTTCAATCCATCGGATGTGTCAAAAGCACAAGTTTAATCAAGAAGAGAATATTTTGAGTGCCTATTTTTTGATATTGTGAATGAGCATTTTAATTTAATTGGCAGTTCTATATCCAATTTTTTTAGTGCCCCGCTAGTTTCATAATTCTTTGTTACTTCATTTAATGAAATATACTTTCAAATTTCTGCTAGGAATGGCTCGCTTTCATTTCTCGATATAAATTTCCTTTCTCTCTCATCATGCCTCAATTCCTTTCACCCAGAAGCATCATTTGTCTTCCTGTGGCCTGCCTCTCCATTCATTTCCAATTTTTCTTTTCTCTTTCACCAGCACTGCCATCCAGTTGCAATATTGGACTTAGGGGTCCTCCAATGAACCAACCTCTCATAACACTGAACACTCTCTGGTAAGCTCGTTCGACAATATATGTATTTATATCGCTATTTCCCGTCGGAAGCGTGGAGCTACCGAGAAGATTGTGAACGAAGCGAGAGTCGCATCTACTGGCGTTAGGTTTAGAAATTTCAGGGTAGAGACGATACGGGTACGGATGGCGTTTTTAAAGTGTGAAGGAAAAAAATCTTATTTTATTGATCAATATTTTTCACGCAAAGTGTTTTTTTAACAAGGCATAAATTCATTCAGTATGAAGTAAAATATTAAGTGAATAAAATTGAATGAGCTGTAGCTTCACGGGTTGTTTTAGTGAAACAAACGTCAGCGTATTCAAAATTCCGCTCATGTCTTCAATTTTAAAAGTTGACAATAGTAGATCCCCTCCAGGACGTCTCTGCTGCTCAAACATGATAATTTCACCCTATTTAATTTCCGGATATGAAATTTTTATGCAGGTGATATCAGACAACGTTTTAAGTTCTTAATATATGCGTAATGGATGAGGTCTGATGAAAAAATCAAATTTTGAAATAATAATAGCCCAAGTGCAAGATGAAAGTGTATGTTTAAACGAGAAATACGCCATGAAAAACGGTAAAATAAGACTAGTAAAGTTGGAGTGATGCATCTTCTAAATGCAGTAAATATAAACTGATGACCACGCTGATGGGTCTCAGGTTTTTCTGGGACTAAAACACGTATTGATGTAAACCTCCATCGTTGGTCATCAGAGGAAATTTTATCTTCCGCCTTTGGTAAAAATATTAACCTAAGCATTTACTTTTTCACCTTTTGTGACGGCTGGAATGGGACTAAAGACATTTAATAAACGTTAGAAGGCAATGCAAACCTCATGTTTACCCCGGAAAAAACATGGATCGAAATTTATGCCTGCTAATGTCGGCTCTACCATTATAAATTACTTTTCTATTAAAGCGCCATTTTTACAGTACCTTGATCCCAATTGTACTTCTCTTGAAAACAGAAAGTTTCTCTAGCATTAATATGAAGTATAAAGTATCGTCGCAGGGAAATATTTGAAACAAGTTTATGTTCGCTGAAGAAATTCTCAGTTGCGGCGATTGATGAAAGATGAATTAATAGTATACTTTCTTTTCCCATCCCATCCCATCTATTTATACATCACACAGGTATTATTCTTAAATAAGTGGTTGCATGCATGTTGTTGCAGCACGCACGATATATTTTTTTTGAATTTATAGAATACATAATTCAAGAATAAATGATGTCGGTCGGTTATTATAATAATAATGATAATGATAATAAATGGTCGATGTCGAAGCCAACGTCGTACTGCATCAATATCTTCTTCACCGTCCCATCTGCGGCGATGATGAAACACGCGTTGCCCAAGGACTCACCGTGCTTTCGTCCACTGCCAGATCACTGTAGACATTCTGCAAGCGCATATGAATCTTTGAGATGCCCTGGTTTTCCGCCAAACTCAATCACTGTGCGTTGTTTGGAACGTAAAGCGTCATGCGCAATATTAGAATTGCTGATTTCAGGCGTAATGTGCCTAACAAGCACAGATGTAAAATAACACAATCAACTCTTAGCACGGCTCACTGTTACACCTTTAAACTTTAAAGCAACGTTATTAGTGCAGTCTAACACATAAATGATTTCTTGTATGCTATGTGTCCACCAGTATAAACACCGTCATCCTGGCCCGGACAGATGCAGTAAGGTGCGATTTAATCTGTTCTTTAGGCTATTAGGTATTATTATATGTAATGTATTTTAGCATATGAATTCTAAATGATTATGGTTTTTCATTTTCCTGTATGATACATCCAATAATGCTTTTATTTTTCTTTATTTTGTCAATAATTTGCTCATTTATGCTAAATGAACCGCCACTGATTCGTCGGCATAAATGCGAATAGCGAAAGGCTGCGCATAGCGTGCCAAAACAAACAGCTACTATGAGTATAAAGGGTTCTATGCCACCTATTGGCACGGAGAAGTGAAAAAGCACTTGCGCTGAGCCTGTCAGATCCATTGCGCCTGACAGAAGGTTAAGCACGTTGGTTTAGATGACGATACGATATTATTTTTATCATGATTTTCAGAAATTAAAAGCATTTTCTTGCTCACTAGCCGTTCTCAATGAGGAAATTTCGATGGTTGCCCGGAAGGTAATGCTCCATATTTTTTTCTTCGTTATTTATTTACTGCAAATAATGATAATGGCGCACACAAAATAATGGTGTTCCAGCCACACACCCTATTTTTTAACGCAATCTCCGTCCAGTTTTGTGGCCGTCAGCCAGCAATAAGCAAGAGCGTGTTATGCCCTGTTGGGCCTTGTTCCGACCACGGAGACATATCTACACCGCGTGAATCAACTTCTCGTCGTCCTCAAAATGTCTTCCTCGAATAATATCCTTTAATAGTCCAAACAAATGGAAGTCTGACGAAGCCAGGTCAGGGTTTTAGAGTGGATGGGTTAACACTGCCCAACCCTGTTTTGCCATGTGTTCCTCAAACTTGTGTGGGGCCGAGCGTTATCCTGTTGAATCAAAACATCTCCCAAGCTGGTATGGTGCCGAAGTCGCTGGAAGTAACAATTTCTTCTGCTGATTGACCGATTTAGCGCCAACTGCCGAGTCTTAATGCGTATTTATCCGCAAATGGCAAAATTAGCTCGCTGCATCATGTCGGGTGTGACAGCCGCGGATTGTCTCGCCGACTGCTGCAAATCTTGGAGCACCGCCGAATCACTTTCTGATGTCCTCTGAGCCCAGTGACTAACTGTACTCCTGTTGACAGCATATCCTCCACAGACTTTGCACAAACGTTTGTGAAAATTTCCCAGAGTTTCTTTCTCTGCATTGAGACATTCAATGACGGCACGCTGCATATTTTGTACATAACTTACAGATGCTAGTTTGAAAGGGTCCTGCAGCTACGCTATCTGTTGGAAGAGCCAGAAACTTTGCATGTGCATTCATTAAACTCGAGATAGTATATACGGAACGTTTCAAATTCGCACCATTGATGTTGGCCGAGAAAAAAATTGTGGTGCATTACTTACTGTTCAATCCTCGTACAAATTATGGCATTAAAAAGTTTTCTTTCCTTTTTTTAATTGAAATCGAATAAGGGCTTTTTGTTGATTGCGCCGTTAGCACAATAAAATTTACTTTTGTAGCAAATAAACATTGATGGCAGCGCTTATAGCTGTTTTTGTTGTATTTAAAAAAATGAAAAGTTCATAAGTTAGTGAAAGATAATAAATAATGTTAATTACCTTCCGGTACTGGTTGACCCAATTTCAGTAAGCACCATGAGATGGGAATCTCAGGGTTCCCACTCAACCGTGAAAACCTTAAAACCGTGAATTAGCCGTGAACTTCGTCTACCGTGAAAAAGCCTGGAAATAGCCGTGAATTTCGTCCTAAAACCTTAAAAATCTCTCAATCTTGATAATAATACCTTCCCAGAAATTTTCAACTTCGTTCGTAGCGAGCGCACTTCTATTCATTGTGGCAAGCATCTCGTCGCATGGGCCAGGAAAGCGTGGGAACGAATGTTGCCTGAAGAAAAAAAAACATCTTCCCCAGCGCATGCCTTTTCTCTCCCCCCCTCCTGAAATATGACACCACTTCTCATCAGCTTGTTTACTTTCCTCGACTGGCTTGGTTTCCCCTCCCTCGGTCACTGTTTAGTCCCCCTTCCACCCAATTAGGCTTCCCACTGGCTGCAGCGACCACTTTCGAAACTAAATCTAGATGGCCTTTGTAACAAAAAATTTGAACGTTTATTCAGCACCCTCAATCCTGTGATTGGAAGATCGCTAACCTTTAGGGTAAAAAATTTCATGGCGCAGTCATATGGTCACACTTCGTCTTCTGCAGTGTGCTCTGCGTACCCCCGTACGCGATAGCATCAGTTCCGAACTTCACCTCGTACGAGTGGTTCCCTACTTTCCAGGGTGGCTGGACTTCCCTATTGGAGTTCCAAAAAAGGAGGGTAGTCTTAGAATCGTGTTCGTCTTAGATTCGTGCTAACACGGTGTATGAAATTGTTTTTCGATTTATTATGTTCTATAAACAATTTTCATAAAATATTTTCCGTTAAATAAGAAAGAATCAATGTATTATATTCTGTAAACAATTTAAATAAAATATTTTCCGTTAAATAAGAAAGATTGGGGTGGGGGAAATTCGGTTACTGTGCAGTAATATCAACGTGCGCAAAAAACAATCCCTCGGCGAGGAATTAAAAAAGGACCTCGGGTGTCCGGACGGAAGAAGGTCCGAAGGGTATTCGGCGTCCAGGAAAGAGCGCGGTTGGGCTGGTCCTTTAGTCGGCCCTGAATTTTGCAAACGATAGATCACGTCATAACAGATATCACTTTTCATTGCGGTGTTAACATTCACGGCGTTTGTCGCGTACGTTAATTTTCTGTTGATATACGGCCAGTGATTTTCTTATTGTTGGCTTATTAACGGACCGTGAATTTAGCGAAATTGAGACCGTGAAAACCTGTAAAATAATGAAATAAAGTGATTGATAACCCATTTGATATTTCAGACATGGTTGACGTAAGCCGCAGATAATCCTGCATTGCCCTATGGTGTATAGATATATATCTGGCGAAAAGATGTACATATTATTGAATGCAATATATAATGTTAAAGGCAATGTATACTTATGGCTTGGCTATCTATATTATTACGTTAAAATGAAATATTCATCAAGCTTTAGCCCTCCTTCAAACATTCCATTCCGCCTGTTAGATTGAGAGTTACATTTAATTGTTTTTTTTTTTAAAGTAAACTTTTTTTTAATTACGAACATTTAACGACTTTCTAAACTTTAGATTGAAGCAGTGATAAAAAACGGCCAATAGCTGTGGTTGAAAGTAACATAAGCACTCCTCAGCCGAAGGACTTGCGGCGTTTATGTCATATTTAAAATTCCTTCCTGTATTTATGTTTGAGCCATAACCTAATTAATTTTAACGATAAGCGTTTACTTATCTTTTAGTTGTCTCGCTCTCTAGGCTAGCGTGGCGTTTACCATGCTATAAAATCTTTTTACGGCTCCAATTACTGCGATTACGCAATCTCAACTCGGCGCTTAGTTTGAATATCTTCCCGCTTCCCGAGAACGGTATCCAATTTCGCATTCTGTAATTGCTACTATTTTCGAGAAATGTTAATTTGGTGTCAGCTTGTACCCTCAGCGCTGTTTGCCACGCCAGGCTAACAATCTAAGCTAATTCTTCGCCCTTAAACACCCCAAATCGCCTTTCCACAAGTGTCCTCTTTACACGCATATTTTCGAACAATTTAATTTTTGATTTATATTCGCATATCTCAGCACAAAAATATGAATTTATTTAGCACCGTTACCTGTGGAGGGAGTAATTTTCACCCCTTCTCATTGTTTGAAATATGCTTATTGTTAACTTATATTGCGCTAAACGGTCGGTGAAGTAACCTTTCTTTCTCAAAATTATTAATAGTAAACCCTTTTCTTTCAAGATTTTTCTTTCTATCGTTTATTATAATAAAAGTCTTTTTAATTATTACTAGGAAAGAGTGCGTCACGAGAGTGTACATTGCGAATAGTTTTTATTTATTGTCCAGTTCCGTTCTATGATGGTTCAAATTTAGTCAATCCTCACGTATGAAAAAAGTGTTAAAATGCGATAAGTGGTATTTATTATTTGCCACCTATGGTTCTGATGCAGTTATTTCATACTTCTTATTGGACAGAATACCATAGATATTTTATCATTTGCCCAATTATATATATTTTTATGTCGTCCTTTTCAGCGACCCAATTTATTGATAAGTTATCTCTGCATTCATGCATGTAGTTAAATTAGGCATTATTTTCATCCGAAGTTCGAAAATCGTATTCTTTTGGACCAATCATCGCAATAAGTTATTTCTATGGATTGCTAATTCATGTGATTGCATAGGAAAGTCTCATGCAAGGAAGTGCAATGAATTATAAATTATCCGAAAAAATTCACTTGGAAAAAAGACACCAGAAAGAAGATGGAAGAAGGTGATGGTAAAAAAAATTCCATATTTTTTTTTACTGCTTTAGTTCTAATTTGAAGTATTTTAGGTCTAAGAATCCGTATGCTGAAATGACACTGAAACCTTGTTTGTACAGTGTTATTGTTGAATCAAAACGTGACGGATTGAACACGATTATTTTATTTCTCATACTTTTCTACCGATTTTCTATCCTCTATTTCTTAAAAAAAAAACTTTCCATCGAATTCAGGAGATCAATTAAAGTACATTTTATCATGTTATCCTAAAAAAATAATCAAGCTAGCTATCGTTATGCGTCCCTGAATGGGTAATAAAGTATATTTTGTTCCCCTTGTATCTCTCAAATTCGCTTGTCCATCACGTTCTTCCTCAGCTCTCCTTTCGCCATCCTTCAGCCTTCCTACATCTCTCATTCTTGCTGTTGTCCGTTCTAACCCAATGACTGCCCCTCCTCACCCTGTCGAGCACTCGGATGTGCCTTTCACCCTTTTCCATTAGAAGGGAAGAGGTCCATGAGGCGAGATTGAAGCAGCCACGACGGGGGTGGCAAGAGTAGCCAAAGACACCCTCTTACGGCAGAATATCCCACGGGGCCTTTCATAGAATTGCTCCCAAGTATTTTCGTTCTTAATCAAATAACATGTTCTACAATAATCGGTACTAACTTATTGTCGCAAATTTTCAATTAACCTGTTCCATGTTTTTACATAGCAACACATAAATACCCTCAATCACAGTGCATGTCGTACCCGCTTCAACAACACTATTGTAATTTGATAAAATAAAGCACCCATTTTGATATCAATCCAACTGCGCATATTCAAGATTTCCTTGAAATTCCTTTCACTATTCAAAACATTTATAGTCTTCATTCATAAATTCCACTTGCAATCAACAATTTAATCCCTGCTTGCACACATTCCCACATTTCAATGGAACTTTTGTCGAAATTCTAATTTCTTCTTTCCCACCCTCCCATTCTTAAAGAAATTCAGGATCATTCTTAAACAATATATTCTCCAGAGCCCTTTTCAAAGTGTGGTCTAATCATTATTAATTGCTCTGAAGGCTCTGGCCAGGTGAACACTCGAGGCTAGCTAGGAATCGATGCTGACGTTTTGTTTCTCTGCATCACACGTGGAATAACTGGAAAGGGGAGGGTAGAAGGTTTACAAAAAGCGGGTCCCGCAATACGAGTTGGCTTTTGGGCGCTAATTATGTTCCTCCAAGGGTGTCGGCAATCAGAGGAACAAAGGAAGGTGTCCTTAGTGACGGGAATGAGGTGGAGGGAAATTATTAAGTGGGAGAAGAGGGAGAGATGAGGTGGAGGGAAAATGAGTCGAAATGAGTGTCCTTCCAAAGCTCCCTCTTCGCTTTCTCCTTTCTTTCTCTGTGGTTTGCAAGAAGCAGGACTCAGAGATAAGGGAAGAACGATATGGGAAGCGCGGGGTTTGGAAGACTTCGCCTCCTTCCTCTTCCTCGGAGGATGAAGCGGCGTGGCGGGTGGATGAGGAGTCAATATGAGGAAATTGTTGGAGGAAGAAGATGCTAGGAAGAGGGAGATGGCCTACTCGGAGGGTGGAGGCGAGTGGAGGGAGAGTGTTTTGATGACGTCAAATGTAAACTGAACGGAGCAAGTGAGATCAGCCGTTTCTAAGTTCGCTTTTCTCGACTCCAGACTAAAGCGCCAAAGGCTTTTATTTTGCACGCAATTAGAAATGAGGAAACTTACGAGAAATATTTAGCGTTTCTTGTACGTCGCGTCGTATTACTAGTGATTTAATTAGCAATCATTCATTATGCTATGAGTTAAATATCTAAGTCGAGCACATTTTATATAATATATTTATATCAAAAGATGAATGTATTTTTAGTATATTAGAATACGAAAACAGAATAATATTTTGAATTTATTTTTAGTTTTACTCTTATATGAACACTATTTCGGATTATAAAGTAGGCAGATTAAAAATTTTGATTCAGATTGCAAAATTGCCAATAACTCATCCAACAAATATCTGGCATAAATAGAAGAATTTCAATTCAATAAAAAGTTGATAATATATGTTTCGAAATTTTCAATTTTAATCAATTAATAACAATAAAAATTGATTGCAGCTATTAAATCCTTTTTGTCCTTCCTCAGCAACATTTTGCCTTCGTTAGAATTTAGGGTGCTTAACGAAGGAGCGGATGTCGGTAACAAGGTCGACCATTTCCTCTCCTCTATTGTCTTTCTCGATGAGACCAAAGAATGAATGTGAGTTTAGAATGGTTGTGGGGATGAATGAACCTCTTCTTCCTTATCATCCGCACCTCCTCCACCCATGGCTTGCTCATCGCATTGAAAACGCTTCCGCAAAGGATCGCAGAAATATCTATGAAAAGTTAATACATTGCCACCCGCCTCCACAAAAGCATGGAAGGGAGTTGTTGGAAGAGGTAGAAAATTAAGGATATGAATGTTTAGGAATGGTGAAAAAAATAAGACAAAGAATATAAAGAAGAAGAAAGGAGAAACAAGACGGAAACCATCTCTCTCGAGTAAATCGAAGATTTTAATTACTTCACTCTACTCTGAATTTCTTTCTTATCGTATCTTGAATTTTCTCCTGATTTCACTCCAAGGTTTTCCTTTCTTTAAGAGTTCCGTTTTTTCCTCCGTTTCCTTATCTATCTCTGTCATGCCCACTCCCTAATTTTATTTAACCAGGGTGTAGCAATTTAATTTTATCCCTGATTCTCATGAGAGGCTGCGTTTCCCAACGGAATATTCATTTTTTATTTTATTTTCTCCTCCCCTATTGCCAGATTATTTTAAGTTATCCCTAGCGCTTTGAATACATTCGTGTTATTTTAGCTCAGCACTCAATCATTGTTCATTAATATGTTTATGCTATGAAATAATTCAATACTACATTAAAGAATAACAGTTTCATGGAACGCCTTTCTTAAAATATCCATTGATGAAGTCTGGTGAAAATGCTTTTGAAAGAAATTATGAACGGAAAAAAATTGATTCGAAGTTTTAGACTGAGTATCAAATTCTTGGTAAAATGTTGATAATTTTTTCACAAGGAAGCAATGATATGATTCGTATCACTTTGAATTGCTTGGTATCATAGCTGGCTCAAAACTATTTTCGATAATATTAATAGAATCCTTAGTTTTAATATAAAACGGTTTTTCTAATTTATGCTAAGCATTGAATTCGAACAAATTGTGTAGTGAAACAAATTAAATTGTTCACCTTAGGGTAGATTATGTAAATTTTTGAAGAAAAACAATTGCTAATAATTAGATTCAATTAGGTATGACCTATGCTCCACGAGGTAACAATTAGTCCATTCATGTTGTAATTCCGCAGCTATTCTATGGCTCGTCTACGCTGGCCATTCTGCGTGTTATATCTCACGCAGCACAAAATATCTCATAGATATCTAGAGAATATCTTGAATGTTTTGGAAAAATATCATCATTGTTTTATTAAATATATATACATTTACATCCACATAATACCCTGCGAACCACCTCTAGGGTGTTTGGCAGGGGGTGGTAAATTCCCAGCATGCATCATACAATTCCCACATTCACACCACACGGTCCAAAAAGCGTCACGTATACTAACAAATTATACTACCATATCCTGTTAGAAATAATAATGAAATTAAGAAACATGCATTAAGTTTTACATATGTTAGTAGGCTACACTACAAGTCATGCAATCAATTTATGAGTTCTATCGCTGCCATTATAGTCTCTTGTTTATCGTGGAAAAAAGACATTCTGAATCTGTCTGTTCTACAATCTATCTCTCTTATCTATATAACATGAAGCCCCTTAACGACCATCTATATAACATGAAGCCACTTAACGACCACTCATTCATTCACTCACCTATACAAATGTTTGGGGTGAACGAGACGAGATACGGCAAAAAGTCTAATGAAGACCCCCTCTAAAATTGTCTGAAACCCCAGGAAAAATTATGAAAACACTAAAATTACAATTATTTATCCGTCTATTCAATTAAAAGTGAGTATAGGGATTAGTTCAAAAAATGGCCACCAAATTCCAATGGCGGCGCGGCAGTCATACAATCATAGCAACATATTTGTTTATGCAAACAAGAGGAGCTAAATTGGGAAAGAAGATAAAGGAATTAAAACGAAAGGATGATAAATATAAGGAAGGAAATTAAGAAAATAACATTTGAAGTGTCTATTTCTTTGTGTCTTCTTTCCGCAAGAACAAACATCTGTTTAAATCAAAGCGCATTCAAATCAAAAGCGGAGAAATATAAGGTAGGAAATTAGTTGTTGTTTTTGGTATATTACATCGAAAGTGTGGTGGTTATTAATTTCAAAGTTAACAAGTACACTAAATGCCATTTTAGAAATAAGATTCGTGCTGTTGACTATAGTTCGTATCTTGTTATCGTTTCACGATTGTGGTAGAAAGACTTTTAAACAAGTCTTACATAATATAGGTAGGTAAAAATGATTTTATTTTTATTTTTTGTGATGGTGATAACTTTTTATTTTTGTTTACGTTCTTTTTTCCGTTAATGTCCTTTTTAATGTACAATGTTATCCGTGAGCTGCAGGAGTGAATAGGCAGTGAATAATACAATATGTAAGATACGTGCAAATAAAGGTATTTCTTATTCAATTATTTGTCTTGCGAAAATCACGTTTCCTTGAGTGACTAAATTATTCATCTGTGAAAATTATCGAAATCTTGACATTCAAAATGTCTTGTACACCAAAGGCTGTGATCCGTTACTCACCAGATTTATTGCGCATTGCGTTGGATATTAAAGCTGAGATATTTGTGTATCCCGATTCATTAAAACTTTAAATAGAGGTATTTCTGAAGTGAAATCATTCGCGATCACGATAAATAATATTTCGATAAAATTCGTTACACTAGCCCCAATTCATGCTAAGGCGCATTTGTTTCTAGATATTGATATTCAGTCCCAACGTAATACGCTTACGAAGGGGAACAGCTGTTACATCTTATTCGTATATCAAGAATTTGGTTGAGTTTTGAGAAACTCGTAGAAATTTATTTTACTTTTTTAGCCCCTCAGAAAAACGTTTCTCTTTATAAATATTTACACTCATATTGTATCCTACGTACCATGCGCTCGTTTTACGTGAAAGTGGAAATATTGCTTATACCTAAGCTAGCCAGCTCAAAAGTAAACGATCCTTGACTAATAAGTAGCAAACAAAAAGTGTAAGACCTCCCACAGTGAGCATAACAGGCCGCAGGCCTTTTTCGGGGGGGCCTAGGGGGGGCAGAGCCCCCCCAGCGAGCAAAGCGAGTTTTATTTATATGATCTGATCTTCCGTAGCACGTTGGCGTCCGTAAGATATGGTTACTTCGTTAGAAAAGACAATGCCCTTGAATTTAGCTAAATGGTTTAGACTATTTTTCAATCTACGGTCTGCTTGAAATTCCCATTCCGTTACACTAACAAGACTATCCTAACGACCTTTCACATACCTGGCAGCTCTTCTTTGCGCGCGTTCTCCGTAATTAAGCCTTTTACATGAGAGTCCTAAACACTATACGTGTAAACATGTACAAACTTAATACGTGCCCAGCAAGTATTTTGATGTCCTGTATATTAATTTTCATGTAACAACAGAGCATGAAATCTTTACCATTTCGTGTAATGCTTGTTGGACACATTCATAACTATGGTACTATGTGATAAAAACGAATTGCTGTCCGTTGGTCTCACTAAACCTCGAGAACGACTGAACCTATTTGCTAATTTTGATTTTAAAACGTTCCTGAAAGTCCAGGGAAGGTTTAAACGGTGAGAATATATTTTCGCAGGGCCCATGATTAGTGCTGCCGCGAGACTCGAGACTTTCTCTCTCGTCTCGAGTGTCGTCTTGGGTACTGTTGGGTATAATTCCAGACGAGACTCAAGACGAGACCACTTTTTTACGAGACAAGACGATACCACATCCACGAGACTCTCGAAAGTCTCGAAATACAGGTATATGTCCTTAATTAGCATTTGGTATAGCTTTATCCCTAAAACTGTTTCAACTATGTCCTTCTGTTAAGACGAAGTAATGTTAACGTTCTTATTAGGCATTAAATTTGAAATATAATTCAACTGTAACTTTTCGATAAATTATCTAACTACTTACTTATAAAAACGAATTTTTTTCAGATAGATCAATTTCTGAATGCATGAGCGTGACTTCTGAGCCATGTAAGCGAGTGTTTATGGCTAACTACTTTTCTGTGTTTCCTGCGACAATAACCTTGGAAAATTTATCCTGCAGAAATTGAATTATTTTCTAAAAAGGAAACTTTCACTGCTTACTTCTACGACCAAAATAACTTGGATAATACTCGCATGTGTGTAAACTATCGCTCAGCGGCACTTACAATCCTTCTTATACTTTGCTTGCTAGGGGAAAATGATGGCCCATTTCGAGTTGCGAAGAGCACATTACCTCGGCCGAAATACGGATTATAATTGAAATAATTATGTACCTATTCCTGCATGACATGTGGTCCGAGGTTAGTGAGGATATTTAGCATAATGTCGCTAAATTGTGTTTACGATGTTACTATTACGAAGTGTAACCACAATTGACTTTCTTTTGACTTATTTTTCTAGCGAAAAGTCCATTTAATTAATAAGTCCATACTGAATCATCCGATCGACATTTATTCATCTGCCAATCATTCTAACTCCAATCATCATATTCCCTCAGAAACACCAGTTAGCGGAGGGAAATCTTATTTCAGCAGCATGCAATCCATTCTAAAAGGAGCCAGACACCTCTAGAAAAATCTATTAGCAGATTTGAGCGAAATTTCTGATAGGAAAAATCACTCGCCCTGGCCGGAATTTGAACTCAGATCCCTCAATTTTCGGCAAAGATACTAATTACTCTGCTTTTTGAAGACATTTTTATGCCATTCCAGTATTCAAATTTTAAATTTCTAAATATTCATAGTGATTTTATGCCTTCAGATTTTTTTCAACGTTTCGATGATATTCCGTTTTAAACAAGCGAGTTGACGAAGTCTCTTTATTCAGCTGCACTATCTTGAAAACTGCTGCCCATTCTGCTTGTGAGGTGCTGATCGCGTGTCTTCTTCATCTCCTGCCCAACGCTAAGGCCAAATACGAAGACGATTTCGTGTGAATATCCCTCGTGAGATGAGACCACAGTGGCAACCTCCAAGTCCGCTCATCCCGAAGCCTCCATCCCTCCATATCCGTAGGGAAACCTGATATCCCCGCAGGTGTTTCTGGGTAGTCGATAACCCAATTATTTCGTCGAGAAAAAATATCAGATTACAATGTCTGAGAATAATTGCACATCCCTCTTGTATGTTATTTTGACTAAGGGTACCGTGGGAATCAGTGCCAAGTAGTTCTGTCAGGACTGGAAGTTGGGAAGGATGCGTTGTTGGAGGGGGAAGCGGCGCGCGCGCACAAATATTCTCTATTTTTCCTCATATAGATCGCGAAATACGTAGTACTCTTTAGTAGTTAATGGTAGTTCAGCGAATGCTGGTTTGGTTAGTGAGAGAGTTTCCTCTTTGAACTGATAATATGAAACGTGTTTACAGAAGCGGTGCGCTGAAAAGGAATGAGAAGAAGAAAAAACTCTTTTATGTTAATAATATATCAAAAAACTTCAGTGCTTGGCTGAACAAGAACAGTGGTTCCTGTATCGATTTACTACACAATGAGGGTTTACATACAGATTCAGGTACGTTGGAATAGTCGTATTTTCATTTCAATATTTAAAAAAAATACCGTCTTGTGACGCGCTTCCAGTGAACTTTCCGTGCGGCTCTTTCTTCTCTCAATAATTAGTGCGTTAATTTTTTTTGTTAGTTTTGTATGTATATTTTAATATTTTGTGCGCTTAGTTTGCGGGGGACCGGGGGTCTGGGGAATTCTCCCCCTGCTTATTTGGGATTTTTAAGACTCACAAAATCGGCCGTTTTTGGCAAATTATTTGATGAATAAAGACACTACCGTGCACATGTAGTAGGCCGTTTTTTTGTAAAAGTTTTATGGTCGTCGTCTACATCTCCATACTACACCGCAAGCTGCCTCAATAGGCGTGTGGCGGGGGATATCAGGACACCAGCCGTATTCATATGTAAATGAAATTACGCCTAGCATTTATTAAATTTCTTTGTCGTGCATGGGAGATGACGAGTTCCCGCACGTATCCGTTCGCCTAAATATCTCCATTTTTGAAATCGTTTTTGTGTTACCTGGAAAGTTAGTAGTGTGCTAATACGATTCCGTGTCGCTCTTGAAGATATCCATTCTTAATTACTCAAGCTATCTAAGCCTAGCGCGCAGCCTCCTAGTCTCTAGCGGCTCCCGACCCAATTCATTTAACATCTGTGTAAAGCGTTCTGTACGCCCGTAGCAGTTTTTGACGTGTCGCGAATCTGATAGTTTGGAGGCATTGAGCCCTTCAAGAGGAAGGACTCCACGGAAACCTTTACTGTCTATCTTAAATATATTTCTGAAATAAAATGATCCAAAAAAGTTGGGGAATTGGAATCCTGAACTATTTTTCTGGATTTTCTGAGGGCGCGTTGCTTCTGTTTCTTTGACGTATGCATGTTCTCCGTGTTGATATTTCTAACCACAGCTCATCTGCCACTCGAAGGGAGTTTTCGGGTAGACCGTTGAATTCAAGTTCGGCTTCGCGTCAAATGTCAGCAATAATTAAAGAATGTCAATTGTGTAGAGGTGACCATAATTGCTAATTTTTTATTCTTTCCTTAAGTGTGTAGAAGTTGGTTGTATTAATACAGTTGTAATTATTTATATTGTATGTATACTTTACGAGTCCCTGAACACATACTGACTTAGAAGGAAAGCACAAAAAATAATTGAATTATTTATCGGGTCCATTAATATTTGACAGTTACTGGTAAAAATACTTTTTTTAATATCAGCTTTTCTAATATTGATATCAAAATCAAAATAAGTTAAAACATTAAGTATGTATCCTTATGAGTTGCCTGTTGTTTTTCTCTACCCGATAGTTTCATTTGACCAGCTGAATTATGTGGACGAAACAAATCGTTAAACATTATCCTTAAAAAATATTTCGAGATATGTTTGTTTATTCAGGGTTATATTTTTCTACAAAATTTGTGAATCAATTTTTGCCCAAGTTTTTATCTACACTTTAAAACAATAGCCAACGGGTATGGATTAAAGCGACGTACTTGTGACTACATCTATATGCCATGAAAAAATTAATTAGACATAGTTCATGCATAACAACCAAAAGTATTTATATGGCCCCAAAATGTGCCTCGTAATATCTTACATTTTTACTTTTGCTCTTTAAAAACGTTATTCGTAAAGGTTATTTCAGAGGTTCTGTAATTTCAGGGCAAACGGGTAATCCAATCGAAAATATCCCCCAAATCGCTAAAATACATCATATAATTATAAAAAAATGCATGTAATGTTAGAGATCTCGCAGCTAAATCTAAACTAAATTAATATGTTTGAAAACATAAAATTTACTCATTAGTTCAGAGGACGAGATACATAAAGCTATAAATATTTATTAAAATGGCTTGAAAAATTATCATGGGGTAGCGCATTATTTTACGCATATTTACAAAAGTTTTCAACGATACTAATCATATGTCATGAAAATTATAAACTATTGAAAGATAGCATGCCAAAAAGGCTATGTCATCTAAATCTCATTCGCCCGCTGGGATGGGATTTAATTAAATAACCGGTGCGATTGAGGGATTAACATATTTTTACGCTCACGCTCATAGATTTTCGAATGACGATATCTACTTTTCGCGATTAAACGAAAAGTAAAATTTTCAAGCGCGCGAAAACGCGACGGCTAAGTAGGAATGATGGCCTAAGTCCGTGTGACGTATTTCTGGTTCCCTCTGCCGCCCTGTGAGGTGACCTGGAGGCGAGGCTTTGAGCGCTGATACGACGCAGGATGCCAGCAGGTAGTAGAGTACCCTGCTATCAGGTAGAGATTGGATTAAATAATGATTATTAATACATTATCAAGCGAAGGAAACTTTCCGAACTTAGACAGTTTTAATAGGTGATTATTAAGACATGTTTCCCTGAGCTCTGTGCCTCATGCATGCATTGGTAATCTCAGACGATGTAAAACTATCTACTCGTATAGAAACTAGGTCCCTAATGGTGGGTAACGAATCGCAATCAATGCCTTTCGTTTTCTTTGATGAAGGAAACTACCCTATTGATTTATTTATATATAGATAGATACGACGGTGATACGAAAGTCACCGGGCCACTCAGTAGATTACTATTTATAATTATATTCGTGATGTGTCTGACTATTGTTTGTGCCGATAATATTTATGGGCCAGTTAATTGCTTTCAAGACAACTTATATCACACCTTTGAGTGCAATCGTGTATGTAGCTAAAAGTTTAAATGCTTTTATTTATTGGCAATTTCCATGTTAAATTTACAATAGTGCGGCAGGTTGACAAAGAGGAAATATCATTTATATGCGGCATACCTAACGTGCTATTTTTATACACCAAAGAGAACATGAATAATTTATGCAAAACTGATCATGAAATTTTTTCATTTCATAGCAGTTGCTGTTCAGATTTTTGCATATATTCATCGATCAGCGCAAAAAGAATCAGGATTAAAATCTGATATTTTTATGAGGTTGACAAGATTCAGAGTTGACAAAAGAAAACATCTAATTTAATGCAGGTGATTATAAATTTTTTAAATGTTTCTTCATAGAAAATGTCGCTAAATATGTCAACATTATTTGGGACGGATTTAGTTTGATCACCAAGAACATATTTTGTGTTTTAAAGGGCATTTTCGTTCAGCGCAGTGTCTATATATTTCCTTCAATTTGTATTTATTTTATATGAAGTTTTTCTTCACTAAGACGAGAAGTTATAGAACTCTCTTGCGTATGCAGTAACCAATAAACATCAACCTCTATAAGTTTCGTCTCTTCCTAACTTCGAACAAAACTCCTTGATAGGGTATCCTTCGGGAGGATCACTTCCGGTAACCTCTGCTATGTTCTACACCGAGTCCAGCGCTCCCCGCAACCGCTCTTGTATCTTTCCACTAAAGACAAGAAGAGCTGTTCCCTCCCTTCTTCCAACCCCCTCGAAAATTCTCCCTGTCAGTCTCATCTCTTCGACTTTTTATTGCGCTTCATAAATCTCGGCGGTCAAACTCGGTTACATGCCCTTCGCGCTCTCTTACTCCCGGAAAATGAGAAATATATATACCTTCTTGTACGTGAGCGCTATCTGGGATACTATACATTCGATCGTTGCAATCTCTGGTTTGGTGGCTTAGCAAAAGATACTAGCTTCCTGGTACTGGATCTTACCCATCTACTCCTTATTATCACCTTCCAGCGCATTACAATAGATGGGGTTGATTGGGAATTTGTCTTTCATTATGTAGGATGGTGAAGGTGATGACCGGGATAATGTGTGTTGATAGATGATTGGGAGTACTAATTAAGGACCGGTAGTTTGCGTTTACCCACTCATCTCGTTTGTAGGTGGAAAAGAGAAGAGGGGGATGGAGAATGAAACGAGAGGGGGGGTTTGTGAATTTGGTCGTTACAAGGAAGGAGGGAGGGATCATGATGGGGAAAAAGTGATTTCTTCTTCCTCTCCGGGCGGAAGGCATAAAGGACTGAAGTTGTTGAGATTGAGGAGATTGCAGGCCTAAATTTTTTCTTCATATTTTTTTTCTTACGTGGCCAGGAAGGGGATGGAGGGTGCGGACGTTCGGATATCTCTAAGGATTTCATTTCGCGTCGTACTCAATGGGGACGATTTAAGATGGTCATAGCTTTGGAGAAAAGTACAATTCTTAGTGATTGGTGGCGTATCGGTGATTCTAGCGTGGGCACTGCTGGCGAGACTTCGCCTGCTTCTAACTCTTGACGAACTGCGAGGGATGTTGATATTTTAGCCTCCTCTAGCCCTCTGCTTTTTCGCATGCTCTAGAAATTGACCGCAAACTTTTTTACGAAATTTTTATCGGTTTTTGCAATGGGCCCTTTTATTCCTTGAGTTTCAGCACAAAACATTTCATTTATACCTACATAAGTCATTTTATGCTCTGACATGAGTGTACTTTGAAAGAGTACGTGAAGGTAATGGCTTAATATAAGGGATGAATCAATCCTTGAACTAATGACCCATTTGAATTTTTTGGGAATATTTTAAGCATGAAGAGGATGTAAAGAAGGCTTTCAATTTCCCTGCACTGTAAATTATGTTTCTGTTATAATTTCAGCTTCATTTTTAAGACTGTCAATGCTGATCCATCGCTCATTCTTCTAGGAAGACAGAATAAATTACTTATGGCTAATTGAGAAGTGTGCTATATTTTTAGGATTTGGCAATTTTTATTCAGTAGCTCACTCCTTGGTGATTAATATCTTTTTTCCGAATATACTCCTCCCATAATGATTGATTTTTAGATTTAATTCATTCTATACTGACTGTAAATACTGCAAATTAGTTTTACGTTCAAAAAAAGAACCTATCTACAAAAATTCAGCTTTAAAGCATACATACTAACTGATTTATAATATATGTGATATCAAATTTGAATTTAATGGTGCGGTCTTAATTTTTAGGCACTATGATGTGTCCTGGTGCTTAATTATTTTCATATCTAAGTATCATGATTTTAAGGTGTTTTTCCCCGCATCCATAATTTTGTGCAAGGTTGCTATAAATGAAACAACAGAGTTGAAGTAACTGTTTTTCGTTTGCCACTCTCGGTGATAATTGCTCCACGTCCACTTACTAGATTCCAGGCTGGCGGAATGACGAGGTTGTGTTAGAGGGTTGGAGCGGGTTGTATCGGGTTCAAGGGGGAGAGGGGGACAACATGCCTCGTCGGCTGGCGATGCGCGCATTGGGGCGATATAAAACGATTATGGCCACTGGGAATTGACTGCGGATCACGACCGTCTTCTTTTATTCGGCGCCCGTGAAATTGCACGCCGAGAGCGACACTGTCTGGAATGCGTTTGATAATGTCACCCGCGGCGGACAGTCGGGTCGGCGGGATATTTAACGAAATTTCTGGAGCGGGAGCGTGAGTTGTAGGTCGCTAGCTGGCGTGTTTACCAGTCATAGAGCGTAGATATCGTGTAATGAAATCCAGTAAGGTTTATTTTATTGTGTTGCTGCTCGGTTGTTTCTTTCACTGCCCACATTTCATGTTGCCGCACGCTAATTTTGCGATGGCCATCTTGGCTGCAATTCAGTGACCGCATAACGGCCTGTGGTCAATGCTAATTCAATTTGCTTTCTATCTTACCTTGAGATTATTGAAATGAGTTTCATTAAGCATTTTGAAGTATTATCGTCCTCATCTGTTCTGCATCGATAAAAGCACCAATCCAGCATTATTATATATTTTATAAATAATGCTGGTTACGGTTGTATTTTTACTGTCGTATTTTATACGCTAGGGTGTTTTTTGTATTTAAAAATTCTGACATGAAAAAAATTCGTTCAATAAATACCAAGGAAAATTGATACGTGCAATCATTCATTGGTAACCATTCTTAGGACATTTTCTTTTTGAGGCTATTAGTTAGTTTATAACGTTTTTTTCTCATCTGCATAACAATGAAGTCCGAAGTTCGATCTAAATGGATACAATGGTACTAATTAAGCCGAGAGTTTATTGCTAGCATGGTTTAGTCAGTGTAATTCACCTATAAAACAAACCTCAGGCTTTAACACGGTGACATGCTATTTTTGTTATTTTTATCAAAATTTTCTTAAAATCTTGTGCTACATCGGTGGCCAAAAACCAGTAAAATAATTACAGCAAAGATGAATCCTCCGTGAGAATCCAGCAAAGAATATTTCAAGCACATATGATACTCTTGTTAGGTAAATGTCCTCTATAACCCAATCAGAATGATTTTAACACTAGAACCGCTGAACTTTCCAACCCCACCAAAACCGCGGCACGGGACTTTTTGTCCCATTGACAAAATACGATGATACTGTCATGTTTGAGTATAATTGACGGTTTTTTTGTGGTTTTTTGTGAACAAAACACGTGTGTAGGTAATGTTTAAAACGTTTTATTAAGTATAACTAGGAAGACAGTAAACTTATTTTGACGTGTTGGTTGCAAGCTCAGACCTGCAGACGCGCCGGACAGAGGTGACGCGGCCGGCGCTGCGTGAGCAAGCGGCCGGCGCAGTGCACAGATTATTCCCTTCTGCGCTTCTAATTGGCAGAATAACGGTATCTGTGCATCTATCTCCTTCGTAATAAACTGTTATTATGCTAAATACAAAATAAGTATACAAAAAAATCTGAAATTGTATGTTTGTATGTGTATTCCCCATATGGGACAAAAAGTCCCATCCCGCGGTTCTAGGTAAATCGTCGAACCAAACATCGTACAATATTTTCGATATGACCATTCGAAAGAGCATAAAAAATGAGTAAAAGGCAGTAAATTTCAAAGTGATCAAACCACAAGTACATGAATGGCTAACATTTGCAAAGGGCGATGGGACAAAGAAGTCCCGTCCGCGGTTCTAGTGTTAAGTTTTTATTGTTTTTTTTTCCGAAATTTCGTCAGATATACATTCCAGTATCATTTTTTCACGGTGCTTCTTGTGTGTCCCTTCAAAGTGAGCAGAGTGTCATTGCAGCGACAATATTTCAACCTGTTCAGTTCAGTCAAACGTGCAAAAGGTGATATATACAAGTAAATTACGTGTTAAAAATTTTCATTCATCAGCTTCGTATGTATTTTTTTCTTTTATTTATTCTTTGTGATTTTTGTGTTACATTTCAAACATCTGTCCCGTCGTTTCTCTCGTGATGTATAGTGAAATTTTATCAGCATGCATTAATATTATTGAGATGTTCTTAATTTTAGCCTTAAATCATTTTTTTTACCTTATTATATCATAAGTCGCCATTCTACTTAAATTTTTAAAGTGAAAATTGGTAATTTTTTCCATGAATTTATACATTTATTTGAAATTTTTAGGAATTTTTTGAGTCTATATTTCCAAGTATCTATTTTTAAATATATATCTATATTTTTATAGCTAATATAATTTAAAGTATCATAAATCAGTTTTATTTATTTTTGGGCCGCATTGTTTTCGTGACTCAGGTGTTGTATTTCAAAAGTTCGTCCACCATTCTCATCTCTCCCTATCTTTCTTTATTGCCTTCGTCCGTCTCTTACAAGCTTTAACCTTCCCCGGCCAATCTGAATTCCGCGTCAATACCTCAAAGGGATCAAACGATAGCGATACATATGTGCATATAGTGTGTGTGAGAGTATAGAAATCCGAGGCGGAAAGACACTCGTCCGAGCATACGACTCGGTTCAGAGTGAGAATGCACCGAATAAAAAAAAAGACCCACCCCTCTCACACTGCCCCCGGGGATCAATTTCAAAAGAAGGACGGAACACATTCGTCCTTTGACGACGGCCACGCGCACGACGATCGCAGCCCCTGACTCTTTCGCACTTCAAACTCTCCAGGGCCGGCAATCACCTTCGGTGGCGCCTCGTCCTATGTCGCTCCCGGCCTTTCGTAAAAAGCCTCCGTTGTTGTTTAAAGTGCAGATTCCAGCCACGTATGCATATATCCGCGGGACGTACGCTATCTCTCTTTTCATTATCCATTTCATCATCATGTCATGGGGTCATGGAATCGGCAATCAGCAAACTATCTTTCCTCGCACTTCGTCATAGAACAGTTCTGGTGATTCAAATCACAACCAATGGTTGTCAACGGATTTTTATTTATTTTTTTTCAATTAAAAACAGGCATATTCCGTAATGAGACACACCGTACACGCATGGTCTTTTTTCCAATCGGTACTCTCATCATGCTTCAAGTATGTGTTTCAAATTATGCATCAAAATAATCTCCATTTTGGAATAAAACTTTTGCAATCAGTATAAAAATACATTGTGAAAGACCAGAGAGGCCAATGATGATTTTTCCCCGCTCCGTTTCCTGAAATCAGGAAATTTGATGCGGTGGAAGATGTTCGGATGTTCATATTTTCCGCTTTTCCCACGGGGATGTTCCTTCCTCCTTGCTTCCCGTCATTCCCACTCGCCTCCGTCCCTCTTCACCTTCAGCACGATCCCTATTCTGTATGGCGATGACAGGTGCTGCCCCGTGGCTCTCTCTATCACTTCCTTCGAAGGAGAGGCTACGATGATCATGAGGGCATGTGCTCTCGAGGTGTTATTGAGTGTGATACGCAAGAGAATGGAGCAGAATAGATAGAGAAATAGGAGTGAAAGACAATGGTTTTTTGACAATGGTTGACGATGGTTTTTTGTCAAACTGACGTCTTGGTCCCATCTTCTGTGGATTCCACCTTGTTCTCAACGCTTTCCCGCTTGATCAGGTTTTTTCGGTAGTGATGGAGCATTCGCTCCTTTTTTCACCATTAAATAAAGGAAAATATTCTAGTATACATGTCTAACGTTTTAGATAAAGATATTGCTAAATAAACATTGCTGATTCCACACAAAATTACGATTCAGACACTTTGATATTCAATTATCCCTCTCGCATTCGTTAATTACCAGTTTAATTGGATGTTTTTTGAATAGGGTTATTTTCTGACGGGTCATATTCAGTTATCTCCTTCGTAATTTTCTCTCTACTCCTCGCAGGACCCGATGAAGACTACCATTCTTTGTTCTTTATTGGATAACGCTGTTGGATATCATTTTTTCCTTTGTTGTTTACGCTTTTCTAACTATTTTTAATTGTTTTTTTGTTATTGTGAGTCCTCTAAAATTGACTTTGTGCTATTTTTGGACTATTAAAGAAATGAATCATATTTCTAAAGCATAATAACTATTATTATTCCTAGCAAAAAAATTGTTTTTAAAATATCCATGGGAATCAAAGCAATCAAGGTGTCGCAAAACTATTTGAATTTGTTTTGTGGACCCATTTCCAGAGCCAGAAATATCAAACCCCCAAACTGATTGCTAATCCTTGGCCGCAGTTCCATCCAAAGTCACGTGGAAGAAGTTAACGCTGGAGGTGAAGACTTGGCCAAAAATATCGCCTTCCCGTTGCCACACGCGTCATCGAGTTTCACGTGTTTATCCCTTCCTAGCCGCAAACTCTTTCTCTCAACTCGCTCGTTTACGAAATTTAAATGTAGACTTTTGTTCAGTTTGGAAATTAAGAAGAGTAGCATTTTTGTTCGTCGCGACGCCTATTATTCGAGCTAATCGCCCCGTCTAAAATCTAAAAACGGTCCCATCTATTTCGCTGGTAAGTTGGTGACATTAATGGTGTTTAATAGATTCTAAACCACTCGTCTTCTCCTTGCATTGGTTTTACATGGTTTATTGATGTTTCGTGGTTCGTTTTCATTTAAAAATAATGAGAGAATTGCAGAATGAGGATGGATTTTTTTTCACGTCTTTCCCATCCATTTACTAAATTATTTGTTACACATGACATGCAACTTTAAGTACATTCAAACATATTTTTATATGCAACTTTAAACAACTTTGAAATATTGAGTTAGCTGATTGAGCTCATCGATACCTCTGCTGCGCAAACGCTTAACGATCGCCCACCGAATCAAATTCGCTCTTCTAGTACTACTAGGGCTACTAGAAGAGCGGATTAGATTCGGTGGGCGATTGTTGAGCGTTTGTGTAGTGGAGATATCGTCATTATCATTTAATTTATCTCCTTATTAAGCATGTGATTTTGAAACGTTATTAGCATCTTAAGGTTTAACAAAAAGAGAGTCACCACTAGTCGTAAAATTTGGCACCTCTCGTCAAATTAAACAACTATTCTACTCGAATAACCCTCCATTAGCAGTTTACGGGAGTAATGGCTCCTAGCCAGAGACTGCCGCAGACGCACCACCCATCTTAAGGATTATATGTAATATCTATATCATTTTCTCAGATGATTTAGGGGTTAGCAAAAGGTTCAATTGATATCCGGTTTTATACCGAATAGCGCTTATGAGTATGTAGTCTCACTGTCCAGTTTTTCCCTGTTTAAGTCAGACCTAATTTTGCCAGATCTTGCGGCACGTTTGAAATCTTCTGAATTCAGTAAACCACCATTTTCGTAGCATAAAATTTTTGGAGCGGGATAGTTGAATTTCGGGTGTAGTGAGGAAAACAAAATAATGAATTGCCTTTGTATTGGCAAAACAAAATGATTCGAATAAGACACCAAAATTTCGCAGAGAGTATTTAAAGCCTTCATCCTAGAATAATCATGACTGTATAATCATTTTATAATGCAGGAGTTGGTCTGGAAAATTTCGGCTCTTCCTAATCGTATTTTATCTTTTTAATGAACACTTGATTTCGTGCCCTCATCAGCATCTCCACGATATAACTAATGCACGTATACTTTTCCAAAATAATGAAGAGGATAAATAGCAATTCTCCGCAAAAAGGCGCGCTTCAAAAGTGTGAATTTATCGTCTCAGCGTTCAGTTTCTCCTCGTGAAACGCTAAATCAAGTCCAGTTCAGACCCAATTCCTCCCTCACCACCTTCTTTGTTTATTAACTTATACTCATGGGAATCAATTTGATTTTCCAATTCCATCCTTTCCCTCTCCTTCCTGCTGTATTTTTTCCCGTTTACTTCCGCTCCGTCCAATTTTGCCGGCCGGGAGGAAGAATCTCACTCTTCTTCAGTTCCTTAATTTTGTGTGCAAGAGAGAGGAAAGATAAACAAAAGAGATATCACACCCGTATTTTTACCGCGCCACTTCTGTATTTTCTTCCACCGACGTCCTCATACGGGTTAGTTATGGTTATCGTTCGATTTAAATTTTGGGTTTTATTATTCACGGCTGGTGGTGTTTGCGCGCCGAGGAGGGTGAATTGCGACCATCAGTGGCTCTCACAAATTCTGAGGGTGGAGAGGGCTCGGGCGAGAGTGGCGGGAGGACGTCATAGTTTGTACTTGAGGGATAGGTGAGCAGCCAAGGACCGTTTTCTCTAGAGAATCTAGTCGGAAACAAAATGGTAGAGTGTATTGCAACCTCGTGTACACGGAGGCTATGTTTGTACCAGAAGTATTTTGGTGGTGATTTCAGTGGTTGTCGGGAAAGAGTTAATTACTGCAAACTCTGCCTTTTGCCGGTCATTTTATTGCGTTATTATTCTCTTAATGCATTCATATTCCCCATTATATTTTAACGTATATTATTCTTCTCTTTATTAGTCTTCAAGTTTCGTATAAATTTTGTCGAAATAAAGTTTTTAATCATATTTTTCAGGTTTACTGGATGTATTCATTAACTTGGTAATATCCTCAGTATAGTTTTTAGGTCAATACTTACTAGGTGACATGAACGTTAAATGAACAATTTTCCATGCATTAAAAAAAACGGAATAACCGAGACTTAAGATCCCCCGTCGTGCAGTTTAGCCTTGATGTCCGATCGGAAAGCGATTCTATCGCCTAAAACGCAAACTTTTAACCAAGATTTCTTCGAAGTATTCTTAAGAAGCTCCACTTTGCACTGCGATGCGATTTCTCCGTTAACAATGTATACATTACATTAAATGTCTCGTGAAAAATGGGCCAAAATCTAAAAAGTCATTAAAAATACTTGAAAAAATACTTAGCATTAGGTAAAAAAATATTTTGATTTTCATTCCATTAAAATCGTACCTCCTGCTTAAATTCAAATACTTTCTAAGGAAAATGAGATGGCACATCTTTTGAAAACATGGTCATGTTTGTGCTATTACATCTCAACAGCGGGTCACATCAATATAAAATGGCATAGAAATCCATTATCGGCAGTTATAAGAGTATTTATTCCATGTTTTAAGGCTCTGCGTCGTAAAAAGTCATTTTGGATTTTGTTTACCGATTTCGGGGCATTGTGTGTCGTGTCTTTTCGTCTTTTCACTATCACTGATCCTAAATCTTGTGTTTCTCCGGTATACGGCTCATATAATATGCTATAATTATCAGTCTTTGTACGGAGACGGTTTAACTGTAAATGATGAGTGGTTACATGCATAGCGTATCGCATTCAAACGTCTTTGTATCAGTAATTATTTTCTTGAATTTTCACTTGGTCGCAGTTTATGTAATTTTTAAAATTTGTCACTTTCCTTCACCTGTTCTGAATTTAGGTTCAATGAACGAGGAAGCTCATCTCATTTAAAGCTATGTCATGTGAATCATTTTTTATTGGATAGATATTAAAAGTTTACATTTGACTTTTCTGTCAATTACGCTCAAACAAGAGTGAAAAACTTGTCAGTGTAATGTTGAGTTTTTTACTAATATCATCCGAAATTATTATATTTAAGCACAGAAAACCTTCTCTTTGCTGTTTGAGAGTTTAATAAGTTTAATCTCTTAGAAACTCTTTTCCCAGTAACGCCATAGAGTAGGAAATGTTAACCAACTGGATATATTACCTAGAAATTGGACATAAAAAATAAACGTATTAACCCTATTGTCTCTGAGGTGAATACCGTAAGCCCTCTGATCCCGTAATTATAAATTAATTAATTATTTGCAACTGAGCTAGCTAGGTGAACTGAAATCATACCTTAGAGATGAGCATGAAACAGCCTTTAATAGGCAAAAAAAAGTAATCGAGAAAAAAAAGTGGGAGAAAAAATTAAGTCATTCATCGCCTTTCCCTGTTTCATGTTCCACTCAAAGTTCGGTGATAGCTTAATTAAAGCTTATTTTTATTAGCTTTTATCTCAATTTCCGTCACTGAATTTGTATATTTCCATAATTCAGTAACGCCGGACTGCAGAAGTTCTCTCTATTTTACGTATATCCTCAACCTCCATCGAGTTGGCGTCTATTAATATATCTGGGACTCTTAAAAACAAAGGCACTTAGTGAACCATTTACTTCCGACTGCTCTCATTTCTATCATTTCCCCCTTTACGCGCTCTCTTTTTTACAACGGACGACTCGGTACTTCGGCGCAACTCATTTTTTCATTCGAGCACGTTCCATGATTGCGAACATTGGAGCAATTTGCATTTATTTAATTCATTAATCACCGTGCATGTGTGCGTACGCGACTAATGGTGTTAATTCATGTTTGGCTGAGTTTCTAGTGATGCGTCGTTTCAATTGCTCGTGCTTCAACGGCCCCTCGCTTCGTTTCGCTCCTCTCGTTGCAGAAAATAGGAAGGGAGGAATATATACAGTTGAGTGAACAAAGGCCGCTTGGTGCAATTTGGAATTTTTTTCTGCGATTCTTCCTTCCATTATTGTTATTTCTGCATCATTTTATTTGGATAGCGTAGTTTGAACGTGTTTTACGGTTCATAAAATAAATTAATCATCCCCTTCTCTTCATATTTTTTTATTACTAACTAGTGAAATATATTTCTTACTCGATTTAACAGTTCACTTGAGAACTTATTCTCTTAAATCATTTTCGTCTAAAATGAATGCGGTCCACATGAATTCGTTGGATTGCATGAATTGGTGTTTCTTCACAACCCACGAAAATAAATTTTTATAGTTTTTATATTTTGATCTTAAAGTCGTAACATTCCGTATACCTAATGCATTTCAATGCTCTTAAAGCTGCTAGTCTTTAAATTTTATTCTTAACTACCCTTCATTCAGTTAAAAGTTAATTTTAGAGCATTATAGTCTTAAATCTTTACTCTTGCGTTCTCAAGCATTTACCCTGGCCTCTGGAAATGCCAATTTGTCAGAGTAACATACTGAAAAAATACAGCTTATTTTACTGCATTTACTATTTATTGTTGAGATTCCCTATTTCATGATGAGCCGTACTTCATACTCATTGGACCGTAAAATATTCCCCCTTGGCAAGATAGCCACGTCCCTACTTATGGGTAAATGTTTTCCTAATGTGGCACTGTATCAGTAGTATATGAAATCCACGGCGTCACTCTTAAATTTGGCGAAGTAAATAACTCAAATTATTGTGCTATCAGCTAAAAGCCTATGCGATTCTATTTCAGGGAAAAAAACTTACACCGTATCACTTGAAAATCTCGCAAGAGCAGCAGCTCCTGCTCCATTTGTGGTATCTGATGCTTCTTCCGCCTCCTCCTATCTACTTTCCACCGCGAACTTCCTACGCCGAAGCAAAAAAATTCCTTACTTCTCCCGCACGATACAGGAAACAAATTTACTGGACATGGTGTAGGGAGGTTAGTTTCTTTCCTTTCTGAATTTCTAGCGAATACATCGTTTCTTTCGAAATTTGTCCTTAGTTTTCTTTAACTCTTCGTGTTAGGTGCTGCTTATCCTCCTTTCTTGTAATTTACCATTTTCCCTAGTTTTGAGTCATTATTTATTAGGTTATAACCAATTATTTTCATGCACGAAAAGTTTTACTTTAGGTCCTTATTTTTATGGTAAAAATAATGACAAAAGAGCCACTGATTCCCCATCAAAGTCTTCCCCCTTCCCTCCTAGACCACTCACCTGCGCGATTACCACCCCTCTCTCCCTCTCCAAGACGAAACTTTTTTCCTCCACCCCCATTTCACTCCCCCTCTTCCGCCTCTTCCCATTCTTCTACAATCCCAAATTTTTCTCCCCCTCCCCTCCCGCTTTTATCCTGTCTTCCGTGATCTTTTTTCTCCTGACTGCTCCCACTCGTGACAAGAATTTTGGAGTGACTCCTCATATTCTCTCCACCAAGTCTTCTTCCTTTACTCCTGGTTCCGCCAAATTTCATTCGTATCTTCTCCCATTTTGCTCTCTGATTGGGTAAGAATGTAGGTGTCATTGTTTTATTAATTCGGATTTTTTAATAGATTATTTTTCGTGTTAAAGTAACTAATACTCACCCTTACCAAAATAAATGTCGTCATGCATACAATGGTGGCTTATGTAGGGACGATTCATGAAGTCAATTTCCTTTTTCTCGTTTTCATTAGCTC
Source organism: Ischnura elegans (assembly GCF_921293095.1). Classification (NCBI taxonomy): domain Eukaryota; kingdom Metazoa; phylum Arthropoda; class Insecta; order Odonata; family Coenagrionidae; genus Ischnura; species Ischnura elegans. The sequence goes on from NC_060247.1 coordinate 7,005,554, forward strand.
TCCTTCTCCGCAAATCATTCGAAATATTTCCTATTGTAATTGGTAAGTCACTCTTATTACCTAGAGATTTGACGGCTATTCTTTCTTTCGTCTTTCCGCGAAATCTTTTATTATCCATCTTCCACCTCTTCCCATTCTTCAACAATCGAAACAGACTTATTGTACCTTGGTATACAGGTATTCTGTATTCCAACAGGCCTACATTTTTTAAATATTAAAGTTTAGTTTTAAGTTGGCTTTTAGATATTAAAAAAGTATTCAAACTATTGCTCCGCTGCAGACGTAAAAATAAATTTTATAATTAAATTAACCGATATTTTTTAATGTAGTTAACGGCATAATACGAAAAGAACAAGCTTATTTGGGTCAATTTTAATAGTAAATGCCGTTAATTAGTTCCAATGGGATATCAGACCCATCTAATGATGCTCCATCTATCGCTCAATCTTTCTGATTCTGCAGACGAAAGATATTCGTAGCATACTGCAGTCCACACTCTTTATTAGATTCCTATTTTAAACTTCTCCTCACTATATGTGCTTCGATTTCCATTCGCGTAAGCATTTGTTCTGATTGATTCACACACAGACCGAGAGCTACCGTACTCGTTTTAATTTACCTCATCAATGATGGCATACTAAAAGTACAGATGAATGGTATCACACATTTTGTGACAGTAAGAATGTTTTAGATCCTCGATTTGTTATTTGTTCAAAATTCAGTAAAAATTATGCCCTAATTAATGCCTGCGTTTAACCGACAGGTCTCAAGGGCATGTGCTTTGTGAAATAAAGAATTATTAACCTTGACTTTCGTGGTTAAAATTGGTGTACATGTATTTTTAATATTTTCATTTTTTCATTTCAATTTTAGACCATTATATTTTTGACCAATTAAGGAAAACATGTCTTAATTTCGGATACTCAATATAGGTTCTGAATACCGAAGTAACCGCTCATACCGCAGCCGTTTACGTTATTACTGTGGGTTTAAATAGTTGAGGCACAGAGGAAAAGCTCTTCCTCAAAGCCACTTCCCCTCCCCCAACTCCATTCCCCCTTTTCAGCTGGCCGCTTCTCACCAAACACTATCATTTTCTATCCGGCCCTTCTCTTCCAGCTATCCTTAATTTCTCTCCCTCTCAACTCCAACTGCTCTTTTTCCTCCCACCTCTTCAGCCCTCTTCCTCCGCAGCAGTTGTAATCTCTCCACTATGGCTGATAAGGAACCGCAGTCACGTTTGACGACGAGCGAGGAAGCAGCCCCGTGACTCCGGAATTAAGTCGGCGAGTGTGCTCAAAGGAAAAACGGGTAGCGTTTAGCGTTAGGGATGCCGAGGGAACTTTAGGGCTATGACGAGAGTCAGGTGTAAGGGAAGCTGAAATTGGGTCATTTCTGCTATAAATTCATTGCCGTTCTCCTAGCTATGTTTTAGATTCTTTTTGGATGCATTACTGCCGCGTAACCATCTTTATTTATAATTAGATTTCAAAGTAAAATATCACCGGTACATTTTCTGTTCCTATCAAACTTATTCTCGGAGCAAAAAAAAGGAAGTATGATGGTTTTTGATCAGTATTCGTCAATGATGTGGCAAATGTTTTAGGGTTTTTTTTATCCCTATAACACTCATGCTGCTCGTATAAATTTGATTCATCCTTGCTTGATGAATCGCTTGAGTTTCTATCGTCAATGAATGAGTACATGTCAGATATGAGTGGTATTTTTCAGGTAACTTTTTTTCATTCTTCATCATGTGTATTTAAAAGCGAATTTGGAGAGGCTATGATATGTTTATTTGTGCAGCATTACCTAAAAAACAATAGAATCTAATCTGACAAATAGTCGTTTTAATTGCATTTTTTGAGGAATTGTCTCTTTCGTGCTAATGTTTTGGAGTATTAGTGCTATAATTGTGTCTAAGTAGCACTAAAAATGTTCATGAAATCAAAATAGGAATATGCCCTGCATATTTATTTCCCTATATGTTAGTCTGACCTTAGGTAACTAATCTGAACTTTCAGTTACCAGCCAGTTAAAGAAAACGATCAACCCTGTTGATAGTTTTAAAAAGATAAAATTGTTTTTAAAAGATATTATTAAAATCGATAATACTTCCAAATTTATAGACCATCGTATATGAACTCTCTCTTCATTGTTTGAATATTCTAATTTCACATAGCTCACCTCAGTGAAATTACTTTTGTATTACGGATTACTGTCTTGCGTTATTGCGCCTATTTGAATAGTTTTATGCAGGGGAAAAAAGCTATACTATAATGGATAGTTATCCATGCACAGTCAGCGAGGCATTAAGTATCGACCGCCATGGATTAGGTGGGGTCTTGAAGTGTAAGCTTATTTTTACTCAATGTCTGTACGACAGGTGAAGCGCGATCTCATGTATTGTTTCTTCCTCCTGTTCTCCTATGGAAGGATTGATCGTGTGATTTCATTGTAAATGAGTGGGAGTTCATTGATAGGTGGAGAATTTTAATGAACCCCTTGATTTGGCGGTGAGTGGATCGCATGAGGTGGTAATGGATGTGGAAGCGTGGTAGTGGATGATCAAAGCACTACTATGAAGTTGGTTGAAGAGAGAGGGAAGGAATGAGATAGAGAGAGATGAGGAAGAAGAGAGAAAGTGTGGCAATCAGAGCAAAGTTAAGCAATTTGTGCGCGAAACGAAGGGCGAACGCAGCGACTCGAGGAGGGGAGTGGCGAAGTTTGTAAACTCCATTCGGCGCTTGGTGAGTGGGTTGAGGGAGCAATGGAGGTGTGGAGAGAAGAAGAACTAATGTGTTTTACATAAATAAAGCGTGGCGGAGATGAGGTTCCTTTCAGACTTCCAGCGTTTCACGCGTAAAACTGCGCTTCAATCCGTTCGAAGTCAATATTTCGCCTCCATTTTTGCCATCCTGTCGCAAGTTTTTCAATGAGTTGATTCATTTTGACGTGATGTAACTCATTTTGGAATTTACTGTATCAAAGTGTATCTTTCTATGACTACGGCTCGGTTTTTTCTCGCATTGGCCGTGAAATGTATTTGTTAACATCGTTAGAACTGAAATATTACCTACAAGTTTTTTGTCTTTTCCATGGATTCCGCTCACAATAACGTTTAGCTATTAAGGGCACACTTAGTAATCACCCTGGGCAAAAAAATAATCTTCCTCAATTATTTAATGTTTCTCTACAGTATTTTGATTTTATTTCGTTACGCCACTAATATTACCTCGCTGCAACAAACAACGCCGAAATCAGAAAAATCGCCCATAACTCGAAGAAAAGATACAACGATTTTTTTATGAGGAAGATAATATTTTCCTTATTTTCCTTGTAATTTTAAAGCTTTTCATTTTACATTCTGCATATCCCTTATTTCACTGGGAGTTAGCTGAAGTACTTGCGATCTCATCTTCAATTTCTCTGCCCCCGTGTTTGCGCCTTCCAATTTTCGACCGAGGTGTTGCGACGCCTTCTTCTTGAAGACTTGTGCGGAATTCCTCCGGAGGGCGTCAGGTAATTTGAGTGTAGAGGGAAATGGAAGTACAGAGCGGTGTGTAGAGGTGTGACTGGAAGATGACGGATTATTCCCCCTCACCTGTTGCTGCTCCACGTAGGGTGTGAACGCCATCGTTTCCTTTAAATGAGTCCCCGTATTCGGATGTACAACTCCCCAGTCGTCGGTGACACGTCTGAAATATTCAGCGTGGTTCTTGAATCCCACAGTAGCCAATTATGGCTGCAATCCTATTAACAATAGTCACACTTGGCATAACGTGTCGTATTGAAATCCAAGCCCATTAATAACATGTGAAATCAATGGTTTGCGAGATAACTTTGTGGAATGGTAATATTATAATGATTATAATAGATAATGATTTATACATGAACGTTGCTGTATTTCAATCAGTATTAATCAAAGAACTCATTCGGTTTGACCTTTTCTGGTCACTATAAAGAGGTCAAAAATTACCATACATTGAAAAGAATTTCTTTTACTTACCTCTTGATAATGACCTAAATAGGTCGAAATCGGTTGAGTTCTTTAATAAATACTGTATAGAATACCAAAAAGTTTATTTTTTAAAGTATGATTTAATAACATAGCGTATAATATAATAACATGATATGACACATACAATATATATGATAGGTACATATAATATAATATGATAGTAACGCTTAACTTAATAACATTCTTCCATTTGAGCACAAACCACACTATCAATTACGAAATAGATTTTACGGAATATAAGTTTTAGTTTTAAGTCTCTAAATAAACAAAACATCCTAGCAACTTCTGAATTTCCAGTGGAATTTGATATTTCTGAAAATATTGGCTACTTTAATTGAAGTTTGTCCGTTTGAACCATCAGATTATTCTTCTTATTCTTCATCCACAATCTTACGCCTAGTTAGGTCAAATTAAGTTGATGGAAATAAGGCTTTAGGGTCCTTTCTTTCCCTTTCTATAGAAGCAGGTTTTTTTATGGGACAAAAATCGAATAAACAAGAGCGTCAACGTTACTTTATAGAAAAATAATATTTGTGTAGATAACATGCTACCAAATGAAAGGTTTAATGTTGCATAATGCAAAATGTGGTATAAAAATTAGCAAAAATTAACGAACATTCAGTTCCATTCGTCTGGGTGAGTTTCATGCGCAACGCTTTTTCTGATATTAGAATTTTTGCATTTCCCAATTCATTAATATTCCAACTGGGTGGTCCTTATTTTTCGAATTTCTTTCGGCACAACCCATCATTTTATTCCAAATGGTGTAAAAACATATCCTGTAAAATATTATTGCAATTGTATAGGAAGAAAACGTGCCGCATCGCACTCAAATTTGAGAAATTCTGGCATTTTTGCTTTTTTTCGGATATGAATGGCGATAAGAAGGCGCTGGTATTTTCCAATTGTGACGGGTGGCTCCCGAGATATGGTCCCAAGAGAGCGCGTGCCTCCCCAGGCAGACATTATGGGTGGCACGCATACTCTCCATAAGTGTTCTCCCATTCTCACCCGTCGTAAAGCCAAAAATTCTTTAGGTAATCTTTTAACATCGTCAACATAACTTTGAATGCTATCACTGTTTATTGCCAAAACGGGCTGGTTATTGGGATTAGTTAATAAACTTAGACTAATGATACGGCCTCAAATACCAACATGTTCTGCTTGATTGTCATTCCTTATAATTGGCTAGGCATCATAAATATTGAATTGTAAAGAGAGATTTCTGTTTTGTTGTTGAGAAATGTACGGGCGGAAAATGATATTTTAGAGGATGAAAGTGGAGGAGTTTCACAGCCATAGATGATTTTTTTCCAGCTCAGTTTTTGAAAGCCCTTAGCTACTTTCTTTACCGTCTTAACGTCGTCATCCTTTTTCCTTTATAGGCATTACAGCGCAGCTCGGCTTTAATTCTCTGGCCACTGATATAAGTTTTATCGTTATGTATTCCCGGCCGCGTAAAGGGTTGCCTCTTAAGCAAATCCTGGGGAGTATTTAACGACGGCTTAATTCGAGGAACTGTGACCACCCTCCGCATCAGAATGCATCAATCCACCCCTCTCTGCCCACCCACCCTGTCTTTGGAAAATGGCCGAAACGAATCTATCCCTTTGTTACTCCCTTACATCATTCAATCCTTTTATACCACCAACGCAAACCTTGGAGATTAAAAAATATTGGAATCGATAATGTTTGCATATCGATGTGTGGTGATTAAGAAAATTAATATCTGGACGAAAATCATTGTCTTTCCGGGTCTTATAAAAACAAAATTAAGTATCGTGAAGAATCATCGAATATAATATGGTAGTTTCCTTCATCAAAGAAAACGAAAGGCATTAAATGCGATTCGTTATCCACCATTAGTGTATTCATAATATACATATTATTTGGTTTTAGTAAGTAATCCCAGTTAAGGAGAATGGCAGTGGTCAATTCTAACCTCATTGGAAAAAGGCAGAATTGCCGCCCATGCGATGCCACTCCACGTGACGTCACAGGGACCTAGTTTCTATACGTGTAGATAGGAGTTTTACATCGTGTGAGATTACCAATGCATGCATGAGGCACAGAGCTCAGGGAAACGTCTTAATAATCACCTATTAAAACTTGCTATGGTCGGAAAGTTTCCTTCGTTTGATAAAGTATTAATAATCCATAATTAAGCCAAGCGCTACCTGCTAGCTGGATACTCTGCTACCTGCTAGCAGCCTGCTTCTAGCGGCGCACAACTCCTCGCCCCAAGGTCACCTCACTTTACGGCAGTCGTCAACGCGCGAACCGATTGGTTGTCGAGCTAGTGATTTTTTCGTATTTTCAATATTCATACCGTTTTTCATATCATCATCAATATTTGCTTAACTTTAAACTCTCAATCTTTAATCTTTTATTTCGTCTTATCTTAAATCCTTCATTTCGTCATTTTGTCTCGGATTACCATATTTGTACTATTATGCTACAGAATGAGCTAATGTTTGAACAAGTAGTGTCGCCCAAAGGCAAAATACTTAGTATTTTAATTCCAATTCAAATGAAAATGCACTGGATACTAAGCACCAAGTCAGAATTACGTACGTCCTCTAGGTTGATTACTGTAAAGAAGTAAAATTAGGTATTCATTCGTAGAGACTATTCTAATTTTAAATGCTTGTTGAATAATTTGAGTTTGCTGAGCCATTTTGGATTTTATGACAGTTTCTGATTAATTATTATGTAACCTTTTTTTCTCATAATCTAGGTCTTTCACATCTATAATTATTATTATTTTTACAAGCGTATCGTTGCCAACGGAAAGGTTAATGTACTAAAAGTGAGACATGGGAAGTGAATTAGCGTGGGAATGAGTCATATCTTTTTAGATAACAGTACGGAAAGAGTAATTCCGTGTAATTACCGTGCAAGCTCACTTTTCGGTTGTTTGGGGACACGGGAGGCGATAGAAGGCGTCGTTTTAAGGATATCCGTGGAAAATGTTGTGGAGTGTCGGCAGGATAAAAGTGATTTCATTAACACCGCCTTTGGCGCACTCTTCGTTTACTCGGGGGAACTCCGCCTTTTATCTCCGCCTCCCCTTCGCAACTCCTCTGCGCCCCCCCCCCCCCTCCCTCCGCCCCTCTCAACCCTCCGTTGCCTCTTCGTGCGGCCCCTTTCCACGTATCCCTCTATATACACATTTCATACATGTCCCCGCCGCCTCGCGTCTTTTTCCTGTTTAATTGAAAGTTATATGAGTACATTTAGAACCGATTTCATTGAGAAAAGGGAACCTATTTTACAAAATCAATAGTTTGCCGCTTGACTTTGAGAAACATTGTTTGATGCAAATTTACATTTTTTCGTCTCAACAAGATGTTATATATGAAGTTGAATGAATTAGCATGGCTTGAACGTACCTTCTGTTTACCTCAAATTAATGTGTTAAATTTCATTTCAACCCATAAATATGACAATTGCGTATGGAAGAGTAAAAAGTAAAATTAAAACTGAATATTCTTGTAAACATCTCCGTATAATTTAGCATAATTCATGTGTCGCAGCTGTAATTAAATGATTATTGGAGATTAAAACTACTTGAGAGGAGAAGCATGCTTAGATAGTTGGTGTTGGCCATATGCAGATGTATACCTTTTAATTACACAAATTATCCATTATCCTCTTTTGTTCAGTATTATCAAAATACCAAAGTTTTAAAGCATAACGTTTTATTAGTTTTCCTCATCATAATGTTTACTTACATTAATTTTATGTTTCTCCTTCAATTTTTTTAGTATTGTACGAGTCTACCACCTAAATGATATTTCCAATCTATCTATATATATAAAAGAAAGTCGAAAATCGTGTTAGTTAGAATACTTATAACTCGAGAACGGCTGCACCGATTTTAGTGACATTCGGCTCTTTGGATTCGTCTCAGCCCCGGATAACATATAGGACATTAAAAAATAGGAAAAGTTCACAAAACAAATTCAACTTTATCTCAGAGATATGTTTTTAGGAGTTAATTGTTAAGATGGTCAAAAAATTAAGACTTTTTTTCGTTTTTACTAATGTATTGAATCATCTTTTTAACGATATTTAAAAAATTTAAATGTTCAAACATGTTAAAAATATTAAAGTAATATTAAAATAGTATTAAAATAATTAAGTTAGAGGTAAGCTCAGCTCGAATTGAGTTGTCAACAAACACTTAACTACCGTGTGTGTAAACAAATCTCCAAGCAATTGTTAATTATCAGTAATGTCCGTGTACTCGGCATGAATTCAAATCTTTTAACATTGTAATAAACGAAGACGAAGTCAACAACTATCTATCTGAACATTTAAAGTCCTTGGACTTACCACGGCACGATTTACAGCTAAAGGTAGGCTCTGTGTTCATGATCTATCGAAACCTAAACAAACCAAAACTATCCAACGGAACGTGTTTGCTTATTCAAAAAACTGATAATGAAAGTGATTCACGCCACTATGCTCAAAGGAAAATAAAAAGATGAGAAAGTTCTCAATCCGAAGAGACCATGATCCCAACTTATATGCCCTTTTGAGCTTAAACGTATTCAATTTCCAATTCGTGTTGCATTCGTGATAACGATTAACAAATCGCATGGTCACTCTTTCAGTTTTTGTGATGTTTGTTCTCATGTGTCAGTGAAAACCCATGATTTTCTCATGGTAAATAATATGTGGTATGTTTACGAGTCGGTAAACCATCTGCTGTATTTCTTCCTTCGCTTCAAGGGCGCAGCTAGGAATTAAAGATAGGCGCAGCTGATACTGGCGGGTCTGTAGGGTATGGAAAACTCGCCAAGGTAAGCGAGAGGCCCTCCCCAGACATTTTTTAGGATAAAAGGTTCAAAATGGTAGGTTTTGCGGCTGTGTGAACAGTTAAATATTTTATGACTCATCCATCCCCCTAATATTAATAACGAAATGTTTTATAAAAAGATTCTCTGGGCTTTTGGGGGGGTTTTAACCCCCAAAAACCCCCCTCGCTGCGTCCCTGCTTCGCTTCGCTATTTTTATTTAGCTTCATTCGCTTTATCTTGCGCCTGATAACAAAACAAAAACTGTTGTTTATCAGAAGGCGCTTGACGCAAGACATTAAATCCGAATGTGTAGGGCACAACGTGGTGCGTTTACACATGCAGTACGTTTACGCAGTGCATTTTTTCCAAACAGAGATACTATAACTGACGCGCCTAAACCCATTTGATACGAATTCGGCTTCATAGGAGCTTTTCATACACTATTTTGAGCATCAGTCAAGCGTCGGTCTAGCGTTGCGTTAACCTGCCCCGTGAACGAGCCAATTTTACGCTACGGACTTAGACCTAAAAACATTTTTTTACGGTTAATAACACAAATAGCCAACAACTGAATGCGTATAATTTCTATTTAATCAATATTTTCTCATTTAATTTACAAAAAATCAAATATGATTAAAACGATACAGCCGCTCTTTATTTATAAATGGTGCAACTAAAGTATGAGTTCATTGAATGTTAGGCGGTACGAAGTTCGCCGGGTCAGCTAGTTTTATATAAATACAGCGAGGAAAAAGCTCAATATTATTCCTGAATCGGTTGAATTTAAAAGCTTTAGTATTGAGCTCATATATTCCTCTTTATGCAGCAACGTATTGAAGTAGGGAAGCTCTGCTATGATAATTTGTGGAACATTAATAGAGGCAATTGAAGAGTTTGAACATCGTCATATTGGTGTCCAAGATTAATCTTATAATATTTATTATATCTAATGAATATTTTAGCATATTAATTATATCTATTAATCAATATGCTCAAAATATTTTTGGACCAAGAATGAGGCTATGAAAATGTTACTTAATTTTTACGTTTTTTTAAAATATAAGTTGGGTGTAGAAAAACCCATCCAATTTTTGTATGAATGAAAACTTTAGGTTGCATATTTCGGTATCGATTCCGTTGAAGTTAAATTCTGCACGGCAGTTTCGTAGATGAGAGAATCGACTTTGGCTGGTCATTGCCATTAGTGTTGTGTTTTAACTAAAAGGGAAAATTAAAGAGACGCAGAATTACATTTAATTCTTATCGGGCAGTGATAAAGTCAACTAGACAAGTTAGATGGAGAACTGGATGCTGCTTAACATCATGCCATGCATGTTTTAAAAAAACACTGCCTTTCATAAATTTAATGAGTGATTCTTCTTTTTTAAATAATGTTTCACTCTTTTAATTTTTATAATTTGTTTTCTTCAACTTTTCTTCAACATCGTGTTTTTTTGTAAAGCGATCGTCAATAAATGTTAAAGATTGTAAGAGTTTTTCATAGGTAGTATTAAAGAATTAATAGTGGTCTGAAAATAAAATAAATAATGATATGGTTTTAGGGAAAAACAGCTATTTAAGAGAAAATTATTATGGCATCAAAAACATTTTTACGTTAAACATGAAGCAAACTAGATTTTTCGTTAATATTTTCGCATTCATTGAATAGGTATTGATTGCTACATCAAAGCGTGGTTAGTTATATAGGTATTCCCAAGTGCCTATCGTCAATACCACCTGAACTCCCCTCGTCCCATATTATTTTCCCCGTGCGATTCGTAGGATTCGATTTCCCTCCGCATTTCCGTAAGGTGTGCGCAACCAGAAGACTGCTCCTCAGCTGGCCAAACGAAATATTTGGATAAATCGAAGATCGTCTCGCATGCCACACTCCGATTCCCTCTCAATCCATCCAGATTCACTCCCTTCCATCTTTCCCAAATTCTTTTTCATCAGTCCGCTCCATCACACTGCAACTTTTTCTATTGGGACGATATGGTGAAGCCACCCCTCAAAGAGAAATGTATGCAAGAAAGTGTAAACGAAAAGCCTTTGTCTATTTCGAAACCGCAATTATATGGGAAATGAAAAATATGCCGCTAATTATCTATTGAAACATATTTAATTAAAATCTAATTAAAATCCTGTAAAATTAATATAATTAAAATTCTGTAAAATAAATATAATTAAAATCCAGTGAAATTATTCTAATTAAAATCCTGTAAAATTAATATAATTAAAATCCTGTAAAATTAATATAATTAAAATCCTGTAAAATTAATATACTTAAAATCCTGTAAAATTAATGTAATTAAAATCCTGTAAAATTAATGTAATTAAAATCCTGTAACTTCCCCCATTCATTCACACATCAAATTCAATCTAAATAAAAATTCCATTCGTAAAAGAGCAACATGTGCGCGAACACAATAGCTGTGTCCAGTCAGTCCATATCTCTCCATCAGATCTACTATGCTTAGCCCTGCTATCCTTACTTAGTCTTACGGTAAAAGTCCACCTGCCTCTCTCAATAAAAATCCAACGCGGAATGGTGACATGAAACCGTCTGGGCTCCACCAGTTCCCGGGAATGCGAGCCAATAAGGGAAAGTAATCTGATACGTTTTTAGAAGGGAAAATATTTGTCCTCCTTTCAATCCACCAATGCTTCAACGAATTTAAACAACGCAGTAAGAAATATGATGCACTTATAAAAGGAATTTAAGCTCCATCCCAGCCACCTGCTTCTTGGCAAATGCAACCCGATACCGACGGGTAATCTGATAATGTTATTAAGCGCAAACTTAATTGGAATAGGGACAGTGAACAACCGCGATTCGTTACGCAGACACTTGCCACCTTTCATTCGACTTGCAATGATCAATAAACTGTGATAATAAAATGATCATGTGAATGGGCGCCTATGCCCTTTAGCCCAAATTAGATAAATTTCTTCTTAACGCAATGAAGAACTCATTAGAACTTACAAAATATATGCCAAAGATCTAACCTCTCTCATGATACAAACCCACTACGAATGGGGTTGGATCGGGTTTAACCCATTCATCCCCAGCGTTGCGTTAACGCAGCATTATTAAATACTAATTCTCAGAACGAGTTTCAACCTCAGAATATTTTTTTCTTCGATTTACTGACTTTTTCAAAGTTTCTCTAGTTCTAATTTTGTTATTTCCACCAACATTTTCATTCATATAATTGTATTTTTATGGCTGATGGCGTTTGGCATAAAAATCGATGCGCACATACGAGACACCCAAGGAAAAATGACATACCCCAGCTTGGGGAATTAAGGCAGAATGGGGAATTTCCTCCGAAGGAATACCGATAACTCCCGGCGAAGATGTCGTGTGTACAAATCAAGATAAAAAATAAAACATGTAACTTAAGTTTTAAAAATTACTTTTTTTGCATTTATTTGCCGGAGTTTTCCCAGCGTTGCGTACACGCAACATTATGAAAATCATATAATATGATGAAAATATTTTTTTTCCAAAACTTCATCTTAATTAGGCCGAAATAATTCGGAAAATGCGAAACAGCCGAAGTTAAAAACCCTACATACAGTCTGGGGAGTAATGGGTTAATTACTTTCCAACTAATTGAGAAATTGGCTGCTTAGGTTACAAAATCAATTGCAATATAACTACAATAAATGGTGAGAATGATGTATAATACGAATATTTAGTTTAACATTTACCATTTAAAAATTCAAATAAAATACTGCTTAAATAATTGAATGAATAGCATTATGATGATGACAAGGTAACGGTTCAGTCGATAATTAAGGACATCAGCAGTGATATTCCCCTTCAAACTATTAGATTTTTTCGCCTGGGTAAATATCAAAATGGCAGAAATCGGCCGATAAAAGTGATACTTGACTCTCCTGCCTCTACCAAGAAGCTATAGTATCAGAAGTAAAGATTGTTCTTGATTGTACAAGATTCGAAAGACAATATCTTCGCCAACTTCGTCTTAGTCTAGACGAAAGAATGAAAAACGGCGAAACCGACCTAACAATTAAGTACTTTTATGGATGTCCGAAAATTGTGAGTTCAAAGAACTCACAAATCGCAATCCAGCATCTTATTCTACTACCAGAATTTAAGAGGAATGCGTTCTAAATTATATGACTTTAGAAACTCGATGTTGAATTGTGATTATGATGTGATTGCGCTAACGGAAACATGGCTTAGTCCAGACATTCTAAATAGTGAATTAGGTTTGAGTGACTACAATATCTTCAGACGTGATCGTAACATGTATTCAAGTGAGAAGAAGAGCGGTGGTGGTGTCCTGATAGCGGTGAAATCTAAGTTTGTGTGTAATGTTTTAGAATGTGAACCCATTATTGAGTCTGTGTTTGTCTCAATCTGTTCTACTCAATCTACAGTCCATATACCCACCTCTTATTTTCCTCCGAAATTCGTTATGTGATAGCTATCAAACATACTGTGAAACGTTAGAAAATATCGCTGATTCTTATAAATATTCTGAAATATTGTTACTGGGTGATTTTAACTACCCGCAGATTGTGTCCTGAGATTTTTTGGAATCTAATGATTTAATGACTAGAACAATAATACCTCCGCCTGTGAGAACTCTATATAGAACACCATCTACAGCTTAAGCAGGTGAATGATATCTGCAACACATATGTTGAACTACTTGAATTAGTTTTTGCCAACACATGTTCAGTGACAACTTCCTAGGAATGCTGCTCTCTTCTTAGTTGTGACCTCTATCATCCTCCACGTAATATTTCCTGTACTCTTAAGAGTCACATGAAATACACGGACTTTGTCGTGTATAAATATAACTTCAAGAAATGTGATTTTGTCTCATTGAACAATTACTCACTGAAAGGTAATTGGTGCAGTGAACTTGAAAAGCTATCTACTAGTGAGGCCTTTGATCATTTTTACTCAATAATATATCAAGGTCTACAACAGTTTACCCCAATTACAACTATTAAGTCCAGCTACTATCCCCATTGGTTTAGCTATGAACGAAGAAAAATGATTAGTGTAAAAAAGTCACTTCATAAACTTTATAAACAAACTGGTTTACATTGTGATTATGTTCGATTTTCAGAAATTAGGTCTGAATGTGCCAAATTGATTAAAATATGTCACAACAGTTATATGTCTCAATTGGAGGCATCAATTCCTGGTAATATTAAGCGCTTTCGGACTCGTATAAATGCAATAAGACATACGGCTAGATTACCAAATGTAATTTGTTTTCATGATCAAATTGTAGACTCGAATGAAGGGATAGCCAATTTATTTGCTAAATATTTTTCATCAGTGTATAGGAAACATGATAATGCTCCTATTCCAGACTACTCATTACATTCTTCTTTTACTATAGCATCGTTAATGATTTCAGTTAATGAAATTGAACATAAACTTGGTAATCTTGATCTAAATAAAGCCTCTGGTCCTGATGAGCTTCCTCCCCTATTTTTGAAGATGTGTCTAACCCCATTACTGTATCCACTATTGTACTGTAAAAGACTTAAAGGGGTAATATTTAATTCCAAGCTTAACTGTCTGCAACATCTCAATTATATTCAAGCAAAATCGTTTAGAGCTCTTGGCCTTATTTCAAGATTTGGTAAAAACTTTAATAGCATTGAAATTTACAAAGTGCTGTACACAGCTTTAGTCAGATCAAACTGTGAGTACTGCTCTGTCGTATGGTCTCCTTACTATGTCTCTCACATTAATACTTCAAGAGTTCATCCAAAGGCAGTTTATTCGAATGGTTTCGATAAAGTTTCGACTATTCGATAAGGACTATAGCTGTTCTGCTATCTTGCCTTCGTTCAATCTTCCATCCATGTTTAAGCGAAGACAGTGCTCTAATGCTATCTTCCTGTATAAGCTGTTAGATAACCTAGTTGATACCCCTGTCCTACTAAGAGAAATATTTTTGAAAGTTCCTTCTAACTCCACAAGATGTGACACTCTTTTTGACAATAGCCATCACTCACGCAACTACACCTACTTTTCCCCATTAAAGCGAATCATGCGTGACGGCAATTTATGTCTCAAAGTGGACCTACTTTTTGATTCTTTACCTTCTATAATGAGGTACCTGAAAGGAATACCAGATAAGATGTTACCTAATACTCAATTACCTAATACAGTATGCATATTATTGTCACTGTTATGATATTTTATGGCATTTTATAAAGAATTTCATGCTTTGTAATTGGGCCTTGGCCCGTTAATTAATAAAATATAAAATATGAAATATGAAAGTTAAATATGACGTTACTTTAACTTATTCTATCGGTCAGTAGTGGCATGGTGCTGGACAAAAGACATAATAATCAAATAACACTTTCATCAATTTTGCTGCCTCAAAATTTCCAACGTATACATTCGTAACCAAAACAAAAAAAATTGTAATAAAATGTAAGAAATGACTTATATAAAACATACAGAGTGATATTTCACTTCTAAAGAAATAAGAAAAATGTGCTTCCGCACTGCTTATTTTGCCATGACGTCTCTTCTACCGGTTAATGTAGATTAGTACCCGTTATCATACTTTTCCCTATAATCCCAGATTTTCCTCATCAATTCACAGTGAGGACTACTCCCTATCATTTTGTCAATGAATCATATTCTCCGCCTCTCCTGCTTTCTAAGAATTCTTCCTTCTAACTAGCGACCTTTCTACGCTCAGTACCTAGTCATGATTATCATTTCTGGCTCTTCCACTAATCAATGTATTATTTGGAATCCCTATGGATTTTCCTTTGATACGGTATGCGAATACCTCCATTACTGTTGCAATTGATTCAAAATTAGTAACGGTTACAGTCAGGCTTGGATTTAATTTTGGTGTGAGACTCCATATAAACCTTCTGTCTAATTTCAGCATGATAAGCGTTCTCCTAATGAGTTCAAAGCATATGCATGAAAACTAAGGATTGGATTAGTATGGAAACTATTTTGCCAACTTCTTATATTAAAGCATTCAATTACAATGTTGTGGTTGGTGACCTTTTATTTGAGTAGTCCCTTTCCTTAGATATGTTACAAATGGAGTAAAGTTCAATACCAGTATTTGCAACATTATGAATAACTTCTTACCAGCAACTTGCACTCAAAATACCCTCCAACTTTTAGCTTTACCATTTCTATGATTAAAATCGTTTCCGTCGTGTAGAAATATACTTAAACTGTTTTTCATTCCATCGCTATCCTGAATATGTAGAAAAATATGTAAACTGGTTAATTCATACGAGCTGTGGTGGAGCCGAACTATTAGAAATGGAAAATATCTAGCAAATGAGTTCTACCGAAAACCTTTCCTCAACACACATCGAATTTTCTTCACCACGCGGCGCTTCAACGAGATGAAATTTTGCTAGCGTTCTTGGCGTCTATGTAGATGTTAAGCCTTGTCTGAATTGGTGATTTTTTTTCACACTTGCATTTTCTGTAAATCTTTGAAAGCCTCTGATGTTGAAGTATCTCTAAAAATTAAGAAACTAGTTTGTACCATCCTCTTCTCTTCATTTATAGTTGTCATCCATCCTCGCTGTGGATTTCGACTATGGTTAGTAGCAATACGGTCGCCGGAGTTTATCATCTCGCATCGAGGTCAAGTTCACAACAGAGTGCCGGTAAGTCTAGCTCTTTTATGTTCCTTCTTTTACTCCATAGCTGTAAGCCATGGCCATTTTTTTACTGCTTGGAAATATAAATTTCTAGTTCCGAAAACGTTTTATTCAGGACATTTTTAACGATACAGAGGACATTTTTATCGATTCCGAAAAAAAATACAATGGGTACTTTTCAGCAACGGGAAAAGTCAAGACTATTTTATCTTGGAAAGTCTCTAAAATTTGTTATGGATAGATCATCTGTATTTCTTTCAACATTATGCCAATAAATACCCGCAAGTTGAAGCATGGTTACCTAGTGGATAAGGTACAAGGCTGCTTGCAGAGGGGTCTCGGGTTTAAATATTGGGTGAAGCGTTCGGAGTTTCGGAAAAAAATTACATATAAACGCAATTTAAAGTTATGGGATCACCGCTTGGAACCATTCAGATTCACTAAAATTTTTGAGAAAGACAAACTGATTGAGGTGCTTTCATGATGATCGAGGGCTACCTTTCCAATGTTATAACTCGTATAAGTCTTTCACTCACTACGGATCACGTTATCAATGGCCGGCAGTGACGCCAAACCGACGTGAATTTCACACCCCTGTGGCGTAGTCTGGGATGAACTCTACCCTCTTTTAACCAAACCAACTTTCAGGTTGAAACGCTCAGTGCTTCAAGAAATTCACTAATCATATTATTTTTATTATCATTGTTATTTTCGTTAAAAATTTTCATTGTGGTAAAAAATTTACCACACGCCCATTATTCTGTCATTGACTAAGACGCTTGCCCTATTTCGCTGGCGGTAAGGAAGAACGGAAATTGGCCCTCCAGCATGAAGTCGGAAGTGCTAACCGGAAAACTTGAGCGCGAAACCATTACTGAGGGCAATTTATAATTCCGCTGCGCCGCCTACAGCAGAATCTCGGATAATATTTCATCAGTAAGACTTCATAGTCCTTCGCCTTTAATTCATACCCCTATTCTTCACGGTCGAATTTTTTGTGATTATTTTGGAAGTGGAATTGCGCAAAAAGACTTGTTTCACCAGAAGTTATTAATGTAGAGTATATTAGAGTCCAAGCGTTGGAGTATATTCAAAAGACTTTTAAATTATTAATTTAATTCTGATTGATAATTTTATTCGTTCATAATCAGTACCCAAAACTAGAACATCTTAATTTACAATTAATATAACTCAAAAAAAATCACTTGATAAACTAATTAATTATTCAAGACCTATAAATTGTCTTATGACATCCTTTTACATCACCTTCATTTTGGGAGATATGGCGTCTGATGCAAACACGCTTTCTCAAAATTGCTGTTTTATATTTGCATATAGCATTGAAATATCTTGTAAACAATTGCATTCATTGCATAGAGATTTTGGAATGTTTGTGTTCTAATCAAATAAAGACAATTCTAAAGGTAATAGCAGCCTGATGATGAATAATTTGTTCTTTATGTAGCCCTGTGCTGGCAGTTTTTATAAATATTGTGATAAACGAAAGAGACAAAAAGGCTACAATAGTTTTTACGGATTACATCCCTGTGGCGTATTGATTGGGTCACTGCATGTACATTACTCTTCAACTGTAAAGTGAAGGATAATTGTCTCCGATATTCCAGTAATCCCGCTAATTAGAGGATTTCAAAATTTTCTCCGTTGAGTCTCGTTCACTCATGTAAGGCGATCGAGAAATTCAACGATAGGACGCTTAAAATAAAATTAATTGTCTCTCTATCATGGGACACAAGTGTAAGATATAAGAAATTGAGTTGGAGGGGAAAAACATACTATGAACTAATCGCCACCCACTTAGCCTAGAACCATTTTGTATTGTGAAAATGTTTTATAATAATGTTATCGATTCCAATGTTTGAATCTGACAGGCCTTAACGGAAACACCCGGAAAGCTTAAAATATAGGCCGATGAGTTTAAAAACATGCAAAATAGTAGCAAATAGTCAAAAATTAATAAAATATGCAATAGTACTCTCTTATAAATGGTTTTAGAAATTCAGAGTGTTTTAATGGAATGTTTATTTTTGGCTATACAACTCCATTTGACGTATGTTGGGCTCTATGCAGTTCTCTACTGCCGTTGGTCCTTATTTGTGTTGTACTCGAAGCTGGACTTGACACTCTATGCTTTACGTGTTTCAACTCATATTCTAGAGCGTGGATTGTACTGAACGAATAGGTCGCTTCGTAATAATCAGAATAAGAATATGCTTGGCGTGGGATAGATGCGAGTAGCTTTTAGCGAATCCCTGGCTACCTAATAATAATTATTGTCCTTTCATTCTATTTCTGCTCGTGAAGATAGAACTTAATGTGTTTGTGCTACCTCCATCTTCTTCGCCTGTTTCTTTTACTCTTCTCATCGCTCTTCCGTGACCATGGTTGTCGGAAGTCTTATATTATACTCCTCCTCCTCCATTCTCTCCCACTCTCCCCCCTCCCAGCTCCATGACAACCAACACGTGGGGGTGTTGGCGTCCTCTGCACTCTTCCGCACCTTCCTGCATCCAGCTTCCCCCTCGCTTATCTTCGGACGCAGCGTACCAAATGCGAGCCGCTTCCCGCAAAGTAAATCCAAGCGTCCCTTGCCAATCTGAAGCCATCGACAACACATGACACTTTTCCCGAGCGCATCATTTTTCCTCTACGCTCAATTCCGATCTCGCCGTTGGCTCAACACGCCCCTCGTATTTCTTTTTTTATCTTCTTCTCGATCCATACCTCCTTCCACTACACCAAATATTGTTCTAGTCTGTCCCTATTCTCTGCTTCCTGCATTGGCTATCAATCGTATTCCCTTTGGACAGCTATTATCCATCTCCTTCCTGCTTCTGTCTCTTTTCATAAATCCAATAGGAATGTAGGTACCAATGTAAAGTTTTCTACTGCGATTTTCATAAATTAACCGTTCTCCAACTAAGGCGCTTGATCTGTTCTCTGAAATTCCATATGCTTTCTGGAATCCGGCGGTACATTCAATTTCAAGTATTTTTATAATTTCACGTGTTTACGCATTTAATCTGTTTTGCAGTTTGTCCTATTAACGGTTATTTGTTTACGGAGTGTAATAAGTTGATTGATACTATTTATCTTCATGAATAGCCGACAATTCCTAGATCTTAGGAAAAAGTTAGTCGAATCTATTTTTAGCCCTACCAACGGATTAATGGCATATAGCAAGGAAGGAAATCGCAAACGTAAATAGCGGCATCACGTTTGTCTGGAAATTAGCTTGGCCCATTGTGCAACAGTGGGAGGAACTGTGGTGAGAAGAGTGAGGGAGCTGCGGGGGAGAGGGGAGGGAAATAAGGGCAAGAGGTGAGGGGAGGAGTGGGTGGTGAGTGATGGAATGCCACTCACCGGTCCGTTGCCCGGGGAGACGGACGTTTGTTTGAGTGAGCTGAAGGCTCTGAGGATTGTATGCTATCGTGGTTGAGTGAGTTGGTGGTCGAGGGAATGGAAAGAGGGGTTCTGATTGGGGATCGAATGGAGATGGATTCGGTGGAGATGATGAGAGTGAGGGGGACGGACAGAATGGATTGTCTCAGACGAAACTTGCTGGGATTTGCTTAACATTTTAAGTAAATATAAGCTGAAAATTTGTTTTTCCACTTAAAATTTATTTGCGACCGATTTCTATTTAATAAATCACTGGCGGTGATGGTATCACAAACGAAACTCAGCACAGGATATCTCTTTGCTGATAATTCTCTTTTTTTCATGACCTTTAACCTCACCAGTCACTTAATATTCCCTTACTCTTACTTCAGCCACCTTACCCACCCTCCTCTCCAAGATGTTTCACAAAATTGACAAATTATTTCCATACAGTGGAATTCGGACTCGTATAGTTGCAGTTCAGCAATATTATATTTATAAGTCAACGGACTTTCACTACATAAGAGAGTACTTCAGTGCGTCCCGAAGTGGTGGGCTCCACGGGCTATTAGGTTTAGGATAGATTTCGAAGGTTCAGGAGGGAAGGTTCTCGAAATATCATTGGGTCAGAGTGATTTACCAAAAGCGAAAACTGAAAGACATCGTTATTTCAAAAATTGTGAACCTCCGAATTTAAAGAGAAGTTATTCGGCTTTTTCAAAAGACTGGCTCTCCATATCTCCAGTTATCCAGTCGGAAACACGTGGGATTAGTGAGGCCCTTGTGAAGTCGCATGACAGTGAATATAAAAATTAATTCTCCGACACCGAGGTATAGGAAATTGTAATACCGGCGCATCAAGAGACGCGTTGCAATGGACCGATCTAATAGCATATTCCATCATTTATTGGCCAACAGCATTAATTGTGAATGAGGAATGCATTTAAGAGGATTCAATGCTTATAAATTTTGCTGTGTTCAAAACGTGTTTCGTTGACAAATAATTTTTGTATTTATTTAATTACTAGCTGACCCGGCGAACTTCGTACCGCCTAACAATCAATGAACTTACAATTTACTTACACCATTTATAAATCAAGAGCGGCTGTATCGTTTTTAACCCTACACTGCATGGTGTGCCATATATGGCACAGCTTATTTAATGGCTTGCACTGCGGGTATTATTCTAGATACCGGCTTGAAATTTTCAAGCCCTATTGCCTGTAGTCTGCTGAAAACCATAAAGTCCAATGGCTACCGCTACTTTGCAGCACCATTGTTTCATGTACTCATATCCATGTGAATGCGTCAAATTCTTTTTTTGCAATTTTTTAACATTTTTACTTTCTTATAAATTGTAGTTATAGCAAACACAGGCAGCCAAAATAATTTAATTATTGATAAGATATGTGTATACTATATTTCTGGTAGTTTGAATAGCACAAAAGTATTTGTTTGATGCGTAAAAGTTGTTATAAGTATCTGTGCCTGATATGGCACACCATGCAGTGGTGGTCCTTTTTGTTTTCGAGTGATTTCTTCGTCACTGGCCTAATGATATGTATGCTACCTTTTTGTTCGATAGTGACGGTCTGATACCAGCACCGTGATTTAGTTCACTTCGTTGCATAGCTGTGAAATATTTGTTCTGCATAGTTTTTGCTTTATTTTCCCATTGAAGAGTACTTCCCGTGTGTACAAGTAGCCGAAGCATATAAGTGAGGTACCTCAGTGAATACTGAAATAATGTTGATTTGAATTATTCAAAAGTAATTTTTTTATGCATGGGCAATTATTATAACAGTGAGTGCACATATTTGTTGCCATTTAATGTTGACAATTTTTCGGATGGGTGAGGACTACATGGACCTGCCAAAGTTGGTTTTTTCATGGTACTAGTGGGGTTATGTTATTATGGGCGTATATTATGTTACTCTTCAAACTCCATTATGGATAACAGTACTAATTTTTCCTATCCTACCCCTCCAATGTGTAACGCTGCCTCTACAAATTAAATCAGTTCAAATATCTTTGAACGACATTCCCATTACATAGATGACCCCTGTGACGTCACCAGATAGCCATTTCATCTGCGAGATGGATAAAAAGAAGTAAATTTTGTGGCATAATTAATCGTAACATTGTAGATGCAGTGGTTCAGTTACATTGAATTAAAATAGAAGATTGGCCAACATAAAACACTCCTTGCACCTTTTTGTGTTCAATTTTACAGTATTTATTACGCTTGGCGAGCACAAAACGTAAACAGGTGCATTGTAAATGCTATGTAACTTTTAGTTGATCCCATCTCTCCATAGGTTTTTAGATGACGTCCTCCCCCAAGTTTGTATCCAATGCCTTCAAGGTCTTTCCAAATACCGTAATATACTGTAAAAAAAGGGACGAAACCAATCGGCGTGCTGAAGAGCTTTATTTGGGTGCAAGTGCGAATGTAGTAGTGCGTCTCTGGAGTTATATTCCAAAACATAAATACCATAAGGTGTTCTTTGACAACTAGCACATATCATTGCCCTTGGTGGTTTACGTAAACAAATGAGGAATTGAATCACTAGGGACATTACGAAGAAACAGAGTACAATGTCGGAAGCTCTCTTTGGAAATAGATTTGAGAAAAAAGGGACGTGGAACTTTAGAATAATGTACCACGACAGAAGAGGGTGTAGATGTGTCATCTGTGCAATGGATGGATAACAAAGATTTCACTCTGCCCTCAAATTCATTGGCCAGCTGTCACTCAATCAAGTCAAAACAAAAGAAAACAAACAAAAAAAACAGAAATACACGAGAAAAAGAAAACATACTGCCCACAAATGATTATGATATATAACCATCACATGGGAGGAGTAGATCTCCTAGACAGCATAATAGGGGGATTAAAATGTAATAAAAAAGTGGTACTTTCGCCTATTCTACCACCTTCTTGATGTCATTGTGATCAACTCACGGCTATTATATGGATGAATGTTCATTCATAAGCATATCGCAAAATACACATCTCTAGCAGACTTCAGAACTGAGCTGAGGATTACTCTGTGCAAAGGGGAAGAAAATAACTTTTTGCCGGGGTCCTCCCTAGGTCACCATTCCTGACATTGCTTGCACAGAAAAGCAAGAGAGAAAAGGCAGTAATCCTCCATCCAAAGATGGAAAAAAAATGATGAAGTTATGCAATCCGCAGCACAACAAAACGCCATCAGTGCTCTTCATCATAGCGAGGGTGTAGAAGGGCCCATTATTTGGATTGCGGGGTGCATAATATGCAGGAGTTTTCTGGTACTTCCCGTTACTAATATCTCGAAAATTATTGAGCGTTGGTGGCGGAACAAAAACTGCATCTCATGGGTAACCATTTCCTATCACCTACCCAAATTTGAACGAGATCTGGTGGTGACACTTGAATGACTTCCTTTGCAAGTCAAGTCGTACACTATTTGTATAATTTCTCTCCTTTACTTACAATTACTGAGTGATCAGGGCCGGCGGCAATGAGAGACAGGTGGGGGTATTCGCCTGGTGGCCTGGATCAAAAATCGATTCAATTATAAATTTGACTGAAAGAAAGTATTAAAAAACTTATATAAGGTACGTATGAAATAACCTGAAAGTGCCTATATCTCGTCTAAAGTGAGTAAGGGGTGGGGGGATTTAGGATAGGATTTAGTGGCTCACATGCATCAGTAATCCAGGGGCCCATGAAAGCCATCACCGGGCATATATGATATCATTTAGTCTTTTAAAGAGGTAATCTGTGCTTTACATAGGCTTTAGAAAGCACTAATAAAATAGGGTGACCACTGCATGGTGTGCCATATATGGAACGGCTACTATTTTGCAACTTTAGTACTCAAAATTTTGGAAAAAAATTTTTTCATTATTTTTTCCATGAACATAAGCTTAATGTAGGTACGTACCTATGATTTATTTCATCAATTTTGAAAAAATCATGCAGTGAAGGGTTAATCATGTTTAATTTATTATAATAAAATAAGGATACAAATTCAATAAAACTACGTAAATGAGTACCAAAATTGCTTGTCAGAAAGACATTTTCTTTATTGAATCTACATAAGGTGAATCGGAGCACGTTTACGCGGATTTTTTTCAACAAATTTTCTTACGTTTTAGCTTAAGAAATTTTGGGCATTGTGGTTTAATAAAGAAGTTCATGAAATAAAAATTATACGCATTCAGTTGTTGGCTATTTGCGTTATTAGCTGTAAAAAAATGTTTTTACGTCCAAGTCTGTTGCATACACTTGGCCCATTCAGGGGGCAGGTTGACACGACCCCAGACCAACGCTTGACTGATGCTCAAAATCGTGCAAGAAAACTACGTATGAAGCAGAATTCGCATTAAATGACTTAAGGCGCGCCAGTTTTAGTATCTCTGTTTGGTAAAAATGCACTGCGTAAACGTACTGCATGCGTAAACGCACCACGGTGAGCCCTACACATTCGGGTTTAATGTCTTGCGTCAAGCACCTTCTGAGAAACAACAGTTTTTGTTTTGTTATCAGGCGCAAGATGAAGCGGATGAAGCTAAATACATATAGCGAAGCAAAGCAGTGACGCAGCGAGGGGAGGTTTTGGGGGATAAACTCCCCCCCCAAGAGCTTAGAGAATTTTTTTATGAAATATTTTGTTATTAATATTTGGGGGACGGATGACTAACAAACAAAACATATTTAACTATTCACACAGCCACAAAACCCACTATTTTGAACCATTTATCTTAAAAAATGTCTGGGGGAAGTGCCCCCACACTTCCCGCTTACCTTAGCGAGTTTTCTATACCCTACAGACCCGTGGTATTAGCTGCGCCCAAAACCCCCTATCCTAGCTACGCACTTGAGGCGAAGGAAGAATTACAGAGGATGGTTTATCGACTCGTGAACATAGCACGCTAAATTGACCATGAGAAAATCATGGGTTTTCATTAGCACATGAGCACAAACAACACAAAAACTGAAAGAATGACCATGCGAGTTTTTAATCGTTATCACGAATGCAACACGAATTGTAAATTGAATACGTTTAGGCTCAAAAGGGCATATGAGTTGAGATCATGGAATCTACGGAATGGGGACTTCCTAACCTTTGAGTTTTCCTTTGAGTAAAGTTGCGTGAATCACATTCATCACCAATTTTTTTAATGATCAAACACGTTCCGTTGGATAGTTATGGTTGTTTTAGGCTTCGAAAGATCATGAGCACAGAAACTACATTTCTCTGTAAATCGTGCCTTGGTAAGCCAGGTACGTCCAAGGACTTAAAATATTCAGATAGATAGTTGGTGATTTCGTCTTCGTTTGTTACACATTTAAAAGATTCGAATCCATGCAGAGAACGAACTATTTGAATTTACCTCGTTTTAGTCATCCACATCTTCGTTCTTGCTCGCTAAATCAACCATCTTTGATTCTTTTGGTGATCAATCATATTTTGGAACACCTTGTTGATTCCGCTGAAACTAATTTGCAATCATTCCAAGGAAATGAGTTAAAACTACTCGATTCCTCGACAGGAACACGGACATTACCGTTTGTCAACAATTGCTTGGAGATTTGTTTACAAACACAGTATTGAAGTGTCAACTCGAGCTGGGCCACGGCTGGGCTTGCAATCAGCTGGAATTAAATTTTTAAAATGTAATTTCAATTTAATTAATATTTTGAATATATTTAGTAATTAAAATGTTATATTGTTATTAAATTCAGTTATTAAAGTGGTAAAAACAAAACAAATTATTTAATTTGTAGTTTTGACCGACTTATCAATTGTTGTGTTACTATAACTCCTAAAAGCATGCCCATAAGAAAGAGATGAATTTTTTTTGTGAAATTATCCTTTTTTATCCCAATACATTAGTTAAAACGGAAAAAAGTCTTAATTTTTTGACCATCTTAACAATTAACTCCTAAAAACATATCTCTGAGATAAAGTTGAATTTGTTTTGTGAACTTTTCCTATTTTTTAATGTCCTATATGTTAACCCCGCCTGAGACGAATCCAAAGAACCAAATCTCATTGAAATCGGTGCAGCCGTTCTCGAGTTACAAGTGTTCTAACTAACACGATTTTCGACTTTCTTTTATATATATAGATTATGTTTAATGTTCGCCCAACATATACATAATTATAGGGCGAACAATACAATAATATAACTACAAAAAAATTAAAATAAATTAGTCACAGCCAAAAAATAGTAACAATCATGATAACAAATGCTGAAAAATATTAACTAAATACTATCACAGTCGCGAAACATATTCTTAACATCTTTTACAAAGCAGTAATCCTTTTGATACAAGTCTAGATCGTTGAAATATTTGTTATAAAGCACACAAATCCTTCGTATTGGCGTATTGGAACAATATTTGTTTTAACCTTAGATATGTAAAATGTTCTTTTAAACCGGCTATTAACATTTGGAACTATTATTTTTATTTCCTTCAGTAACTCATAACATAGGCCCTTATTGATGACATCGTGCAGAAACAGCAGATCGTTTATGATTCTTCTATTTTTCAGGATATGGAGACCAAACACTCTTAACAAATCACTATAACAAACATAATTTTCGAAAAGCGGATACACATGATATAATACAAAATATAGAAATCTTAAAAATCTCTTTTGAACCTGCTCTAGCATTACAATATGTTTCTTTAAATAGGGATTCCAAATAACTGACCCATATTCCAAGTTACCTCTTACCTAAGGGTAATACAATGTCTGAAGTACTCAGAGTCAAAATATTTTGACATACGGTATATAAAGCCCAACAGTTTACATGCAGTTATGCTAATATTCAATATATGTGTGGTGAAATACATTTTGCTATCAAAGGTGACCCCTAGATCCTTTAATTCATCAGTCCTATTCAATTTGGATTCTTCCATATAGTAATTGTATTTGATTACATTTTTTCTCCGTGAAAAAGATAAAACAAAACACTTATCAGCATTAAAAAATAAACCATTTTCATGATACCAGGTGACCAGACTGTTTAAATCTGACTGTATTTGGAGACAATGTTGTAAGTTGTTCACCTTTCTATATATTTTAACATCATCTGCAAACATTAGACATCTTGAATGATGGATACATTGTGGCAAGACATTAACAAATATCAAAAACAGAAGTGGACCCAGGTTCGAGCCTTGAGGTACACCAGATATAACAGAGTATTTGTCAGACTCAACGTTTTGATACACAACGTATTGTTTTCTTTCATTTAGAAATGAACTCAAAAGAGTTAACAAAGAACCCGTGATGCCAATACTTTTCAGTTTGCTTAGCAATATGTTATGTTGTACAGTATCAAAGGCTTTTTTCAAGTCTAGGTAGACTGCATCCACCTGAGAACCGCTATCCATGGAATTCATAACATAATCAGTTAAGATAGCTAGGTTGGTCGTTACGGACCTATTAACTTTAAAGCCGTGTTGTGTATAACTTATCCGAGTTTTTATGAGAAAGTTAATACGCTTACATAAAATACCCTCAAATATTGCTGAAAATACAGACAATATACTTATAGGCCTATAATTTTTTATGTAATTTCGTTCTCCCTTTTTAAAAATGGGACACACCTTGGCAGTTTTCCATTTTGTGGGTAATACTCCACTTTTTAAAGAATTATTAAACAACTGACATAAAGGTTGAGCTAAGATCTCTTTACAGCCTTTCACAATATACGTAGGGATATTTTCAGGACCAATAGACTTTTTGGTATCTAAACTTTGAATTGCTTCAAGCACTTCATCCATGCTAATACTAATAATAATTACATTATCATTGTTTTGGGCAAGGAATTCATTAACACACTTTATCTTAGAGGGATCCACATGAGTAACATAAACAGACATAAAATATTCTTTAAATGCATTAACTATTTCTCTTGGTGAGGCAAATTCACAACCATTTAGTGTAAGCACTTTGTATAATTGGTGACGTCTTGAGAAATTGGTGAGAACCCAGAATTTGGCAGTTATCTCTTAGTTCATATTGTTTTTATTGTCTTTTGTTTTTTTAATCGCCTACTCGTTAACTGGCATTTTAAGAATCTTATTTATTTGATATTACTATCTACCTTTTCTAAGAAATTTATCGATTAATATAGTGATGTGATGGTGTCTCGTTAATAACACTGTTGGTTGGGGTCGTAATAATGGAGGTAAAGGTATGGAAGTATATTTAACCTTTTATGGTAGTCTCTGATCTAAAAAATGTACGGTTCCTATTCTTTGTTGTGCGAGTGGAAGGTGTGATCTGATTTCCATTTGTAATCAGGGAGGCGAGGAGGAACTTTCCCACTCTAAAGGGTTCCATTAGGACACTTTCGTTTTTTTTTTGGGTCACCAATAGCGCACAAGGTTGTTTTGCAATGTCCCGCTTTTGTTCGCAAAATCTAATTCCCCCATACGCGCACCATCTCTTGAAAGTTTTCTGCTGCCTTACTTTCGATTGTCCCTTTTATATCTGCTGTCCTTTTCCATCCAACTGCCCCTCACTAGGGAGTAGCACCAACTTTCCATTTCATCCCCTATGGACCTCCCTCTCATATCGCAAGTTTTTCCGCTCCTCCTCTGTTTTTTATCTATCTGCTTATTCCACTCCCAGGTCGCGCCAGTATGGAGGCGCCGCCAGTGCCATCTCTAATCGCCACTCTGGGATGGCATTTTACACGCCCCCTCGCCCCGCTCCAGTACCCACCCGCCTACTCGCAAGAGTCCTTATCTCCACATGGAAAGAGGAAATAGACTTGTTCTGGAGAGGATTAAATAACCCCTTTCCATACTTTCCACTGCTCGCGGCTTTGTTCCGGCCGCCGAAATAAAATCCCCATTTGAATTGGAAAACCGCTTCCTTCTTCATCCTCGTAAAGTATGAATAACGGTTACATATCCGCATTTTCATTTTGTTCCGATCATCGTGAGCCTTTTGTTTTGCACGAGTGGACTGGATACCGATTACGAGCGCTTATGACGCGAATCTTGCCGTTTCTTGGAGACTTTGGAATAACAATTAAGCATCAGAGGACGTTTTAATTGGGTTGGGTTTAGTATTTCGGATTAGTAGTAATGCGAGCAAGAGAAATTGAATATTTCAAGGACTCAGATGGTACTTCATATCTACTCTACAGTCTATGTGTGTACAAGTATATCTTGAATGATGAGAAATATTTACTTAATTCAATGGAAAAAGGTCAAAATTTCGGAAAAAATTTATTTATTCAACTCATTTTTTTTACGATTTCTTTACTTACTTCTCTAGTGATATAAATAAGAAAACAAATTTACATAAAATTTAGTATAATTTCCTTGCTTCTTCCTGTAGGTTATTACTGTGTAAAAATCATTTAAAAAATGGATTGCTGTTGAAGTGCTGCCACTGAAGTATAAATTTTATTGCCTTGAATTAAATACACCTCCTATTCAGGTGAAAAATAAGGTATCTCATGTCAAATGTTTCTTACTTAGCGGTTTTAGTTAAAATCTTCTGTCTCTTTTAGTTAACGTAAGAAGAAAAAATATTTAGTGCAATGTGAACAAGAAATAACTTTTCGTTCGAAATATTTCGTTACTTCAAAAGAGCCGAAATAACGAAGAGCAGTCATATTTAGTTTAAATGTAATGTGTCATCTTAAAAATCAAATTTAAAATATACCCTTTTCCACAGTGAACGCGAGAGTGAAAATGGGTGCCCTTTCCTCCCTTGGAAATCCATCTTCCTGTTTAATAATACTTGCCCCATTTCTTCCTTTCATTGATATCGTTTTGCTGGAAACGGAAAATTTTAATTAATCCTGAGAAGTTAGTAATCTCTAAAAATTATATTTATTTACCATTTCAGGAGAAATAAGCGGTGGTTTGAGCTTCTCCAATTGCAATGTTTAATAGAAGGTATTTGATTGGATACCTATTTAATACTTTACTTTTTCATTGGCTTTATGTATACGAAAAACCACGCCAAAATGTCAAGCACGTCCGAGAAAGATATTGAATTGGAGAAAATATCCACGAAAAACGTCTGTTTGGAACGGAATATTATATTCATTTTCATAGCAATGATTTAGTCACCAAATCAATTACCTGTTCTTCATACCCTGATACCTCACTCTCTACACTTCAATTCAGCATTGCTACTTTCTTTTCTGTGACAAATTATGGAACAGTACATTTTTATTTAGTATATTTTCACCCCTATGGCTATTAAATGATATGATAAAAGTAATTTCCATAGGTTTCCTTTTCTATTCCGCTCGGAGGTGTTCCTCTTTCAAGGAAATCATTTTCAGACGAATTAAAAAAAGATATTTTTCCAATACAAACAGATTTTTTCGCGTTCAATTTCCTCCATTTAATATAAAGACAAGGCTTAGTTCATTTAGCGTAGCATTCTTTAATCGCGTGAGTTATGGTCCTTAGATTTCGAAGCAGGGACACTTAGTTAAAAACTTTTCTTTCCATAAACTGAATTTCTGCTTTTTGTCCTATAACAATTTGAGTAGACTTGGGCTTCAAGTTTTTTTGTGTAAGAGGGATAATAGGGTTTTCAATATGCATTTCATTTCAGTAAAGTCACGTTCTGCTCACGCAACTCTCGTGAAAACGCGCTTTGAGGTTGACCAAAGGCTGCTGTTTGTGTTATCCATCCCTTCGGTATGCTTAGTTCCTCACTGCATTTGCGGGTTCGTCTATCCAACCAATGCCCCACTCTTGGTCTGCTAGCTTTCTCATTTTCCTTCTGATCCAACCATCATATGCTTCTATCTTTCGTCTAATCGTATCAATAACGTCACATTTTCTCATTTATTACCTTTTGATGTGGTGCCTTACGCTGTAGGTCGCAAACGGAAAATTAGTGGAAAAATGCTGGTTATTTCAATATTTCTATTGAAACGGCTACTCATAAAAAATTTTAACTTCTTTTCCTAATTATCTTATATATTCTTAATAATAATTTCGCAAAATGATTACCTTTTTGGCCATCATCTACAATTTATTTTATGTACTTACCTAAATCTGGAAACAACTTATCCATGTAGATTCCAAAATTTCATTTCATTTCAAGATAAATAATTCATTTGATATATGTTGTAAAACATTCATATCAATTAAAATTTTTTGTCCAACCATGTTTTAAATTCAAGTACTTACTAACCCTTAAATTGCATAAAATTTGTTATTTATGACAAGAATCACAATTTAATAAAACAACTTGGTTTAATAAAAGAAAATGTACGAAAAAATTACAAGAATATTATTTATTCAGCCAATCTTCAATATTTTTCCGAAGCTGGTTACAATATTTAAATTACAGTTCATGAATTCGGACGGGGAATATCGGTGACTGGGGGAGGGGGGGGGAAATCCCTTGAAAGAAGGTTAATAACAATGAACCACGCGATGTAGATACACGACGTTGAGGAGTTTTGGAAAAGCAGTGACGTGGACGGTAGGAGTTCGTGGCGTCATCAACTCACAAGCGAAAAGGTCACGAACAGCTCGAGAAGTAGGCGACGCACAGTGGGTGGATATCGAGAAAAGCTGTACAAAACTTTTATTCCGTTAATATTCCATATAGATTCACGATTTTTCCCATTTACATTCATGTTTACCTCTTAAATTCCAATCTAATGTTGATTTTATTGTAGAACAATCTGAACCCTCTCTAAAACAAAATTGCGGAAACAGTAAAAACCCTTATTTAAATATTAAAAGCGCGAATTTTCCACTTTCAATGTGCCGCAGGGGACTATGAAAGTTAATTGTAACAAAATTGACTATTTTTTTATTTGGCATATTTTATAACGATTAGGGTAAAAATTATAGCGGTGTAAATATTATTTCCTTGAAATTGGAGCATCAGCCAAATCAGGAAATTCCGCGGCCGGGCCGGGTAGCCGGGCTACCTTGACTTTTTATACATATCGCATACATACATACATACATAGTTGCCTGTAGGTGCAAGATTTTTATTTTAAAACATGTAGTAAAAATTCGGGTCTCTCTTGCCATATATATATTTTTCGATCGAGCCTCGTCGCCCTCATAAAGAGTTTTTCCATTTTATGTCAAAAATAGTCCAAAAAAATGATTTTTTGAATGTTTAATTATCATATGAAAAGTTGTTGAAAATAGAGAAATTTATTAGTATTATGCTTAGGAAGCCTTTACTCTTTTAGAAAATATGCTTTGGAAAACCAGCTCAGGCTCAGGAGCGAAAGTAAAAACTCGATTTTTGTGGAAATAGCAATTGGATATTTTTTATTGTTTTTTTCTAATTTTTAAAAACTTATAATTATTTAATGGGCCAACCAAATACATAAATAGTCATAGTTCCGTGATCCTTAAACATTATTATGTCAGACTATCATTTTCACTTTCCAAAAAATAGTGAAAATTTAGGATTATGTCAAGCTTTTTTTTTATTTTCACGCGCTGTGCAACGGATCGAGAAACAGAATTATGCGGCAATATCTAATTTTTTTAAACTATTTCACAATCGGCAGTAAAAAAAATTGGTAAACGAGCATCAAGATAATATCACTTCTGCGCAATGCTGGTGAGGCAATATTATTTTCCGCTCATGCACAGTGTTTTGTATCCCTTTAGTAAGCCATTTTTTTTAGTAAGCCACAAAAGCCTAGTTTACCTAATGCAAGATCGTAGAATGCGAACGTTTCCTTAAAAATCCTATTCCCGTGCCACGTCCAGTGTTTGCGATTGCTGTAACCCACCGCAGATTGTTTTGCAAATTGTCCTTCCAGGAGACTCATTGTGTCCGCACAAATAGCACGCGAAAATGTTGACGGAGTAAGCGCGTGAACTATTTCGTAGAACGTTTATAATTTACTATTTTTGTTTTTTTTTTGTATGCGCCGGTAGTGGATTGAAACGTATGTTTGGCGATTTCCGAAACTATTTCGCATTTGGCCGCTGTATCTGTGGCGTGGCACGAGAGTTCCCGAACAAATCATGTTGGGTGCACGATTTACTTGGATAATGTCCAATGAAATTCGGGTCTGATGGCAATTATCAAGCGTAACGGTGATAAACTTCAAACAGAAAGGAATGGGAAATACGTGTTTATATCGAAATGAACATGTGCGTGGGAATCTTCATGGACGATCGCAGATGCGGTGATGGCGCTGTGTCAAATACCAGTCTATTGTGTTCGAAAGCTTTCCAGTTTTAATTCACTGGCTCTATTAAATTTCGTAACCGAACAAGTAATTCCCATTTAATGTCGATTATATTTCAGATGATTGCATAAAAAAATTATCATACGCATTTCAAATTTTAGATTGCGAATTAATTTAAACCTAGCCAGGTACTGAAATGTTGCTATGTGCTCCAATTACGTTAGAATTTCTCTTTAATATGCAGAAAAATTTATTATTCATAGTCATGCATATTCTAGATTATG
This sequence comes from Ischnura elegans, assembly GCF_921293095.1. Classification (NCBI taxonomy): domain Eukaryota; kingdom Metazoa; phylum Arthropoda; class Insecta; order Odonata; family Coenagrionidae; genus Ischnura; species Ischnura elegans. The sequence continues at coordinate 7,038,895 of NC_060247.1, forward strand.
TAAAATCAATCTCATGAATGCACCAGGAGAATTAATGACTCAAAATTAGTGAGTGGCACCAGCAGCGGACAACTTTGTAGAAATAAAACAGAAAGGTGCAGAAAGCAAATGTTTTGTAAAAATTCTTACCTTTTTTTTTTAATATTATAACGGCCATTCTCATTCCATTCCTTAGGTAACCTCTTTAAAATGTTTTTCCGAATACTGCGCTACACCGATTCTAGTATCATGTCAAGAAGAGAAAAGATGGGACGGGGACAGTAAATGAATGAATGAATGAATGATTTATTTGATGCTCTGGGAAACCCATAAGAGCAAAAAAACCTAAATACAATTAAACATTCTGCTCAAAAATACAATAATTATGAAATAGCACAACATAAACAAAATTAATCAACTCAAAGATTTGTACAACTCAAAACAATACATTTACGGATTTAAATATTCATACAGCTTACTCTTCAAAGATTCCAGGGTGGAGGAGCGTTTTATTAAGGGGGGTAATGAATTTCAAAACTTAGAAGCAGTGATCTGGAAGGAATTTAGGTATAGGTTGGTACGGGCTTGGGGTATATGGAGAAGGTTAAGGTCTGACCGGGTTCTTCGGAGGGAAACACTAGTCCTGTAAGTGAATAAGTTATACAGGTATTCAGGCGTTTGAGTACGAAATAGGGAGAACAGAAGAGACCCCAGGAAGTACTTCCTTCGGGAGCCAATAGGCAGCCATTTCAAGGCAACAAAGTGCTCAGAAACATGATCGTCTCTGCGAAGGTCAAATATAAATCTAATGCAGCTGTTAATTAGTCGCTGGACACGTATTACAAGAACATTTGTTAAATCACAATACACTAGTATACAATAATCCATAATTGGAAAAATCAAAGAGGTTACAAGTGCTATTCTCGTGTGGACAGGTAAATTTTTCTTTTGAAGTTTCAATACATATTGAATTTTATTTCCCTTATTGCACATTTCCAATACATGCTGATCCCAATTTAAAGTAGTGGAAAGAGTGATGCCAAGGTATCGAACAGTTTTTTTGAATTTAACAATGCTCGTGTGAACACGAATAGGTGGAAGACTATCATGATGGATGCTATTTAAAAGTCTTGAATTTCCGAAAATGATTGCTTGAGTTTTTAAGGGGTTTAATTGTAGGCAGTTGATGTTGGCCCAAGAGATGATGGAGCTAATATCACTGTTTATTGTTTCGATAAAAAACGGAAGTTCGTCACGAGAGCAGTGAATACCTATAGATTTGCAGATCATCTGCATAGAGCATATAGTTGGCGTGACTAATGGACTTAGCCAGGTCCAGGGTGTACAAAGTAAAGAGGAGAGGTCCAAGGACGGATCCTTGAGGTACGCCGCATGAAATCGGGAGCCATGGGGATAACTCGTCACCTGAGCCCTTGACAGCTTGACTTCTGCCCGTCAAGTAGGAGTTAAACCAGTTTAGGGCAGAGCTGGAAAAATCGAGGGACTTTAATTTGCGTAAGAGAACTACGTGATGAACTCGATCAAAGGCCTTACTAAAATCGAATAGAACCATGATGGTTACCAATTTCTTGTCGGTGGCGAGACGAATATCGTTAGTGACTTTAAGCAGGGCAGTCTGTGTGCTAAAACCCTTGCGGAAGCCAGATTGGAAAGGGTCTAGTTTACCAGATGATGTTAGAAATTCCATGCCTTGAGAGTGCACAATCCTCTCCAGTTTTTTAGAGAGGGCACAGAGAATAGAAATGGGCCTGAAATCAGATGGGTTTTCGGGCTTGTTAACCTTTCTAACGGGCGTGATAAGTCATTTTTTCCAGGCAGCTGGAAATCGAGCGTAGGATAAGGAATAATTAAAGATTTCAAGGATAAATGGAAGTAGGAACTGAGTGGCTTTATGAACAAACATAATAGAAATATTATCGTGACCTGGGGAATTAGATTTCGTCTTCTTAAGGTACTTCAGGGCAACATCCGGAGTGATGTGTTGAAAAAAGAAATTATTGGCATCAAACGGAGCATGAAGGTCGTCAATGGTTGGTGCAGCTGTTGCAGTGTCGCTGGTACTACTCGACAGAGAGGTAAAAAATTGATTTATTAGATCAATGTCAATATGACCTGGCAGGGCATTGGAACGCTGACGTACTAACCCGAGGTTCCTCAACTCACGCCAATTAAATGCGGGGCTAATATCGTATTAAGGGTAAACACGACAGGCACGTGGTGAGATTCTCGAGGTAGAGATGGGGCTACCGTCGAATCGCATGAGCGAAGCACAATGGCCACTGCAGGAAATACGTGCGATCATAGATCACCCCCTCCCAAGGTCGGTAAAAGCTACCGACCTTGCCCCCTCCAAGTTTTTTCCCCTCCTTCCAGGACAACTTCCCCTCCTTTCAGGACAACTTCCCCTCACAACGACCCGTTCACTTCCGACTCGGTCTGCCGCCGTGCCGGTTCTCTCTTGGTTCTCCCCCTCAAACCCCCACTGCTCTCGTCGTTCCAGATACGTAAGGTGACGTGCGGGCCGCACGATGTGTCTGCCCAAATACAGATTCTAGAGACACATCTGTATATTATTCTGTGCATTGGATGATCGGCCATTTCTTTGAGAACTGTGAATTCGGTTTCGCTAGTGGTAGCACAAGACACCGAAATGACGGCGCGGGATGTTTCCATTCCGTCGCTGCCCCCCTTGTACGCGTCCGCGGGCTCCTATCGCGGAGGCGCATAGTGAGCTTAAAGCGAAAAACGCTGAAAATACAAAGTTGAAATAATTTAGCGAGGAACCACCACCCTCGATTTTTCCTAAAAATTGCCAAAGTTACCCTCGTGCAGTGGTTTCATGAATAGTCCACGTCCTTATTTCGCGCCTCCATTGCTTTTTCTGACAGTTGTCCCAAGGGTAAAATGGACTCATTTGCAATATCAGATCCGTTAATGAAGACTTTATGTACGGACGGTGGTATACAATAATGTTTTTAAAGGGCCAGAGATGGCTATCTAGAAGGGATATCTAAAATAATTGTGATGACTTTTGAATTTTAGGTACCTGTTTTATCCTTCACCCAACGGAGAGGCATAAGGGAGCTCACGAACAAGAATTAATGAGACATATTTTCTCGTTCCCACATTAGGGTGGTTTCCTATTATTTTCATATTGCCTAAATCGAAAGATTATTACTCCTGGAGTGCGCATTTCACGCTCTTCGATTTTGGAATGACGATATCTATTTTTCGCGATTAAACGAAAAGTGAAAAATTTCAAGCGCGCGAAAACGCGACGGCTAAGTAGGAATGATGGGAAAAGTCCCTGTGACGTCGTTCCGGTTCCAGCTGTCGGCGTGTGAGGTGACCTTAGGGCGAGGCTTGAGCGCTGATACGACGCAGGCTGCTAGCAGGTAGCTGAGTACCCTGTTTGCAGGTAGCGCTTGGCTTAAATACGGATTATTATTCCACTATCAAACGAATGAAACTTTCCGACTACTTAAAGGCAGTTTTAATAGGCGATTATTAAGACATGTATCCCTGAGCTCTGTGCCTCATGCATGCATTGGTAATCCCATATGATGTAAAACTCCTATCTACTCGTATAGAAACTACGTCCCTGTGACGTCACGTGGAGTGGCATCGCATGGGCGCCAATCTGCCCTTTTTCAAATGAGGATAAAATTGACCATTGCCATTTGTCTAAACTAGGATTTCTAAAACCAAACAATTTGTATATTATGAATACACTAATGTTGGGTAAGGAATCGCAATCAAAGCATTTCGTTTTCTTTGATTAAGGAAACTACCCTATTGGTTATATTGCGCATGTCCTAACTGCTGTCAAAGCCGTATTTGCATATTAAAATGGACTTTATATGCGACGAGGGACTTGGGTCCGTAGAAATGCAAGTTATGATTCGAGATGCAGGTCCAAACGACTTTTGGTAACTTCATATATACCCTTTCCTACAATAATATCACTCGGGTAAATTGAATACTATGTTCACCTCACTCTCTCATAACTGGGGTAAATATTATGTCCATGGCATTTCACAGATTTTCGAATACCCTTGTACTGAAAATTTGAGAGCTGCATGGACGCAATTACTTAGTGAGAGGGCCTCTTCATCTGACATCAAATAAGACTAGGGGTTGCATTTTCTCCACTTGGCAAGGGTCCTTTTTGCCTCCGTGGTGTGGTCATTGTAGCTTCCTTTCGTAGCTTAGAGGTGGCCTCATTGCCTTCATCCCTTAAATTCATATCTGCTGAAAATGAAAGAACTTCAGCGAAATGGGAGGATAAGGCCTTTCGTTTTCCTCCCTGAAAACATACGACTGGACGTCCACCTGCACTGGCTAAACTAGAGCAATATGTACATTATGCTGTGTAAGGAATAGTTATAGATTACTTAAAATCAAGAATGTAAACCTGATAAACTTACTGGATAGGGATGATGTTCCCTGCAAGCATTCAAAAAAGTTTTTCGGAAAATCGTTTTATGGAATCTATTGTTCACTCTTGAACATTCATTCCACTTCCTCACGTATTTCCAAAAAAAAATCCATTCAAGAATTCACTATAAGTTAAACAATTCTATCCTTATCAGGTGCAAAATGCAACTTTGTAGCAATATATTTCGTCACATAAATGTTTTTGCATTAGATTTTTGCTTCCTACATTTCAAGAGGATATCATACTGCAGCAAGTGTGAAATTTATTTGGGAGATATTTATACCTTAATTTTTACGTAACTTAAAACAGATCCTAAAATTAGATGGAATTAAAGAGAGAAATATCGAAAAATATATACGAAATAAAATGGAAAAGATGGTGTTTAAATAAGAAAAAAAGTTAAGTTAATAATAAAATCCGAAATTACGTGAAGTAAATTAAAGTTTTCAATTAAAAGAAAAAATAGACCTTTAGCCGGAATAAAGTAAGTAACCATTATTTGCAAGTATCCGAATAACAACCATTATGTGCCTATAAACCGCACATGTGAGTGTCAACACGCGAGCATCAGCTTAGTCTAGGCTCACGGTAAAATGTGTCTTCATTTCATTGACGAGGATTACAAAAAAAAGAATTTTTGCATTTTATATATTATTTTCTATTTTATTACTGCCCAAAAACACCATATGGAGCAATAAAAAAATTGGGCCTGATTGCCTGTTGAGCGCATTCGTGATGCTGGGACAGAAGGAGGAAAATATTTTTGTCTAGGGAGGGGTTACCACGCAATAACAGGTTATGCTCGTGCCAAGGGAGATAATTTGTCAACGAAAATGGACCAATGGTTGGCTCAGATTAAACATAAAATGGCAATAGAGGTTCTACTAATGTAACTCTAGAATACCTGTTTCAGTGAGCTCAGTTTCAAGAAATAATGATATAATGTGAAAAGAAATAATGTTCAATTAGCCCAACACATGGAAGACTTATAGGCGATTGAAATTGTGACAAAAAAAACAGAATAGTACAGACTGATGCTAAATAAAATAATTTTCCTTTGGGAAAATATGGACGGATGTAATTCATGCACGGTTGTTTGAGGTACCTATAATTATCCCGAAATAATGAGAAAAAGCCAGTAGCACCGGGAAAAACAGAAATATAAATCGTGATGCAAAAAGCGCTTCAGGAAAACAAGGTAAAGCATAAACATTAGAATATAATATATTGGACACGTAAGCTATTGAAAAGAAGCTGAAATATTCCACTTAATTAATTTCTTCAAATATTTTCAATTATCAATGACACACTAACCAAGTCTCGCCTCAAATTACATGATAAATTTCATTCATTTGCGGGGGACCAAAGAGGTTCTCTAATATCCATTGATCTACAAGCTCTAGGATCGATTGTCTCTGGCAGAAGAGCCTCGTTGTAGGGAAAAAAACAATTTTGGTTCCATTTTCTCTGACCAAAATTCGTTATTCCGTAAAATTATGGTAAAGCGGCAATCTTGCCTCGTCCATACCACGAAGTCACAGAATAGCGCACCTGTGACATGGAATTGACCTTGCACCTGATAATGGTTGTTATGACTTTTTTTTAACTGGAGGTTTTTGTCAAGACAAAAGCACTTAATAATTTTTTCTGCATCTTCCATTGTTAAATTTTCCGCCGACTTGGGACATTTTACTTCAATAATGCCACCGTCATCGGTTATGCCATCCGGAGAAGCGGCGAGGAAGCATTGATTTAGGTCAATGAATAATCCCGAAGGCGATACTCGACGTCCTGAGATTTGCTCGTACTTCCTAATCGCTTCCTTTTCGTGCATCTGCCCATACTGAGTCGCTTCATTGGTGAACTTAGTGCTGTACAGAAGGCGTTTCACAATCGGGGCCCATTTACTTGTCGTCCGCCTTTCGCAGATAATACCGAAGTTGGACGACGTCAGGCGATTCTTCCTCTCTTCCCACCATCTTTCCTCTTCCGATTGACCCTGAGTTTCTTTCTCCAGTCTATTTCTTGAAGCTGGATTAACTTCCAATGATTTCATTAGTGCGGCCGCTTCTCTCTCCAATTCTTCTTTGTCCAAGTCCAGTTTCTGGCACATTTCGCCATAATCAGCTCCATCATTCTTCTTTGAGAGTTTTTTTTGTTTATAAACTCCCTTCTTGGCTAAACACCTCCGCACTGCTTGTACACGCCGAAGTCTTCACTGGCAAGGAAATTTAAACACCTTGTGGGGAATTTTTCCAGTGAGACCTTTCCTAGCTGAATACCTCCACATAGGCCCGACCTGGAAATCGAGACCAGCGCCGTAAGCCCTGTGTTGGTATGACCCCCTTTTTCCACTGTTCACTTGTTTACCACCGGAAAATTTGGCCACAAGTGACATAAAATTTTCCGCATGATTACTAGTGTCGTTGATAATTAACTGCCCTGATTTGCGCACAAGCGGCTTCAAAGCCACCTCAATTTTTTCTAGGCCAGCATTTTCTTCGGCACTGAAAGTCTTCAGGTGCCTATCAGGAGCTTCGCAAAAGTAATCCCAGCATTGTGCGTGACACCCAAACACATGCTTAGGTCCATTTTTCAAGTCATTAATTAAGGATTCAACGCTATTTCCTGTTGTAGAATTATGCGCAATGGCTCCGTGAGCTGCTTTTTTTGATCGCAGAATATTTTGTCTCGTTAAAATGGCTTTTAAATCGGGCCTTTCTTCCACAATTTTAAATAAAGCTTTAGTGTAGCACTTCACAGTATGATTAGCGCATTCAATTTTTTTGACAAACCTACCGTATGGAATTAATTCCCTCACTTTTTTATCACACTGGAGTCGCCATCTCCAATAAGGTAATGATACTCAAAACCATGCAGTTGCATGCTAGATCTATATCATTAACAACCATATCAGCTTCCATAGCCCTTGAGGAGGAATTCCAATTTTTATAGCAGTTCTCATGTGTAGTCGATTCCCCTAATTTTTCTAAATAGGCGCACATCGAACAATATCTATTTGTAACATCCGAGTGGAGCAACTTTTTAGTGCGATGCCCAATCACACATGCTACTCCTGATGTTGCCGTGTATCTATGGCCATGACTTCTTTGGGACCATCCGCCATCAAATATCACCGTGATAAATGGTACTCCTAATGGCGTTACGTTAACATTTTCAATGGCTAAGGACTTCTCCTCTTTGCCTGATTGCGGCATCAACTCGAGAAGAACATTTTTCCAAGCCTTGAAATTAAATTAAGAGATATAACTTTTAAATATTTTTGCTAATTTTTAATTTATTTTTTTAATACCAATTAATTCTTTTGCACCTGTAGGAAGCCTACGATTTATCAGACTTACCAAACCTAATATTTCTTCGAATTTTCCGAAGGTTGCCTTGTCTATACTACGTATTCACATGGTAGATAATACCTCCTCTAAGTTGGCATGCCCTCCTCCTGTTGACATAAACCCCACACTGCACTGTCTGCAATATTTAAGGAAGTATTTAAGTTTTCCCCAATCGTCTCCTCATTTTCCACTTCTCGGTGGCTGGGTTCGCCAAATACTGAAATGCTATCCTTTTCAATTTACAAAATGGACACTGAAAATCCAAGCGCCAAACCAGAGATTTTGTGGATGTAGACATTAGCCTGAAATATCCATTACTGCTTTGTATGCACGTCGTTCGATGGAATTCAAGAGATCGAATTTCTCTCAAGAAATGCTGTCCGTCAACGATAAATCTCCCATTAATCAGGCTGATTGCTACATCGAGACCTGGATTATGCACTTCTTCTGTACTTAAGTCCAATGTGTCCCTGAAATACAAAACAAATCCATAGGTATTAAAGCAATAGTATGCAGTAATTATAACTATATGCAGTAATTATATCATATTAAGCAGCCTAGAAAATTATAAACTAAGGGTGTGCAGCAATTCGCAGGTGGAATTATATCATTGAATTTACGTATTTATTTAAAATAGAGTTCAGCACGCCAAATGCTCAAAGCCACAGCGAACGTGAACGGATTCAAGGTATTTATTAACCTGGAGTAAAAGTATTCTCGTTCAGAAGGTGATGTATTCCGAGAGTATTCCGTCCATCGTGCAGCGTAACTGTACGAACTTTCGTCTCAGATAACCTCTGGGGAAAAGCTTTCATTACATCTGGAACTAGACAATACTTCGTGAAGGCGTCTTGGATGGGATTGAATTAGAAATGAATTGTACTTAATCGAGAAATTTTTAGCCTTAATTAACAAGGCTATAAAGTTATTTTTTAGCAATGTCCCTTGTGCATGATTGTGTCTGCTAGAAACGAAATATTTATCACACAGAAAATACGGATTCTTCATTGCATTTCAAACTTGCTAGCAAAAGCATCCAATATAATTTATTCATCCCAATTAAAATGTATTCATGTATTTCATCTACCGTGTAAAGTGTATGGTGAAAATTATTTCGCTCTTTGCATTTCAACCTGGAATCGCTCCCAGCTCCGATCGTGTTGTCAAGCTGGACTTGCCATTACGTGAAACGAATCCTCATGACCAGAAGCTCTACGCCATTCATGTAACATGATCCCACACTCCCGAATATGAGCTGGAGGTTTGGATCAGGTGTATCGACTGCCTGACGCCAGTCTCCCTGCCCTCCCTATTTCCCCTCTCGGTTTGAGCGGCCGTTGCTAGCCCGCGTGCGCAGTGAGACTCGCATGCCAGCTGACAGCGACGATCTAAATGGGAGAATGTGTGGTCGCACAAGGCTCGTTGGAAGTGCGGTGTGTGTGTGTGTGTGTTAAGAAGAATTGTCTCTATGTCGCTATAATTTGCAGCATACAACAGTGGGATGCACTAAAATGAAAATAAAAGAAACATACTTCATTCGCGTGGAAAGAAATTTTATCCTTATCTCCATATTTGTCAGGCCAACCCGCGGAAAAACATAGATTTTCGCTAAATTGGCGTCTGCGGAGTAAAATTTGTCTCAAGACCAAATATGAGACTTTAAATGAAGATTATTAGACCCCAGCGGAGGCTTCTTTGAACGTGGTACTCGAAAAATTAAGTTTTCCTTCAATAATATCGGAAGCGTAGAACATAAAGAGAATTATCAAGCAATCTACTTTCGTCCGCCCTCTACGCCAACCAAATCCCGTCTATCCCAAAGCTTCAAAAAAGGAACTCCGAATACGATTACCACGTGTTATAGATAGTTAAGTATTACTCAGGACATAAATTTATTTTATAGAAATTATTTCTAAACATTTTTACGGAATATGAGCCTGTTTACCGTACAGAACTAGAACTAATTCTAAGAACATCCTCTGGAACATAGATATGGTACTCACAATCAGTCTACGGCAACAAAGGCGATTTTATTTGATTGGGGTATGTGATTTTGTAATGGAGTATGATTTCATAAATAAGAGAAAAACTCGTATTTCAACCATTACTCACAATCACTGAAAAAATATGAAGTAAGGTGAGGTGGGGTAAGTGCGACTGCGGGGTAAGTGCGACCCCCCTTCAGGAAAATCGTATTTCCGTTCTCGAAGCAGGTGGCGGTCGTGCAACATATTCTACACTTAGTAATGAAACCAGAGCCAACGACTTTGTAATACTTATCCCTTAATTTCTCGTTCCACATGCTTAGGAAATATACCCGTCCGTTCATCTCGTAGTCTTAGTTGGTTGTGAGGAGACGCTATACCGTAGTTCCCTCTGAATTAATGCATCGGAGGTGTTAGGTAAGAACTATATCTTGTTTTCTCTTGTTCATGGATTGATATTCCTTGCTTTACTTTAAATTAGGAACCCGGGCCATTATATTTAGTTTAGATGGGGGGTCGCACTTTCCCCGTCGTAACCATCCATTCCTACCTTCCGGGGCAAGTGCGACCCCGTTGCCTGGGGTAAGTGCGACCCCCTGTCGCACTTACCCCAGGCTACGAGGTTGAAGTATGGATTGAATTTTTAGAGTCTGACTAACAGTTCTTGCGTTAAACTTTTAGTTTCTTTCTGGCAGTTCTTGTGTTAAACTTTCTTAAATAAATGTTGCCAAACACCGAAGTTTATAAAACTAGGTCTTTTAATTAGAGCCCTCCCATCAACTTTTATTTTGAAGGTTTATCTGATAAATATAGCTTACTTCAGTTTGTTGATTGATTATGATAGGGCATTGGATACCATGTCTTCTGACGAGGAGGATTCTGGCTAGATTCAGCAGCAAAAAGTCAGTTGCTCACTATGTAGGGAAAAGTCTGGAGATTACTGAGTAAGGTGATGCCGTGGTTTTCTTTTTGAGGATATTTTTTGGAACGGAATTAAGTTTCACCTGTCCACGGAATGAGGATTCCAGCGAAATACCTAGGGAAGATCTCTTCTTCTTCTTCATCCTGGCGTTTGTCCCGCGCCATTGCAGAGTCCGCTGTTCTGCAAAGTCTTCTCCACTTGGCTCGATACAGGGCGTCTACTGGCGTGGCGTTGATAGTCTTCATGTCCGCCTTAATTTTGTCGAGCCAGCGCATCTTTGGTCGTCCCCATGGTCGGCGTCCTTCAGTACTCAGCCACATTGCTATTTTGGCCACGGAGTTCTCATCACTACGCAACACATGCCCACACCACCGCAGTCGAGCCTCCCACATCTTGTCTGTGATCGGTGCAACTCCCATTCTTTTCCGATTGTCTTCATTCCTGATGTGATCCAGGCGGGAGATGCCTAGGATCCATCGCAGCATCCTCATTACCATGACATGCATGGCCTGTTCTTGATTTGCTGTGGCTGGCCAACATTCTGCTCCATATAGGGCCACTGGGCGGACTACGGTCTTGTATACTTTGGCCCTGAATCGTTCGGGCATTCGACGGTCGCACAATACGCCAGTCACTTGGTGCCATTTCAGGCATGTTGCATTAATTCGAGCTCGTGTGTTGGCGGTTGTGCTTCCATCGTTGCTAATGACAGAGCCAAAATATTTAAACTTCTCGACCTATTCAAGGTCCTCGCCGTCGATGCTTATCGTGCCATCGGTTTGAGGTCCACACTCCATGTACTCAATCTTCTTGGTGTTTAATCGCAACCCATAGTTGTCGAGTCGTACCTTCAATAGTTGAGTTCGCTGCTGTAATTCGGGTCTGGTGGTGCTGGCAAGGGAGACATCACCGACGAACAGTAGTGACCAAGGATGTGATTCTTGGAGACAGGCCGTGAGTGTGTCCATGCACAGGATGAAAAGGAGCGGAGAGAGGGCCGATCCTTGGTGGACGCTAACAGTGATTGGGAAAGGCGGTGATATTCCTGATGGGCAACGGACGGAGCTGGTGACGTTGGTGTAGAGAAGCTTCACCCATGACACGTAGACTTCAGGGACGTCGTGAGATCTGAGGGCATGCCAGATAAGGTCGTGTGGCACGCGATCGAAGGCCTTCTCCAGATCAAGGAAAGACATATGCACTGGCTTGTTCTTCTCTCGGTGCCTCTCCAAGAGCAGCCTAGCTGCGTGTATTGCGTCTGTTGTGCCACTCCCCTTTACAAATCCACACTGGTTGGGTGTGATGTGAACAATGTGTCTGAGCCTAGCATCAATCACTCTTTCGAATATTTTCATGGCGTGGCATAAAAGCCGGATCGGGCGGTAGTTAGAGCATTCTGCGACGTCGCCTTTACCCTTCCAGATGGGCACAGACACAGGGAAGATGTTGTAAAAATATTACCGAAGCCCTCTGTCGGCCGTCGAGGAAAGTTAACGTTTTGCCTATTGTCATGTCCCGACAACTCGGTACACACGACTGAAACGGAGAGATTGATCCGAGTGGCTAGATCAACTCTCTGAGAGGGTTGCTGGTACTTAAGAATTGAAATTCAGAGTGATGCTAGTGGGAAAGAGACATTTATTTCAGAAAATCTTACAGACTCCAGAACCCTGGAGTAGCGTAGCCTTTGGCAGCGAGCGAGGTCTCTTCCCGCGAGGTCTATGGATGCAAGGGTTTATATACTCTTATTCCTAGATAAGGGAGGGGGGAGATCAGTATACGTTTCTGAGGCAGGGGAAGGAGAGTGGGAGAGCTTCTCCCAAAATGGGCCTTTTAAGTTGTTCCTGAGGGTTCCAGCTGCCACAATCCCTTTAAGCTGCACTCGTCTATCCCCCTCTAAAAGCAGTGAAAATATCTATGACCCTTTTTAAAACAGGATGCGTCTATTACCCCTTTAAAAGTAATGAGGGTATCTAGAACCCTTTTAATAGTTTCTGTCTTGACAGGCAAATGATCCGTCCAGGCATGCACGTGGTCGGCCGTCGCGACGAACCCTTTTAAAGAAGTGAGAGTGATACATTTAACTGTCACTCTTCCCAGAACAGCTGAGGGTGGCCCTTAGTGTTTTCGTCTAGGCATGCACGTGCTGCAATTCATTACACCTCCCCTCATACCGAGAGAAAGCAACAAATACCTAGTTGCTTTCTCGACATCTTAAGCTTAACGCTTAGAGACAGCGCCTCTCGACCCTGGGCGACGGCCTGGTCCTGGAGAAGACATTATTTCATTTAAACAAACCCCCTCTTCACATTGGTCCTTATTATCTGCCATGACCTCGTTGGAAGTGTGTACCTTATTAACAATTTTTGGTCTGAATATAATAGTAGTGCACGAGTCACCGTTTTCACAAGACCTAAGAAACCTTGGGAAATAGACCTTACAACATTTACAGCAATAGCAACAGAAAATTAATACAATTACAATCAATCCAATAATTGACATAAATGAGAGATTATATACTCTCTCGGTCTGTTTTTGTTTCCGTTCTTCTTCAGACAATAAGTTCTCTACCTCTTGCACCTTATGACTTGCGTATTTTAAGTCCTCTATATTATTCACAATATGATTCAGGTGAGTATCAATTTTCATAGAATTCACCGTTTCTACAACGTTCCCATCGAGACAACAGTCATATGACAAACTCAACGGCGGAATCACATCCTTGTTGCTATAGTTAGAGTTGAACACAAACTGTGATTGGATTAAAACTTTCGGTCCGTAGCCTTTACACTTCTTAAACAACCTTAGCTTTCCAGTTCCGTTAATAAGTACGTCCACTGGGTCTTGTTTCTCACACAAAATGGTAATTGATTCTGGTCTCCCGGACACATATAACCATTCATTATTGTCCAATTGAGTCCAAAGTGTTTGGTTAAGTATGGCTACTCTTACAGAACAATCAGATGGAATTTTTCTAATTGGCTGAAGCATCTTGGCTTCGCATTCTTCATGCAAGTGCGTAGACAGAATAGGATACACTTGTTTACATACCCTCCAATACATATTAATTTTCTTACATTTAGATAAATCACTCTCAGTAAGCTTAGAATAATATCTTTTTGCAATATCCATAAAAATATATGGTTTCTCTGGTTGAATAAATAAAAATTTAAAGGCATTCAATTCAGTTCTTATAGGAAATGGAAACACTTGATAAACATTAAATTTTATGTGATCCGTTAATGGTACCTTAATCACATACACAAGAACATTGTGGTTAATAAACACATCAAATTCAATAACATTTAATAAGGCACTACTGTATGCCACACTCATAGGGAATGGAAGGGATAAGTCATTAGGTATCTCATCCCTGCTCCTTTTCATCATCTCAATTATTTGTACCGGAGTAATTACGTGTGGTTGCAATATGCCCTGTTGAGCATTCACTATAGCGCTGACTATCAAATCGTAATCCTGTTCGATTTCATGAATGATGCGGTTCAGTTGCATCATGTGTTTTTCAAGAATTAAGGTGACTGACAATAGACGGATCTTGCCCTTTAACTCTCCGTCCTTTTGATCTAAGTGATCCTCTACAAGTTTTAAGTTTCTTAACAGCGCGTCTTCGTTCTCTTGTACCTCCCTAATGGTTGAGTTTACCGTCCTTAATGTGGCTTTCACTACGGTCATTTGTTCCCTGGTTAGTTTTAATATACCAGTCTGTTCAGTTTCCAATCTATTAATCTTTTCAGTGTAATATTTTGCATCTGCCTCGTCCATCGTTCCGAACAAAACCTTGCTTAATTCCCCTATTAAATTAAGAGCACCTCTTTTCATTCTCAGAGGGCTTTCTTGATTACGTGCTAATTGATAAAGTAATTGTTTTTTATTACTAATGTCCTTAATCTTAATTGGTACATAATGCAACATCTGGGTGCAATCTGTGACATTAGTCCACGTATTATTAACATAAGTTTGGCAAAAACCTATCGTAAAATTAGCGTACTTAAGTAGACTTTCGTACTTAACATCTATATCTGACAAATTCACATATGTAACAACTTTCCATTCAGAGCTATATAATTGTGCCTCCCCTTTGTGTTCGTAGTACAGCCCGGGTGAGTCCTCTATTTTCTCAATTGAAAAATCAATCTCCTTGGCGCTATCAATGCTGGTAAACAGCAGCAGGAGTCCTAGCGCTACCTCCATTTTCATTCCTGCAATGGATTAATAGAATAATTTCAGCCTATTTGCATGAACCTTCATGAGTTTTCTTTTCATTTTAATAGTCACATTGACTCCATTTACGCTAATTACTTCATAAGGTCCAACCCATTGAGTTGATAACTTCCTTGACCTCCCTCTTCTAACAGATTCGTCATAGAGGAGTACTTTGTCCCCTTCTTGAAATAATTCTGCCTTACTTGTCCTATCGTAATACTTTTTTGACTTGACTTTTGATTCCAAGAGACCTTCTCTTGCCTTCTTATAGCAGGTTTGCATCCTTAATTTGAGGTCGGCCAGGTAGTCGTCGTATGTGTAACACCTGTCCTTTGGCTCCACCTGAAAGCATCCAGGTATATTCGGTTTCCTACCGAACATCACTTCATGAGGGGTGAGCTTCGTACATGTATGCGGTGTTGTATTAAAGACAAATACCGCGAATTTGACCCATTCATCCCAATTGGATTGATCACTAGCGATGTAGTGACGGAGGTATTCGGTAAGCGTTCTGTGGCTCCTTTCCAGAGCGCCATTGCTCTGCGGGTGAAAAGCTGTCGTTTGTATCTTTCTTATTTTCAAAATTTTGCACGTTTCTTTAAATACTTCGCTAAGGAAATTTGCTCCCTGATCAGTTAGTACGGTTAATGGCGTACCATACACGAGGACGATTTTTTCTACAAAAGCTTTTGCAATTGACGTGGCGTCCTGCCTTTCCAACGGAATAGCCAACGTGAACTTTGAGAGTTCATCCTGGAATGTGAGAAGATATTTAAATCCGCGCTGCGTTACAGGTAGCGGTCCCACGATGTCCAAACTGCATTTCTCGAAGACAAACTCGGGTGTTGAAGTTATTTGCATCGGCATTTTGGTCTTCCTTCTCGTGAGTTTATTCTTCTGGCATGCCACGCACCTGCGGATGTATTCTTCCACATCTTCCTTCATTCCCGGCCATGAGAAGAATAATTTCATCCTCTCATACGTCCTCTTCATGCCTTGGTGGCCTCCCACCGGCGAATCATGGAATTCCTTCAATATTCTCTTCTTTCTCTCTTCCGAAATCCCGTCCTCTTCTTTTCTTCCTTCTTCCCCCTCGGGCAGCTGCATAGGTCCTTCAGATTCCTCCCTTGACTTCTCCCCTTCATCCTCCGTGACGTCATCTTCACTCGTGCTGTCTCCCTCCTCCCTTTCATCGAGGAGCGACATCTGGTGCACTCTGCTGAGGGCGTCGGCGTTGGAGTTTAATTTTCCTTTCTTGTACACCACTTTGTACTCGTACTCCTCCAACTTGAGTCGCCAACGCATCAATCTTGACGTAGGGTCTCGGATGTTAAAAATCCAAGTGAGGGGCTTGTGGTCTGTTACAATCGTAAATTTCCGACCGTAGAGGTAAGGTCGAAAATATTTTGTCCCCCATATTATAGCCAACAACTCCTTCTCTATTGTCGAATAGTTCTTCTCTGCCTTATTGAGGGATCTGCTTGCATAAGCCACAGGCAAATCCTTCCCAATTTCACCTTGCGACAATACGCAACCCAATGCTTCATTACTCGCATCGGTCGTCAGGATGAATTCTTTTGAGAAATCTGGATATTTGAGGATCGGCTCCGTGGTCAGAAGAAATTTCAATTTTTCAAAACTCGCCTGTTGATTACGGCCCCATTCAAATGTAACATTTTTCTTGAGCAGCTCATGTAGTGGCTTCGCTATCTTACTGAATTCGGGGATAAATCTGCGGTAATATCCCGCTAATCCAAGAAATCCCTTCAATTGCTTAGTGGTTTTAGGCAATGGGAATTCTTTTACCTTCCTGACCTTTTCTGGGTCAGGTTTGACCCCATCTTCTGATATTACATGCCCCAGATAATTCACCTCTTTTCTCAGGAACTCACACTTATCCGGGTGTAATTTCAGGTTATTTTCTCTCAATCTATCTAAAATCTCCTTGAGCTTTTCGTTGTGATTCTGCAACGAATTTCCATGAATCACTATATCATCTAAATAGATGAAACATTTGATGCCCTGTAGCCCTGATAAAACAGTATTCATCAAGCGCTGGAATGTCGGCGGCGCCCCTTTTAAACCGAACGGGGTTCGAACGAATTCGAAGTGCCCGTAAGGACAGCTGAAGGCAGTCTTCTCCCTGTCTTCTCTTTTCAAGGGGATTTGATGGAATCCGCTTGCCAAATCTAGCGTGGAAAAGTAGCGTGCCTTTCCCAGCTGGTCAAGAATCTCATTAATGTTCGGAAGCGGATACGCATCCCCCACCGAGACGTCATTCAGCTTTCTGTAGTCCACGACAATCCTCCACTTTTTCTCTCCGGAGGCATCCAATTTCTTTGGGACGACTAAAATGGGCGAATTCCACGCGCTTTTGCTCGGGACGATAATTCCATCTTGAAGCATTTTCTTCACTTGCTTGTCAACTTCCTCCTTATGTGCCTCAGGTAATCTGTATGGCTTCACGTTGATTGGTTTGGCGGGATCAATCAGAGGAGTCGGTATTGCATGCTCTATAGCGTTGGTGCACGAAAGGGTATCACCTGGCAGGTAAAATACGTCTTGGTATTTTTCCAATATATTAATGAGCTCATTCTTTTCTTCCTTATTTAAATGTCCAATCCTCAAGGAATCCAGCAAGAGTTGCTCTCTTTCCAATTCTGAGCCATCCTGATATCCTTCGAGTGCGTTTACCTCTCTAGGATTAATTTTCTCATTGGCAACCTTTGAACTAAAGGTATCACTCTCACAATTAATTTCATCACCATTAATTGGCATCAATTTCACGCAAGGCACCTCTATCTGCAGGTCCTCCTCATTTGAATTTACGAGACTCGTGATGCACTCGTTTGCTACACTGACGGTAAGTGATGCCGCCATGTGTACTCCTGGGCAAATCTCCCTCTTTTCTACTATGCCCTCGCCGTCTTTCTCTGAATGACACTTGACTATTACTTCACTTCTAGCGGGTAGTGTTATGTGGGTCATTCTTCTTGCTGGCGGGCAAATTTTCTCATCTGGTCGGGAGTCAAACTTGACGATAACGTCCTGCATGGTTATCATCCTTTTCTCATAATCAATTTTCGCCTGCATTTCGCACAAAAAGTCCTTACCCAAGATCCCATCATGCTTAAGGGTAAGATTATCATCTGCGATTTGAAATTTATGGGAAGTCTCTCGGTCCTCCGTCATTAGGGTGAGACTCACGGAACCCAGAGTGCTCACTACCTCCCCCGTCACTCCCATAACTTTCATCTTTTCCCTCGGGAAGTAGTCTGTTCCTCTTCTCAATAACGATGCCTTTACTATGCTGACATCTGCTCCCGAATCCACAAGGAAGGCAAGGCATTCCCCCTCACATTCCTTGACGAAAAACGACACCGTGTCAACGGCGTCGGCCTGAAGGGCGTTCACCCTCTTCACTGAGGCAACATTTTTACCCTGCCCGTTTTCCCATTTTTTCTTCCACCCCCTAGGTCCCTCGTTTCGACTCTTGGGGCGATTATCTGGGTCACTCTTGAGCATTGGGCAGTCCCTCTTCAAGTGGCCTGGGCGATTGCAACTGAAACATCGCATTTCGTTCAACGCCCTCACACCCCTTGGTTCATCTACGCTTTTCTTCAAATAGCACTTGGACAAGGTGTGGCCTACCTTATTGCAGTTTTCACACCTAATTTTCGGGCCTGTGATTAACCCTTTGCTGCCCCTTTCTTTCTGCGATAATATTGCACTTTCCTCTTCCAGCGCAATTTCAATAGCAGTTGAGAGAAGAATTTTCTCTCCGCGGCTTCTGACAATGGTTTGTATCCTATCATTACTCAGCCCCTGTATAAAACACGCCTTAGCCAAATGGTTGACGAGAGCTATCGCTCCATTTATTTCTTCATTTGTTAAATCCCTCCTAGCCGCGTCTCTCAATTCAGTTTGCATCGTGTCAATGCGACTTCCCCACGAAGCTATTGACTCAGCTACGCCCTGTTTCGAGTTAAACATTTTACATGCGTAGTAGACTAATGTTCTTTTAGTGGAGTAATTTTCCTCCAAAACACTTTTCACTCTATCCCAAGTGTCTGTTAGATCCCTTACGATCAATTTCGACCTGGCCTCGTCAGTTACTTTAGCCTTTACAAATTTTAACAGTTTTTCGTGGTTATCGGGATGGACGAGTTCAAATGCCACATCGACCTTATCTATAAATTCCCGTAACTTCCTTTTATCCCCATCGAAAGGCTGGGAAATCAATTTAATTGCCTCCATAATTCCGCAGTATTCACTTGAACCTGCTCTATTGCTACTCTCGGCCATTTTCTTGGATTTGAGATACCGAACGACAAAATAACTAGGGCGAGGAGAAGGGAATGAGTGTGACTCACCAGTAGTCTATGGGTCAGCGATCCTGCGACAGCTGTTCTCACAGCTGATTCCCCTCTGCGTCGTCTGCGGCGCTCCTCCTCCTCGAATCCTCTTGTCGTCTCTGGCTCCTGCCTCTCTCTCTGCGGCGATCTGGCCTCCCTGGCGGTGCGGCGTCTAGGCAGTCCTTTCTCGTCGGCGGCAGCGTCTCAGCTCCCCGGCGAATCTCGGCTCCTCTCAGTGACGGCAGCGGGCCTGCTCTCCGTCGTATCTCGGCGACCCACGGCAGCAGCAGCGTCTCTGCTCCCCGTGCAACCTCTGGCGTCTCACGGCGACGTCAGCTCTCCTCCGCTCGCTTCTTCTATTCGAATCTACGTCAGTCTTCTGAACGCAGAATCTACCTAGCAATCACTGTACCACACCCAAGCACCTGACACCAATAACGTTTCTATGTCATGTCCCGACAACTCGGTACACACGACTGAAACGGAGAGATTGATCCGAGTGGCTAGATCAACTCTCTGAGAGGGTTGCTGGTACTTAAGAATTGAAATTCAGAGTGATGCTAGTGGGAAAGAGACATTTATTTCAGAAAATCTTACAGACTCCAGAACCCTGGAGTAGCGTAGCCTTTGGCAGCGAGCGAGGTCTCTTCCCGCGAGGTCTATGGATGCAAGGGTTTATATACTCTTATTCCTAGATAAGGGAGGGGGGAGATCAGTATACGTTTCTGAGGCAGGGGAAGGAGAGTGGGAGAGCTTCTCCCAAAATGGGCCTTTTAAGTTGTTCCTGAGGGTTCCAGCTGCCACAATCCCTTTAAGCTGCACTCGTCTATCCCCCTCTAAAAGCAGTGAAAATATCTATGACCCTTTTTAAAACAGGATGCGTCTATTACCCCTTTAAAAGTAATGAGGGTATCTAGAACCCTTTTAATAGTTTCTGTCTTGACAGGCAAATGATCCGTCCAGGCATGCACGTGGTCGGCCGTCGCGACGAACCCTTTTAAAGAAGTGAGAGTGATACATTTAACTGTCACTCTTCCCAGAACAGCTGAGGGTGGCCCTTAGTGTTTTCGTCTAGGCATGCACGTGCTGCAATTCATTACACTATCTTTCTCGGGGTAAAACTTAAAATAAACAAATAAATATTCAATGTTCAATTGGTTTAAGACCATGAGTTTTTCTTCATTTTGCTATTTTATATTAATAACGTAAATTACATCAGAGAAGATATTCTTTGTTCATTACAATCTAGTTTGTATTCAGATTTGTTATCATATGCAAGATTTATTATTTTTTTATTTTTTTAAATTTATTCAGCTTTTATGCACCCTAGATATTTTTAAATACACTTTTGAATTAATGTGTAACAGTTGAATACTGTTACTATCATAAAAAAACACATTAAACAACAATTCCATATTGTGCCATAATTAACCAAAAAACACGAAAAAAAAATCTACTTACATTACCTAAGATAAAAGTTGATTTCTCAAGAATGGTTAAACATAATTTGGTACTTTAAAAAGCCATGTACAGCTGAATTTCTGAGCAAATCGCACTTACCCCATGTGCCGCGTAATGTATAAATATATTGCACATCAGCCATGGGACGCACTTGCCCCATGTACGGGGTAAGTGCGATCCCTCTACAAGATTGTAAGTAAAAATTTATAAAAATTACCACTTTACAGAGAGAGGATTTTTAATCTAATTATCATTTTCAGTGATTCACATACATATTATACATTGAATCTCCTGTTTTTAGCTAGCCTAGAAAATTTTCCTAAGCTAGTTAAAGTTGATGTATGCTATTTAGGGGTCGCACTTACGCACGCTCTTACTAACCGTTATATACTTACATTAAGCCTTCAGAATCCAAATGATGAGTTGGGTCTAAGTAATCTTGATTATCAACAGTGGTGCATAATTTCCTGAAAAGTCGGTGGATAAACGTTAATAAATATAAAAATCGGCAACAAATAGATAATAATATATGCATTGTGTTACCATATCTGAATACTCACTTCATTCGCCACTTCCTGATACTTTCTGCTGACATCTAATTTCTCTTTGCCGACAGGAATAAGGATTCCTTTTTGCTGCGACGATAGTCTCTATTAGAATTGGTAGTTTACATCGGTAAGCTTTATTCTTTGACTTATGAAAAACCAAAATTCAATAATGAAAAAAATTATCGTCGCATGGGCACGCTCGAAGAAAGTGAGACCAGAATTCCCAGCCGAAGAAATCGAAACTCGATAACTTTCTCGGAGTTGTCTAGCAGTGAGAAGATCACACGAGTGCAAGATGCTTATTGCAAGATGATACTGCTTATTCCGTGCGTTCCTGAGTCGTTCGTTACCTCCCCTCAAGTTCATCAAGCACCTCAAAGCTTCGAAGGAAGAGGCAGGGCGCACCTTCCCCTACCCGACCCCTCCCCTTGTCGTGCTTCCGCTGCCTCCCCTTCCTCTTGCCGAGCGATCGAGTCCTAGTACCCTCACCTCGACGGAGGCGACGCCCTACGACGACTCCTGTTGTATGTAGTCATTATTATTGGGTAATTTATGACTTAATGCACGCATATTTCTTGGTTTTAAAACTCGCAATCGACTATTAACGTAGCGTTGGATATCCCGTTGTGATTGTTTTTCGCTTAAAACAATGCGTTCAGTTAATTCCGACGTGTTAAAATTGCAATTTCCACTTAATGTAAATTTGGATAAGCTAGGGAGAACATAAACAGTACCTTTTATACATTAGCGAAAATTTTACTCCGATATTTGCATTCTAATCGCTCAAATTAGAAAACGCGTTTACCGGTCAATCACCTTTCGCCCTAAGGGCACGCAACGGCGATGTCTGTTTGAAGGACGAAAGGAGAAAGTTTTCTGAGGAGAAGCAGTAAATCCATGCGGTCCAATAACTGCCTCTGCCCCCTGAGGAGAAGAAAATAAATGAAAGACTCGCGAGGAATGCGATTCCATCCCTTCTCTTGCTGACACCCGAGTCCTTCTTCGCAGCGATCGCCCGACGAGGGAGATATTGGCGGGCGGGGAGGGAAGACGGGTTGACGGGAGGCGTACACTCGGCTGATCCCCAAAACAGCCACTGGGAGACAGGGATGTTGTCGCCCCGCGAAGGAAATTACACGGAGGGGCGTTTGGAGGAAAGAGAGGAGGAAGGAAGGCTTGATGACCAGTGCTTCTGTGTTTTTATAAAAAGAAACACGAGGTGCAAACGAGTGAAAACTTAATGATATTAGTTCTTTTTATCTCAAATGAAAAGAAAATATTTGTTATATTCCATGAATTTATATTCAATATCGACCAATCGGCGTCATCCTCAGGTACAGTCACTTATGATAGTATGGATAGTCAGAATAGTATGGCCTATTTCGCTATACTCGACTTTTTGATTATCTCTAGAGAGAGAAGTAAGAGGGTTTTATGAGATAGAGATTTGGAACAGGGATTTATAGGGAAAGAAGGAAAGAATTTGGCGGTGGTTTGGTAGGCAGAATAAGGGAGAAATTGTGGATGGAATTGTTCAAACGGCGAATACTGAGATTCCAGTAAAGGTAGAAGCCACCTCGTGTTCCTTCCATCTTTCCCTGACTAGATATAGAGAGAAGAGAGAGAAGAGCAGGCGGATGTATCCGGTGAATTCTAGATATTCCCTTCTGCTTTTCCCCTGATTTTTCTATTTCCAAGAATTATATCTTCGTTTCAACTGTCTCGGTTCGACCGCAGTCGGGTGCGAGACTTGCACTCGGAGAATCATTCCTCCCAGCATCTCACTCCGTTTTCTCTCCTTTCCATTTCGTTTCCATCCTCTACTCACATGCGATCGTTTTCTCCCTTCTCTTCATTCCTCTTCCTTGCCTCCAATACCTACGCACTTACCTTTTGCTCCTATGATACGGAATTGAGTTTGCTACCTTTGCTAACTTTCTAATTAATTATCAGACGTGAAACAGACTGGTAATAAAAACTGTAAGGAATGTACCAAGTACCAATTTATCTATTCACTATGACGAATAGTGTACCAAGCCAAAGGCAATTCAGGGCAATAAAGAAATGGGAGAGGTTTCCAGAGGTACAAGTCGTCCTCTGAAATATTTTTAGTTACACTAATTTAATACAGAATTGATACAAATATACGGTATTATAGGTTTTCTCGGGTATATGTGCGTTGAAAGAACGTCATATGGCAGTCGGACACTTGTGTACATCCGAGTAGTTAAGCCGAGCGCCTCTTAGCATCAAAAGATAGCGGAAAAATCATGTGAAAAGTAAAGCACAAGTACACTTATCAATTCTGATTCGATATTCCTGATTTCAGCATACTTTAGATTTATTAATTAACATTTTTCGTAAGATTTTTCTCAAACTTTTATCCATGTTATATTAATACAGCTCTTCATTTTAATTACTCGTTTATTAGCTTTTTAATCTCGTTTTTGGTGGTTAAATGATGATTTGCTCGGGCGTTGAATATTTTATGTGATTTCGGTAAATCATGAACCCTGCGTTGAATAATAGGGTTTTAGAGTGAATTTTAACTTAGGCTGTATTTGAGAGATAATAGCGTTTCATTACTTAAATCATAACATAGAATAAGGATAAAATGGTTATAATAATTATCTGTTTGCTTTACATGTTAAGGCCTAAAAATTTCATGGGCATCGTTTGAAGTTTTTGAAAAACATTTTTTGAATTTTTGGCATGATAATGAACTGAAAATCATAAAATGGTCTTCTAAAAAACCAATCATATTTTCGAATAAATTTAATTAACTGAAAGCCCAATTTCATTAATCGGCTCAAAAATTCAGAGATTAATTAAAATAAAATAATTTCACCTTACCGTTTCCAATCACTCACCCCGCAGTATCTGAATACCACTCTTCGTTGATGGGATGACGATGACCTCATAAATTTGAGACTGAAATTTAATACTCCGCTGCGTGCTGATTGCGTGAGTTCAAGATATAAACTTTAAAACAATTTGTTTTGTATGCCCAAATGCCATGAATTTTGTAGTTTCTTTGCAGTGTATGATAAAAAGGAGATCATCTAATACTTTGAAATGACAATACATTTAGTTTTTAAGTTTTATCCAATTTAATTCAAAAAATTTGATTCACATGAACACGGCACAACAGTTTTACTGGCAAATAAAGAATTTGTGGCTCAGATGTCTAATAATAGTTAGAAAATGGTTTTTAACTGAATGAACTTTTCTCTCCATTTTTGTTGGCTTATATCTTTATTCTGGTATGAACTTCATAGGATCAATCTAATCTAAATGAGTACTAATGTGTGTATATATCAGAGAACTTTACGTTAAGAAAAATAAATTCTGCAGCACGCCACAATCCTCATCATTTAGCTAAAGGATTTATAAAATAGCCGGGGCTAATTCAACTGCAGTAGCATTTTTCGGCATGGATAAGGTCCAGTTGGTCATAGGGATCGCTCCAGCACCCATTTCCTTATCAGAATGTAGGCACTTGGGCTTAATGGATAATTTCACCGAATCACACGATCCTTTCCAATATTTATTTCTTTCGCCCAATATCATTGCTTGCAATAGATATTTTTCCGTCAATTTTAAGGGAATCGTTGTAAGGGTATATGCAGGGTAGTGTGTTTTCATCCAAGATATGTGAAATATCTTTAAATGTTAATACGCATGCATAAGGCATCTGGAAAAGGGGGAACAAAAACGATAAAGTGGATGTGTGAAGAAATTTTAATGCTCAATAACATTTTTCCTTTATCTTCCCTTTGCTACTACAATGATCTTTATGCCAGTTATTTTACTGTGACCTTAATTATAACTTTTAAAATTTTTTCCGTCTAACTTTTAAGTTTTCAGACATTCAAGCTATGCCCTGCAATCTTTCCTTTCATGACCTGTTAAACATTATCAACCATATTTCTGAATCCACTGAGAAGGAGTTGGGGAGCAGACATTCCACCTCCCACAGACTCCTCTGATTGCTTGCAATTCCCACTCATCACTCCCAAACCCCCTTCATCCCACTCACTCTCCGTCCTCATAAGAAGCACATCAATCTCCTTCGCATCGCTCCCTTCTCTTCCATCTCTCACTCGCACGGTCGCCTTGTTGGTATTGTAACCCAACGCCATCTCCTACATATTCTCACCCCTAATTTCCGATTATCTGGCTCTTTTCCACATTTTTCGATTCCCTCTGTCTCAAGGTTCAACTACAAGTTTCTTCCATTTTGGAGACTTTTTTAAATGCACCCGTTTATATACCGTTCATTACCCTAAATTGTTTCACCATAAGCGGTATTTAAGTTCTGTCTCCTAATGTTAATGTCCTTATTATTCCAATGCTACATCAAAAGTATTATTCTATGGGATAGAAATACGAAAATATTTGAAAATTTTTGTCTCGAATATAATTTTTTCTTGACTTCTGTCAGTTGGTTTTCTCATCAGTTTAAAGCAGCAATACTTGTACTTAGTCCCTCTAATAAGTATAAAAAAATTTGGTTTGAATATAGCGACCGATTTATGATAATATTTAATTTTGAGCCTTCGCTTATCGGCAGTGGCGCCGACTCCATGGGGCCTGAGGGGGCCCGGGCCCCCTCAATAATTCGTTATGGGTGTGAGGAAAAATGTGTCAGGCTTGTCGATTTTCCCCGGAGAGTTCAGATATCGAGATTAGAGTTCTCAGTATTCTAATGTTGATCGTATGACTCATCTAAAATGCTTAAAAAACTTAAAACTCACTACTTATAAAATTTCCCGGGGAAAGATCCCCGGTTTGGGCCCCCCCAATATTTTTTGTAAGTCGGCGTCCTTGCTTATCGGTTACAGAAGTTAACGCAAAGTATGCAATGAATCTCTTTTAGTCATTTTCCTTAATAATTTGCAAAAATGGTGCATTTTGTTGCGAAGAAAAATATTTTTCCGGATTCATTTATCATTCAACTTAGGCTTTGAAGTATGTAATTTGCTTTTACACTCGAATTTTGATTTTATCAAACATTTATGGTTTTCAAATGCTTTAAGTTCCGGTAAATTCCTTGTTATTGAATACAGCCTTTGAATAATTCAGTTTGGAAATCAGAATACTTCTCTGCGTGAAGGCTCATGTTACCGAACAATAACGTAATTACCTAAATAAAAAATAATTATATTTGATTTGCCATGAAATCAAATTATGACATTTATTTATATATGCATCGTAAGCGTATGGAAAATGTAAATGTATTAGTTATGGATAGCATTAGGACAGGGTCATGTTATCATCTTCTTTTGTTTATGGGCAACATTTCTCTCGCTCTATATAAACTATTTCATCATGGAGTGTAATCGAACCACAATGGTCGATAAATGAAATGAATTAAAGGGAAAATGAAATTTTAATCCCTTCCATTTTTCCTGCTGAAACTTTCTTAATAATATGCACCTGTCGCTGCGTTTGCTTAATAAAAACCTACGTATAAGGAGCTGGTTGAATATCTCATGCCCGGTAATTGCCTCTTAGTTTATTAACCTCGAAAACATATGGTTGATCCAAAGAAGGTAATACTGCCAACAGACTCCGACTGAAAGGCTGGTCCCCTCACTGATTTGGGCGATGGTTAAACACCTGTCAAAGTGCAAAACGCTTTTAACTTTGCCCACCTGAGCATCGGTTCGAGCGGTCGCTGGGCGTCCGACACTGTGTTCCTCTTCGACGAGCTCCCGGCCTTCCTTAAACATTTTGTGCCCCTCAAAAACTTTTTTTGGCTTAAGGCATCATCCTCATAAGCCTCTTTAATGATTTCAAGAGCCTCCGACGCGGATTTCCCGAGTTTAACGCAGAAATTCGCAACGTAGCGTTACTCGACAGTGGGCTCCATGACAGTAAGCGACGACACTACAAACAATCACACGTTACAACAATCAGCCTGCTGTGTCGACACATGCCCGGAGGTGACGGAACTAAAGTGCGCCTGAGTGGTGGAGGACCCCTCTTCCTAGCCTAAAAGACGGACCCCATCCACCGCATGGCTGAAGCCCGATACTTATTGAACAGACCCTGTACATGTACGGTGTCGAAGCTGCCAGGCTCATGTAAGTGGGTGTGCAGGTTTAACGCATTTATATAGCGGAGCATAGGTATCGTTTAACAGCCCTGTTGATGCAAATATCTCACTTAACCCCAATTTACGTAGCTTTATGTTCAGATAAATTACATTTCCTGAAATATTTTCGTCTTCATGTGGACCACGTGTATTTCTTTACGCAACATTCTCCTATGGACTACTCGTATTTCTATTTATCGCCTTTTTAACACAGCCAATTTTATGCTTAGGTATTATGTATGACCTTCTTGGGGAAAAATAAAGATCTTAAAATATTCATGTAATTTAGGTGTGAGACCAATAATGCATAATGGCTTTCGGCCGTGTTAGTGAAGTGAAATATAGGAGCAAAGAGTAGAATAGGAGTAATGCGCTTTTTTTCTCATGCAAAGGAAGTTACATTTAAGAAGGGCAGTTCCCACTATCCCGCCCTCTCCACTTTTATATCTCATCCCTTCCCTCGTCCTTATTTATTCCACCCTTTGCACTATCTCTTTGGTAGATGGTGCCGCTGCTGGGGAATCCTGCGTGATTTGTGTGGAGGTCGCACTCATTTGTCGCAGCAGGGGCGAGCATTGGGTAGAGGGTACTGCAAGATAGTAGAGGAGAGCGGGGAGAAGAGATGGCAAGGACGATATGGAAGGTGCGGTGATTGGGATCAGGAAGAGTGGAGTGGCGAAGGTATTTCGCCAAAGAAATGCTCAGCAATGTGGGGGTGTGGAGAAGATGCCGACAGGAAGTCAAATTTACAATAGGAGTGGAGACCACACTGGAATTCCCTGTGGAATCACCATTACCATTATATTTATTACAAATTACCATTTTAATATGTATATTAATCGATGGATAGGTTTTCCACTCAAATTTACAGTCGGCGAGGGATCAATCACCATTGGAAGAGAAATGGTGTCCAGAAATATTAAAATTTTCATTTTATATCTACGATAAGTAAGCAGCGTAAGAGGCGTATTTTTATGTATTCTCAGCACCATAAATTTGGCCTTAAATTGGAAACAAAAGAAGGAAGAAAATAACAATTTATTACGCATTCTTTCATACATTTGGTGCACCATTTTACGAGATTAGGATACCTACTTAAGAAGTATAAAAATAAATGGAAGAGATTGCACGAGATGAAGAGGGAACGGGTACAGTTGGATTAACAGAAGCTATTGTAGTAGGCCGGGGTTGAAGAGGGTAACAATGAGACTTAACCTGACGAGGGGAGATAAAAGAAATGAGAATGGCTATTGAGGCGGTTTGCGTTGAAGTAATTGAAGAGTCTGCCGTGAAGAGAGGGCGAGGAGAGTTTCTTGGAATTGAGGCGGTTATCGGGAGGGGGACGAGGAGACTCGGGCATCTATGGGCCACACGCATAAGAACTGCGACCCCTGAGATTAAAGGATTCCCTACTTCAACTTTACAGCTGACCTTTCGCCTTAGCCCAAATATTTTGAAAAGATTCTTTAAAAATTTAATCTGTGGTTTATTTTGTCTCGTAATTGTAAAGGTAAATGAGTTAGCTTGCGTCGGTATAGCAAAGTTGTGTATTTATTGGGCAGGTATTTATCGGCGGCAGGGAATTTAGTTATTGCTCTTAATATCAGCATATGCTCTTGTATGGAAACTTGGATAACGTTTGAAAAACAGATCTTGATCAATTTCAGAAATTAAATTTATTTTAGTTAAATTTTATTGTGGTTAAAAGTTGTTATTGATCCTATTTGCAGTGGCCTTAACTATTCCAAATTTTTCACTAATGCGTTTGTGAATTAAGATGCCCGAAAAGTTTACCTATAAAATATTTTAACATTAAATATTTCAATACTACTGCATTGCTCAGTGATTTGCATCTCTTTGACCAGATCAAATTTTTATGAGATATTTCAACGAAAACATTTTAATGTGCTCCCTCATTAGTAGTAATCATTCCAAGAGAAGAAAATTTCCCATAGGTTGAAAACTATCTTCTTGCCTAAATGTTAGGAATGCGCTGGCTTTTACTTGTAAGTAATGATTTTTTAGGATATTTGATGCTTTTTAATATGAATGTTTGAAAACATCTAAGTGGTTAGTGTAGACGTAATCATAAAATTTGAAAATTCATTTTTGATTAAATCACTTCTGAAAAATTTTGGTGTAAAAAACGCGTAAAATATTTAATTAACCATTAACTAATTGCTGTGGAACTTGCTCATTCATTTAATGAAGTTGACCCTTTGACTACTTGCTTTGAAATGATTAAAAATAAAATTAATCTTAAGTTTGTCATATGTCTGTCTAAATTCTTTGCCAGCTTAGCAATGCACCTTGCATCGCAAGTAAAATCTTGTTCTCATGGATTGAAAAAGGATAATTATTTTTTAATATTTGATACCTGTTCTTGAGATGAGTAATAGGCTATAAAGGTATGTCTCCACTCTGTATGCCTGTTCCAACCCCTTTTTTAAAAGATGTCAAATCCTCCCCAACCCCTTTTCTAAAGGTGATTTCCAATGTTTTGCAGCGTCTTGTA
The DNA here is from genome assembly GCF_921293095.1 of Ischnura elegans. Lineage (NCBI taxonomy): Eukaryota > Metazoa > Arthropoda > Insecta > Odonata > Coenagrionidae > Ischnura > Ischnura elegans. The sequence goes on from NC_060247.1 coordinate 7,068,796, forward strand.
CCAGATGAAGGCTTTTTTATTCGCTCGTCTTCTATGGACAACCCTAACGCTATCCATCAAGCCGCCTCAATAGGCGTTTAGCAGGGGGTGTTAGGACACCACCCGTTTACGTATTAGGATATGCTCTAGCCTAGTAACGCCTAGCATTATTATAGTTCTTTAGGTTCGGGGGAAAAACGAATTCCCATACCTTTCCGTGTGGCAAAATATGTCTCTAAATTTATTACGTGAGTCGGACCTAGAAATGCAGTGGGGTTCTAATATGATGTTCTCCGTGTCGCTCTTAAAGACATCCATTCTCAATTGCTCAATCAATCTTAGCCAGGCACGCAGCCTCTGAGTCTCTAGCGCCTCCCAAACCAACTCGTTGAACATCTGTGTAACGCTTTCTGTGCGCCCGTAGGAATTTTTCACGAATCGCACGGCTTTCCTTTGTATTTTATTCAGTTCACAGATTAAGTATTTTTACACCGGATCCCATGTACTCGCTGCATATTCAAAGTGCGGTCGGACGAGTGCAAAATAACACCTTTCTTTTATTTTCTCGTCCGAGAAACTTTCCACAATACGCTTGACGAATCCTAGCTTCTTCAGGGCTCTGAAACAAGTATTTCTTATATAACTGTATAAGACTTTCTTATATACTTCTATAAGTGTTATCCCCACTTTAGGCTCGAATATATTGATATTATAGCGATAGTGCGCCGTTTTATTTTCAACTCCATTTTTTGTTGGCTTTGGAGGTAATTCATCACATGTAATCACCGTATTCTATTTCTCTTCTTAATTTTAGCAAGTTATTGAGATAGATTGTGTGAATTTAACGATCGGTAAAAAGTTATTAGTGAGCTTTTTTGTGCCATTATGTGGTCAATTATTTGTTTTAATTTTTTGAAGTGTTTATGCATCCACTCTAGTTTGATTTTCCAAATTCTAGAGATAAAATTTCAGCCAAAAATGATAGAGGAGAACTGAAAAAGAAACACTGTAATCAGTTAAGGCCTGGTTACACGGTGCATTAACCCGTACGGGTTAATGTATGAATGCGTGTCTGTTTGCATGTCTGAATTCATGGACGTTTGCGTGAACGAGGAGCATGAATGAGCGGTTACACGGTACATGCGTTCGCACAAGTTTTCACACAGTTTCTCGTAACGCGAGGCGTTTAGTTTTTATTTATTCCCTTTACAGTGCACAAAATTTAAATGTGAAAACAGTATCATTAGGTAGGAAGCAGACGATACCTACCAGAAAATAATTCCCTTTTCGTTGTTTCCTATAGGACCAGGCAATTTCACATACTGGTAATATATTTGCGCTGCCGTGTAAACAGTGGTTTTCATTGTAGTTGCCGAACTTGTTTCATTTCGTGCCAGTAATATTTATTTATATTTAATATTTATCGTTATCGCTCGCTTAATGCTATATCTCAATAGCACTCTATTTATTTCAAACCGTTATCAAAGTTAATACTTAGGCTGAAAATTTGTAGTCGCATCTTGTTTTTAAGCCGTGTTTACTAGACATTTTTCTGTCATCTGTTTCACTGACAATGAGTGTAGATGATGAATAAAATCTTCTCGGGTTAAGCACTGGGTCAGGCTTTTTGAGGCCTCAAAAAGCCTGACCCGGTGCTTAACCCGAGAAGATTTTATTCATTCGATTCGCCGGGAAAAACTACGATCATTTAGTGTAGATGATGTATGAGAGTAGATATTTTTAATAGTTTGTTCTACTTTTGTCCGGGACGGTTATAAATTTAAGAAGATATTTGCTGTTGATGGAAAAGATGTTAGTTGAGAGGTCTTGTCGATTTATGAACTTGCGTAATGTGAGTCGTATTTTTGTGGTGGGCCAGCGCATTCCCACCTCGGGCGTATAAAAGGTAGAATTGTCGTTAATTCGTATGGTATAAATTATGTTTAAATGTGTTCTAGAAGTCGTATGATAGCCGTTGTATTTCACAAATGTCGTGTTGAAAACTCTGTGACAACCTCATTGATTGTTTTGTTCCGGCATAATACAACCAATAAGATACCATAGGAATAAACTTGGTATGTCCGTCATACATACAGGGATAATCTATACGAATATTAGTGTTGATGCAAATGGTGAGTTTGTGGTAGGATTCAAGCACTTACGATACAGTACAAATGAACAAATACGCGTAAAGAGTTACTGAATAGCCAAGACGGCCGTGGAATAGCCCTGCAGATGACAACTAAATGTGTCGTTTCCCACCAGGTGGCTCTGTTATCAACTTGTGCGAATGCATGAACGAAATTAGAACAGGTTCTATTTTCCGTTCACGCGTTCATGCATTTGTACATTTTGGGGTGATTACACGGTGAATTTTTCCGTTCATTCTCGCGTTCATACATTTAGACATTAACCCGTACGGATTAATGCACCGTGTAACCAGGCCTTTAGACTTCTCTATGACTCAAAACTCCATAATAGTATTTGTTTAAAAAATGCAACCATTTTATCGTGAATGAATATTTTTTAACTCTTCGTGATATTTTCTATCACAATTAGCGTTTCCTATTGGAAAAGATAGTATTTTGACCTATTTTTCTCTACCATTCTTATTAAATATTGACTTGTCTGCGATATTAGGGGTTTCGAATGACTGCGTATTACAGTGGCCAGCATTCTTATGAATCTGTGGTTTCAAGGCTCCGATAAATTCAGTAAAACACTCGAATTCAGTAAACCATCTCATAAGTTGGTACATTCATAGTACACTTATGATTTATTAATTGAAAATTTCTCTATGCAAGCATCGGCTACTTGAATGATTTTACAATGGGTGAAATAACTTTGGAATAAAAAGAGGTTTAAAACTCTCCTCTGGAATTGAAAAATGGAAAATATCGACAAAATTTTTATACCGAGTTTGCTTTATTTAAGTAGCCTTCTCAATGAAAAATTGTATTCCTTCAATATGAAAACGGTTAGAAACAATAGAGACAAAATGTGTAGTTATCGATGATTGTCGTGGTGAGAGAGTACCTAGTGATGTGAGGCAAGGGTCAAAGCAACTAGCACTATATCTTTGATGAAGGGTGGGAAAAACTTCATTGGCTCCTACGGATGGGATCTTTCGGTGGAGGATAGGAAGTGAGACAGGGAGATAGATTATTGAGAAGAGATTGCGGAACACAAGAAAGTGGTTAGAGTTAAAAGGGAGAAACCAATGAGTCGAATGAAAGAAATGAGAATGAGATCAGGAAATTTTTTGTCGCCGCAGAGAAGCTCCCGGAGACGAGAAACTGGAGTAAAATAAAGTCCGTGATTATGTTAATGGCTTTTCGATTCATTTGAATTGCAGTCTTGATGTCATCCTTTAATGACCTTCAAGGTTTCGCCCCAGAGACGAAACAGGGGAGGTTCAAAGGGAGGTAGGAATTTTTTTGAGGACCCGGAAAAGATTGGTTGAGAAGGTTTAGAAGGATTTTTTTATAATTTTAAGTCCCTTATATCTTTAAATTATGAAATTTTTAAAGTGCTGCATGTCTCCTCTTTGGTAATTTCTGGATAACTTTTGAAATTGTATATTTCATATATTAGGTAAAATTCTCCAAAATCATATTTTCTAAGATGATTATTCATTTTCAAATCACAGATAGGGCGAATTAACCTTATTTTGGGGACTTAGTGAATACCTGCACTTTATCCGTATTGATTTTCTTTTACCGATACCTTCAGTTTGAATACTGATACTCGTACTGGTACATTAAAAAGTTCATACTTCGTTTAATAGCGTTTTAAATACAGCCGTATTTAATTTTAGCAAGTGAATAAGGCAAGAAAAGTAATTATTTCAATTAAGGATAAACCGAAGGAAGAAGGTATCTCTAATACATTCTTACTAAACAAAAAGAAAAAATAGCCCTATGCTAACTTTAACGGAGGACTCATAGATATTCTCAGAGAATGTTTTACATTAAATTTTTTCTAATTCTTCAAGGTGATCTACTGAGGGTAATGACTTAAGCTTACAGATCTGTAGTGGATAGAATTTGGTAGAAAAAGGTGGCATATCACTGCGAGGTTTTAGATTTTGGATTGTCCTTTACTCCTGTGGACAAATATTCGGTGTCTTCTCCCATATTATATATATCACAACAAAAAATTTAAATTTTAAAATTAAAAGATTAAAATCGGATGCTCTGGAAATGTAACGATGAAATGGGAAATAAAGGCTGTAGCAATATGTTTATTCTGTTGCTTCCGGTGTACTGTAAAGGCTTATTTGTGCCTAAGATTTCAATGATGGCAAAAATATTTCAAAAATTTATTTTGTATAACCCAAAGCCACCGAAAGCTTCGTCCATTTGTTCGATGGAGTTAGGTCTTGAACGATCAATTTGAAAATATGTCAATCTGAAAAGTAAATTGTATGAAATACGTATATCCTGCATACGTTTACGGTATCATTTCATAAATTATAGTCTCTTCTATCCTTTAACTGCAGTCATTTAAACAAATTTAATAACTCGATGTCTTGTGTCCGCTTGCTTTAGTAGTTTAGACTTAATCTCCATATGTTTTTGTACCTATAGCCAAGCACTCATTTTAATCACGTATTATCGTATTATGTAATTGGTGGAGCCCGCTGCCTGCAGATAGGAATTTATAAAGCTCCTAGGGATGGTTTTTCGTGTCTACTTAGCCATTCACTTCTCCTCTAGATGCATAAGGATCTATTAAAAAAAAATGCTTTTGTATTAGTAACTTTTAGATAACCGTAAAGTACAAGTTCATTTGTTTACCATAAGGAACAGTTTAAAAATTGTATTTAAAATAAAATGATTGGCTGACAGGAATGCAAATGGATCTGAGAGAGGGTTAAGGAGTAATCAACCTGCATCTTATGAAATAAAAAACGAAAGAAGTAGTTAGCCGGGAATATAAAAATGAGGATGCATATTTGGTGGTCGGAAAAAAAGAGTTGACAATGCCTCCAAGCGGTGCGCCGTCGGAGAGAAGGCCTCGGTGGGAGAAAAGGTGTAGAGGAATATGTGATCCAGGGTCCAGGAGGCAGGCGGCTTATTATCGAAGGTTTTGAGAAAAGGAGGGCCGCCGAGGGATATGGACCCAAGAAAGTGGGGAGGTCTCTGAATTCCCGGCGGGGAGACAGACGGTGGTCGAGAAAGAGAGAGAAAGGTTTGCACTTTAAAACGAGCACCCCGTGGAAGAGTGCGTTCTTCAAGGAAGTGCATCTTAAAGCGAATATGATGGGGAAATTCTTGGGATGAGCACACTCAAGGGACCGTAAAAGGTCAATATCGTAAAATTTAATTGGTCAAAAGCGCCGTGAAATATCCGACCGTTGATGTTAGAGATTTTTATGTTCAAAATGCGGCAATCAAAGTGAATATTGTTAAATTTCATGATTCCTTTGACTATTTAAAGGAAGAAACCCTGTATTCAGTGATTTGTAGCACAAAATTTATTTAGCCAAATACTCTTATGAACCATGAAGCTATTCTTATGAATACTGAAAACAAACTTTATTTTTTTCTTTGCATTTAAATTAAAAGGAGTGCAAGAAATGTAAAAAAAAGTGCTACTAAAGCTAGTTTTCTTGGAATTCTTCTGTTTAGAACTTATCTCCGTTGATATTATGGGATGAAAGCAGGTTGATTAATGGATTTGTTATATGATTGATTGGTTGTGAACGCAAGTTGAGTTTCTTCGAGTGAAAAGAAGACTAGAGATTACAAAGATTTCTTAAACCTTTCACTTGGGTTAATGACGCTCTTGTAATGCCTTGATACAGCAATCTTATGCCTACCCAAGCTATTTTCATTGATTTAAGTTTATGATTCGACTTTAATAATTTCGTCTACTACTTTTAGATCGGTTATTTACTATAAATAAGCTATTAATCGGATTTTGACTTATAATTCTTTAGGAAATGGCTTACGATTGTACTCATTATACTCTTAAAAACGAAGAAATAAAATTTCAGATAATAGTAGCATGAAAGTGAACGGATGAGGATTTTGGCTACATATTTAAAGAATAATTTCCCAAAGTCCAGTTTCTTCTCCAATATCTTACTTTACCTTACATTAGACAGTTTGATATTAAGTTTAATATGAGTCACTCACGAAAGAAAACGGTCTTTAACTCAGGTCAAAATTAACACTTTTGTTGGAGATATTAATGTATACTGCAAAGATGCTGCGAAAATACTACTGTATATACTGATTTTTTTTAAATTTATCACTTAAAGATAAAAGTATGGGTTGCATAAGCGAAATTTTTAAACCCTTTCATGAAGTATTTAATAATCTCAAACCCTCACTATTGAAAGTACTGAAAATCATTGCTTGTAATTATTGAAAATTCACCCTTCTATGTAGCCAGCAGTGGGTATGTGATGCCTGATATCACCACGCTTATTTAAAAATCCCTGAATTTGTTTCATCTCGTGCAAAGATTGTGGTAGGAAGCGTAGGATAATGTGAGACGGCCTCGCGGCCAAGTGAGATGTCTTTAAGGGGGAGTACCAGGGTATCGCCGTGATGAAAACAGGTAGGAAGGGGTTTTGGAAGGATTAGGCTATTCCGGGAAAAAAACGAAGGGTCCAAACTTTCTGTAAAACGAAATAACTTGGTAGTAGCGGAAGCCTTTAAAATTGCTGATACCTGAAACATTGTTAAAGGTTATTTGCAGTTATCAAAGTGCCAAATATTTCTTTTTGCAATTGTAATGATTTTTTTGTGCGGAGCATCGTCGAAAGTTACTATTCACGTAATTTAATGAAGATCATTTTTCTGGAGAATTTTTTGGACAATTTGGTTATAGTGATGATTGTTCTACTAGTGAATTACCTAATTTCACGGGCAATTAACTCTTTTTAGTTTCCAGCGTTCGGAGGAGGCTCCTCTCATTACTCGAGGCCATTTTCCGTTTAAATCCCGTGCACGGTGGCATAAACTGCCGAATGAATCGTGATTTGGTTAGTTAAAATCTCTACGTTACGACGAAAAAGAGGAAAACAATTGATACGTTCTACTTAACTTGTGACTGGCCCAAAGAAGCAGCGCATTCTGTCAAAAAACGCCTTCCTCATAATTTGTGCGCTCGTTATCTCCATCCTCTGCACCATCCATAGCTTTTATAGCTCCTCTTCACTCTACAAATCCACTCCAAGTATCCTCTTAAATCGTTCCTCGGATCCTTTTAATGCAAATCCCGCGACTTAATTCTGGAGATCTCGCCTCCTTCTCCAAGCACTTAGCTCCAATGTGCTCGCTGCACGTTCCGCCAGTGTACGGAAGGAGGAGGAGAAACAGCCGGTCGGGGAAAGGAGGTTATGGTGGGAGTTTAACGTCTCCTTCTGTCCATTATGCACCAGTGTATCTCCTAAGGTCTTTCGTATAAAAGTGCGCTTTCTAACTATAGGAATGACTATTCCGTGGTGCATGAGGCCCGTTTTTTCTCCTTTGTACGATATTATTCCCCATTAGTGACGTTGCTCCTGAACCTAAGCAACCCTCTTGTAACCGTCAATGAAATTTTTAGACTATTCCTTAAGAAAAAAAGAAATTATCGATTGAACTTAATTCAGCCAAGGAATTTGAAATGTAATGTCTCTTTTTCTCGCATCATTCGAAGGCTGTTTTAAAAAATTGGAAATCGTTCTAAATCTGGGCTTGGTTTAAAATGTTATGCTTTATTTTTATTTATTTAATCTTTGCTATTGGGAGAGAATATTACTATTTTTTCATATTTATCCCGTCTGCACTGGCTTTGGTATTGCTATTATTGCTATTAGCACTAAGGAAAACCTCGCTATGGAATTTTATAGTAACAAAATAAGTACAAAAACGCAACGTTATTGATGACTGAATTTCTGCTTTGAGTTGTGCAATGTAATTCAAAATCAGCGAAGCTTTTAACTGTCTCATACCTTTATATTCATTATTCGTCTGAATCCCGTGGTTAATTTTTCTAGTAACTAAAAAATAATATTTATCGATATGTAGATAGTGTTAAAATTATTTCGTTGCGTTCTTTGCGTATTTGTCCCGTCTATCCCTGAATTGAGATTTTTTTTAGTTTTATGGATTTAGGGAAGTGTTTTGCAGCTACAGTTGAGGTTCGTGGTAGATGGATTGGAGTCATTGGGCAGGGAGAGGGTGGGTTAGAAGTGGCCGTATTGCCCAACTGCGCCCGAGGACGAAATGAAGCACACCCTGGGTGAGATAGGTGGAGGATTAAGGATAAACGGGGAAGAGGAAGTGGCTACGTTTCCACAAAAGACGTGAATTGATACGAATTGCCTTACTATACGCCTTTAATGGCACCAAAAGAGCTTTTTCGCGTCTCCACTTTAAGAGGAATAGAGTCCAAGGCGTCCTCCTATTTTTTTCTTTTACTTCCTTCGGGCGCGAGAAATTTACCCTAAAAAATATCTATAAATTCTTCGGGTAGGTCTGAAGGTGCGTGGTGGTGACTTTCTCCCATGTCTTTACATCCTGGAGCCCTATAACAAATAGAGGAAAGTCATTTTATAAAAAAAACGCTGGCTGCCATGGTGGCATGGGTCTGTATTGAAAATGGGACCTGGAGAAAATATATATGACAATATTTTGGTATTACGTATATCGGATTAGTTCCTCAAACATAGTATAGTAAGTCATTTTACATACGAAATCAGGCGTAGGATTTGTGATTAGGATATGAATATATGTTTGAATTGTTTTTTTAATGGAAGAGTTTATCCTCATACCCACTCAAACTCATACCCAATTGGAGCCCTTGTATCAAAGTTTATATAGTTTAAAAATTATGCGTTTTCGTCCTTAAAATCATTAGTAATTCACTATCTATCTATCTATCTATCCGGTCATCCATCACTATTTAGGGCAAAGCAAGCTATAATACCGATTTATAACTTTTATCAGGGAGCAGCATACAACGCACACGAGGAAAGATAAACTCACTTTCGCTAATTTTCGAGCCGAAAACGGACCCGTCTCGATGTAAAGAGATAGATGAATTCACATGAATTGCTACGAGAAAAAATTCTCCTGAACCGGGAATAGGGGCACTTTTCCTGATGACAATTCATATGAATTTCAGCGTCGTTCACGCGGAAAGATTGAAATATTATAAGATAAGTGAATGTTTAACATTTTATAATTATCAATTTATAGTGATCATTGTATATTTACAAAATTATAATAATTGATAATGCCATAAATTAGTTAGTCTCAGTGAAGTGGGAATATATGATATGAAAACCCCTCACCTATCTTTCAGTAGTACCTTTGAAGTATAACTATTGCTGCTCACGTATTTCTTTCATTCACCCCTTCCTGTTCTCCTCCAAATTCTTTACCACCTGGGAAGCCATTTTGATTTCAGTCTCAGCACCGACGTTATGATAGTGCGAATAAAGCATTTTAGGCCAAATCTACCTTTTCTATAACGTTTTCCCTTCCATTGGTATTTCTCTCAGCAATTCCTCTTTGAGAGCTCGGTACTAGTTGTAAAATCCCACTGTCCAAATATCTCTCCTTAAAATAAAGGTCTTTAGTAAATCCAAACATCAGTCTCATCCATTTTCCCTAAACTTGTTCCACTCATGCGAAGTATACTCTTCCCCCCCTGCACTCGCTGCTTGCCTTTCTGCGTATATTATTTCCCTTATCCAGCCCACCCCATCGCTATTGCACCCCTCTCTCTGCTTCCTTTGTGCGTCCACCTTTTCAAAAACTCTGGTCGTCCAGGCAACAATTAAATCACGGCCCAAGAGACGCGTTGCCTCGCCTCAAACTCTTTCAGGCCACGCACCCCTTTCCCACTCCTTGAACTTCCCAGGCCACTCCTCCCCCTTTGAGCCACGCAATCTATCTGCCTTGGTTCTGAACAGGAAACCAACAAATACTTGAGAAATGAAAACCTGGGTTATTTCCCCACTAATCTCTTTGGAGCCTTGGAAGTTTTGTGCCAATTACCACTCTCTTAGATCAGGAAATTCGCTTGATACTTAATGTTTTCAAATTTTCTGTTGTTGTAGTCATTTTAGCAATTTTTCTAATTCAATGGGAAGAAATTGTATTGCTGGGTATGATATTACTCGTATTCCACTGTAAAAAGTAAATGGGAGTTTTGAAAAATAAATTGCAAGCCAGTAAACAAGGCTAAGCAGCATCACGTAACTCCACTCCAAATCATAATAGAGAACTTATTCATGTTTCAATTCATTTTAGGCTTTTTTTATCAAGAAGTAATTTAAGAAAAGGCTTAATTATAAAGTCTAGTGTTCTTTAGAATATCCACAAAATATAATGATAGGATTCATTTGAGAATTAAAAATTAGTGTTACTCTGCTGAGAAAGATATCTACTTCCGGCTATAAAACTCGTCTGAGCCTGCTTTGAGAACGATTAGATAAGAGCCTTTTCGGAAACATATGCCCTATACAGAATTTAAATGCTCGGAAGCATTATTTCACTTCTGCTTCCAAACTATATTGTTAAAAAATGTAACAAGATAACTAATAAGAAAAATATTTACATAATACGCGGGAGAATCGAAGTTTCATATTTGTTTAGAGTTAATCAATAAAATCAGAACCACCATCAATGACTTTAGCAAGCATAAAGTTTAAATGTTCGTTGGCAACAGTGGAAACACCGCTCATCTTGGCTCCGTTACCAGGGTAACCGCCTTACCCTCCCTTCTCCCCACCCCTTCGCCCTTTGAAGCCGCGCCCCCTTCCCCTCTGCCTCCCGCCCTACTTAACCTCCCATTCTAGCACTCCATCCTCTGTTCAACCTCGCTACGCCACATCAGATCTGCATTTATTCATACCACAACAGATTGTCATATTCTCCTCTATTCTCCGTGAAAATTGAACTGCAAAATTACTTTTCACGGGCCGCGAACTACAAGTGGGCGCGGGCAAGCTACACCTCCGCCACTATATGTCTTTCTTAATTTATTATTGTTTTACGACATAATTATTTAAAATATTCTGTATTTTGTCATATAACTGTGTTTCTCTACATTTATCCTCATCTACCTCATTATGAAAATAAAAAATAGACGCTACAAAATGCGATAAACTGTTATTGAAAGTGCGATTTTCACGTATCTCTAATCATGAGACATTTTCTCTTGACTTTAATGCTTCAATAATTCTAAATAATCAATTATATGGATTTATGAAAGTTATTTATCATACAATCGATGAATAACCAAGTAAATACTTTGACATAACGTTCACTAATGAATCTTCGAAGAGTAGTTTCGTTTTCTAAAATTCGCTTATCAAGCACGAGATGGTAACGCTGAATTATGGGCCCACCGTTGTCCCCGCTATAGCTTTTCCACAAATTAAAATTGAGTCAGAAATATCCGATAAATAGAACCAGAATTTGGTTTATCACAATTGAATGGTGTATTTTGAGACTGTGTATTTCAAATATTGCCTTTTCATCAGACTTTCAGGAAGTGCAGCGATTTTTTCATCTAGGCGCCACGATCATTTTAATTGTGAGCAATTGCTTCAAAGTTTTTATTTATGAGATGAATAACAGAAAATACCCGTAAATTATGATTAATTTGTAGAAATCAAGACTTTCATCAAATGAAGCTCTATTTCTTTCCTTTGATTTTGGTTAATGTTTAAATTTTATCAGCGATTTTTCTAACTCCTTACGAGAAAATATAAAGGAGTAAATAATTGTCATATAACTTCCAATTTTATCATTCTATCGAAATTAACCATTTTGCTAAATACTTCTTCCTCTTTCACTTTGCTAAATACTTCTTCCTCTTTCACTTTTTATAAAATCCAACATTAACTTATGGTCCATTATTTTATGCTTATCATACTCATTGACACAGGGCAGCGCTTGTGCATAGACAGATGATTTATTTCCAGCGAGTATCATTATGCTTCGCTGGAGGTCTCGTTCCGTTGCGATCTTAATCACCTTTAAATGTAATGTAATGTAATCCTGAAATCATATCACGCCCAGGTTAACGCGCCAAATCCCGGAAACAAAAGGAAACGCTGTGCCTCTATGCTAATTGAGCCGTATAAAGCTGCCTGTTCTAGTGCACATTACCAACGCTTTCACACCACCGCTAAAAATATCGCACGGGTACACATGAGACCTAATTTTCCTCGCGGAGGCAGATAGTTAAAAACCCCTGATGAAACCGATTTGGAGCATAGTTAGATCCAATCAAAATGCAGCGACTGTTTTAATTTCATCCAATCGCCATCCGCACGGTCTTCGTCACGCCCTCAATGGAGACTGCGAAAATATGACATAAAATGGTTTCCGAGAGATCAACACGTTATGATTTCTAGCAATTAACCTAATGAAGCTTTTATTTTCACAAATTTTTCATAAAATCGATATGTTGTTTGTCATATTGTGCGGGCCAAATATTGCAACTCAATTTCAACCCACATTTCGATCTCAGCTATGAAGCTGAAATTTTCAAGATATCTTAGAACCGGATGACAGGGAAATAATCTAACAATTTTATGATTATTATATCTGTATTTTGAATTTTATCCAGAATTTTAAATTAAATATGGATGTTAATTAAAAAATGGCCACAAAATCCGATGGCAGAGCTTCGATCATTTATAGGAACGATAATGATAGATAGTGATAGAATCATATAGAACGATAATGATGGAGTCATAACAACAAATTTGTTTGCATAAAATTTCACTGAAAAACCCATGGAACAAAAATGTACAAACGAAAGAAAAATGAGCTAAAAAAAAAAGAGGAGACAGTCGAACTATTATCTGCCTGATCGCAATAATGCGGTCACCTCTCTCTTTACATAAATCCTCCCTCTCCGAGCTCATATTTTCAAATCCCTTTTCTTCATCCAAGTAGACTTTTCTCGTTCCTCTGTGTCTCTTTCCTCTCTCCGCAATTTCCCCTTCTTTCTTGCTCCAACGATCTTCCATTCTTTATGCATGTTCTCTCGTGTTCGTCCCATTTTGTGCCTCCACCCGCTTTTTTCCTCTGTTCTCAGAGCTACTCCCCCCAGTACCTACTCTCCATCTCTTAACTATTCCCATCTTGCCACCCTCAATTCTTCCCAATCCTAATCGTCTCCTTGGTCCCACATTTTGCCTAACATAAGCCTCGCTAGCGAGAACTTAAACTCAATCTGACTGCTGTCGTCTGACCGTTCGAAAATATTTCCGTCCTCTGTTTCCTCTTCATATCTCTCCTCCTTCCAAATTATTTTATTTCCCCTCTCTTCTTATTTAAAGGATTCTACATTATTTATGCGTATTCTTTGGCAGTTCGTGCTTTCACCATTTCACCCCCTTTCGTCAAATTTTCTCGGAAGTATCCCATTCCATTTTAGACCTTTCACACGCCATAATCTCTCCAATTTGTCCCTCAGCCCCGTTGATGTATTTATTTCTCATTTATTTCTCAGTTATTCATTAATACTCTTCCCTTTGCCCCATGTTTTTCTCAGTCGTTTTAAGGATAACCGTATATACAAAACAACGTTCAGCACTTCATGAGTCATTTTTATAAATGTATTTTAATAACTTAATATCAAGAGACTGATATCTTCAACCAAAGATAAATTTAATATAAATATTTACAATTGATAAATGCCGTGTTAAATGATCAAAGGTCACGCCGGTATTGTATTTTCCCCTTCCTCAACGATATTCCATTCATTCCTCATGTTCTCTGGTACATAATATTTTCACCCTCAACTCCCTTTAACCTACTTCCTCTTCTTATAGGTCTTTCATTTGTCATAGTTCGAGCTCAGCCTTCGTGTGGTTCGGATCGTTCTCTCCGGTTCTCTCCTGTGCTACGCAATGCCTAACTGCAGTGCATGTGTTAAATCGATCAAGCGCGAGCAGAAGTCGCTCTCTTGCTGTGAGTGTAAGGCCCATTACCATCCACTGTGCCTTTCAATACCTGAAGTGGAAATTAAGGAGCTTAGTGACAAACGTAGACCATGGTATTGCGACGTTTGTCGGGCTAAGATCGGCTGTGGTAGTGATGGAGAGCAAATCAGAAAAGCTCCTGAGAACGAGTCCGCAAGTTCCAGTTTGTCTCCTGATCGTGTGAGTGATATCTTGAAAGATTTTTCGGCTAATCTTGCTGATATCCGGTCGGATCAAAGTGAAATTCGCAAATCAATATCTCGCTGGGAGGAGTCGTTCGGGGGTCAAGCAAAGTCTCTCGAGCTCCTCAATGCCTCCCTTGTGAAAATAACTGATTCCCTGAATCACCTATTAAGTGAAAACATCAGCCTAAAGAAACAACTAAGTGATACGGAAGCTCGCCTTAATCGCGTTGAGCAAGAGCAACTCCGGAATGTAATTGAGATCCACGGCATTCCTTACTCCGAAGGGGAGGTAGCTGGGGTCCTGATTTGTCAAGTTGGAATCGCTGTGGGAATTAAAGTGGATACAAGTGAAATCGATTACGCCTACAGGGGTGGTTCCAACCGTTCTGCAACCTCTCACCCTTCACCTAGACCTGCCCCTATTATTGTCCGTTTTCTACGATCTAGCACTGCTGCTGCATTTTTAAATGGTAGACGCACAAAACGGAACCTGAAACTCAACGACATCGTCGCCGACCAGAACCCTACCAACCCTCCTGTCTACATTAATGAATCCTTGACATCCTTAAACCGAAAGCTATATGCAATGGCCAGGGGACTTAAGAAAGAAGGTAAAATCAAATACGTGTGGATTCGTAATGGCCGTGTGTTTGCTCGGGTCCATGATGGTGGTGAACGCCTTTCTATCCTAGTTGAAACTGACCTTGACTGCTTAAAATAACATACGGGGGCTTGTTCTCTTCCCGCAGGCCTACCAATTGCTAATGAAATCAACATTTCCCTCGTCAATTGTCAATCTTTACTGTGTCATATCGACGAATTTCGGGTTCATTTTTCTTCCTGTGTAAGTGATATAATCTGTTTAACCGAAACATGGTTAAAACCAAATATTTCTGATAGCATGGTTGATCTTAGTGAACATTACTTGCTGAGACATGATCGGATCGGGAAAGGCGGTGGCGGGGTTGGTGCCTTCATTCATCATCGACTGAGTTCGTCGGTGCTGGCGACCTCTTCCGCGACCTATGAATGCCGACCCGAGTTCATAGTTATTGAAGTGCATGGTATAAACCTTTCTAAACTTCTTCTATTTGTTGTTTACAGACCTCCAAATGTTGGGTCCTTGACTGATATTGAAGAAGCATATACAACTTTTAGTCCAAACTATAAAATCATTGTAATTGTAGGTGACTTTAACGCCGATTTGCTACGGGACAGCTGTCATTCTTCCTTCATCAGGAATTTCATTTTTAATTATAATCTTCATCTGGCCTCAACGCAGCCCACGCATCATACAGAACATAGTCATACTCTCCTTGATCTCTGTATAGTTGATTCCCCTGAAAAACTCTTCATTCTCACAATTCCCTGTGCCTTTCCTCTCCGCACATGACAAAATTTTACTCTCTTATTCATTCAATTCCCCTCGTCTTCCTATACCTAAAATTCTCTATCGTGATCTTAAAAATTTCGATACAGCAAAGTTTCAGGACGATCTGCTCACCTTTGACTGGAACAACATATTTAGCTCCTCGTCCATTGATTCAAAATTAGAACTCTTTAATCAGAAATTCTTAGAGTGCATAAATTGTCATGCCCCCCTGCGAACATGCGCACCTAGACGGCCTTCAGCCCCCTGGCTGACTAGTGACATTAAGCAAAAAATGAAGGAACGTGATATTTCACGTAGAATTTTCACACGAACAAAAAGCCAGACTGCTTACACTGAGTTTATCGTCTTGCGTAATCAGGTAAAGCATCTCGTCACGGAAGCCAAGAAAAAATATTATGCAACCACCTTCTCCAATTTGACAGAACCAAACAAGGTCTGGAGGGAACTTAGAAGTCTTGGACTCGTGCAGCGACGAAACAAGCAGCCCTTACATGAATTATCTATCGATGATCTAAACAAGCACTTCACTCCCGCCTTTACCTTCGAGGCAAATAACATTGCTGACATATTCAGTCTCTCTAACCTTGATCCACTTGTACCCTATAACGAGAGAAATTTCTTCTTCCAACACGTAACCCCACACAACCTACGTAAAACGTTATCTCTCTCTAAATCGAACTCAACTGGGGTCGATGGAATCTCAGTTAAATTTATAAAGGCCGCGTCAACTGTACTTCTACCTGTAATACTTGATATCTATAATTTTTCCTTATCGTCATCTGAATATCCGAATGTATGGTAATATTCACTTATCACACCAATACAAAAAGTTAAAAAACCAACTTCTCCCAGTGATTATCGGCCAATCTCTATTCTGTGCTCTCTTTCTAAATGCTTAGAAAGAATTGTTTTTCAGCAGGTAACGAATTATCTGGACCAATGCAACTTGCATGATCCATATCAATCTGGATTTCTGAAAAACTTCTCTACGTAAACAGCGCTACTCAAATTAACGGATGATATACGTCAAGGAATTGATAAACGGATGGTTACAATTCTGGTACTATTTGATTTCACCAATGCTTTTGGTCTTGTTAATCACGCCAAACTTCTCCACAAGTTGAAAAACCTTAATTTTTCCTGTTCCTCACTTAACTGGTTTTACTCCTATCTAAAAGATCGTCAATAGGCAGTCAAGGACGCGAATGGGAATACATCGCAATGGACTACTGTCCATTGCGGGGTCCCCCAAGGGTCAGTTCTTGGTCCTCTCCTATTTTCCCTGTATGTCCTTGATCTGCCCAGGTGTATTCTAAACTGTAAATATCTCTTATATGCCGACGACCTACAGATTTATTTTCACTGTCATTTGTATGAGCTGAATGATGCAATTTCCAAAGTAAATCAGGACGTTCAGGCCATCACTTCATGGGCTGCAGACAATAACTTTGTGCTTAACCGTAGGAAAACAAAATCTATGTTATTTGGTACCTCAAAACTACTCAAACATGTCGACTTTGATGTCCTGCCCAAGATTTTTGTTGGTGATGCCGAAATATCATATGCAAAGTCCGTTAAAAATCTTGGAGTCTTATTGATGCCTAATTTGTCTTGGCAAAACCATGTTAAAGCCATCAGCAATAAGATCAACATGATCTTGTTTCAGCTAAAAATTCATAAAAACCTTATGCCCTCTCATACACGCAAGCAACTTGTATCCTCGTTAATATTCCCCCATATTGATTACTGTTGCCTTGTATATAATGACCTAACCGAAAAGATTAACACCCTGATTCAACGGCAATTAAATATGTGTGTTAGGTTCATTTATGATCTTAAAAAAGATGAACATATATCCCCTTATTTCTCTAAATTAGAATGGCTTAAAGCAAAAACAAGGAGGCAATACATGCTTGCCTCTTTTTTATACTAACTTTTTAATTGCAAACAGCCAGAATACATTATGCAATTTTTTCAGAGTAAAGAGAAATATCGCAATGTTGTAACTAGATTATCAGCTGATTTTTTAATTGTTCCTCAACATTGAACCACTGCATTTGATAATTCATTTTCAGTTGTTGGGTCAAGGCTATGGAATGGTATTCCTGAACCAATCAAAACCGCAAAATCACTGATGTCTTTTAAAAATCTAATGTCCACTAAAATGCTATTACAAGAAAAAATGTAATTGTACCAATATGCCACTATATTCTGTTACAATTTATTTTCTATTTTTTTTGCATGTATCTTATTCTTCTGTGCACTGAGCTCTAATATGAATGTAAGCCCTTGTATGTTCTTAGTGGACCATAAAGGTCCAAGAACAATAAATATTTCTTTATTCTTTATTCTTTCATTGCTCTTATTTTTTCTACCAGCCGCTGTCATTATCACCACTTCTCAATCCAATCGTCGACGATTCCTTTCAATTACCCTGTAGTCGCACATTTACAGCCCTATGACCACCTGGTTTACAATTGAAACTTACCATCCGTCGGATTTTCTCTTTCCTATTTCGGTGAATATTGGACTACGCGTAGTTTTCTAAACACACCACAATTTTCAATATACTACACCATCGACAAGATGAGAGACCGTAGAGACTAGAAGTAATTATTTGAGTAATTATTGTTCCCGTTATTTTTCATTCTCCATTCATTGTAGTACGGAGCCATGTTTTTGGAAACTTAAATTAAAAACACCAACTTTTCATTCAGCATATCGAGACAGGATTTTTTTTCTCATGGCAGTTTTCGAATTCCGTTTATTTGGAGATCTTAAATATAAAATAATGCCGCAAAACTCTCTAAGGCCCAAAAGAAATGATATCATATCACTCCTAATTAATTATTAAATAACTTTTTTCTTTCCAAACTCTCATGTTTGTGCCTGAGTCGTCCTATTCCTTTTTATTTCCAAGGGCTTTCCATTAAATCTTCAGCATATAAAAAATGTTTCTGGATTATTTTGTGTCAGTGGGCGAAGAGGTTTGAAATCCAATGAGGTAGGTTAAGCAAAGGCCCACTAATTTTATTCTATACTTTGTGCTGCATCAACCTTAAGTAATTTCAGAAGAGACTTTTAATGGTTTAATAGCTCTTCGTTAAAACTTTCGCGGGTGCTCGTCATGTTGAATTAAAACTTTTGGGCTATGTCGCCGCGTCAGATTTTGGGTGGCCCCAACGTTTCCCGACCGATGCTGGTCGCTTTCTCAAGGGAATCTGAAGAGGTGGGATTTAAAATTGGTATATATAGGTATACGTGTCAGGTGGTGGGGGGAGGGGAGTGAGAGGTTGGAGGAGTGGGTTGTCGATTATTTTTGCCGATTACGGGTTGCCAAGTACGGCTGATTTTAAGGCCAGTGTCTCTGTTAAAGTTGTTTTTCTCCTCTTTAGATATTTCTATTGCTTCTCTTACGAGTCTCTGTTTAAAGCCTTTCACTCTCGCAACAAAAGGCTTTAAACAGAGACTCGTAAGAGAAGCAATAGAAATATCTAAAGAGGAGAAAAACAACTTTAACAGAGACACTGGCCTTAAAATCAGCCGTACTTGGCAACCCGTAATCGGCAAAAATAATCGACAACCCACTCCTCCAACCTCTCACTCCCCTCCCCCCACCACCTGACACGTATACCTATATATACCAATTTTAAATCCCACCTCTTCAGATTCCCTTGAGAAAGCGACCAGCATCGGTCGGGAAACGTTGGGGCCACCCAAAATCTGACGCGGCGACATAGCCCAAAAGTTTTAATTCAACATGGTTTAATAGCTGTATACTGGAGTGAAGGAAAAGAATTTCCAAGCGGAAGTAGGTTGTTACATCCGGTTAATCCTGATTTAATACAGTGCGTTCTTGTCAAAACTGTGTTCTTTTATATTTTATTTAATTTATTGATTATTATAGCTCCAGTTTTGAAGGATTTTCGTTCCTATGCTTTTTTTCAGTGCTCGTGCTCCCGTCTGCCGGCTCTTGTCATTTTTTGTTCCCCACGGACCATAAACCATTCCATTGCCAACCACCTTTGCACTCCACCCGTTACGTATCTTCTTCTTTGCTCCAAATGTCTCTTCCACATTCACCTCCATTGCTAATTTCTTGTCTTCCTCAGCTTTATTTTGGAATCTTATAGGCATCAATGGCTACATAGGTTAAATAGGAAAATTGGAGGCTCTGATAATTTCTGCATTCTTCTCGGAAGTATGCAACAATAGTAGGTAGTTTTCCCTTATCAGCATTTTTTTAATTGATAAAAATTATTTTTTAGCACCCTGATGTCCTGATAATTATCTACTTCTCGGCCCTTTTTTTCGTTTTTTCAATCATTCCGGCTGTACTTTTCTCTCCTTTCACCGCATAATAATCTCCTTTTTTGTCTCCATTACTTTTCCCGCCATACACCTTCTCACCCCACTCTCTTCTCGAGTCTTTTATGCTACTCCTTCCTCCCCCGACTGCCTCCTTCACCGCTAATTTGAATTCCCTTTTAACCCGAGAGCACGATTTCCATATTCCATAACTCTTCTTACCCCCAACTCGCATCCGCCAAACCTACGCCTTCTTCACTACTCATCCATCGCTGTACATTTCCGCGAAAAGCCTTCCTTCTCCTCTTCCTCCCATACAATAATCGCAATTCATATTTCCTTCCCCCAACCCTCTTCCTTCAAGTGAGCAAATCATCTCAATGCCATTGTGTCGTCTCCCTTTGCAGTCCTCTCCACCTTCCCCCTGCATTCTTTTTCTTCTTCCTCTGGACCAGCTCCTTCGTTTCACCCTTCCTTCCTTCCTCACAGAGCAATACTCCCACCCCTTCTCACCCGCAGAAGTGCAAACGCTCCCTCTCTCCTTTCATCTTCTTCCTCCACGGTGAGTTTCTTACCTCGAATTTCCTCGTCGCTAGCTTCTTTGAAAATGTACGTTTTTTTTCGCGTCCTCTTCACTTACATTTCTTATGCCGCAGATTTCTTTTCTCCTTTCCTCATTCCTTAGCCATTTTCCTTCTCACAGAGGTTGAATGGCTGAACTAAGCTCAAAACTCTTTTCCTCGTACATTTAGCTTTTTCCTCTCACGGTCAAACTCGAACCTTTTCTTGCATGTATTGTGGGCGTCTTCATGTACTCTGGAGGTGAAGTTGCAGGAAAATGGTTCTTTGAATTCAAATTGAACGAAAATTTAAGTTCTTCACACAAGTATGTGCTATCAGGTGCTATATATTGTATTCATTGAGTCTTTTTAATAACGTCAGTAATAGTCCAGATGCAATATGCGAGAACTTTTCTTGCTGCTTTTAAAACAATTGATTTTAAGTCCCTGAATAAATTTAATTTATAGTGAGTTTTTCGAAAAAATCCAACGAATGTTTACTTCGATGCAAACATGAAAATTAGTGAATAAAACAACCGTTCATTTTCATCGACCTGGGCCACAAAATTATAGCCACTTATATTCTTACGGTGAATTTTCCCCTAAGTTTTATTAGATGGGAAAAATTAAAGTTCTAATGGTTAGCTATACGCTTAAATTTTGTGATAATTCCCAAAAAAGTTTAGAGTAAAATGGTAGGTAGCATTCAATACTTTGACTTTGTATTTTCGAGGAAAATTATGATTTTTGAGAGTGCGACTGAAACAGTTTTCTTGGGCCAAATACCTTTTAAAGCTTGAATTGGTTCTTCGTATTTGTGTCAATACGTATTGGATATTATGACATGGGAACGCTGGAAGAATTATCTTCTATGGGAATGCTTCCTCAATTTTAGCAAGTTTACCTTCCAAATATATTCGTCAATTTATGTGACCTATCTCTTTTCATGGCAGTACCTGAGTGTACTAGGATTTATTTTTGTCGTGTACATACACGTAAATAGGTAGTATACGAAAATATGTCCTGAATACTCCAGTAAAACATCAATCAATATAAACCAGTCATGCTTCATTATGATCTATAATGAAATTAGGTCTGCCGAATCGATTTGTGTTGCCTAAGTTCTAACCCTATGAGAACACGATATTATTACCGATTTCTGTCATGTCATCAACTAAATCTTTTTAATTGAGTAAACGAAAACAAAAAATGCTTCGTAAAATAAAGAAAAACAGAATCAGTGAATGTGCCCACTCCGTTCCAATTATTTCGCCTTTTAATATTTCTTTTATGGCCCGTCAGAGGAGAAATTTAATGCATCATGTGAAGCATCACTACATGGCCCTCGTTTAATTTGAGTAAGCCTCTCATGTTTTTTGACAGCGTATAGTTGAGTTTAATATTGATTAAATGTAACCAATTAATTATTCCGCTCGTAATTCTATTAGTTTTCGCTCTGCACTCTCGCATTATCATGCCCACCTTCCATCCACTCCTCCCTCTAACAAGATGAGGCAGGAATGAGTGCGAGGTAGAATAGCGTGAGGCTTCCTCGTTAAGAGCACGCAAGCGCCCATCGTGGCTAAGTGGAGGGTGTAGCCCTCTCCACTCTCCTCCCCATCCCTTTCACCCATCGTGACTCTCACTTAATGGTAATCGCACGCTTCGATACAGCCTCATCTCTTCATTGCCCTTTTAGTCGTATATTTTGTTTTCGGATTCTAGCGTGCAAAATCATCCTCTATCGCTCGGTTCAATGTTGGCAAGAAATTTGTTTTAGCCTGTAAAACTGAAATATATGTGCTTTTAGCAATCAACGGTGTTATTTTTAGTTTACGAAAATTGTTACGGGGCATGAAATATCAACTTAAATATAATTAGAAACGGAATATTTAAGGTAAGGACAGAATGGCTCCATCATTATATTTATTTTAAATACATTTTTATATAAACGTTATGGGAGTGAACGTTTATTGTTCGTCGTATATTCATTCGCCCATGATTTATTTGTACCTGTATGGCCATTCGTTCATTTCTTATACTGAGTGTTACTTGAGTGTCCTGTCAGGATAACTTGATGCCATAATCAGAGCCTACGGTGGTTTCACTCTATTGCATAATATCGAAGCATAAAACTTATATTCCTCAGCTGTTTGAAACATTAAAACATTTACGTCTCCGTGAGAATGCCGAAATCTTAAAAAGGTGAGATCTTGGGCCACCTATCTTTCCTTTTACCTATGGCTTAGGTTTTTCCTATATTTTATATAGGTTTGTCTTATAATAGCAATATAGGTGTGGTGAAAACAAGGAGTAAACACTAAAGATACACAATGAAAAACTTTTTTTCATGATGAAATTATCATTTGTGTACCTATATAAATTAGCACCTGTGTGCGTGTAAAATATTATTTGTTTAATGAATTACTACGGAAAACATTCTTCGCGGAAAAGCGACAAATTAGGACGGCGAAATACCTCACATATCTCCGAAAGTGACTTTTAAAGCACGAACTCCATCTCCTGTGTCACAGTGTGGACTGGAGACGTCCACGAGAGACTTTTTATGTAAACCCAGTCTGAGATTGGCAACGGTTGACTTACCCGCTATCGGGAGATCCAGATGAAATTTTTGTTTTCATTACATACAATCCTCGGTGTAAATTACCTTACTCTCGTACGCGTGACTGCGTACAAAGTGGCTGCATTTTCTGCTTTGGAATGGTAATAAACCTGTCGTAGCGAATTTCTATGGCTTCGCAAATTCGTAATATAATAAGCTCTGCTGAGTGAGTGAAATTGTAATTGTTTAAACAAGCAATCATTTACTTGGTGAGGGTGGGCTCCCTGTGAGATCAGCCAGATCGACATACTTGTGCTTAGGGCACCGGATTAAGGACATCCGATAGACGCCTCCATTTTCGATTGTGAAACGCGATAAAATAACTCATGGGACTCGGATTTATGTGGCTACAGTGGGAGTGTAAGGCGCCATGGCAGATGCGAAGTAAGGGATGGAATCTCTAAAGCTCTTAAAGCCCTTTCGTCCCTTGAATTTATTGCCCTTTGGGTGTCAGCGGAGAGGGCACAAGGACAATCGCAACTTCAGGTCTATCGCCGGAGGGAGAGAGAATGGGACGAGAATGGGTCAACCCTTTCTTCGCCTTCGGCACACATAAGGCGCAGTCTCTCCTTGCTCCGATTTCGAACCGTCAACCGCAATTCCTACTCCTCCATTGGAGAGCGCAGTAATTGTGGCCGGGAGCAACGGAGGTCGCATACCTCTGTGGGGTCGAGAGTTTTCGATGCGATTCCCCATCTGGCATGCATTTATATTTTCATTGAAGGTATGTCACTTCTACAGGCCATTGCAGAGTCTAATCTTTTATAATGAAGAGTATACTCCGAATATATTATTCGGATCTTTTGCTTTCATTTTTACATTGCTCTTTAGGAACCTAATAAAAACACTTTGAGTTGACGCAGAGTTTTCTTTTTTGGGCCGATATTTTCAACGTGTGGATTACTCTCTCTATTTTAGCGCGTCGACCACTGCACATGCGCTCCTCATTTTCCAAGACGACCCCGCATGGAATATCCCGAACTCATATTCTCTTATAACTTTAAGCTTTTCCCGGCCATTTTTCCAATTTTGTCAGTCGTTTTTTTATATGTCCGGGTTAAGTTTAAGCCACTTTGGATGCTTATAGTCATCATTATTTCTCTTGCGATCGTAACTATTTGGATAACATATCGTAATACCATGAGAAGACTATGATGGTTTCACTTTTTGGTATAAAATTATAGAACAGACATAAATATAAATTTTTCTGGAGTTTCAAACCTTAAAACCTGTATCTTTAGGTCAATTTAAGACTGCCGAAATTAAAATAACTTGAGTAGGGCTGGGTAACTTTACAATTTTTTTATGTATTTTATTAAGAAAAAGTGTTTTCCATAGTATATTCCCGTTTCCTAAAAAATTTATGTTGATACAATTTGTTACGAGAAGTGAAATCCTGATTCTTCTTCAAGCATACTTCTAATTTGTTTACTTACAACATTTTTCAGTAATAAAAAATGGAGAGGGCTCATTGTTAGTATAATGAAATAAAAGGTCTACGCCTACCATTTGCGTATAGGCTTGTTCTCGTAGATTACCGCCGCAGTCCCTCAGGCTAAGCCCAAAAGTCGTGGGGATGAAGTATTGAAGACGCGAGAACGGCGGAAAGTGTGAGGGGAGGGTGAATGAGGAGGAGTGGGGAACAGGAGGGTACGACCGGCAGGGGAACGTTCTTTCTATGCCGGAGGTGTCCTTCAGGGAGAAGAAATAAAAAAGGATGGGATATAGCCCATTGGAAATAAGAAAACCACTCATATTGTAAGTAATGGAAATTATTCATCATGTCCTAGGAAATACTTCTTTCGTTTTTAAGTTTTCGAAAAAATATCAACGGCTATTAAAAATGATTTTGTAATTTTTCTCCCTTCCTCATTTATATCTTACTGATTTAAGCCTTAAGATCAGGTTCATGACTTCCCTATAAAGATGACACTATGAATCTGGCTTACGTGGAGAAGTCGGTAAAAACGTCTTGTTGAGCTGTAGGACGTTTGAAATGGGGGCAAATATTAGGCTAAATGGGAAATATGAATGTACAGCTGCTATACAGCTTAAATTTAAGGGATGTTGGTTTTAAATTTTGACAATATGTCATGCCATATTCCCTTTCAGATAGACCTCAAATTTTTGGAGACAAGAGTATAGCTGACACACGTAAGAAGGAAGGAAATCCGAAAGGATAAATGACACCATAGAGTAAGAATATGCTCACTCTATGATGGTACTTTAATATTATCAAATAATATCTGGTCTTTGAAAAACAGGTGAAAATCTTTTTTATCTATGAAATATTTGAAGCAATTCATCAATATCTAACTGTATGACGGTATGTGTATGAAGACTGTTATCGGAAAGCAGAACTTGTCAAGGTGGGGAAGGAGACATCGAACTGGAGAACATTAATATAAAATACGATGATTCAAACTATCGTGAGAATTGAAATGACCATATCCTTAATATTTTTAAAAAGTCTGCCACAAATCCTATTCATGTTTTTATTCCAACATCCTAAATCAACGGCTAGTTTGTTTCATTTTACTTTGTGTAATGAAAATATACCTAGCCTTCTGCCGAGAGAAACTAATCCGCAATTTACCATCATTTATTCATATCGTTGCGTTGAAGTGGTAATGTCACAACCGCAATTTCTGTGAAGTCATCTCTTTAAACATCTCTTATCTGAAGTCAAGAACATTTGGTGTACGCAAGTGATATAACAGTGATAAAGCTATTAGTCGTCTGTCAATGTAAATGCTTGTTCCTTGTACGACTATTTTAGGCTTAGGGATGATCATTTTTTTTTAATTTTTGCTTTGCTATTAAAATACAAGAAGAAGTTCCACAACTCCAGTATGTCACCGCACCCCCATATAACGATCCTAAAATCAGATGGAAGTAATTATTGTAGACAATAGTGAGGAGAGAGGCGAGAAGGACGGATAAATGAGGAGGCTAAGGGAAAAAGAAAACACAGTCGACAGGCGAACGTGAGGGAAACGTTCTTGAGCTCTATACATTCTTGAGGTAAACTAAGGCAATTGGGAAGCAAGGCAGATGATCGCTTGGGCTGGGCTATGAGATGGATCGTGCGCGGAAAGTGAAACTAGTCTGGAGGGAGAAACATGAGTTGGTTGGAGAACAGGGCCTCCTTCATCTTCCTCCTCTCCCTTTGGCGCCAGCAACGCTTTCGTTTGTTGACTTCCTTTGTCCGGCGCTCGTTTGAAGGGGCGAGAGAGTGGTTTTTTTGGGAGGTTGAGAGGAATATCCCTGGAATGCTTCGTTGGCCTTCCGAGGAGGACGCGCCGTCGTAGATATTGAATTCTATCGCCTATAAGTCACTCCCGCTCTTCTAATGCCCACTGTCCGTGCTTCCAGATGCTTCAAAATATTGCTTGAATGCCTTGCATCCTTCTTGTTATTCTGGACTAGTCTTGAATGAATATTTACGCCATTATTTGATGCTCCTTTTCATCTCTCTTCGCGATAGCGATATGTTTATAACATTCGCGAGAGGATTTTATCCTCCCGCTATTTTATCATACCATACACATGGTGAACTTTATTACGTCTACTACGAGTGACACGAATGATTCGGAATGAAGGCTAAAATTGAGCATCGCTTGCCTTTTTTTTTAGATACTGAGATTAATGTTCTGTGAGCAAAGAGGCTCACTTTTTTCAGAGCAGATTTTCTATCTTTATTAGTGGGAGCACATCATAAGGAAATCTAATAATTTCTTGTAAATGGTTAATGATTTTGGAAGCCTTAATTGCGGTAATTGTCGTCCATTTTTACCACGTTTTATTATACTCGCTTTCTTGTTTATCCTTAAGGGAAAAATCTTGCAAGTCAAATTTCGCGCACTTCTTGATTAACTAGAGCACTGATATTTTCAGGATAGCTCAGAACTGGATGGCAATAGAATTTTCTTAGAATTTTACCACGATTGGATGTGTATTTCGAGTAATACTCAGAAGTCAAATTAAATATGGAGATCTAAACGTGGCCACTTAAATCCCATGGAGGCGCTTCAGTCACAATAGGTGCAACAGTATCTATTTGTAAAGCGTAAAGTGCTTGTATATTTTTTCTTTGGTTTGCCTTCAACAAAAGCCAACGATTTACCA
The DNA here is from genome assembly GCF_921293095.1 of Ischnura elegans. Classification (NCBI taxonomy): domain Eukaryota; kingdom Metazoa; phylum Arthropoda; class Insecta; order Odonata; family Coenagrionidae; genus Ischnura; species Ischnura elegans. The sequence goes on from NC_060247.1 coordinate 7,095,923, forward strand.
TTCCTTTAATGACTTCCTCTGAAAATTCTACATTGCTACGTGGAATCATCGACTTCGACTCTATGATCCAATCAACAATTGAATTGAACAAACAAACATTCGCTCCAATAATATTTAAAAATTGAAGTAGGAAGTTAACAAATTGGCATTCGGAGATGTCTCTTATCGGTTAAAAATAATGGTATGAGTACAGAAATAAATAGGTAATATAGTAGAAGTGCACAAAATGCAGTGAGGTGAAAGAAAGAAAAAAGAGAAAATGAGGAAAAATATAACGAAACAGTGCATTAAGACCGATTTCAGGACATGAGGACAAGACTGGTTGGAAAGATGAATAGATTAATTAGACCGTTTTATCTGATTTTATTGGCTCACAGGCAAATATGTTTAAATTAATTTTAGCATAAAAAATTCAGCGCATGATTTTTTTGGGATATTGATTGTGGAACTCTTGATAGCTTTTGATGCAAATTTATCATTAGCTCTTTTTTCTCTTCTCCATTAATAAAATAGAAATTATAAAAATACTCCTACTTTTACAGTGGGATAAGTGATGACTGAAAGTGAATAGAAATCTCTCCGTTTTTAAAGTTAAATGGGAACAAATGTTCTTACACCTAATTCAAACGGGAGTATATCAGGCAAGCATTGCAATAATAATTATCGTACTTGATTTGATGTACTGGTATCATTTGAATTACGTACTTTCTTGCCAACCAAGTAGTCTCCGGCATTTTGTTTTAAACCTCCGTCAGTCGGGTCACATTTAGGAACGCTTTTTGTCGTGAGTCGTCTCACAGACTCCATTTTGAATAGGTTAAACAAAATGCATGAAAGTAGATATCACTGTATTAACTATAATAAATCATTCGTTGAATACTTAATTTCATGAATGGACAACAAAATAATGCTTAATAATGATGGAGATATTTGCATTAATAAAACACTGAATACTACTTATTTTGATGTTTATGTACTATTATAACGAAAAAAGTGGCGCGCATGTGAGATTATAAAATTTATTATTGCTGGTCAATGTATATCAGAGTTGTCTAGTGTCGAAAGCGAAGGCAATCTTACATGCGTTCCTCGTTTTTCGTTTTTGATATCTGAAATGTTCATCTAAAACTTAATTAACTTTCTTATCAATTATATTTCATATTTTAAATGTTTTAGGGGGCATTAGCCAGTTTTTTTCTTCTTTTCAACAAAACATGGTTCTTATAAAAACATTATTTTTATACTTTAATATTATTTAATTAGCCTGCCCGTTGCGCAATTATTATGATGAAAACTCATAAAAAGTTGATGATCAATGAAGGATTTTTCATTCTTGCGTATAAATGGAAACTCAACGAAATCAAATTTGGCTTTCACCGTTACATATCAAACATTTCGTTCAAGAAATATTCTCTGAAAAATACCATTTTTTCATTATCAACTTATGTGAGCGGGAACTCGTAAGAGGTGGATGCCTATGCTAACGCTCATTCTTGGATAACCGAGGAGAATTAAGGAAACGGGGAGGTAAGGAAACGAGGAGATAAGGAAAAGCTAGGAACACTAAAGGATAAGATAGGAGTAGAAAGTGTATGGAACTATTTTTTTACCGTTTGAAAAAGAGAGAATTAAGAACATTTTCAATTCAATTACATGTATTACAATTACATAATACAATAGAAAATTTCACAAAAGATTAATTTCTGATAGTGATAGACATGAATCACCGCTTTGCTGTAGTCAGAGGTGAGAAGATATTCTGCCGTAGGTTTTTTTTGTGTGAGAAAAGGGCAAGGGATGAAAGAGCAAGGACAATGGGAACCATGGTATGCTGTAGAAAGGAAGGAGTAAGAGGTCGGATCAAAGAAGGGTAGGAAACTTTAGTATACCAGCTATATGAGCAGATTTTTAAATAAATATGCAGTTAATAAAGTTTTAGAAACAATATAAAGGACTTAACAAATACAAGCAAGAAAATTACCATACAATTGAAATTTATTTCTCAAGAATGGCTATTTAAAACTTTGTTTAGTTGGGTAAACCTTGTAAGTAGAAATGGTTTAAATACTTGAATTATGGATATTTTTAGTTCAAATATTTATTTGTGTCATTAAAATCAAATGTTATTAATTCTGAAAACTTTATTTCATATGTTCCACTAGTTTATGGAGAAAAACTGTCAGGGAATAAATCTCTCAATGTCTTTTCTAATTTTTTTCATAGCTTGTGGGTATTTCTCCAATATTTTCCCCATGTTGTTCGTGATTTTGTGAAACTTCATGCTGGACAAAACTCCTTAGGACTTCTTACCTTATGATTTTCAATTTTAGCACCAATCAACTCCATTGAAAAGGAGTGATTCAATGTCTATCATCATTCGAGAGAATTCCTGCAACGTTACTGACTGGATTTAAAATGTTAAGAAAGCAGAGATGTTTGCCCAATATTTTATGCGTGGATAGCTAAATAAATTTTAAAGTTTTCAATAGTAAAATGTAAATTTTCCGCCGCTAAAATTTAATGTGATAAATTAAACCAACACTTACTGTAATTTAACACTTTTTGTTAACGAATTAGCAACAATAACTCTTCTGGACATATGCCCCATGCATCCTTAACTGTTCCCACCTCATTTCCATATTTAGTTGATTTCGGGCTAATTGGAATGTAGTATCCAAGGGAATCCATAGTATATCTTCAACTTCCAAAAAAACTGAGTGAAAAAGCCATTCCAATACATTCTTGAAGTGATGAATGGAGATTTGTCCCCTGAAATAAATCCTTTTATAACCAGCAAAAACGTAATAAGACCAATTAGGAAATTGCGACGTGTGTTACACAGCTGAGTGTATAATGTCGTTTGGCCTATTAACTATGGAAGAATGAGTGTCTAAAAAAAGTTCACGTAGTGTCTTAACAAAAGAAAAGTTTAGGCACCTTTTTAGGCACAATGGGATCTTAAAGTCGAAAGCTTGCAAGACCCATCGTTGGCCAGAAAGTTTTAGGAGTTACAATTGGAAATTCTTCCGCTGCAAAACCTGAGGTACAGGCACAATTATATCCAATTATATTTGGATGAGCATCCGTCGCATTTTTTGGATTTCACACTATCGAGCTTCTGGCCTCATCTTAACATAAACCAATGCATTTCTGTTATCCTACATTATATCTGTAGATATAAACAACGATGTGAAAGACTTCGGGTCTCAAACGGTATAGTTTCATAATTAATGATTCATAGCCAAGACCTTTCCCCTAGTTAATGCTTAAGTAACAAATCTTAAAGTATCAAAATTCAACAAATCTGCCTGTGAGAACAATCAATGAATTCAAATTTCAACACTCCGATTATTTAATGAATGGAAGCAGCTCTCGTCAGCTCCCATTCGTGCATGTTTTCTTCTCAGAGGGATAGAGGGCATTAGGGAAAGATTGAAAATTTATTAGAATTTGAATGAACCCGTAAGGGAATTACGAACAGATCAAAGAAGGTTTGATGATATATTTCCTCCCTCGTCTGTAGTCATATGGTGTAAGATAATGAGTAAGATAAAACGGATAAAAATTAAAAGTGCTCGCACAGTCGTACGTAGAGGCAGTAATAATCTTCGGTATTCCTTTAGTTACGAATTCATTTGTTCCTCAACTCTAAAGGGACTCATTAAGGGGGCCCTAGCATTTTAATTTCCCAATAGGGTGGTTTCCTATTATTTTTTTATTTCCTAAATTGAAAGATTATTACTCCTGGAGTACGCATTTCACGCTCTTAGATTTTCGAATGACGATATCTATTTTTCGCGATTAAACGAAAAGTGAAAATTTTCTAGCGCGCGAATCCGGGACGGCTAAGTAGGAATGATGGGAAAAGTCCGTATGACGTATTTCTGGTTCCCGCTGCCGCCCTGTGAGGTGACCTTGAGGCGAGGCTTGAGCGCTGATACGACGCAGGCTGCTAGTAAGTAGCAGAGCACCCTGCTAGCTGATAGCGCTTGGCTTAAATATGGATTATTACTACCTTATCAAATGAAGGAAACTTTCCGACCTTAGACTATTTTAATAAGTGATTATTAAGAGATGTTTCCCTGAGCTCTGTGACTCATGCATGCATTGGTAATCTCAGACGATGTAAAACTCGTATCCTCTCGTGTAGACACTAGGTCCCTATGACGTCACGCGGAGTGGAATCGCATGGGCGCCAATCTGGCCTTTTTCAAATGAGGTTAAAATTGACCATTGCCATTCGTCTAAACTGGGATTTCTAAAACCGAATAATTTGTATATTATGAAAACCCTAATGGTGGGTAACGAATAGCAATCAATACATTTCGTTTTCTTTGATGAAGGAAACTAAAGAGCGTTCCACATTTAGTTGACAGTACAGGCCTTATGGAGAACAGTGTTGCCAAGCTTCCGCTCCGCCGCAGTCAGGATGCCTGCCGGCGCGCCGGCAGGCATCCTGACTGCGTATGCAACCACACATAATAGAGCGCAAAAACTGTTCAGTTCAAAAAGGAGTTGGGGATCGCACGAAAGACGGCGAAAATTAAGGAATTTTTTAGCGTAAATTACAATAACTTTGCTGCAATATAAAAGGAAAAGTCTTTTGTTATTTTATGTATGCACTTATTCAATGCACTTGCTGAATAATGAATTATGTGTAATGTAAAAAATGACAATAAATTGAAGGACAATAAAAATTATCGCCACTCCTGAATGAGACAAAATTTCCATTCCTTCCATATTATCCAATATTTTTTGGCTCTGGCTAGTATTACATGAAATCTGATGTTTTGTAAGACAACGATGGTTAAATCAGACGGATAATTGGGTTTTTAATGTTATCATGTAAGGGAAACGTCTATTTCCACTGACGTAAGCTGAAAGACGTTTGCCGTAAGAAAGGTGACCATATTGATACCTTGCTTCTAAGAATTCATGCGTGCCTTAATTTTGCGGAGAGCGTCAATAAAAACTCAAGGATAAATCGGATAGACCGTCAGGAATAAGTGGTAGCCGATTCTTATTACTACCTACTCTTCTCCTTTACTCCAAAGATCAACCGTAGAACGCCCAACTTGAAAAACCATCCATAATCTATTTGAAATTTTCTCTCATATCAGTGTGGATCCAAACATTATCGACTCATGCAAGGAGATAAAACGGAATAACCTCGATGAAAACGAAACAATAAACAACATGTATGCGTAATTTTGTTAGTAAAATAATTCACTACCATCAGAATTATTTTCACCCAGCAAATTTTTAGGACGAGGTAAGTATAGAACATTACTGACAACATTGAATACAAGTATTTTAACGCATTGCCCACACACGCACCTATTAGGGCTAGTGCTCATGTTTTTTAAGCTTATTTCTCTTCTTCAACTTATTGACTATCGTTTGGCCAGCGTTATGATTCAATTTGTGACGCAGATAAATTATGAATAGCAGTAATTTTTCAAATCTGCATAAATACTCCTTGTCTGAGGATTAATAGTATACAGGCGTCGTAATCAGAAGAAACACAAAAAAGGTAATAAATGGTAAGAGTCCCTCCATACCCTCTCGTTTAGGAGTCCGACCGACTTTCTACTCCCTCCATGGAGCGGGATGTGCTCGGCTGTGGCCCTGGCTCCTCGGTTGAAGGCGATGTCAGACGAACAATCAACTCCTCTATATCATCCTGCAAATTGTCTGCATGCCACATGTCTTCTTCCACTTTCTTGACGTGCTCAACATACTTTTTCCAGTTCTCCGAAGTAATAGTATCAAAGCTTTCTGCTCTCAGTTTTCCACTTCAGTCTTCTTGAACGTTGAATTCTTCATGCCGACGTAATGTTTCACTTGGTCCCAAGCCATCTCAATTGGATTTTATTCGCAATGATATAGTGGTAATCTTAGAACTGTACAGCCGTATTCCTTTGCTAATTCATCAATCTTTAATTTTTCCCGTACTTTTGTTTACTGTAAATAAAAGATCTCTTTTCAAGCTGACATCATCAAAGCTAATGTCTTTACCACCCAACCATTCCTTAATGATCTCTTTCCTCCAGCTTGTAGTAGGCAAGGATTCCAATGTCCTTGAGTGATAAGAGGCATTATCCACCACTATAATTGATCCTTCGGGTAAGTTTGCAAGAAGTGAGTGCTCAAACCATCTCTGGATGGGGTAGTGTTTCGCACAGATTTTGAGATGTTCTCTTTCTTGGTTTCCGCGGTGGGACCGAAACACCCAAGGCGAAAGCGTCTTATTTCCAAACCGCTTGCTTATTTTCGTGTGTCAATGTATTGAGATAAAAGTACTGCTGTTACGACATATGAGTATTCTCTGTTTAGGATATCAAACGAATAGATATATACATTTCATAGTATGCATTGACAAAAAACTCCTTTTCCGCCCGAGAATTTTCCCTCTGCGCGCAAGAAAAAGTAAGAAGCACGGCCCAGCGGCGCCGTAATATTTTTTCTTAAGATCAAAACCTTGTAACTCCCTTCAGAATTGATGTAAGTTAATGATTTTTTCACCAAAAATAACTTTGTAGTTTTCTTCACAATTGATACGCAGCATATAGGGACCTACGACGTAAGAAACGTTACTTAGTATGCGACTACTTTTTACCTTGCTAAAATCAAAATTTTCTTGTTCTAAAGGGTGTTACGTTGGCATAACCACATTTTAACTCAATCATTGTACAATTGGTGAACACCTTCAAGGAAAAAATAGTGTGAAGAATTTTGTGCAGTAGATTCAATTCAATACAGCAATTGCGAGAAGAAGATAAAGTAAAAAAATACGTTTCTGACGGAAATTTAAGGAAATGTTTTTTTAATAGTTTTTGTTATAATTTTTATCGAAAAACTATTAGCACCAATGAATGCAGCATTCCTTTCTACATAGGAAGGCAATTTTTAATCAGTGTGTAGCGCAACATTACTTTTCATGCTTTAATTGACAACACAGCGCTCCCGGCCTTATGGAGATTAACATGGGAAACGATTCTCCATAAGAGCCCATACTGTCAACTAAATGTGGAACGCTCTATACCCTATTTAACGGCTCACGAAGGCCTCTAGCCGCAGCTCCGGAACTAGATGACTGAAGCAGAAGTGCCTCGAGGGAGAGAAAGGGGGGGAGAAGGGAACTCCCCTCCCGACTTCACCCGCGAAGACTTCGGGGAGAAATCTGATACTCATGAAAAATATGATACGGGTCGCTGGATCAGGGGTCTCAGTCGGAGTTGACATGTGACACTTATATGTTAGCAAGCCAATTAAAAAAAGTAAAAGCCAATTTATGATGGCCGTGTTCCTCTCTCATGCGCTGAAAAAATAGGCCTGTGAATGCGAAGGCCCCTTTGAGTTTGCACCTTTTCCGAAATTGTTGGCGATGATATCTTCATTATGTAAACGGGCATTTCGTCGACATCACGCCGACCTCGGTGGCGGCTGGGTAATGTCCTCGCCTGCCAAACAAGAAATCGCGGGTTCGAGTCCCGCCTGGGTAGGATTCCCCTATCCAGGGGTTGGTTGTTCGTGTAAATAATTGTTAAACTCTTTGAATACTCAATATATAATGGCTCAATTTGAGCTGTATTCGGTGGTTTGGGAATAAAACAAAAATTAAAAAATAAAATTTCAGCATTGAATTGTGGTTTATGATGTTATTTTGACGGAATGTAGAGTCTTTTTACGTAATGAAGATATCATCGCGCGCGAATTCGAAACGGATGGGAAAAACGGGCGGCAAACGAAAAATGGAGAGGTTTCTCATTTGATATATACTTACGCGAAATATATTCAACTAACATAATACATTATTAATAAAATGTAACAATATATGTCAGCTAGCTTGCTTGAAAGCTAGCTGACAGCTTGAAAGTCACCCTTGGATGCGAAAAGCAATGGGTACTAAAGCTACAGCTAGAAATATTGTTTTTTTTAACACCAATGAAAAGCAATGGAACAGAACACGATGAAAAAAATTCTGTAGGAGAGCCGAAACCTGCGTCTCAAGAAATAAGTAGTAGTTAATTAATAGCTGAACTTTTGGGTCATCATTTTTTCTGATATAACTCTCATCATAAATCACCCCGCAAGCATTTTATATTTTGAAAAATGCAACTTAAAACATGAAATTATATATGAACTATTATAAATTAACAAAAATACATAAATCATAAGAAAACATAAAGAATAAATTCACCAGCTCTACAACTAGTTTTCATTTGCATTCAAGGGATTAGTTGACTCCGTGATCATCACTGAATCTTGGCATTGATGCTATGATGCGCGAGGCTGTGTGGTTCAGAAGCCCTTGAAGGTCCACTTTAATTTTTGATCTTCCACTGATATCCCCTCTGGGTATGAAGATTTTTTTGCGTTTAGCTCTTTCATAAGTAGGATAAAGCTGGTGGCCACAGATCTTGGCAGTCTAACCAATAATTTTGTATAGAAATTTTGATAAATTGCAATCAGCAATCGGCGAAAGAGCTTCTTCTTGCGTCAGTTCATTTTGTGTTGTAGGTATTTTCCTCCATTTCTATAATAACAGTTCCCCTCGGGTAGGGGTGGTCGTGGTCATTTCCGTGATTATCTCTGCTGCCTCATCAATCCCTTGCGAGCGCAGTGTCATAGATGTGGCTAGCGATAGCTCAGCTGCTGATGCTTTCTCATATCAGTCACTTTTCTGCTCTTATTGTCAGACCTATCACTTGACCTCATAACGTCTTTCTTAGGCTTCTTCTTTCTTTCCTCTTTTACCCAGAAAAACCAGGAATTAGATGACAATAGTGATATAAAATTGCCTAGGGGGAAAGTAAAGCAAACACGAATACGTTAAACAATAATAGGTTACAACCTGAGCAAGGAGTCTCAAGGAAGTTAGTATGCATGCCAGCTTCTCAAACTTCCTTCCTTATCCTTCTCAAACTAATATCGACGTGTATTCAAAGTTGCTAATTCTCTTGCATTCGTCCTATTCCTGGAAATACGTATTGAAAAGTATTTTTTCGTGACATTCTGCATTATTTCCTTCGTCTTCACTTCTTGCTCCAAGTTAAACTTATTGAGAAGACATTGAAAGGCAAATTTACGTTTTGAGGACAACGAATTTCCAACGTATTTGGCTGTGGTCGTTTGAATTTTCTTCACGTGATTTTACGCCGTGGTGATGGTCGTCGAAAAAAAAACAAAATTCGTGAAACTAAGCGACAAGTATCTCCTGTAGGAAACCTGGTAAAAGACCCGTCTTCGTCTCGAGGCACAGATTTAACCTTTATTACAATTCGGAGTCAAGAAACCGCTATGTACCTACCTATGACGAGCGAAGCACAAACTGGTTATTAGAAAGGGTTTGCATCTCCTTCCGCGACGGTGCTAGGGCGCCCCCTTAAGTCAACACATATATGTGATTTTGGCATCACTCCCTCGCATAATGTCCGCCCAGCATCCACCGACCACTTGTTCCCGCGATATGCCCCTTCTCTGGCGTGTTACACAGAGGTGTGAGGTTGAATAAACACATCTGTGAATCACCTTACACGACGAGGTATGAGTGATGATAGTTAGGTCATAGCTTTGATCTTGCGCATAATTGAACACGGTCAGTATTTAATCGGAATGGGTTTAATTTCCCAGGCTCCTAAATTAAAAAAAAATTCTTTCTTTTTCTCAACAGAAAAACATTAGAAGCTGCATTATTTTTAAGAGATGAAGAGTAATAGAAATTGAAACACTGGTATGTTACTGCTGGGATAATAAATATCTTTGAGGCCAATGCATATAAGGATAAAGACGTTATTTGGCTGAATGAGAACTGAGTGGTCGAGCCAAATGTGAATCCCATTGGATTAATGGCCATCTGGACGAATGACTAAGAAAAATGTGCGGGCGTTAATGCCGTTACAGTCACATTTAATGCCTCATTAATTTCATTTTCCCACACGTTATGTCTCTCATGTGACCAACCCCATCTCGAAACGGCGTTGATGTGCTCCCTTTTCACGAGTCGCATTGGCTGCGAGTAATAGGGGCTGTTCATTGGAGGAGGCTAGGTGAGAAGGAGGCGACGAAATGAGTTGGGGGATAAAAGGGTGCTAAATGAATATCGGTGGAGAATTGGCGATGAAGAGGAATGCGAGAGGGAGAGGGAGAAAGGCAGAGCTTGGGGTGAAAACGATTCGAATGAGGAAGATGAAAGCAGGAATTGAAATGGGTGATGAATCTGGCGGAGTGGCGAGAAAGAGGAGGCAAGGAAAAATAACGGATGCGATAGAATGGTGACGAAAGGAATGGTGAGTGTATTAGTGGAGTGGATTAATGTTTGGAGAGCGTGGGAAGGGAACGGAGTAAGGGAGGGAGAGTTTGCCCGGCCCGCTCAAAAGGGGAAGGAAAGAGGATTTATTACCGGGAGGTTGGGAAGGGAATTTGTGGATATTTAGCGCGGTTTGCGTGTTTTCCCTTTGTTCCATTAACCAAAAGAAGAAGTCAGCCTACAAAAGTGAGAGCGTATTTTCCCGTCATAAGCCTTTTTTTATTCTAAATTGTGACGAATAAGAACGTTAAACTGAATTTTCTTAGTAGGAAAAAACGTATAGTAGGTATTAACTAACCTACTACCTTTTATTGAAGGGTATTTAAATGGTATATCCTTCATCACCTCAATCTACTAGATATAGCAACTCTTTAAAATGATATGGCAAATTGTACTTTTAATTTCATATCGTTTAAGTGGGCAATATTTTTCGTCCTCAGAACACTTAAAAACTCTATTTAGAGAGGTTGGCAACCATTTAATGCCAATGAATTATTTAAGTGACATGTAACTACGGCATACATACTTGACTTATCAAGGCTATGTGGTTGAAATATATGATATTTTCTCCATTTTACAAAATTAAATTCGTCTAAGTAAATTATTTAGCACAGGCTCTTAACTTGATTTCTTATTTCTGCAAGAATAAAATAAAAGACCCGCTTTCGTTCGAGGTAAACAAAATTACCCATCCTCCTCCCTGCTGACCTGAGGAATAATGCGAAGTTCACATATCTATCTCAAAACCGTGGGAGATCTATCAAGAGAAGAAAACTATATTCGTTTTCTAACTCAATGGAAATATGTTTGATTTCTCTCGAAACAGCAGCGTCCCTGCTTGGCAGCATCTTCCTCTAAATGACATAGACAGATCCTTTTCCACGCATACCTAAGTTGTCCATACTCCGGAAATTTTTCGAGTTCATCGCAGTAATATCTTTGTCCCTGAATATTTCCCAAAATAAGGCTTTTTCAGGTATTTTAGAAAAGACGTTTACTTGTGAATTATGGTTTTAGTTTTTCTGTTCAAATCGATCGGACTAAGCCCACACATTATTGGAGATATATATATAATAATATGTTTCGTTTTTTTGTTAATTATGAGGACCTTACGAGAAACGGGTTTTAAAAATGAACATTCCCGAGAAAAAAGGAAAATGCTTACCACAATGTGGTTTTGTTTCATTAATAGAAATTCAATAGCATCAAGGCTCCTGGGAAAGTAGAAAACCAAGGAACAACTCCTTGACCCATAGACCTACAACCCATCTTCCCCTCAATGTCTCGCTCTTCCGGGAGAGAGGTCAATTCTTTACTGCAGAAAGATGTTCCACTTCTATCATACCCTTTCGGATTTAGAGCCCTTTGGGTTGGAGGGGAGGTTGAGAAAAAATGAAATCAAGTTCGCAGTCCTGGCTGTCTCTCTCCGATCCTTCACGGAAAACATGCAAACATCTCAGAATCAAACTTCTTTTGAGGTTGCAGAGAAAAAGAAGGGATGGCTTGCGAAAGATCATGATGGAAGTGGATTTTTTCAAATCACTCGGAGACCCATGTGGTGGCAGAGAATATTAAATTGGTTCGTTTTCTGAATAATTATGTGGATTTAGATGAGGTAGTTTTGATTACATACACTTCTGGGAAAACAGAAAAATGGTGACTGCAATGTGGTTTTCCGACCCCAGTAGAAATTCAATTTCCTCTAGTCTCCAATGAAAGTAGTAAACCACCAAACTTGTCCTCAACACTGCGACCTATTCGTCCTCCACCCAACATCACGATCTACCAAGAGAGCGGTCATTTTCTTTGTTTCCAGAAGTCCCCCTTCTCCTTCACCCATGCGAATTGAGAGTCCTCGGAGATTAAGGGTGGTTGGAAAAAATATTCTAGTTTGCAGTCCCTCCGCGGAGCCAAACTGTCCACTGCCCCTTTGTGGCCCGTTTCTCGCTATTCCTCCCTTCCTTCTTTGCCTTCCCCACTCCTCCTCCCACATGGCTCCCTCATCGTCAAACACAGGCGAAGAGTTACGGGGAAAGGGGAGCACCTCCCATTTCAACCGTCATCATTCCTCCTTTATGTTTGGGCGTCTGACCCTTTCTGGTCTCCGGACAAACATGAAGGAGGAATGATGACAGTTGAGATGGGATCCGACTCCTCTTTCAATCGTCCTTCGAATGCCAACATATTCGAGCAAGCGCGCTGTCGCACGACTTCACATGGACATGTCATTTGTTTTTACCTGCATAGATTGCTCCTTCGCACTATCAAGAATTTTTGTTTTTATTAACTCCGAAAACTTTTCCATCTTGAAATTAGATCACGCTTCCAGAAGAGCGCAAGGTGCAAGCAACTGAAGTGAGCTTGCAAGAGGGCAATAGGGTGGTTTCCTATTATTTTTTTATTGCCTATATCGGAAGATTATTACTCCTGGAGTACATATTTCACGCTTTTAGATTTTTAAATGACGATATCTATTTTTCGCGATTAAATGAAAAGTGAAAATTTTCATGCGCGTGAAAACGCGACGGGTAAGGAAATATCTCCGTGTGACGTATTTCTGGTTCCCCCTCCCGTCTTGGGAGGTGACCTTGATCGAGGCTCTGAGCGCTGATAGGACGCAGGATGCTAGAGGGTAGCTGAGTACCTTGCTGGCTGGTAGCGCTTGGCTTAAAAAAGGTTTATTAATACCTTATCAAACGAAGAAAACTTTCCGACCTTAGCCAGTTTTAATAGGTGATTATTAAGACATGTTTCCCTGAGCTCTGCGCCTCATGCATGCATTGGTAATCTCAGACGATGTATAACTCCTATCTTCTCCTATAGAAACTAGGTCCCTGTGACGTCACGTGGAGTGGCATCGCATGGGCGCCAATCTGGCCCTTTTCAAATGAGGAAAAAAATGGACCATGGCCATTCGTCTAAACCGGTATTTCTAAAACGAAATAATTTGTATATTATGAATACGGTAATGGTGGGTAACAAATCGCAATCAATGCCTTTCGGTTTCTTTGATGAAGGAAACTACCCTATTGAAGAAGGGTTCGTAGGTAAAGAAGAGAAAATATTGAGCTTCATGTTCCGAAATGTTTACTATTTTAGTCTTAATGTTTGATATCCTTATATCCCTCTGATTTTATCCTACTCGAAATGAAATAGTTTTCAACTCTGAAGACGATCATTTTAGGGTCTCATGGTCCACAAGCTAGTTCACCGTCTCTATGGCGTATAGATATGAGAGATTTACGCACGCTAGCGTCACTTAGACAAATATATCGATGCTAACATTGCCTTTACCGAGTACTACTATATAAATTGGAGATTATGATGGAAGTTCACCCTTCGAATAAAGACAAATGCAGTTTTTCCTTTGAAGTAAGCCTTTCGCGAGCTATTTTGCCTTATTTTTTCTTTCTTGAATAAAAATCCTTATACCAATGGCAGGGAATTTAAAAAAAAATTGAGATTTAGTATTATTTTAGCTCTCTGGCTTATGTAACCCAAAATTTACACTTTAATTGTTTCATTTTGATGCGGAGCAGTTTTTCACATCGTGTTTATACCTTGTAAAGATATGCTCATAAATTTTTCTTAAGGTCGTTGCAAAATTACTTGGTGCTAGTTTTAACGAAAAAACATTTACTTACCTTACAAATGAGAAAAAATATCAGAAAAGGTAACTAGAAATGGATCACTCGGAATCATTATTATCATTTTTTCTTTGCTAAAAAATAGAAAAAAAATATTTTTCTCACATATGATGCCCTTTTAATTACGGAAATGATATCAATTTAATGTAATTGTAAGAATTAAGGTGTAGCCAGGAGTAATTTACCGTTTATGTCTAACATAAATAGCAAATAAAAAGATTGGGAATGATATTTTATTGTTCACAGATAAATGGTCCCATAAAAATACAAATTCTGCCTGAGATTACAAGTACTTTATCCCCTTAGTTGAACAATGTCGTTTTTCTTACTTTCATCATATTGCCTTCTCCGCGATTTCTTGGTAGTCGGTGCAGGTTTTAACTCAATATTCCTATCAGGTTTCTTTGTGTATTGCTTCGTATTTCGGTTCAGGATCCGTGAATCTCATAGTAAAAGAAAAAGAAATGCTGTTCCGGCGTCATGTAGGTTCCTTTCGTCATGATTGAACCGCGACCGGATTTTCCGTAGAAAATAAGTCTTCTTACTCCTCACTCTTTGACTCGTGCTTCTTCGAAAAAGGAATTTTATTTCTAAGACCAGATAACTGTTTGAAGGTAAGTGGATATGATTTTGAACTTGAACGCGAAGAATACCATCGAAATCGACTCTGTAGATTATTCAAAACTAGGCCCTCTCTCCTCTGTGTTACACGAACTCCTACTCAAAATGAAAAGCGAGATACTACGGCATTAATTACTCATGATAAGTGCAATATTGGTACTCTTTATGATTAATTTATGTCCTCGCTCATGCGAGTTTTTTTTTCTCAAATTGGTTTGGTATAGAAAATATTGTGTGTGATCATATTTGATCCCAAAGAAGATAATGGAGGATAACAAATAGCAACTATTATAATTATGCTTTTCACTCCTCCGAACCACCCATTTTTTTATAAATCCTCACAATGTCACAAAGTAATAGCAATAGATTCTTACCTAATTCAAAATTTATATCAATCTCAAATTTTCATCCTTGCAATTTATCAATTATGAAAAAGTTGAATTATCTTGTAATTTAACGATTAAAAAAGTCACCTCACCGTAGCTATTATATTTATTTCTTCCGTTGAGATCAGGGAAAATATTTCGGTTGTTTCCCACACACCAACTATTTATTCGTCAAGGAAAGATTAATTACTTGCTTGACGAATTAATTTCGCAACTCTTTTAATTTTGTGTATTTTTTGCTTGCAACTGGATCGTGTGATGGGGACAGTATGTGGATTAATGCAGTTGAATGAACGTATAGAGAAGTCGGCCTCTCTTTCGGCTTTCATGTTGTTTGAGCGCCAAGGTGTCCCGAATTTTGTTGTTTTCATATTTTTTTGTCATGTTGTTTTCGTAATTCTTTCCTATTCTACTCCACAGGAGCTATTCCTTCCCGTGAGTTCAAAACAGTAGTAACCAGCGCAAGCGCTTTGATATCTCAAACAACAGCCCCGATTCACCTTTCATTCCACAAAACACCACACACCCATTCACAAATCATGGCTCCGGTTCTGTGTCACGTATTTTTATGCCACGAGGAAATTGTTGCTTTAAAAAATTTGTAATTGATGCTCCCTCATTTAGTACATTTCATTAACGATATCAAGAGAGCTAAGTTTACTGACAGGTACAGGGCCAATGAAAGTAGCATACATTCTGAAAATATACTAATAGATCTACCTTATAAATAACATAGAAATGGTCACGTAGTAATGTTCAACTTGTTACGAGCTGACATAAACTTCTATTAATATTTTATATTTATGACATTCAGTAGCTGCTCAAATCCTTAAGTAGAGAGTTTTTTTTGGTAAAATAATTCTTCAGTGCTTCAAAAACCTTTCAATTTGTTCTGAAATCTAAGCAAAACAACTGCATAAAGGAATTGAAATTGAATTAAGAAAAGTTTTAAATTTTTTAAAAAGTGGGCTGGAATTTTTTAACATATTAAAATATTACACTGATGCTAAATCTGCGATATCGTGCTTACGAGTTCCAAATGTCACCAAAGGAAACATTAGAGACCCCTGAATGCGCAGCGGGACTTAACAAAGCATTGACAGAGTCAACTATTCCCACATCAAAGGCTCAAACGCCTGGCTGCTTCCCCGGCACCCTCCAACTCCAATCCAATGTATTATGGCTTTTCTCTCTCTCTTTCCTGTTTTCCTGGAGATTGGAGAGGTTATATTATGATTTGCTCCGTGAAATCCCTGAGTTTGTTTCATTTCCGTTTCCTTGGAAATCCCTGTCTTCCTACAGAGCGGATAATCTCCTCAGAGCGGAGGCAGCGAACTAAAGGGGGGCGGTGGAGGGACGAGGTGAAAGGCCCTCGTGTGGCAAGGGAGTGAGTCAAAGGACCGCTATTTTCGCATTTGAAGCCTTGTTTGGTCTCAAACGTCGCACCGTGTTTTACTCTAAATATTTTTCTCCCCCTTACATTCACTTGCGCGGGCATAAGAATGTTATGCTTAATTTGACTCCGAGGGTTTCGTCCTCGTGTTTTTGGTGTACCTATTGTTACATCAGTCGTGGAACCCATAGTTTGCATGGTCATAAATTGCGTCAGGAAATTTATTTTGGAAATTCTGTCATTTTTGTAGAGTATTCCTTATTGAATTAAATAAAACATTAAGTGATGATTATGTCTCACCTATGATTTGTCTCGATCCTTAGGTTTTTAGAGTAAAGCTTTTGCTTACTTTGAGTAAGTATTTTAGAATCTCTACTGCAGAATATGTGATGGATGTTTTTGTTGGTAAACGAGAATTTAACGTTTAACTTTCGTTGAAACTATTGCTTGTTATGAGTGCCACACTAATGCGGTGTGCTTCTGATAACCCATTGGATCAAAATATGGTTATTGCCTACCAAAAATAGGATTACAAGCTGACTACACCCTTAGTCTCTTTTAGAACAACGGTAGAGGTAATTTGGTTTTATTTCATTTGAAGTGATTGAGATGAATTATTTTGTGCGCAGAATAGAGATTTTACGAAGAAAAACTGCTGCCTGACCTGCGTTGTTCCATCACAATGCTACATTGAGTCGTATCGCCAAAAATTATGCCAATCAAAAAAAAAGCATTCTTTGGAATAATTTCTTTCTGTTTATCTTAAATTTTACAGAAACGCTCGAAGAAGAATACTAGCTTGTATCATGATAAATAAATAGCTCTAAAACTCTTAAACTAGCGTTCCAATAAAAAATAAACTTGATAAATGTGCTGCTCATGACCCCACGACATCTCTTGCGTGATAGTAATCAACCTCTCTCGTGTGCCCTCCAGCATTAGCAGCTGCCACCGACCGGAGTTCAAGGGGACGAGACGAAGCGATTGAAGGAAATGTGATTTTCGGTTTCGAAAGACAGAAGACGCGCCGACGTGGATTTTTATCCCGCTACACACGTCGGCCATTCAATACGTTTGCCTGCTCGAGACGCGATTCATCGACAGCACCACCGTCACCGAAGTGAAGGCGAGGAGTCGGTAGCCTGAGTTTCCCTCCCTAGCGATGGCATAAACTATTCTTTTTGTGGAGCTGCCTCACCGCTCAAAGCACACTCATAAGAGCCGCTCGCACAGTGCGACTCAGAAAAGCGCTTCTGGGTTGAGGGGAGGGGGAAGAGGGGAGAGGAAGAAAGGGGAAAAGGGGAAGGTGGTGAGGGGGGATTTTTGTACGAAGATTTAAAATGAAAGTTTTCCTAGATCACAATTTGAAAAATTGATTTCAAATCAATCACGTATTGCATAGTCACAATATTTAACAGGTGATATAACTGTAGAACCATGTCTGCCGATACGTAACATCTTTCATGGAAGACGGAAAATGTATTCCGTCTCCTGTGCTTAGAGATGACGACAAATTTAAAAAATTCTATTGCAACAAAATATTCTCTTCGAAAATACTTGATAATGTTAGCAATTCACAATTAGTATCCTCGATTAATCTTAGTCGTTTGTGTTAGAGCAAATTTTCATTTTTATCGACAAATTATTTTCATAAATTTGCCGCTGCCGAAAACTTTTACATGAGAATATTCCACCATTTTTCTTTCAAAATTCACAAAACATCCAGGAGAGAGAATCACGATAAGGGTCATATGAGTTTCTAAAGAGTGATACCCAGAAAATGAATCAGGAGAATCTTTCAAGAGGCGTGAAAAGGTGGGCAGTGCGGAAAGTGCCCTGTGCTCCCTTTGACCCGCCAAACGTGCGATGAGCCTCACACGGAAAATGCTTGTGGAAAGAGTCGTGTGCGCATGGAGTCTGACTTCCACCGCTTACGACTCGGCCATTCGGCACGATCGCCTGCTCGAAACGCGATCCATCGAGAGCACCGCCGTCACCGATGTGAATCGGGCGAGGAATCGGGCGATCGACGCCACAGCTTCCTAAACGTGTCGCCCTCTCGTGGTGTACCGTTTGTATCATATATGAATTGATAAATAATATCGACCGTCTCTCTCATTACTTACGGATACTAGGTGGTGCTCTTTTGTAACCTGGATAAGATTTCACTGAGGGAGTCGTAAGTGCCGTGAGTCTGACTTCGCCTCGCACAAGAGGTGAATTCCTATTATTTTTTTATTGCCTGAATAGAAATACGTACTCCTGGAGTACGTATTTCACGCTCTCAGATTTTTTAATGACAATATCTATTGTTCGCGATTAAACGAAAAGTGAGAATTTTCAAGCGCGCGAAAACGCGACGGCTAAGTGTGAATGCTGGGAAAAGTCCGTGTGACGTATTTCTGGTTCTAGCTGTCGCCATGTGAGGTCACCTTGGGGCTAGGCTTTGAGCGCTGATACGACGCAGCCTGCTAGCAGGTAGCGTTTGGCTTAAATAAGGATTAATATTACCCTATCAAAACTTAGGATACTTTCCGAACTTAGGTAATTTAATGGGTGATTATTAAGAGATGTTTCCCTGAGCTCTGTGCCTCATATATGCATTGGTAATCTCAGACAATGTAAAACCCCTATATATTCTAGAAACTAGTTGCTTGTGACGCCACGTGGAGTGGAATCGCATGCGCGCCAATCTGGCCTTTTTCAAATGCGGTTTAAATTGACCAATGCCATTCGTCGGAACTAGGATTTCCTAAACAAAATAATTTGTATATTATGAATACACTAATGGTGGGTAACGAATCGCAATCAATGCCTTTCGTTTTCTTTGATGAAGGAAACTTCCCTATTCCAGCGCACGTTGTGTGCGAAGGGAGTCGTGTGCGCATGGAGCTGACTTCTACCGCTCTCGACTCCAACACGCGCAGTGTGCTGCGCGGAGGGAGTAATGTGCGGTGTGCGGAGGGGAGGGAGTCGCGACTCACCAAATAAGGCCCTTTAGACTCGCAGCTCTATCTGCTGAGTCGCACACTTGAACTGAATCGCTCGCACAGTGCCCATCACTATCCCAAACCTGTCGCCCTATCGTGGCGCTTCACTTAAAAAAAAAAACGCTCGAAGGCATACAGTCCTCAAAAAAGCTTCCGTCATCCAGATGCGCAGATTAAAGGCCGCTTCAAAGAAAAATTATCGAAAATTTAATTAAGCACTTAAAAGAATTAGCTTATTTAATTTGGGGCGTTGATAAAAAAAATAACGAAATACCGAATCCATTTATCGTTCTTTTGATGAAGTAATAGCCAACTGCCGCGCAAAATCATTGACATAGAGCATTTTTTTGCATAGATATCCGCTATACCTTCCCTTTTGCCTTCGGAATGGTGAACACATCCCTGAACTAGTAGTGGTTCCGTTGAATGGGCCTCAGTTTGGCTGTAATTAATTAATTTTCATGCGGTACTTTTTACAAAAGAGGAAAAAGTGGAAAATATGAAACAGTGTGAGATTAGGGATTTGGGGACGAAAAATAATTTCTATTATTCTTTTGCTTTATTATTTTTAAGTTATTTCCTTTAATTAATGTAATTTGTAAAAATTTGATTTAATTTTTGCCTTTTCAGTGAAAAATATGCATACATTATGAGCATTCGATTTCATTTAACTGTGTGAAGACTAACTATTTATGCTCAGGGAAGGTTGCAGTAGTTTTGATGTATTGTGTATGGAAATTCGCATTTATGCTTTGCAGGATACATTTTATAGGTTTAATGGTATACATTATAAACTACGATTGCTGTGGAAGAAATAAGGTTTGATACCTAATGGTTCAAAACAAAACAATAATATATTATCGAAACTGCTTCGCCGTCATATCTAACACAAAAGAAAAAATATAAACCCATGGAAAGAAAGGTGAAAAGTGGCGAAAAGAAGGTGGTGTGAAGCAGGTGGTGTGGTAGAATAAGAGAGTGATAGGTCGCAATGCGTCATAGATAAAAAAAAATCATTTTCTTCCTTTCAAACGCCATCCCCGTCATCTTTCATTCTGCTCCATAAAACAATGCCGAAACCTCCATTCAACGGAGAGACTATCGAACAAATAAGAAAGCGGTTTACTCTTTGATTGTACGAGCGGGAAAAAGGATAAGTGTCTGCCAACCAAAGAAGAAAATGACATCATTAAAATTATTTTCATTGCGATGTCATTTATACTGCGCTCCCTGCTTGAGTTTGAGAATGAACACATCCCATCTACCGTAGCTTAGGGTGGACATCAAAATCACTAACAAGGGGAGACCACGAAACTTGCTCCGCCTTTTTCAATGCCGTATTTTTTATGGCCTTCGGAATGGTGAACACATCCCTGAACTAGTAGTGGTTCCGTTGAATGGGCCTTAGTTTGGCTGTAATTAATTAATTTTCATGCGGTACTTTTTACAAGCCCCCTATAGTTCCATGATATCGCACCATTTAGCATGCGGGTCGGGTGGGGTAGTGGTTTAACGTTTACGGCTACCACTCGGGGGACCAGGGTTCGAGGCCCCGTGATGTCTATTAATTTTGATGTCTTAATTGTGACCATACGGCGTCAACTTTTTCATTAGTTTTAATTGCGACAAGCATAGACATGAGACTATTTTTTTATCATCATAATGGCGTTTAGGTATTTAAGCAGTGTCATTTTCAACGCGGATAAGTGAAGGCTCCGCTTTCTACTCTCCTCAAAAACATACCGAAAGGTTAACGGGGGGTTAAAATAGTGGCTTTGTTTCGAAGATATGACATTTGTTTGTGGGCATCTTGTTATTATATTGGATGGGCTACGGAAGATTTTGGGATGCGGCGAGCACAAGACACATTTGGTGTAATAGGGAAGTGCACTAGTGTTTCAAATGCACCAAACACATTTTTTAAATTAGAGTTCAGAATAACATAATGTCGCAAAACCACAGTTTAAATCCTAATAGTGAATACTTGATTCGAGATGACCGTCTGAAATATGGAAAAATTCAAAGGCCGCGAAAACGGGTGTCCATGTTGAATATTGGCCGTGACGTTACAAGGCAGTAGCAGAAGGCAGCTTCTACACCGCTTAGTTCTACCACTATTATTGCATAGAAAAATTACAGAATTTGAGAGTATCCGTTTTTTGCTGTCATAAAATATCTTCAGATTATATATGTGGCTGCTTCTCTTTTGAGTAAACGACTTCATCATTGCGTAATATATTAATATTAATTTACGTGTCAACTTCAAGTTTGGAAAGAGTAGTACGAATAGCACATTGAATCTTTAATAAATGCATGATGGCATTTATTTTTCGCTGGGTATATTTTGGCACAATGCCGTTTATCATGCCAAAACTTTTTTTGTAAGAACCGAGTCAAACTAATAAACCTATTTCAGACGTTTGCTGCAAGACTTATTCGTTGCGTATGTATTCACGCCGGCCGGAACGTTCGCCCTTCGCTACTAGAATCATGGGATGTTAGCCTTATTTCCGAGCTGGCTGGTTGTTGCAATGGTTCGCTGTCCAGGATGGGTTCAAGAAAAGATAATCTTGGTTGGGAGAAGGAAAATTCCAACGATTTATAAATGGTATACCAAACTTTGATGTATTTATGGTTACTGAATTTTTGAATAAGGAGTACAGGTTCAACGCTCCATAGAAATGCGAGACGTTAAGGCTAACAAGGGGAGACCGCGTACCTTGCTGAATCTTTTTCAATTAGGGCGTTAGTTAGGCTATAATTAATTAATTTTCATGCATTACTTTTTACAAGTTATATATATAAATTCAAAATATCCGTAGACTGATGGGTCGGTTGGGGTAGTGGTAGCGTGCTCGATTCAAAAGTAAAATGTTACACGAAGGACCGTGGTTCAAATCTACGTCATGGCATCATTTTTTGTTGCCTTCATTGTGATCATACGGCGTCTAGTTTATCATTAATTATAATTGCAGCAATCATTTACATGAGACAATTTTTTTATCGTCATTATGGCGTTTAGGTATTTTAGCAGTGTCATTACAAACGCCGAGATACGATGACTACAAGGGTTGGTGTGCGCTAAAATGTTAATTTTTTCTTTGCTTATACTGACCAACTTCCACATTAAAAATGAAAACCACTCTTGCAAAAGCACATACCATTAAAGGCTCGCGGCAAGCAACAATATGCGTACAGGCATAATTAATAAGAATACAAAGCGAATATAAAATGCCATATATCTCGAACACTTGTAATTCACATTACTCCAAAGGGAGTTTACTTACTCAGTACATACCTCAGTACCTTGTACTCAGTACCTACCAGTTTACCTCAGCAGCAGTGCTAAAAGAACCATTCTGAAATATAATTTCAACTAACAAATAGGATGAAATAAAAGTTGATAACCTTGGACCGGGCGCGCTGGCGTATAACATACGTCAATCTTTGAAAACCAAGGATTTCGACATTGTACGTACATTCTGGGCTATAATGGTCTCGTGTATTCTTACAATGTACTTTGACTGCCTATATTGCGAGTTTTCAAAGTTCGAGGTATTGTAGCTAATTTTTTAGATCAGCAAGATGAACCCGTCACCAGTGGAGTACAAATTACGCTGCGCGACCTGCCGTGTACCTTTATATCTGTATCACCTATAAATGTACTAATTTCAACAAATAAAGATTAACTTTAACAAAAATCGTTTGTTATCATATATGCACATATCATGGGCAAAGTACGCATTTTGCCCGGTCGTGTTAAAAAACAGTCGCGCCATAATTCTTTAACCAAACTACTTTCAGTTTATAAATTACGTAGGTCTACGCGGAAGATGCTATATTTTGACTCAACACACTTTCTGGTGTGACTGAGGTACCTATTAAGTAAATTATTATAATATAAATATCAATTTGATCTTACAATACCTTCAAATGATATTCAAAACAGAATATCATCGATAGGTAAGAGTCAGGAGCAGCCTTGAACCATTTATTCCGTATAGCTTGTGCTTAAGGCACGGGAATGAATATCTTCTCCAGGCTTTTGTTTCGACGTCGAGATGAAATTTGGAACAAGAAATCATTTATAATTCTATTTTGAATTCATGCTTTCGGTACTAGACGACATTTTTAGGAAGCAAACTCCACCGATTCCCGGAAACTCTCGACGCGCTAAAGAAGGCGACGGAATACAGCGATACTCTACTGGTGACTACTGCCTTGTGACGTCACATCTCAATCAAGATGGAGGCACTGTGTTTCAGCGCAACATGAAATTTTCCGACTTTCAAAACGTTTTAAAGTGCATACCCCAGTTGCAGAAAATAAAAGTGACTATACTAATGTTTCTTTTTTAGGCTAAACTTTCAAATTCAGCAATAAAAAAAAATTAGTGCACTTCCCTATTGTTGCTTTTAACCCTCTAGCGGGCGCGACTGATATTTCTACACAACCGGGCGAATGGCGTACTTTGCCCATGTTATGTGCATATATGATAACGCTCGATTTAAAAAAAATTAATCTTTATTTGTAGAAATTAGTAAAATCTTGCACATATATAGGCAATACAGAAAAAAAGTACACGGTCGGTCGCGCGACGTAATTTATACACAACGTGTGACGGGTTCCTCTTGCTGATCTAAAAAAATTAGCTACAATACTTCGAACTTTAAAAACTCGCAACATTGTCAAGTACATTGTACATTCAAATTGTACATTGTACATTGTGAAGTCAAAGTACATTGTAGGAATACACGGGAGCATTCTAGCACAGAATGTACGTACGATGTTGAAATCCTTGGTTTTCGAAGATTGACGTATTTTGTACGCCACCACGCCCGGTCCATGGTCATCAACTTTTATTTCATCCTATTTGTTAATGGAAATTATATTTCGGAATGGTTCTTTTAGCACATAGGTATTGTGTAAGTAAACTCCCTTTGGAGTAAAGTGAATTACAAGTGTTCGAGAAATATGGCATTTTATAATCGTTTTGTATTCTTATTAATTATGTCTGTACGCTTGTTGTTGATCGCCGCGGGCCTTTAATGGCATGTGCTCTCGCAAGAGTGGTTTTCATTTTTAATGTGGAAGTTGATTAGTATAAGCAATGAAAAATTAACATTTTGGCGCACACCAACCCTTGCTAGTGTAGTCGTCGTATCTCCGCGTTTGAAATGACACTGCTTAAATACCTAAACGCCATTATGATGATAAAGAAATAATCTCATGTCTATGCTTGTGGCAATTAAAACTAATGAAAAAGTCGACGCCGTATGATCACAATGAAGACAACAAAATTAATAGACATCACGAAGCCTCAAACCCTGGTCTCCCGGGTCATAGCCTTATACGCTAACCACTACCCCACCCGGCCCGCATGCTGAGTTGTGCGATATCATGGAAGTATAGTCCGCTTGTGAAAAAAACCGCATGAAAATTAATTAATTACAGACAAACTAAGGCCCATTCAACGGAACCACTAGATACTAGTTCAGGGATGTGTTCACCATTCCGAAGGCCATAAAAAATACGGCATTGAAAAAGGCGGAGCAAGTTTCGTGGTTAGTATCGGGATTTTTTCGTCATGATTGCCATCTGGTCCAAAATAAATAAGATATTTGGGCTTAATCAGACAACATACTGTGTAATCTAGCAATTTCTTCATAAAAAACAGACGCTTATTATGGAGGTTGCGCTAGGATGAGTGAACTTTTCTCTATTAAGGCGATTCCTTAATGTTTAAGCAGAGATTTGACTCCAAGTCTTATTTTGAGGAGGAAGTACGTCATAAGATTCATTGCCTAGTGAAAAACGAATATTTCGAGTATACAGGGATTTAGATACTGAGGTCATGACTGCTCCACTTGTAACAAGAATTATTTAACCACCCGAACACCAGAAGATTTGTCAATTAAAAAATGCTATAGCAAAAATGTTCGTCTGAAAAAATGGGAAACTATGAGAAACCTCATTAAAGAAATATTTTCTACGCAGAAATTAAAATTTTCATTAAAAATCAGGGAAATAATGATGAATAGCAGGGTTTTCTAAAATAAAAAGTAGATACATATCATTAAAAAATGCCTTACTCGGGAATCGATCATTGAACACCTGCAGCGCAAGTAGAGGACTGCAACCACGGAACTATGTGTTGATATTTAATTTGGAGGACATTTGACCAGATACGGATTTTTCGGCATTTTTTTGCTAAAAATATGTCTTATTTAACTCCATATTGGGGTCGACTTGTGGACAGCTTCCGATGTATCACGACGCCTCAAAGTTTGATTTAATTCATATTTAGGTATTCAAAAATTATATTTAAACACTCTCTTTTAAAGTCGAAAAATAAAAAACTTGCCAAGTATAATCTTGCATATGTATGCACTTGCAATTACATCTTGCTTGAGATTGCCACGTTATAAATTGATTTTTTTTTCAAATTTTAAAGGAATTACTAAGGTGGTGAGGCGGTTGCTAATCTGTCACTGCCCCTTCACTGTATTTTACTGCAGATTGGATGATAGTTGAATTAGAATTGTTATATTTGATTTACTAATTTGAATCCATCTGTGAAAATGAAAATATATAAATATTTCTTTTGATATATGAGTTAGAGTGGATTCTTGGATTGCATTTTTTTCCACGGCTTTTTGGTGATGTATACCACATCAGTGTATTATTGTGACTCAGATTTGAAATGCGCGGACAAATGGCTATCAGTTACTATTAAACAATGTCCTTTGAAGAAGCACAATAAAAATTTACATTCCAGATCCGCATAAAGATTGATTTTTTTTTTCAATTTTATAAGAAATCACGGGGATAATGGAGCGGTCGCTGACCCTCAGCCTAATTCGCCAAGGCATTATACTTTATCATGCATATTACACCCTCAATTCTGATGTTTGCTTCCTCTCAAAAAGTATCAGTGGAATTATTTATGAGCAATTATAAATTTTAATGGAGTTTACATAAAATGTAAACCTCTTTCTTATCCAATTTATTTTCCTTCCCTTTTTCAGGGTCGACTCGGATCTTCCTGGATAGACTACATGACAAAGTTTTAAGGATAATGTGAAGACATACTTACAGCGGATACGGATCACAACCTAGTAGTTAAGAAATGTAACGTAAGATTCTAAAAGATGTAAGAAAATAGGATTGGCAAAAGACGGAACGGACAATCTCTGAGGGGTGGATGTGAGTACAAAGAGTAAAAAAAATGTCATAATGTAAAGAAATAGTGAAGCAAGAAAAATTAAATACGATGATAAAAATGTGAAAAGCCATTATGAAATGGGAAGAAAGAAAAATGCAATATCAAGATACAAAAGGAAAAATGTATTTCATAAACACGATGTAAATGCTAACGAAGGTAGAGGATGAATGATGTTAAAAATAGGAAATCCACATTCTACACAATATTTCATTGCAAACGAATAAAAAGGCAAACCGCTAATTTTAGATTGAAATGCCATTAAACACCGATTATATAAACACGATGTCATTGCCAATAAAGTTGCAATTATATGATTAAAAATTGAAAATTCATGTTATCAACGAGATTTGAGTGCAAGTATAGAAATGTGAAAATTGATGATATTTAAATGTGTCATAGAGGCGATTTTATTGCGTGTTATAAAAGTGCAAATTATTGAGTAAACATTAATAGTTTCATTATATGGAGGCGGCTTTGTGTGCAAAGATAGAAAAATGCAAAATGATTATCTGTATTTGCATAATGTAATGAACTCGATGTTTCGTCATATACGAAATCATACATTTTCACTCGGGTGTCTTCATTTTGCGTTTGTGTGTTCGCACTCAAATTGAGTAACTGACATTGATTATCCATTTTTTTATCATCAAGTTTCATTTTTCATTCTTTTCATTGAAGTCGCGTTTTAGATTTTCACTTATGTATTGTCGTTTTCCTTTTTTATTTTATTTGCACGTTAATGGCGTCATAAACAAAGGTCTCCACTTCCGTATGCTTCATTTACGTCGCACTCTCGTCGCTCCATCGCGTTTGTAACAAGAATTTCTATTATCAATCTGCCTTATCGCTTTCATTCAACTATTTATATCATTTCGCAAATTTGTATACACACTGAAATCACGGTCATAATAAAAAAAAATCGAAAAAACAAAAGAAAAATATTCATGTCATACAGACAATATTTGTGTCAAGAACATAGATACAGATTAGTGGTAAAAAAGTTAATTCAAATTATAATAGTAGTAAATAAAATCGTGGAAAGTTGCAACTTGATAGGCAAAAACAAAAATATAGTTGTTTCGTACCCGTTGCAGAGAATCGGGAATCAAATTCCTTGTTTTAAACGCGATTTCATTTCTTCGAGTGCAAAAAATTAAAAATATGATTTGAAAAGGAAATTCCTAGTTATAAACGCGATTTTATTGAGATGAATTAAAAAATTAATGATGTGACTTGGAAATATTGGTGTTATGGACTCAATTTCTCGGTGAAGAGTGAAAAAATTAAAATTGTGACTTGGAAGTAAACATCCTTGTTATAAACACCATTTCACAGCGCATGGCGAAAAAATTAAATATATTACTTGGAAATGAAATTCCTTGTTATTAACACGATTTTACAGCGCAAATAAAAAAAATTAAAAATATGACCGGGAAATGAAAATCTTGGTTATAGACGCATTTTTACTTGGTCGAGAATAAAAATTAAAATATGACTTAGAAATAAAAAGCTTTGTTATAAACGCGAATTAATTGCGAAGTGTGAAAAAATTAAAACTAGTCTTGGAAATGAAAATCCTTTTTATAAACGTCATTTCACAGTGAAGGGTAAAAAATATTAGAAATAAAATTTTTTGTTATGAACATAATTTCACTTCGTTGAAAGTAAAAATTTAAAATATGACTTAGATATTAAAATTTTTTTTTCGAAACACGATTTCACATAGCCGAAAGTAAAAATTAAAATTATGTCTAGGAAATGAAAACCTTTGTTATAAACGCGATTTTCTTTCGAAGAATTAAAAAATTAAAAATGTGACGAGGAAATGAATATCTTTGTTATAAACTCGATTTCACGGCAAAGAGTAAAAAATTAATATTTTGACTTGGAAGTAAAAATTCTTGTAATAAACTTGATTTAACTGCGCAGAGTGAAAAAATAAAAAATATGGCTTAGAAAAAAATCTTGTTATTAACACGATTTTACAGCGCAGATAATAAAAATTAAAAATATAACTATCACAGAAATCCTCCTCATAAATTCGATTTTACTTCGTCGAAAGAAAAAATTAAAAATATGACTTGGAAATGAAAATGTTGGTTATAAACAAGATTTTACTTCGTCGAAAGTAAAAATTAATAATGTTACTTAGAAATAAAAATCTTTGTCATAAACGCGATTTTATTGCGATGTGTGAAAAAATTAAAAATATGACTTGGAAATGGAAATTATTGTTATAAACTCGATTTCGCGGCGAAGAATAAACAAAATAAAATTTTGACTTGAAAGTAAAAATACTTGTTATAAACTTGATTTAACTGCGCAGAGTGAAATAATTAAAACTGTCTTGGAAATAAAAATTCTTTTTATAAACATCATTTCACAGTGAAGGGTGAAAAAATTAGAAATAAAATTCTTTGTAATGACCGCGATTTCACTTCGTCGAAAGTAAACATTTAAAACATGACTTAGAAATTAAAATCTTTTTTAGAAACACGATTTCACCCAGCCGTAAGTAAAATAAAAAAATATGAAATGGAAATGAATATATTTGTTATAAACGCGATTAGATATCGAAGAATGAAAAAATTAAAAATGTGACTTGGAAATGAATATCCTTGTTATAAACTTGATTTCATGGCGAGGAGTTAAAAAATTAAAATTTTGACTTGGAAGTAAAAATTCTTGTAATAAACTCGGTTTAACTGCGCGGAGTGAAAAAATTAAAACTATGGCTTGGAAAACAAATCCTTGTTATCAACACGATTTTACAGCGGAGATAAAAAAAATTAAAAATATAACTTGCAAGGAAATTCCTTGTATAAATTCGATTTCACTTCGTCCGAAGTAATAATTAATAATATGAATCAGAAATAAAAATTAAAAATGTGACTTGGATAAGAATGTCCTTATTATAAACTCGATTTCACGGCAAAGAGTGAAAAAATTAAAATTTACACTTTGAAGTAAATATTCTTGTAATTAACTTGATTTAACTGCGTAGTATGAAAAAATTAAAAATATGGCTTGGAAAACAAATCCTTTTTATAAACACGATTTAACAGCACAGATAAAAAAAATTAAAAAATATTTTGCAAAATTTCCTTGTAATAAATTCGATTACACTTCGTCGTAGGTAATAATAATAAAATGACTCAGAAATAAAATCTTTGTTATAATGGCGATTTTATTTCACAGTAAAAATTTAAAAATGCGACCAGGAAATGAACATCCTTGTTATAAACTCGATTTCACGGCGAAGAGTAAACGAAATAAAATTTTGACATGGAGATAAAAATTGTAGTAATATACTTGGTTTAACTGTGCAGCTTGAAAAAATAAAAAATATGGCTTGGAAAAAATTTTGTTACTAACACGATTTTACAGCGCAGATAGTAAAAATTAAAAATATTACTTGCACAGAAATCCTCATTATAACTTCGATTTTACTTCGTCAAAAGAAAAAATTAAAAAGGTGACTTAGAAATGAAAAATCTTGTTATAAGCTTGATTTAACTGCGCAGAGTAAAAAAATTAAAACTATGTATTGGAAATGAAAATCCTTGTTATAAACATCATTTCACAGTGGAAGATGAAAAAATTAGAATTGAAATTCTTTGTTATGAACGCGATATCACTTCGTCCATAGTTTAAATTTAAAATATGACATAGAAATTAAAATATTTTTTAGAAACACGATTTCACCTAGCCGAAAGTAAAATTAAAAAATATGAAATGAAAATGAATATGTTTGGTAAAAACGCGATCTTATATCGAAGAATGAAAAGATTAAAATGTGACTTGGAAATCAATATCCCTGTTATCAACACGACTTTACAGCGCGGATAAATAAAATTGAAAATATTACTTGCAAAGAAATTCCTTGCAATAAATTCGATTTCACTTCGTCGAAAGTAATAATTAATAATATGACTCAGAAATAAAAATTAAAAATATGACTTGGAAATGAAAATCCTTGTTATAAACTCGATTTCACGGCGAAGAGTGGAAAAATTAAAAATGTGACTTGGAAATGAATATCCTTGTTATAAACTCGATTTAACGACGAAGAGTGAAAATATTAAAATTTTGACTTGGAAGTAAAAATTCTTCCAATAAACTCGATTTAACTGCGCAGAGTGAAAAAATTAAAAATATTATTTTTTAGATCACGAGATGTGGGTCAATTGTAAATATTATTTATTTTTTCCAAACTTTGCCAACGTTTCGGACATTATATTTGTCCATCCTCAGGGCTATAAAAATGATAATTTATGATACAAAATTAGTTAAATACAGGCAATTTTACAGTTGTTATACATTAAAATACATGGAAATACATATTCAAAATTTACCTTTAAGTCTGATGTTGTTTTTATTTATTTATTTACAATTTGGTTGCTTGGATTTCTTTCTTTGTTGGTTATGTCATTTATTAAATTATGATAAATTTTGCTAAGGTAAGTAATGTCTGTTCTTTTATTGCAGCTTTTTTTATTTCTGGATATGTGGTACATTTCTTTGAATAATCTAAATAGCCAAAATTTTAGATACAGAACCAGTTTTATCAAAAAGATTATTCAAATTGCACAGATTTATAGCCCTGAGGATGGACAAATATAATGTCCGAAACGTTGGCAAAGTTTGGAAAAAATAAATAATATTTACAATTGACCCACATCTCGTGATCTAAAAAATATATATATATATATATAGATAATAATAATTAAATATATAACTTGCACAGAAATCCTCCTTATATATTCGATTTTACTTATTCGAAAGAAAAAATTAAAAATGTGACTTAGAAATAAAAATCTTTGTTATAAACGCGATTTTATTGCGATGTGTGAAAAAATTAAAAATATGACTGAGAAAAGGAAATCCTTGTTACAAACACGATTTCGTGGCGTAGATTAAACAAAACAAAATTTTGACTTGGAAGTAAAAATACTTGTCATAAACTAGATTTAAGTGCTTAGAGTGATATAATTAAAACTATTGGAAATGAAAATCCTTGGTATAAACATCATTTCACAGTGAAGGGTGAAAAAATTAGAAATGAAATTCTTTGTTATGAACGCGATTTGACTTCGTCGAAAGTAAAGATTTAAAATATTACTCAGAAATAAAAATCTTTGTTATAGTCGCGATTTTATGGCACAGTAAAAAATTAAAAATGCTACCAGGAAACCAACATTCTTGTTATAAACTCGATTTCACAGCGAAGAGTAAAAAAATAAAATTTTGACGTGGATATAAAAATTCTAGTAATATACTTGATTTATCTGTGCAGCTTGAAATAAAATATGGCTTGGAAAAAAATCTTGTTATGAACACGATTTTAAAGCAAAGATAATAAGAATTAAAAATATTACTTCACAGAAATCCTCCTTATAAATTCGATTTTACTTCGTAGAGAGAAAAAATTAAAAATGTGACTAGGAAATGGACATCCTTGTTATAAACTCGATTTCACGGCGAAGAGTAAATAAATAAATTTTTGACGTGGAAATAAAAATTCTTGTAATATACTGAAACTTGATTTAAATGTGCAGCTTGAAAATAAAAAATATGGCTTGGAAAAAAATCTTATAAATTTATATACTTATAAATTCGATTTTACTTCGTCGAAAGAAAAAATATCACTTAGAAATACGCGATTTTATTGCGATGTGTGAAAAAATAAAAAAATGTGACTTGGAAATGGAAATCCATCTTATAAACTCAATTTCACTGCGAGGATTTAAAAAATGAAAATTTTTACTTGGAAATAAAATTCTTGTAATAAACTTGATTTAACTGTGCAGCTCATCGAAGGTCATTGGCCATTGAAGGTCAAAGAAAGAAATTGGCATCTCAATTCCAGGAAGTTTTTGCCTTTTTTTTTAGTTCTGAAATCGTGTTTAAGGTTAAAAAATTATGTAAGTAAATAAAACATTTAAATTGGATATGAGAAAAATCATGTTATAACGCGTTTTCACTTCGAAGGGAGAAAAAATTAAAACTGATTTTGAAATTAAAATCCTTGTTATAAACGCGATTTCACAGCGAAGAGTGAAAAAATAATTTAAATTGGAAATGAGAAAAATCATTTTATAACGCGATTTCACTGCGAAGAGAGAAAAAATTGAAACTGTGATTTGGAAATGAAAATTTCTCTTATAAACGCGATTTCCTAACGAAAAGTGAAAAAATAAAAAAATAAATTGGAAATGAGAAAAATTGTGTTATAACGCGTTTTTACTGCGAAGAGAGAAAAATTTAAAACTGTGATGTAGAAATGAAAATCCTTGTTATAAACGCGATTTCACTACGAAGAGTGAAAAAATAAAACATTTAATTTGGAAATGAGAAAAATCATGTTATAACGCGTTTTCACTGCGAAGGGAGAAAAAATTAAAACTGTGATTTTGAAATGAAAATCCTTGTGGTATACGCGATTTCACTACGAAGAGTGAAAAAATAAAACATTTAAATTGGAAATGAGAGAAATCATATTAAAACGCGTTTTTACTGCGAAGAGAGAAAAAATTAAAACTGTGATTTGGAAATGAAAATTCCTCTTATAAACGCGATTTCCTGACGAAAAGTGAAAAAATAAAACATTTAATTTGGAAATGAGAAAAATTATGTTATATCGCATTTTCACTGCGAAGAGAGAAAAAATTAAAACTGTGATTTTGAAATGAAAATCCTTGTTATGAACGCGATTTCACTACGAAGAGTGAAAAAATAAAACATTTAAATTGGAAATGAGAAAAATCATGTTATAACGCGTTTTCACTGCGAAGAGAGAAAAAATTAAAACTGTGATTTTGAAATGAAAATCCTTGTTATAAATGCGATTTCACTACGAAGAGTGAAAAAATAAAACATTTAAATTGGAATTGAGAAAAATCATGTTATAACGCGTTTTCACTGCGAAGAGAGAAAAAATTAAAACTGTGATTTTGAAATGAAAATCCTTGTTATAAATGCGATTTCACTACGAAGAGTGAAAAAATAAAACATTTAAATTGGAATTGAGAAAAATCATGCTATAACGCGTTTTCTCTGCGAAGAGAGAAAAAATTAAAACTGTGATTTTGAAATGAAAATCCTTGTTATGAACGCGATTTCACTACGAAGAGTGAAAAAATAAAACATTTAAATTGGAATTGAGAAAAATCATGTTATAACGCGTTTTCACTGCGAAGAGAGAAAAAATTAAAACTGTGATTTTGAAATGAAAATCCTTGTTATAAATGCGATTTCACTACGAAGAGTGAAAAAATAAAACATTTAAATTGGAATTGAGAAAAATCATGCTATAACGCGTTTTCTCTGCGAAGAGAGAAAAAATTAAAACTGTGATTTTGAAATGAAAATCCTTGTTATGAACGCGATTTCACTACGAAGAGTGAAAAAATAAAACATTTAAATTGGAAATGAGAAAAATCATGTTATAACGCGTTTTCACTGCGAAGAGAGAAAAAATTAAAACTGTGATTTTGAAATGAAAATCCTTGTTATAAACGCGATTTCACTACGAAGAGTGAAAAAATAAAACATTTAAATTGGAAATGAGAAAAATCATGTTATAACGCGTTTTCACTGCGAAGAGAGAAAAAATTAAAACTGTGATTTTGAAATGAAAATCCTTGTTATAAATGCGATTTCACTACGAAGAGTGAAAAAATAAAACATATAAATTGGAAATGAGAAAAATCATGCTATAACGCGTTTTCTCTGCGAAGAGAGAAAAAATTAAAACTGTGATTTTGAAATGAAAATCCTTGTTATAAACGCGATTTCACTACGAAGAGTGAAAAAATAAAACATTTAAATTGGAAATGAGAAAAATCATGTTATAACGCGTTTTCACTGCGAAGAGAGAAAAAATTAAAACTGTGATTTTGAAATGAAAATCCTTGTTATGAACGCGATTTCACTACGAAGAGTGAAAAAATAAAACATTTAAATTGGAAATGAGAAAAATCATGTTATAACGCGTTTTCACTGCGAAGAGAGAAAAAATTAAAACTGTGATTTTGAAATGAAAATCCTTGTTATGAACGCGATTTCACTGCGAAGAGTGAAAAAATAAAACATTTAAATTGGAAATGAGAAAAATCATGTTAAAACGCGTTTTTACTGCGAAGAGAGAAAAAATTAAAACTGTGATTTGGAAATGAAAATTCCTCTTATAAACGCGATTTCACTACGAAGAGTGAAAAAATAAAACATTTATATTGGAAATGAGAGAAATCATGTTATATCGCATTTTCACTGCGAAGAGAGAAAAAATTAAAACTGGGATTTTGAAATGAAAATCCTTGTTATAAACGCGATTTCACCGAGAAGAGTGAAAAAATAAAACATTTATATTGGAAATGAGAAAAATCATGTTACATCGCATTTTCACTTTGAAGAGAGAAAAAAATAAAACCATGATTTTGAAATGAAAATACTTGTTGTATACGCGATTTCACTACGTAGAGTGAAAACATTAAACATTTAATTTGGAAATGAGAAAAATCATGTTATAACGCGATTTCACTGCGAAGAGAGAACAAATTAAAACTGTGATTTTGAAATGAAAATCCTTGTTATAAACGCGATTTCACTGCGAAGAGTGAAAAAATAAAACATTTAAATTGGAAATGAGAAAAATCAAGTTATAACGCGTTTTCACTGCGAAGAGAGAAAAAATTAAAACTGTGATTTTGAAATAAAAATCCTTGTTATAAACGCGATTTCACTGCGAAGAGTGAAAAAATAAAACATTTATATTGGAAATGAGAAAAATCATGTTACATCGCATTTTCACTTTGAAGAGAGAAAAAAATAAAACCATGATTTTGAAATGAAAATACTTGTTGTATACGCGATTTCACTACGTAGAGTGAAAAAATTAAACATTTAATTTGGAAATGAGAAAAATCATGTTATAACGCGATTTCACTGCGAAGAGAGAACAAATTAAAACTGTGATTTTGAAATGAAAATCCTTGTTATAAACGCGATTTCACTACGAAGAGTGAAAAAATAAAACATTTAAATTGGAAATGAGAAAAATCAAGTTATAACGCGTTTTCACTGCGAAGAGAGAAAAAATTAAAACTGTGATTTTGAAATGAAAATCCTTGTTATAAACGCGATTTCACTGCGAAGAGTGAAAAAATAAAACATTTAAATTGGAAATGAGAAAAATCAAGTTATAACGGGTTCTCACTGCGAAGAGAGAAAAAATTAAAACTGTGATTTTGAAATGAAAATACTTGTTGTATACGCGATTTCACTGCGAAGAGTGAAAAAATAAAACATTTAAATTGGAAATGAGAAAAATCATGTTATAACGCGTTTTCACTGCGAAGAGAGAAAAAATTAAAACTGTGATTTTGAAATGAAAATACTTGTTGTATACGCGATTTCACTGCGAAGAGTGAAAAAATAAAAAATTTAAATTGGAAATGAGAAAAATCATGTTATAATACGTTTTCACTGCGAAGAGAGAAAAAATTAAAACTGTGATTTTGAAATGAAAATCCTTGTTATAAACGCGATTTCACTACGAAGAGTGAAAAAATAAAACATTTAAATTGGAAATGAGAAAAATCATGTTATAACGCGTTTTCACTGCGAAGAGAGAAAAAATTAAAACTGTGATTTTGAAATGAAAATCCTTGTTATAAATGCGATTTCACTACGAAGAGTGAAAAAATAAAACATTTAAATTGGAATTGAGAAAAATCATGCTATAACGCGTTTTCTCTGCGAAGAGAGAAAAAATTAAAACTGTGATTTTGAAATGAAAATCCTTGTTATAAACGCGATTTCACTACGAAGAGTGAAAAAATAAAACATTTAAATTGGAAATGAGAAAAATCATGTTATAACGCGTTTTCACTGCGAAGAGAGAAAAAATTAAAACTGTGATTTTGAAATGAAAATACTTGTTGTATACGCGATTTCACTGCGAAGAGTGAAAAAATAAAAAATTTAAATTGGAAATGAGAAAAATCATGTTATAATACGTTTTCACTGCGAAGAGAGAAAAAATTAAAACTGTGATTTTGAAATGAAAATCCTTGTTATAAACGCGATTTCACTACGAAGAGTGAAAAAATAAAACATTTAAATTGGAAATGAGAAAAATCATGTTATAACGCGTTTTCACTGCGAAGAGAGAAAAAATTAAAACTGTGATTTTGAAATGAAAATCCTTGTTATAAATGCGATTTCACTACGAAGAGTGAAAAAATAAAACATATAAATTGGAATTGAGAAAAATCATGCTATAACGCGTTTTCTCTGCGAAGAGAGAAAAAATTAAAACTGTGATTTTGAAATGAAAATCCTTGTTATAAACGCGATTTCACTACGAAGAGTGAAAAAATAAAACATTTAAATTGGAAATGAGAAAAATCATGTTATAACGCGTTTTCACTGCGAAGAGAGAAAAAATTAAAACTGTGATTTTGAAATGAAAATCCTTGTTATAAACGCGATTTCACTACGAAGAGTGAAAAAATAAAAAAATTAAATTGGAAATGAGAAAAATTATGTTATAACGCGTTTTTACTGCGAAGAGAGAAAAAATTAAAACTGTGATTTTGAAATGAAAATCCTTGTTATAAACGCGATTTCACTACGAAGAGTGAAAAAATAAAACATTTAAATTGGAATTGAGAAAAATCATGCTATAACGCGTTTTCTCTGCGAAGAGAGAAAAAATTAAAACTGTGATTTTGAAATGAAAATCCTTGTTATGAACGCGATTTCACTACGAAGAGTGAAAAAATAAAAAAATTAAATTGGAATTGAGAAAAATTATGTTATAACGCGTTTTTACTGCGAAGAGAGAAAAAATTAAAACTGTGATTTTGAAATGAAAATCCTTGTTATAAATGCGATTTCACTACGAAGAGTGAAAAAATAAAACATTTAAATTGGAATTGAGAAAAATCATGCTATAACGCGTTTTCACTGCGAAGAGAGAAAAAATTAAAACTGTGATTTTGAAATGAAAATCCTTGTTATAAACGCGATTTCACTGCGAAGAGTGAAAAAATAAAACATTTAAATTGGAAATGAGAAAAATCATGTTATAACGCGTTTTCACTGCGAAGAGAGAAAAAATTAAAACTGTGATTTTGAAATGAAAATCCTTGTTATAAACGCGATTTCACTACGAAGAGTGAAAAAATAAAACATTTAAATTGGAAATGAGAAAAATCATGTTATAACGCGTTTTCACTGCGAAGAGAGAAAAAATTAAAACTGTGATATTGAAATGAAAATCCTTGTTATAAATGCGATTTCACTACGAAGAGTGAAAAAATAAAACATTTAAATTGGAATTGAGAAAAATCATGCTATAACGCGTTTTCTCTGCGAAGAGAGAAAAAATTAAAACTGTGATTTTGAAATGAAAATCCTTGTTATGAACGCGATTTCACTACGAAGAGTGAAAAAATAAAACATTTAAATTGGAAATGAGAAAAATCATGTTATAACGCGTTTTCACTGCGAAGAGAGAAAAAATTAAAACTGTGATTTTGAAATGAAAATCCTTGTTATGAACGCGATTTCACTACGAAGAGTGAAAAAATAAAACATTTAAATTGGAATTGAGAAAAATCATGCTATAACGCGTTTTCTCTGCGAAGAGAGAAAAAATTAAAACTGTGATTTTGAAATGAAAATCCTTGTTATAAATGCGATTTCACTACGAAGAGTGAAAAAATAAAACATTTAAATTGAAATTGAGAAAAATCATGCTATAACGCGTTTTCTCTGCGAAGAGAGAAAAAATTAAAACTGTGATTTTGAAATGAAAATCCTTGTTATGAACGCGATTTCACTACGAAGAGTGAAAAAATAAAAAAATTAAATTGGAATTGAGAAAAATTATGTTATAACGCGTTTTTACTGCGAAGAGAGAAAAAATTAAAACTGTGATTTTGAAATGAAAATCCTTGTTATAAATGCGATTTCACTACGAAGAGTGAAAAAATAAAACATTTAAATTGGAATTGAGAAAAATCATGCTATAACGCGTTTTCACTGCGAAGAGAGAAAAAATTAAAACTGTGATTTTGAAATGAAAATCCTTGTTATAAACGCGATTTCACTGCGAAGAGTGAAAAAATAAAACATTTAAATTGGAAATGAGAAAAATCATGTTATAACGCGTTTTCACTGCGAAGAGAGAAAAAATTAAAACTGTGATTTTGAAATGAAAATCCTTGTTATGAACGCGATTTCACTACGAAGAGTGAAAAAATAAAACATTTAAATTGGAAATGAGAAAAATCATGTTATAACGCGTTTTTACTGCGAAGAGAGAAAAAATTAAAACTGTGATTTTGAAATGAAAATCCTTGTTATAAATGCGATTTCACTACGAAGAGTGAAAAAATAAAACATTTAAATTGGAATTGAGAAAAAATCATGCTATAACGCGTTTTCTCTGCGAAGAGAGAAAAAATTAAAACTGTGATTTTGAAATGAAAATCCTTGTTATAAACGCGATTTCACTGCGAAGAGTGAAAAAATAAAACATTTAAATTGGAAATGAGAAAAATCATGTTATAACGCGTTTTCACTGCGAAGAGAGAAAAAATTAAAACTGTGATTTTGAAATGAAAATCCTTGTTATAAACGCGATTTCACTACGAAGAGTGAAAAAATAAAACATTTAAATTGGAAATGAGAAAAATCATGTTATAACGCGTTTTCACTGCGAAGAGAGAAAAAATTAAAACTGTGATATTGAAATGAAAATCCTTGTTATAAACGCGATTTCACTACGAAGAGTGAAAAAATAAAACATTTAAATTGGAATTGAGAAAAATCATGCTATAACGCGTTTTCTCTGCGAAGAGAGAAAAAATTAAAACTGTGATTTTGAAATGAAAATCCTTGTTATGAACGCGATTTCACTACGAAGAGTGAAAAAATAAAACATTTAAATTGGAAATGAGAAAAATCATGTTATAACGCGTTTTCACTGCGAAGAGAGAAAAAATTAAAACTGTGATTTTGAAATGAAAATCCTTGTTATGAACGCGATTTCACTACGAAGAGTGATAAAATAAAACATTTAAATTGGAATTGAGAAAAATCATGCTATAACGCGTTTTCTCTGCGAAGAGAGAAAAAATTAAAACTGTGATTTTGAAATGAAAATCCTTGTTATAAATGCGATTTCACTACGAAGAGTGAAAAAATAAAACATTTAAATTGGGAATTGAGAAAAATCATGCTATAACGCGTTTTCTCTGCGAAGAGAGAAAAAATTAAAACTGTGATTTTGAAATGAAAATCCTTGTTATGAACGCGATTTCACTACGAAGAGTGAAAAAATAAAAAAATTAAATTGGAATTGGAGAAAAATTATGTTATAACGCGTTTTTACTGCGAAGAGAGAAAAAATTAAAACTGTGATTTTGAAATGAAATTCCTTGTTATAAATGCGATTTCACTACGAAGAGTGAAAAAATAAAACATTTAAATTGGAATTGAGAAAAATCATGCTATAACGCGTTTTCTCTGCGAAGAGAGAAAAAATTAAAACTGTGATGTTTGAAATGAAAATCCTTGTTATGAACGCGATTTCACTACGAAGAGTGAAAAAATAAAACATTTAAATTGGAAATGAGAAAAATCATGTTATAACGCGTTTTCACTGCGAAGAGAGAAAAAATTAAAACTGTGATTTTGAAATGAAAATCCTTGTTATGAACGCGATTTCACTACGAAGAGTGAAAAAATAAAACATTTAATTTGGAATTGAGAAAATCATGCTATAACGCGTTTTCTCTGCGAAGAGAGAAAAAAGTAAAACTGTGATTTTGAAATGAAAATCCTTGTTATAAATGCGATTTCACTACGAAGAGTGAAAAAATAAACATTTAAATTGGAATTGAGAAAAATCAAGTTATAACGCGTTTTCACTGCGAAGAGAGAAAAAATTAAAACTGTGATTTTGAAATGAAAATCCTTGTTATAAACGCGATTTCACTACGAAGAGTGAAAAAATAAAACATTTAAATTGGAAATGAGAAAAATCATGTTATAACGCGTTTTCACTGCGAAGAGAGAAAAAATTAAAACTGTGATTTTGAAATGAAAATCCTTGTTATGAACGCGATTTCACTACGAAGAGTGAAAAAAATAAAACATTTAAATTGGAAATGAGAAAAATTATGTTATAACGCGTTTTTACTGCGAAGAGAGAAAATATTAAAACTGTGATTTTGAAATGAAAATCCTTGTTATAAATGCGATTTCACTACGAAGAGTGAAAAAATAAAACATTTAAATTGGAAATGAGAAAAATTATGTTATAACGCGTTTTTACTGCGAAGAGAGAAAAAATTAAAACTGTGATTTTGAAATGAAAATCCTTGTTATAAACGCGATTTCACTACGAAGAGTGAAAAAATAAAAAAATTAAATT